>NC_138186.1:154145342-154762009 GCF_964194105.1 Spermophilus citellus | reverse complement strand
GAAATCCACGTACTGAACCGGCAGAAAGGCAATGATGGACAACCCTGTTTCTGGACCTTGGGAACTGACCCAGTGAATCCACTTCCACAAACTCATTTTGAAGAGTTAGGGCCAATTCAACAAACATATTCCACAAACTCACTTAAATAAGGGCAAATAAGGAAAGCGAACTGGCTCAGGATTATGATCCCAGGTACTCAGGAGCTTGAGCCTTCAGGATACCAATTTTAAGCCAATCTCAAGCAAGTTAGTGAGACCCTGATGACTCAGAAAAAAACAGTAAAATAACTAATAAAAATGGGCTGAGGGGGCTGGGTTTATGGCTCAGTGGTAGAGCGCTTGCCTACCATGGGTGAGACACGGAGTTCAATTCTCAGCACCACATATAAACAAATAAGGTTCATTGACAACTAAAAGTATATTTTAAAAAATGGGCTGGAGATTTAGCTCAGCGATAAAGTAGTCCTTGGCTCAATCTCCTTAGCAAAAATAGTTTAAACAAACAACGGCAGACTACTATGAGGAAATATCTGTGCATTGGCTCATTCAGGCTTCTAAAACAAACCCCATTGGATTTCTATCTTACAAACAACCGTTTATTTCTTACCATTTTGCAGGGGTAGAAGTTGGAGATTGAAGACTGCTTTCAAATTGCTTCAGACACCTTAGGGCTGGCTCCTCACAAAATAGAATCACTTTGTGACCTCCTTGATATAGCTCATCTATATCCTGAGGTGTGGACTCCACCCTCCACCTCATGGCCCAAGGCTCCTAAGAGATAAGTTTCAGCACACTAATGGCACGCTTCTGGCGCCACCACTCCCTTCATATGGTGGAATAGAGTGCATCCAAACAAAATATCACTCAGCCTTTGGGAAATAATTTAGACCATGAAGCAAACAAACTTTCATGTTTTGAGACAACTAAGGAAATCCAAACACCACCAGTGTGACAATAATAATGAATTACTGTTGAGAGTCTTCAGTATTTATGAAAACTTAGCTTGAGAGATACACAATAGAACATTTAATGCAATGGTTTTGTTGGCCATGCATGGAGAACTATTGAAGAGGGGCAAAGTGTCCAAAGCACAATCTCTCAACTTTTGTGAATATCGAAAATGCTCCAGAGCTGGAATTGTGGCTCCGTAGAGGAGCGCTCCCCGCACACCTATGGGGCACTGGGTTCCATCCTCAACACCACATAGAAGTGAATAAATAAAATAAAGGTACTATTTCCATCAAAACTAAAAAATAAATAAATAAAAAACAATGCTCCACAAATGTTTTTTAAGTCATTTGTGTTTCCATTAACTGACATGAAAAACCTTAAGGCAAACTGTCACATACAATAGCAGGGAAAGAGCCAGGTGCGATGGCACAGGCTTGAAATCCCAGCAGCTTAGGAGGCTAAGGTTGGAGGACAGCAAATTCAAAGCTAGCCTCACCAACACAGTGAGGCCCCAAGCAACTTAGCAAGACCCTTTTGTGACAAAGAGCAGGCTGCATCTAAATTTAGCGGCAAAATATCCAGGACCTAAGGAGACTGCTTAGCACAGTATTCTATGCAAAAAATGTAAATTTCCAAAGGCGCCACCCAGTCAGACAGGAGTTGAAGCACAGGTCACCATCTACGGGGAGAAGGGATGTTCCCAGAACATCCAGGAGACCCACCCTTTTTCTAATAAGACCGACTGCTCAGAGCCTGAGGCTTAAGGATAGTTTGCATCCCTTTGCACCCACCAAGGGATCAAACTGATGCTAAAAATTTTAAATTATAATCCCTCTACTCCACTGAAAAAGTGCATGATGCTGGTACCACCACCCAAGGAAATGAAAGACCAGGAGTTTGTGCTAGATTCAGCATCTCTCCCTACACTAGACATTAAAGCCCTTCTTAGAAGGTCACCCACAGGCCAAGAGTAGAGGCTCATGTTTGGAAGTCAACCACTAGGGAACTGAAGCAGGAGGATTGAGAATTCAAAGCCAGTCTCAGCAACTTATGAGTCCCTTAGCAACGTGGTGAGAAACTGTCTCTAATTAAAAAATAAAAAAAATAGGCTGGGGATATGGCTCAATGTTTAAGTGCCCTTGGGTTCAGTTCCTGGTGCCAATAAATAAATAAATAAGAAAAAAAATTAAAATACCATGGAACAAAATGTGAGCACATTCAGGTAAATTTATATGATATATTGCATGTTGAACACAAATCCAGGGTGATATTCTCAAATTAATTATGAAAATATTAATAATGGAGTCATATTAGACTATGATTTTCATAACTACTTCCTCATGAGAACTTTCTATATCACTTGGATTTTAAAATAAACCGTTATTTTCACAATTTAGTAAAATAAAATTATTTCATTTTCTAAAATACAGAGGCACAAACATGAAGAAGATCTACTAAGGTGCTAGGGGCATAGCTCATTGGTAGGGTGCTTGCCTAGAATTTGATCCCCAATACCTAAAAGCAAAAAAGACTTATAAGGTGCAACCAAGGAGGAGATTAAAGCTGCAGACCTAAGGTCACTTGAGGGTCATCTACAGAAAAATGCAGAAACAGCAAGGGACAATAGAAGCAGATACCCTACACAGACAGTGGGCAGAGCAGGACAGTTCAGAGAACCACAGACCAATAAGAGCCCGGAGAGGTAGGGAGGGGTTGAGTGGGCAAACAGGAGTTGAAGCACAAGTCACCATCTAGGGGGAGAAGGGATGTTCCCAGAACAGCCAGGAGACTCACCCATTTTCTAATAAGACAGAAAGCTCAGACACTGAGGTGTAGGGATAGTTTGCATCCTTTTGCACCCACCAAGAGATCAATCTGATGCTAAAAATTTTAAATTATAATCCCTCCACTCCACTGAAGAAGTGCATGATGCTGTTACCACCACCCTTGTGTTCACAAGGAAATGAAAGACCAGGAGTTTGTGCTAGATTCAGCATCTATCCCCACACTGGGCTTTAAAACCCTTTTTAGAAGGTCACCCACAGGCCAAGAATAGAGGCTCATGTTTGAAAGTCAACCACTAGGGAACTAAGGCAGAAGGACTGAGAATTCAAAGCCAGTCTCAGCAACTTATGAGGCCTTTAACAACATGGTGAGACACTGTCTCTAATTTAAAAAAAAATTAAAAATGGGCTGGGGATATGGCTCAATGGTTAAGTGCCCCTGGGTTCAGTTCCTGGTGCCAATAAATAAATAAATAAGAATAAAAAAATTTAAATACCAGGGAACACAACGTGAATTCATTCAGGTAAATTTATGTGTTATATGTGCATTTAAACACAAATTCAGAGTGATATTCTCAAATTAATTATGAAAATATTAATACTGGAGTTATATTAGACTGTGATTTCCATGACTACTTCCTCATGAGACCTTTCTACATCCCTTGGATTTTAAAATAAACCCTTCATTTTCACAATTTAGTAAAATAAAATTATTTCATTTTCTTAATTATACAGAGGCACAAACATGAAGAAGATCTACTAAGGTGCTAGGGGCACAGCTCAGTGGTAGGGTGCTTGCCTAGGATTATAAGGCATACTTGATCCCCAATACCCAAAAGCAAAAAAAGACCTATAAGGGCAACCAAAGAGGAGATTAAAGCTGCAAATCTAAGGTCACTTGAGGGTCATGCACAGAAAAATGAAGAAACAGCAAGGGGCAATAGAAGCAGATGCCTCACACAGACAGTGGGCAGAGCAGGACAGTTCAGAGAACCACAGACCAATCAGAGCCAGGAGAGGTAGGGAGGGGTTGAGTGGGCAAACAGAGAATTCTGATTGTCCTTCACAAGACAAAAAAGACAAAGGAAAGAAAGAGCAGGCTGCATCTAAACTTAGCAGCAAAATATCCTGGAGCTTAAGAGAATGCTTAGCATAGTATACTATGCAAATAATGTAAATTTCCAAAGGTGCCACCCAGTCCTACAGGAGTTGAAGCACAGGTCACAATCTAGGGAGAGATGAGATGTTCCCCGTACAGCCAGGACACGCACCTGTTTTTTATTATTATTATTTTTATTTTTTTATTAGTTACACATGACAGTACAATAATCTTGACAATTCATACATTTGAATCAAATGTGGTATAATTTCTCATTTTTCTGATTGTACAGGTTGCAGAATCACATTGGTCATACAGTCACCTATATACATATATCCATTTTCTAATTAGACAGATAGCTCAGACCCTGAGGCATAAGGATAGTGTGTATCCTGGAGCTTGCAATCCTCCTACCTCAGCCTCTGGAGTGGCTGGAATTACAATAACAGTAAACACAAAGCTGAATGAAGGCAGATTAGTATCTGCCTTCATGTCAAAATGATCATCTCCACACTAACAATTGGTTATCCCTTTCTACCACTCCCTCAAATGAGTTGGTTATTGCAGCTCCAAAGGGAGTCTCTGTTCATCTATTAAAGTTAAAACTGCCTGAAGAAATCATTACATTAAGGTACCCTCCAGGAGGTCTGGAAGAGCTCCTCTAACCCATGTCTACAACCAGGAGCTCAAAGCTCTTCGGAGATTGCTTAAGCATGATAGTCCCTGCCCTCTACTCAAGCTGTATGTGTGTTGGGGAAGAGGAAGAGGGTACATTCAGGGTATCCCAAAACCATGTAGTAAAGATTCTTAGTAATCCACAGCCATCTCATGTCTTAGGCTACTTCTTTGGAGAATGAAAAGGCACTTTTTTTGGATGGGAGTGGGGACAGCAGGACCAGAGATGCCAAAGTCAGCAGGGTAGAGGTAGAAATAGCTCTGGAAACTTCCTTTCCAGGGTGTCCTTGGTTAGATTCCTGATTAGTTTCTTGTTTATTCACCCTTTCAGAACTGCCTACTATGTCTTCAGAAATATATGTACTCAGGGGGAAAGTCAAGCCCATTAAATAAGAAGTTGAGACGTTGAGGAGAGTAATGTACATGTTAGTAGTCCCAAAGGTCAGGAGGATAAATAGTTGTGGCAGTGTATGGACATGGGGCCTGGTGCTTCTTGATGGTTCAGAAAAAACAGGAGACTCACAAGGAATTCAATAATGTAGAGGAGCTTCTGAGACCCCAAGACTCAAGGACAGTTCAGTGGACCCCTGAATGCTGGTGAAAACTAGGGCTAGGGGTGTGACTCGGTGGTAGAGTGCTTGCCTGGCATGGGCGATGCTCTAAGTTCTACCCAAGCATGGAGGTAGCTGGTGACACACCAGCTGAAAACTTTTGGGAAAGGGAGTGCATGTTGCACTTACAAATTTTGATTATTGCCTTCCCTTCTCCAAAACAGGCAAGAATTCAATTCAAACTGACACCCTAAGTGAGCTAGATTCTGTTTCTTAGATTTGTTGTTGTTTCGGTATGTGTGTGTTTGTATGTGTGTGTCTGTGTTTGTCTGTGTGTGCGTGCATGGGTGATACTGGGGATTCCACCAGGGCCTTGTGCATGCTAGGCAAATGTTCTATCACTGAGCTCTACCTACCCAGCCCATTTTTCCTATATCAAGCCAGGGTCTTGCCAAGTTGCCCAGGATGGCCTTGAAGTTCCTGATCCCACTGTCTCAGCCTCTAGAGTAACCATGTAAAGGTAAAATTTCTAAGCTGATTCTAAGCTGCAAAAGTCTGAGTTAAAGTGTAAAAGACCGGGCATTGTAAAGTCTCTAAATGGCGAGGCCTTGGCTAAAAAGTAAAAGACAAGGCATTGTTACAACTCCTCTGCTACCCCTGGAACCTGTAATCTCTGTAGCTGTTAGGACAATACCTGAACTGCCCAGTAAATATTTCTTCTGGTCCCCTGGTTGTTCAATAGCTAACGGCTCCGAGTAGCACGGCACGTAAGCATCTAGGCTCCAAAACCAATCAGTTTAAATGTGTACCCCGCTTAGGAATGACCAGTCACCCCTGCCCAGACTGTTCCCGCCAATGAATGGACTAATCATGTCTCAGAGTTGTTGTTCAATTTTCCGGCGCCTCATGATGATTTGTTCTGATGTATGCAAAGCCCACCGCCCTCTCCAAAAAGTGTACTTAAGCTCTGCTTGACCTCTGCTCTGGGCTCTGGGCTGCTCTCCCTTCTTGAGTGAGCACGGAGCCCCAGCGGGCTGGAATGGATCCCTAATAAATCCCCCTTGCCATTGCATGAAGCTAGTCTCGTGTGGTCTCTTTCTCCGACGCTTCACCGGACCCTTACACCAGGATTACAGACAACAGGGCCCAGCCAGATTCTGCTTTAATTTTAGGTGTTTATGCTGCTACTGACAGTCAGCCAGTTAACCCGCCTGGCCAGCAACCCTGTAGGCAAGACTCAGCTGTTCCAACGCATAAGAAGTAAGGAAGCAAGAAAATACAAATTTTATGCCTGTTGACCAAACTGGGAAGAAGCAGCTAGATTGTTTCTCTCCCCACACTAAAGAAACTGGTTACAATTTATAGAAATAAAAGACAAGAGATCCATATGTACAGATGTAGCTTGGCTATGTAGCCAGAGAATGTGTGGATTTCAGATTCCTTGGCAGGAGCTTGGTCAGGACTTGCTCTTAATTTCAAAGGGGATCTGTTTCAATGCTGTCTATACATTTGAATTGAACAGAGACTCATTCTGATCAACTTTAACCATGTCCCTATGAGCACTTTTCTCAACTAAGCCTCACTTTCCATAGCCTAGTTTAGACAGAATCTCCCTACCCTTCATGTCTCATCACCCTAGCCCACCTTCAGCAAGAATTCTGCTTAGTAATTCTAGTAAGAATCCCCCTATCCTTGATGTGTTGTAGTAATTTTCCATCCACCATTACCACCAGCCTGTTCCTTGACTGTACTTGTGCTCAATGTCAAAAACAAAACCAAAACAAAAAAATCTTCCATATTGCAAAAGTCTTAACAGTTACTTTTACCTATCACAATAGTCCTCAAAAAGTCTTCCTTACTCTGTTAACTAGGGTCAGATAAATTTTTATTTAAAAAACAAAAATAGCCCTGCCTATTCTAGACACTGCTGACATGAATCTCCAAGAACTAAGAGATACTTATCAGGATCTTATTACATGGTAACCTGAGGTGGGAGTGGGTATAAGACCAAATCAAAGGATACCACTTTCTCCCAGTATTTTCTCCATTTCTGAGAGAGAGAGAGAGAGAGAGAGAGAAAGAAAGAAATCACATCCTTAAAGTCAATAAAGTTGTGATATGGAAAAACACCAAAGTGTTTAAAATAACAACAATATCCCAGTAATCATTCCATTTACACAATAAAATTAAATGTGGATCCTTAATTAATTTCATATTGTAAGGGTCCGGCGAAGTGTTGGAGAAAGAGACCACACGAGACTAGCTTCATGCAATGGCAAGGGGGATTTATTAGGGATCCGTTCCAGCGCGCTGGGGCTCCGTGCTCACTCAAGAAGGGAGAGCAGCCCTGAGCCCAGAGCAGAGGTCAAGCAGAGCTTAAGTACACTTTTTGGAGAAGGCGGTGGGCTTTGCATACATCAGAACAAATCATCATGAGGCGCCGGAAAATTGAACAACAACTCTGAGACGTGATTAGCACATTCATTGGCGGGAACAGTCTGGGCAGGGGTGATTGGTCATTCCTAAGCGGGGTACACATTTAAACTGATTGGTTCTGGGGCCTAGATGCTTACGTGCCATGCTACCTGGAGCCCTTAGCTATTGAACAACCAGGGGACCAGAAGAAATATTTACTGGGCAGTTCAGGTATTGTCCTAACAACCTACAGAGATTACAGGTTCCGGGGGGTAGCGGAGGAGGTGTAACAATAGACTTTTACAATTGTAACAATTGTCTTTTACTTTTTAGCCCAGTCCTTGTAATCTAGAAGCTTTACAATGCTCAGTCTTTTACACTTTAACTCAAGCTTTTGCAGCTTGGAATCAGCTTAGAAATTTTACCTTTACAATATTAATATCCTTCCATAGTGTCTTAATACGGAGTCATACTCTTTAGATAAACAGCCTTCAGCAGGGTTGGACACAATACCCTGGCCACATAGTTGTGTCACACTATATCCCAACCATCTCTTATCATAGCCTGGGCTCCTCCAGGGCAGGAATTCTGGTTAGGAATTGGGGGTGGGAAGCTGCCCATTACGGCTGAGCACAGGCCTCTAACTCCACTACCAGGTACAGGACTAGTGTTGTGGCTAAGTGGTAGAGTGCTTGCCTAGAACATGTGAGGCCTTGGGTTCAATCCTCAGCACTACATAAAAGTAGGTAAATAAAATAAAGATATTTTTTCCATCTAAAAATAAAAATTAAGGAAAAAAAAAGAGTATCAGGACCATGAGAAACTCCAGACAATATTTTGGTTCCTTGGATATCCAATACTTTCAATAAGTTACTAAATTTGTGTCTGGAACTTTTGAAGTTCTAACTTTATTTATTTATTTATTTTGTTCTGGGGATCAAAATCAGTGCCTCGCACTTGCTAGCCAAATGCTCTATCGCTGAGCTACATCCCAGTCCTTTTTATTTTGGAATTACAGGTGGGTACCACTACAATGCACAGAAACAATTCTTTTTTTTTAAATTTTAATCATAGCTGGACACAGTACCTTTATTCTATTTCTTTATTTGCATATGGTGTTGAGGATCTAACCCAGCACCTCACACATACTAGGTGAGTACCCTACCACTGAGCCACAACCCCCGCCACAGAAATTGAATTCTTTATTGCCCCTCTGGTCAAATTATGTCTGGTGCTATTTCTTTATATCATTATTTGATCTCAGTTAAAAAAAAAAAAGAGGGATTCAAGAAAATTTAAGTCCCTGTCAGAGAGGTAATTACATTTCCCCAGTGGCAATCAACACGGACTGAATATTATTATATAGGCTGTAAGATTTTTTAAAAATATATTTCTTCAGTGTTGATTCATTTTATTCATTTGTTTATATATGGTGCTGGGAATTGAACCCAGTACCTCACCATGTGAGGCCAGCACTCTATCACTGAGCCACAACCCTAGCCCCAGGCTTAAGATCTTTTTCCAAGGATGTGTATGCATCTATGTGTCCATTTATAATGGATACAAATGAAGACTGCTCTGTTTCTGTTGGAGTATAAATGACAGATAATTGTAGCTTATATTTCTACAGTGTTTTGTTATTTTAGAATGGCTTATAAAGTGCTTTGTATTTGGTCATTCTATTAACTTGAGAGCAAGTAGAAATTCTTTTTTTCTTTTTTCTTTTCTTTTTTTTGGTAATGGGGATTAAACCCGGAGCACTTAACCATGGGGCCACATCCCCAGCTCCCCTACCTTTTTTAATTTTTATTTTTTAGTTGTAGATGGACACAATATCTTTATTTATTTTTATGTGTTGCTGAGGACAAAACCCAGTGCCTTGCATGTATGAGGCAAGCCCTCTACTCCTCTACTGCTGAGCTGTAGCCCCAACCTGCCCAACCCATTTTCATTTTTAAATTTTGTGACAGTGTCTTGATAACTTGCTCAGGTCCTGGCTAATTGCTGGGGGTGGTCTCAAACTTGTGATCCTCCTGTCTCAGTCTCCGAGTCATTGGGAATATAGGCATGTGCCACTGGGATTACAAGCCTCTATCACTGGGCCTGTCATGAGTAGGAATTATTAATGGAATGATTTTTGTAGCAAATTCATAAGAAGAGAAATTAGGCGGGCCCAGCGGCACATGCCTGTAATCCCAGTGACTTGGGAAGCTGAGACAGAAGGACTACAAGATTAAGACCAGCCTCAGCAACTTAGCAAAGCCTTAAGCAACTTAATATTGCTGTCTCAGAATAAAAAATCAAAAAGGTAGGGGATGTAGTTCAGTTGTAAAGACCCCTGGGTTAAGTCCTCAGTACAAACAAATAAACAAGAAAAGATAAGGAATGAGCCCTAAGGTTGTTTTTTTTTTTTTTTTTTTTGAGAGAGAGAGAGAGAGAGAGAGAGAGAGAGAGAGAGAGAGAGAGAGAGAGAGAATTTTAATATTTATTGTTTAGTTTTTGGCAGACACAACATCTTTGTTTGTATGTGGTGCTGGGGATCGAACCCGGGCCGAACGCACCCCAGGCGAGAGCACTACCGCTTGAGCCACATCCCCTGCCCCAGGTTGTTTTTTTTTTTTTTTTTTAGTTGTAGATGAACATAATATCTGTGTTTTATTTATTTTTGTATGTGGTGCTGAGGATCGAACCGAGTGCCTCACGCATGTGAGGCGAGCCCTCAGCCACTGAGCCCCAGCCCCAGCCCATTTTTTACAGTTTTTTAAAAATGTATTTAGTTGTAGATGGACACAAAATACCTTTATTTTTATTTATTTATTTATTTATTTATTTATTTATTTATTTATTTATATGGTGCTGAGGATTGAACCCAGTTCCTCACACATGTTAGCCAAGCACTCTACCACTGAGCTACAACCCTATCCCTTCTTATAGTTTTTGACCTAACAATCTTTTTTAACCTTTCTAGAATGATTTCATATGTACTTTTTCATTTGCAAGTCAAAATTTTTACTTAAAAATATAATTTAGTTTACACGAGTGATGTAATACACACTTTATGAAAACATTTGTGTGTAAACAAAACTTAATATGTAAACTTAATATGTAAACTCAATTAATATGTACACATTAATGCCTCGTGCGTCACCCTCAGTTTGTGGTTCAAGCCGATGGTGGTGGTGATGATGATGATGACGACGACAAAGAAGGCAAGGATGATGATGAAGCCTGATTTAGTTAAGAGTATGCTCTGTGGCCAGGCATAGAGGTTGGTGCTTTCCTATGGTCCCAATTATTATGAAGGCTGAGACAGGAGGACTACAAGATCGAGACCGGAGTGGGCAATTTAGAGAGCCTCTGTTTCAAAATTGAAAGGTCCTGGGGGTGTAGCTCAAGGGTACAATGTTCCTGCATTCAATCCCCAGTGCCAGGCGGAGTGTGGGGAAAGAATAGTTGGTGGAAGTGGATTGTTTGAATTTGAGTTGCTGGCTCTTACTCTTACTGACTGTGTTGCCTCAAGGAAGTTATTTAATCTCTGGACTTTAATTTTCTTATCTATGAGAGGTGATGATCATCATCATTATCCCATAGGCCAGTTATGAGAATTAAATGAATTAATATCCACACCATTTTAAAATAGTGTCTAGCATGCAAATTTTTGGTGAATTAGAATAGTGCCTAGCATAGAGAATTTATGCACAAAGTAACTCTTTATTAAGCAAAGCAATGATAATGAATATTCACTGTAAACTTACTATGTGCCTGTTTCCAAATTTAGTACTTTGAACACATTATTGCTTTTCATTCTCCCAGAATCCTATATGAAGGATAGAGATTCAGGTTACAGGTGAGGAAATCTGAAACCAGAATGCTTAAATAATTTGTCCAAAGTGGCACAGCTAGTGTGTCGCAGAATTGAGGTTGTGTGAGCTTATGTCTATCTAGAAGTTATATTACTAACCATGTCCTTGCTGCATTTAAACCATTCTACTATTGACCAGTTGATTCTGTACATTTTGGGATCCTCTGTAACCTCAAGGAGCTGCATAAATATTCAACTTTGTCATTCTCTTCTAACATTTTTGTAAATATTCAGATAAATTTTAATTTATTCATATCTTTTTTATGTCAAGGTATACACATTTATTTTTGAGACAGTTTCTGCCTATGCTGTCCAGGCAGTCCTCAAATTTATAATCCTCCCACCTCAGCTCTCTGTGTAGATGGGATTTCAGACATGTTCCACCATACCTGGCTAGAGATATATTTAATGCCAAACAAAATAAAATAGCTGTCTTTAATAAGCATATGAGGATAACAAAGATGATTTCAGGCTCACAAATATTCTGTCTCTGCTAATAATGAGATTACTTGAATTATTTAATCTATTACTTTGGTGACTAAGTATTTTATTTATTTGACCTCAGATTGAATCCTTCTGAAGTAGAGCAAGGCCAGAGGTACCAAGAATTGAATCCAAGGGTGTTTAACCACTAACCCATATCCATAGCCACTCCCTAGAATTTTAAAAAAAATTTTATTTATTTATTTGTTTGTTTATTTATTTATTTTTGGTATGAGGGATTGAATTCAGGGGCACTCAACTACTGAGCCACATCCCCAGCCCTATTTTGAATTTTATTTGGAGACAGGGTCTCACTGATTTGCTGAGCAACTCACCATTGCTGAGGCTAGCTTTGAACAGGTGATCCTCCCAAGGTGCTGGAATTAGAGGCATGAGCCACCTTGCTGGCCCCCACAGCCCTTTTCATGTTATTATATTTTTAATATATTTTAGATTTTATTTTATTCATGATTTATATGTGGTGCTGAGAATCAAACCCAGTGCCTCACACATGCTAGGCAAGTGCTCTGCCACTGAGTCACCACCCTATCCTCCTTTTTACATTATTTTGAGACAAGGTCTCCCTAATTGCTGAGGGCCTTGCTAAGTTGCTAAGACTGACCTCAAACTTGCAATCTTCTTACTTCAGCCTCTTGAGTAAATGGGATGGCAGGCCTGTGCCATCACACCTAGGAAAGTCCATATATTTCAATAAACAATAGAATCATTATGAAGCTCTTGAAATAACAAAGGTAAAACATGCAGCCATGGATTTCAGTACTTTGATTTTTTTTTCTTTGCTAAAGATTGAACTCAACATTTTGTGCATGTTAGGCTAGAGTGGCACCCCCTTCCTCCACAGAAAAGTCTTAACTGGGCTTCTCCAGAAATCTTCACCATGGCTGATTTTAGGACTGTCAGCAAAAGAGTCTCTACAAAAGAGTTCAATGTAGATAAACTTCCTATTTTAGTATTGCCCTGTTTTACTTAGCCACGGACAAAGAATATACCAGTACTCCAGATGCTGGCCGGGGATGCCCTTAGTAGTTTTTCACAAACATATCTAGTATAGTAGTTGGTAGAAATGTGCAAACAAGGCTCTGGCCTTGAGCAGGGGATTCACAGAGATGTCTACATTTTTAAGATAAGTTACCAACTGGGCTCCATAGTAACAACTGACAGGGGGAGGAAAGAGAGGGGAGAAGAACCTCTTCCCTTCTCAGGTGTTGTTCTGAAGTGTTAACTTGCCCAAAACAGGGGAAGAAACGTCTGCCTTCATGGGGACTTCTGCAGACTGTGAACTTCTGAGCTCCTCCCCTTACATGCTTGAAAATACTTGAACTCAAGGTTCAGGGGATTAATTGTTTACAGCAAAAGCTGAACCTGGCTACAGCCAAATAAAACTGTTTCCTGCTGTCTTTGGTGCCTTGCCTCATTTGTCCCTACAACAAGGCAAGTGTTCTACCAGTGAACTAAACCCCTCGCTCAGCTTTCAATAATTTTCATCTCCTTTCTTATATTTGTAAATATTTTATTTATTTATTTTAATGCCTTTATTTATCTTTATGTGGTGATGAGGATCAAACCCAGGGCCTCACACATGTGAGGAGAGATTTCTATCACTGAGCCCCAGCCCCAGCCCTGTAAATATTTTTAATTATTATAAGAGATGTTTCAATAAATATTGCTCAATTTCAGAGAGAAGAGGGCAGGATGAAAGAAGTCTCCTATAGAGTCAAGGTGCATTCATTTACCAACTCTCTTCCAACAAGAGGTGTTGGATATGCCCTCACTCCTGCTCCACTGGGACCCAGTCCAGACCCAACAGTCATTTTCCCCACTTAGGGTTCATGGTAGTACTGTGTGCATTGGGTATTGCAAGGATGTCCTTAGGCCTTAGCCTTAGCAACCCCATTTTAAAACTCCACTTTGCAACCTGCAGCCCCACCAGGCACACCTACGGAGCCCTCCAATATGATCATCAGGCATAGCCATGACATAAATAAGTCATTTCTCCCCAACCTGACAAACTCAGACTGAGGTCTGTGTCATGTTGCCCTTGTGCTATAAGGGGGAGAGTCAAGAATATCAGGGTGGGGCTGGGGATGTGGCTCAAGCGGTAGCGCGCTCGCCTGGCATGCGTGCGGCCCGGGTTCCATCCTCAGCACCACATACCAACAAAGATGTTGTGTACGCCGAGAACTAAAAAATAAATATTAAAAAAAAAAAAAGAATATCAGGGTGGCTTTAACCATCAGGTGATTTACCCTCAGAGCAAATGACATCACTGGTAGTAGCTGACAGGGATTGAAAGGGTGGTCAGAAGCCCCCAAATTTAGTATAAAAGATGAAGCAAATGAACAGACATTCAGCCAGCTGACACTGATTCCCTCATGCCAGAGAGCCTGATGAGGACCTGGACTGACATCCCAACTCTTCTCATCATTTGCATGATCCTCTGCATCTTCCTCACCACTCTCAAACTCTACAGCCACAACTTCACCCTGGTGAGAAATGCAACTTCTCCGTATGACCCTCTCCTCAGCTGGCCATCAGCACCACCCCACCTGATCACTGCAGCCTGAGTGAGCATGCTTCTGGTGAACTTACAGCCTAAGGCTTGGGACTTTAGATCTGACACTTGAGCTTAGCATGGAGAGGGAATGTCTGTCATGAGTCTGTCATGATTAAGAGTGTTTTCAGTGTTTAGAATCAATCTAGAATTGTTTGCTGTGTATTGATTATGTCTACTGCAGTGCCTAGCATCAGGATTGTAATTTTCTTGATGAAGAACCTATAGAGTGATGGGGCTAGGGTTGTGGCTCAGTGGTAGAGCATTTGCCTTGAATGTGTGAGGCCTTGGGTTCAATTCTCATCACCAGATATAAATAAAAAATAAAAGTCCATCAACAACGAACAATATCTACAATAATATAATACGATTAGGAACAAAAGCAGAAATTTCCCTATTATTTAACACAATTCTTAGTAACTGTAAATGTATTAAATATTTCAAATGCCCCAGGGAATTAAATGTACAATATTTTCCACATGTCATGTGTACTTATTTAATGAATATCATGCTCATTTCACATAATTTGAAACAGTTAATGTAGAATAGCTTGGCAAAAGTAAATGGAATTCTACCCATCTTGGACAATTTTTTTATTGCCTTCTACTTCTACAATTTTCAGGATAATCAGATATTTATGATATCATAGAGCCAATACAATTATAGACTCTCCTCACCTCAGGAGACTGAAAAAAAAAAAAAGGAAAAGAGGGATGAACTGTCATCGGGAGGGATCCACGCATTCCCAGGAAGATGAATCTTGCAAAACGAGAAGTATTTCAAAGGCAGAGAATTGGAAGGTGCCTTAGAATAGCTATGCAGAGACAGGAGATATGAAAATGCTTGATGCTTTTGAAGAATATATAATTTTGTATGTTGGAAAGGGGTGGCATTGCTGACAACAACTACATTCTTGATTTTTGATTGAGGTCTCTCTGTCAGTAAGGGGCTACTTCTCATTCAATTACATATTTCACACATACCTTCATTGTGCCTGGGTAAACTTTGGTGAAATGAGCTAAGTTGAAGATGCTTTCTCATTTGATTTTAATTCCCCAAATATCCTCAGGTTTATTGCTTACTTTGCATGATGGGTTTGTTTGTTAGTGCCATCCTAATTAAAATGCCTAGGTGCCGTGTTGCGAGAGTTTCAGAAATAATAATAGCATGGACTTTTAAAGTTTCATAGCAATTTACTTAGCTCTGAATATTTCATCCTTTCAAAACTGCAACAATATCCACCTCCCAAGCTTTTGATTCTTGCTGATAATTATGAATTTTCTATCAAGGCATAATAACAAAGGAAGCTTTTTCTATCTTTTTGAAGGAAACAATCTGGTAGTGGAGGTCTGATGAAGAGGTCATTGCCCAGCCAACAGGGCAGCAGGTACAGAAGTATGTCAACACCAAAGACGGGGTGAGGGAAAGACTGGAGACCAGTGTACTCACCAAAGGAATTCATGTGGATTATTCATTCATGCCCTATGTATTAATAAAGGAGGAGAACAAGATTGAGGAGAAGCAGAAGGGGGCTGGGGTAGTGGAGGAGGAAAAGAAGACATGTAGGAGGAGGAGGAGAGGGGAGGCAAGATGACATTGTGAAAGTGTCACAGGCACAAACGCACTTGAAAGTGAGGGGTGTTGCTGAAGGGAACTGACCCTCAAATGTATCTGGAGTCAGTTTTATTTCAGCAATAAGACAAGTAAGTCAAACAGAATCATAAGATCCAAAGGATTGTCCTTTCAATGTCTACTGTGTGTTGTTCATGAACCTTATATTGTCAGCTAGTGCTGAAAATACAATAGTTTTACCTAGCTCTCTCAGGCTATCAGGTTTCTGCTCGCTACTGGACTATTCCCCTGACACACACTCCCACCCAGTTACCTCCTTGGTTCTTTCTTTCTTTCTGTTTTTTTACTGACATAAAGAAAAAAAAATTAATTATCTGCACACCGTTCTCCCACTTGCTTGCTTTCTATCATTGGTTATAAAATTGTAGTAATCCTCCCACATTAGGCTCTGAGTTCCTACCACCAGACCTATCTCCACATCCACAGCCAGGAAGCCCTCCTGATTTGGTACCCTCTTCCCTTTCTATTGAACTATCATTCTCTGGTTCTCTTTCTCCCTCCTCAGTTGCTCTTTCAGCCTTCTTTTATGATTCTCCATCATCCTCATTACCATAATTTGGCGTTTAATGGGGACACTCATTCTCTTCCTTGTCTACAGTACTTCCTAGGCGAAATCATCCAGTTTTGCACTCCTATGCATAGTCTGTGTTTTGTAGACTTCCAAATGTTCACTTCTAATCCTCAACTCCAGACTTTTATATCTACCTCTTGTGGTTGGGATCTGGAATGTTCCCTCAGGAGCTCATGCATGGTCCCCAGTGCAGCAGTATTCACAGTTGTGACTCTTGGGAAATGACTGGATGATGAGGGGTCAGACCTCATCACTGGATTGATCCATTGATGGATTCATAATTTTAAAGGATTCCTGGAAGAATGGAGAAATTGTAGAAGGTGTAGCCTAGTTGGGGGAAGTAGGTCGCTGGGGTGCATCCTGAAAGGGCATTTCTTGTCCTTGGTCCCTTCCTCTCCTTATCTGTTTCCTGGACACTATAACATGAGCAGCTTTGCTCTGCCATACCATCTACATTAGGATGTTCTGTACTACCACAGGGATCAGGCCAAAGAACAATGGGCTAAAACCTCTAAAACTGTGATCTAAAACAAATTTTCCCTCCTTTAAGTTGTTTTTCTCAGATATTTTGTCACAGTGATGAAAACATGAATCTTGGAGCCACCCATGACTCTATTCTTTCTGTTGCTCACAACACCTGATCCGCCAGCTGTTCATTTCACTGAAATGAAAAAAATACTATGTGTTCACTGTATTCTGGAACTGTTCTGGAAGCTGGAGGTACAGAAAAGAGTCCAGCAGAACAAAGACCCTCTCTCAAGTCCTGGCAACAGTGGGCTTGATAGGTCCATAGCCAAGCCACCTTTCATCTCCTTTACATCACTGCCGCTCCACACTGGACAGAAATACATTACTTTCCCTGAACTATTGCAATAGCCTCTTGCTTTTACCCTGATCACCTGTTGTCTCTCTTCATATTATCCAGAGTGTTCATCTTAAATCACCAATCAGATCATGCCTTTCTTTTCTTATAATCCTCCCAAACTTTTCAACTCACTTGGAGCAAAACCAAAATACACATCAAGGCCCATGAGGCTGTGTGTGACCTGGGTGATGCTGTGAGCTCTGTTTCCCCTCCTGCCCTTAGCCCTTTCTGAACCTGTTCCCATCACGTCAGCCTCCTGGCTCTTCCCCAGCACTCTGTTCACAGAACACAACCTAGCTCTTGCTGTTTGGTGCATTTCCATACTTCATGTCCTCCCTATAAGATCACGCCACTGAGGAGGCCCTCCCAGATCTTGAACAGAAGACTGCATCTTCCTCACCACCCATTCTTCTTACCTCATTTTAGGCATTATACACCTATGCGTGTTGTGCAGTCTCCCCAATGTAAAGCTACATCGTTGAGAGCTAGGACTATGTTTTACTCACTCTTATATCCTCTTCTCTTAGTGCAGTGCCTGACAAATACTGCACACTCATTAATATTTATGGAGTTATCTTCAATTCTGGAATTTGCTAATTTACAAGTGTGTGGCCATGCATCCCTTCTGATGAAAGGCCTGTGTTTATGAGCCAGACAACTCTAGATAACTGTGTTGTTCATAGCTCAGAAGCAAGGAAACTGCACTTCCCTGTGGCCTCATTAACATTCTGTTCTATCCAAATTAGGTGTGAAGTTTCAAGTAAGAAAGAATAAGTATACTACCTCTCTGTTGTGACTAGTTTGTAATATCTGCTAAACTATTCAACAGAGAACCAGCTGTAAATATGCAGTCAGAAAACCCTTGGAGGTGGTATAAGTAATTAACATTCCGTAGCTTATGACTATGTCAAATTAATCACCTCACCATCAGGCATGTGGATAAACTATGAAACTGGGTAAACTATGTAAAGGGAAATAAATATGTGCACTTTGATCCCTAGATAGATATGTATGTAGGACTGCTCCAAACTATCACATAGAATAAGAGCAGTTGTGAAATCATGGCTAAAAAGAATCTATGTGCAAATATTCTAGGATAAAAATATGACTTCGAAGTCATTAAAGTAAAAACTTAGATGAAAGACAGAATGTCCATGCACGGAGGACACCAGTCTCTTATTTAACTAGTACTGCCTGCCTTCACCCTTCCCCAAGCACCAGCCATGATCAATATTTCACCATTCTTTTTGTGACTTCCTTGAGATCTCTGAAATGTTACATGTGCTTGAAATGTTACATCTGCCTAGTCAGTCTGTGTGCCATAACTCATACACAGTAAATTCTGTCTATAAGATCCAGTCCCAACATCCCCTTCTCAATCACCTCTTTCCTAAATCCCTTGATGAATTCATTTGCAATGTCTCCTACCTGCCTTATCTATTTGTGTGGATGTCTACTACTGAATCTCATTGATTAATTTGTGACTTTGTGTTTCATCCCTGTTGGTTCTTTGAGGGTAAGAGATGTGTTAATTGTTGTTTTTACCTCCAAAACCAAACCTGCTGTCTTCTTATGGTCAAGTGTCCCCTCATAATTTTATCTATAAATAAAATGTATTATCTGTTTAGATGAAGAAAAAAATGTTGTGCTTTGCATGTTCTAAGTTGATTTTAACTTCCAAAAATCCTAAAAAGTCAATTAACTTGTTCATGTAAAACAGAGGATCTTCAATATAAAGACTACCTTCCTAATTTTGGTACCTTTCTGGGTAATATTTAGGTCTTGAACAAATATTAATTCCCAAATGCAGTTATTAGTGATTAGTTGTTACTCAAAAGAAGATGTTGCCCTTCTTTTTTTTTCTAATAGCACAGCATGTTTCTTTTCCTTTTTTTTCTTTTAAAAATAATGACCAAATTCTGCCTTGTATTACTATTTTTAGATTTACAAGTCTCACATATCTGCCTGGTCTTTCAGTTAGGTAGGTGGTTATTGAATCTACCTGGGAAGAGGATTGTCATTCATGTTGGTAAACCCCTGATCTTAGGAGATCTCAGCCTTGTAATGCTACTTTGGGTAAGACTTTCTTTGGATTCTTTTGGATCTTAATGGAATAGAAATTGCAGAATGTTAAAAGATAAACCACAGGCTTATCCTGTCCCTTTACTCTCAGAACTACAATGCTAAGTACTCCACAGCCAGCCCTTGGAGGATGTCCAACCTTGTGCTCCAAGTAAGATTCTTCAGTGCCCATGTGCTTCTGCTCCTCAGGGGTGGCAGAGCTCCCTTGGAAAAGCAGAGCTGTTTCCTTGGGGTGTACAGTCACCCCCACATGTAGCTCCAGCAGGGAGAGGGTGTTCTCATCACTTCTGTTTACATTCCCTGGGTAGAATCTGGGTGTCCATGGTAGCATCCAATTATAATTTCCTGTTGCCTTATTTAGGATGAAAAGGGACTAGCCTCTCCCTAATATTTATAGAAATATGAAATGCCAGCAAGCATGATTTCTCTACAAAAGGTCTTTAAGCAGCTTCTCTGACATTCCCTTTTCTTCCCTCCCTGCAGGTGGCCGCTCAGCTCTGGGAAGTGGCATCTGGACAGGACCCCATTGCCTTCCTCTTCCCAAGAGAAGAAAAATCATTACATGGGCCATCAGGGGTCTTAGATATCACAGCTTTCTAACATGGCACTTGATCAGTACTGATTGAATTGAATTGTTAATTTTCACAGGACATTATTTCCTCTGTTTTTCAACTTATCACAATATATATGTGATTAAAGTATTTGCTAAATAAGATTGAGTTATCATCTAAAGAACTACTGAAATTTAGCATTAGAATCAAAATTTTACCTTCCTGAATTTTATATGCACAATATATCATAGCTTCTGACTTCATTGTGAGGCAAAAACATAACACATTCATTTCTCTGCAGATTCAGTTCCCCCAGAAGCCAATGGTGTGTCTTGGGCATCAGTCCCTCTCCAGGAGACTCACTTTCTGTTGCCAGAACATCTGGAAACGTTGTAATAAAATTTTGATCCTTTAATTTTGTCCTTGTCTCCCATAGCAGATATAATTATGTTTGGAACTAGAATCCAAGCCTTAGTGTGGGTGGGAGATTGGGTGAAATAAAACAATTCTCATTTCCTGATCTCCTGGGCCATACTTCTAGGGAGAAGGAGGGTATTTCAAATACTTAAATGAAGCAGAATTTAATTTCACTGATTGGGATAAGTATTTAGACCACACAAGAGTCACTCTCCTTCTACTTGTCGGAATCCATAAGGAGATCATCCTGCGGTTATGTAGAAAACAGTCACTCCCCCAACTTAACTCCTAACACAGTGCTTCCTGAACCTGTTTGTACCTACAATTATACTGCTTCTAAAATTAGGCTGTAGAGAGGATTCCTTTTGGAGGAGGCTATTAAATCCTGTCAATGATTTATTGTTCTCTCACCATCTTTGAAACTCTGACTTAAGACTTTGAGAGAAGAGCATCCCACCCATCCCTGCTAGCAGATCATTGATTTAAAAATAATCTTCAATGTTTGGGGACATATGGGACTCCAACTTCCTATACAAAATAATAATAGTGAATGTTGGACAGCTGATTCAAGAAGTGTCCTTTGAAGTGGAAGACAGAAGAGAGTTCCTATAATTATATTAAAGTCAGATGATAATACAATAGAAAAATGAATAGTAAATCCTTGAAGGATATTCTGGGATGGCTGCCAGAATAATCAGAGTATGTTTTTGGTTAGAAAGTTTTAAACCACAGATCAAAATTGATTGGTAGATTTTGGAGGGTATTTATTTTTCTTATTTTCAAAATTGTAAGTCAAGTGCCCTCAAAGTCAAATGTTACTGGGAAAAGACAGGTTGCTCTTTGATGCATTTTTCTAAACTGTGAAAAATTGAGTTAACATTATGAGATGTTTTTAACATGAAAAAATAATCTGAACTATATTAACTCTAAAACCTATCTGAATAAATATCATCTGAATTGGTTCCCTTGAAATAGTTCAGGAACTGACACCTAGGCACTATCTATCAGGCTTGGGATTCTAACATCTCATGGCAGTTGTCAAATATTCTCAGCTAGTTTATTGATTTGGGTTGCTTGGTTAATGACAGCTGGCTTCCTTATTTAGAACTTAATTTAGAATTAGCGACAGTGAGTATAGCTCAGTTCTAGAGCATTTTTCTAGCACACACAAAAGCATGAGTTTAATCCCCTGCACCATAAAAAAATAAATTAAATTAAAATTTATAAAGGAATTATCCACAAGAGACATTTCACAAGTATTTCAATGTGATGAAAAGCTGTGGGCTTTGTTTCATGGTGTGTACTAAGCAGATCTGAGGCTGCTCTTTTTTCTCAGAAGTTGTGAAACTAATTTCCAAGGCAAAGTTTTTGTTTCTTAAGGCACTAACTTCATCAAACTATTCAAACCAGAATGACACTTTTCTTGATTAATCTGTTTTTCCTATTGATAAGAACAAATCAGGGTCTAATCAATGATGAATCTTATGCAACCCTTCTGGATGCTATGTTCTAATTTTAAGAGTAATTTCCCATTTTTTAATTTAATTTCCAGGACCACTTATTGAGAATTTATCCTATATCTTTATTTCTGACAGTTGTTCATTTTGACAGACAACATAGGAGATAATTGGCTAGGAATAGAGTGTTTTTTCTTTTTGCTCTCCTAGTCACTTTTTAAAACTCTTTTCCTTACCAATTCTCCTCTTTTAAACTCAGCTGAAATATTCTCCCTCCTCTCCATAGCAATGTGCAGAGTATTACTCATTATTGTCTCAGGAATCATTATTTTTAGGAGCTTAGTTAGGAGTTTAGGGAGACAGTTTGAACATATGCTATAATTCGAATTAAGAAAACCCTGACCTCTTACGCTACCTGGCTTCTGACACTGCATCCCAGAGAGGCAAGTGAGAATGCAGACAATTGAAATCTTAGCACCACCTATGACACGTGGCCCAGAAGGGCTTCCGTAAATCTGTTTCACTGCATCCCGAAGGTCTCTCCTCATAAGAGTGTTCTGCATAGGATGTGTCTCTTTTTCTCCACTGGAGATGGACCCCAACTCACGAGATGCTCACCCAGAATAGAATAGTCTCTGAAACAGAGGGTTTTCTTGCACAACTCCCAGATAATGTGGAGGCCACAGGAGCAGTAGATTTGCTTTCCAAACAGCAGCTTCTCAGGGGAGTATCAGAGCCAGTGGGATCTTCTCCTTCTTACTGCTTTTTCTTTAAAAATAGAAGCACTACCTCTGGTAACCAATTATAACCTACTCCAGGGATTCCCCTGGAATATTCTATTTTGGAACAGAGGCACTGTGAGGGATGGAGGGGGCTGGGCAAGGGGTCTTCTCTGGAAAAGCAAACATACAACTGGTATGCAGCTAGAACACAGAGACATAGAACTCTCTGGTGACTCTTGTGGTGTTTATTGACAAAAGAGAATTTCATGTACTGTGGCACCTCAATAGTACTCCTAGAGCTAGTACATGGCTGGATACCAGCATGGCCGTGTATGCAATCTCTCTCTCTCTCTCTCTCTCTCTCTCTCTCTCTCTCTCTCTGTATGCTTGCACTTGTGTCCCGGTACTCTCTAAACCAGAAATTTCTGTTCAGAAAGCTTTACCTTTAATGATAAACATCTTGATTAAGGGCAAAATGCAGCCCTCTTTCTTGAACACTTCTCCCTGCTTACATGTTGAAGATACACCTCACACCGCCTACAGGGGACTTGTGAAAAGGCCCTTCATTTTCCACCACTTAATTAGGCCTGATATTTCTGCATCAGTTAATATTATGTTTTTGTACTGTGACCTCAAGCAACTTTTGACATAGAATTAGACTCATGCTTCTTCCATCCCATTTATATTGTTTGGATCACAAAAATGACAAAATTATTATCCAACACCATGTCTGACTTGAATATAAATGGAAGAGTCAGTATACTGTCATACAGCCTAGTGAAGGTTATAAGTAGGAGATGGTAAATGATTGGGTTGCTCATTTTGCAACAAATGTTCAAGTTATAAAACTTAATTTAATAAAAATCTGTTTTTTCCACAATTGTCATCAATGTTGAAATACAGCAGTTCTGAGCTAAAAGAGGGGAGGTAGCTGTATACTGTATATATCCCATATGCAATGCATTTTTGAAGACCCACTGACAATTATCTCACTTTTTGGTAACCTAATTAAGGTGTAGCTAGCATCTGGATGTGTCTCTTACCATTTTTAGCTTGACATTTCCTCTAATACACAGGTTGAATCTTTAGTTTTTCCTCTGCCTTTCTTTCTTTATAGATCTTTTTTGCATAGAAACAAAGGGATGATAATATCATTCTTCTTACTAATTATTTCAGTAGAAAGTGGAGAGATGTGATTCATTAAAAGCGATATTGATTAACTTTTTCTAGTAACATGTCAAATAAGGAGATTAAAAGCATCTAGACAATTCACTGTGGGCCCATGGGAATTGGCAAGTAATAAGATAGTAGAAATGTTGAAGATTTATCTCAAAACGTAACATAGAAATTAGAGTATTACATTTTAAAATTGAAACAACCCAAGTTACGGGCAAGTTTAGACAAGTGTGCACACAGATGTACTTTAAAAATATTATGCAGGAGCTGGGGTTGTGGTTCAGCAGTAGAGCGCACCCCTAGCACGTGTGAGGCCCTGGGTTCGATCCTCAGCACCTCATAAAAACAAATAAACAAAATAAAGGTATTGTGTACAACTAAAAAATAAATATTAAAAAAATATATTAGGCAGTCTCTATGGCGAATGTCCTTTCCAATGAGAAGATGATTTTTTAATGAAATCCAATTGCCATTTTAACTATTAACTTTATTTTTACTTATGTCCACTAATGATTTGCAAGTCTTTAAAAGTTATGCTTAGTGTTATATTGCAAAACAATATTTCCTATTTTTAATTGAGTTTGGGTAAATTCTTATAGACAAACATTTATCCAGTGTGTCTTCTGTGCCAAATACCTTGCTTCTCAAATAAAAAAATATTTGAGAACTGGAAATGCCTAGCCTGTAAAAGACCACTTTGATGCTGTAATGTTGTTCACATATATGAAAAACTAAGGAAAAGAGATTCACTTTACATGGTATAGCTTTGGAGGTAATAGTGTTTCTTTTACGTCATCAAAATCTTCCATATGCCAATAACTGCTATGGATCCTGGAGAAACTAGAGTAAATAAGGTATGACTCTTTTTTATGGGAGGGGACATTAATATTGATATTTTATTGCCACCTAATTTTCTTACTCCAGTCTAATTTCTACAGTGGTCCCAACAATGACCTTTATATCAAAAGATCTAATCCAGAATCACATTACATATGGTTGACATAGCACTTTAGCATCAATAACTCTAGAACAGTTCATTAGTATTTCCTTTATTTTGCAATCTTTGCACTTTTGAAGATTACAGATCAGTTATTTGTAGAACATTCTTCATAAATGTGCTTGATGATTCACAATGATTAAACTCAGGTTACACATCTTTGTTAGGAAAAGCAAAGCTGATACTCTCTTCTTTATATTACCTTGTATCAGGTAGATAACTGTTTAGATTGTCCCATTTCTAATGAAATTCACTTTAAACAGGTGGAATCTGTCAGGATTCTTCACTGCAAAACTAATGAGTATAATATTTTGAGAAGAAGGAGTTAGAAGCTGTGTCATCCTACATTCCTTCAAAATTTCAAAGTACTTATTATTGATTTATATCAACAAAGATTCAAATTTTCATTTTATTTAATGGGTTTCAATCTATTAATAAGTTATCACTTATTTGGGTGTGCTAATCATGCTGGATTTGACTTGTGGGAGTTTCTGTGTCTTTTTTTATTTATCCCCAATATTCTTTAAGCACTTTCTCACTTTCTGGCCCAAGAAGATGTTCTAGGTCCTTCTGGTACTTTCTCATCCCAATCCTGGAGTCAGTCATTACTCCAGAGTCCTGGTCTCTTCTGGTGGAGACTAATATTTAGGAAGCAGATGTGGATGCTGGTTGCCCTCATTGCTTTTGTGATACCGGGGCTCACAGGCCCTCTCAGGAAACAGAACTATGGGGGAAATCACACATAATGCACGTTGCCATCAATATTTATTTCTAAAACAATCTATTTGTATTATTAGCACCAGAGTTTTATATATTCATGCAGCCTATGATTATTTTACAATTTAGTCTTGTGTTATTTTTTGTGAGAAAATCCTTGCATCAAGCTAATTATTTATTTTACATTTTCTAGAGTTTTCTATAGGGTTTTTTCTTTTCATTTTTTAACTTGTTCTAATTAGTTATGCATGACAGTAGAATGCATTTTGACATATTATACACAAATGGAGCACAAATTCTCATTTCTCTGGCTGTACCCATGAGCAGAGTCACACTGGTGTTGTAATCATACATGTATGTAGGGTCATAATGTCCATCTCATTCCACAGTCCTTCCCACCCCTACACCCCATCCCCTCTCCTCATTCCCAACTGCCCAATTCAAAGTTCCTTTATTTTTCCCTATCCCCACCATGGTATGACTCTTAAGATGCAAACTCTCTATTCACATAGTTTGAAGTTTTAGGAAAGACAATTTTAGACTACAAGATATATTTCCAAAGAATTAGAACTGTCCAAAAGTGTAACCAGATGTCTTCTGGGTTCTCATCACTAAGTTTGGCTGTGATTCTCCAGGATAGGGTATGGTGGAGGCAGAGTTAAAGATAATGGAGTTAGTAGCAGCTTAATAGTGGACATGAGGGCATGAATAGGGCATCATCAAGGCACAGACATCAAGCTAGGATCAGCAGAGGAAAGCAGTGGTCACTGGGAGCAATGTAAGGGAAAACTCTGAAGCTGGGGCAGAGCAATACATCTTGGTCAGAGGATGGTTCTTAGCAGTCCAGAAAGTACCTGGTGAGGACTACAGGCAAACATGCCTACCCTCAAAGCCTGCAAGAGATGGCTTTGTAGTACGAACTAAGAGGACCTACAAAGTCCCTAATAAAAGTCAACCAAAGATAATAGCATAACTATATTTAGCAAATAGAAATACAAACTGTCCAATTTAATTTGCATTTCAGATAAATACTAATAAGTTTTTGGTTTAGTATGTCTTAAATATGGCATGAGGCATGTGTATACTATCATTTTTAAAATTATTTATCCAAAATTCAAAGTTCACTGCATTCACTGTACGTTATGGGGCAATATACTAACCAAAGTAACATCATCAGGATGTGGAAAGAGATCTACATATAGGCTTAAGTTAAAGCTATTTATTAAATAGTATTTATAGGGTACCTAATATGTGCCAGAAGCCATGCACAACTCTGGGAGTACAATAGCCTTTCTGCTTCATGATGTTACTGCCTAGTGGAAGAATAAGGCCACACTCTCAGGGCTGAGATGGAGAAAGCTTAGAGTATTGGGAGAGGACACAGTAGTAATATTCTATGTATCTCAGAGGGATTGAGAATTACTCCCCTAAGATATCACTTTAGCTCTTCTTAAAATAGCTTTCTTGATGTATAATTGACATACAAATAAACATACTTATTCAATGTATGCAATTTAATGAGTTTGGAAATATATAAATATCTATGACAGTATTACCACAATCAAGGCAATACATATATTCAACAAATCCCAAAGTTTTTTTTTGTCTTTACCTTTTTTTGTGTTTATGATAAGAACACTTTACATGAGATTTAGCCTATCATATTTAATAAATATATATTTAAAATTATAATGTCTTATTGTTAACTCTAGGAGCTATGTGGTCCTTGGGATATCTACAACTTTTTCATCTATCATAGTAAAATTTTATACCTATTGAACAACAACTTCTAATACCAAAAACCCGAAGTATTTGTAGGAGTTACCAGAGGAAGGAACATAGTAAGCATTAGTGGCAGAGGAAATAGCAAGTAAATGAGATTGAACATCAAATCATTCAAGAGATAGTTTACTGGGACTGCAGTTTAAATAGAAATTGGGAGAGTTACAAAAGATGAGTCTAGAGTCAAGACTAGATTATAAGAGTCTTGGAAGCAGATCATTTCAATGTTTTCCAAAAGGAATTAAGAATCCCCAGGGGCTCAACAGGCCAGATATGAAGAATTTCATGTGACAAATGTGCATAAGAGATATAAGTAGTTAAAGAGCACAAAAGAAGAAAGATTTAGGAAGTTGTGTCAGTAGAATTAATGATTATTTAGATGTGTGCAATAAGAGGATCAAGGGTGGTTCCCAGGTTTCTGGTTTGTGCAATCAAGAAGTTGACAATGATAATTCCAAATACTTTGAAGGAAACACTGGAGATAAATAATCTCATTTTGGATAAAAAGCAGCTAGACTTTGAAGTACAATGACAAAGGAAGTATTCTTATTTGCAATTGTAATTACTAGACTTGAGTTGAGGTTGCAGATAAAGTTTCATAATAATCATACATAGATGGCCATTGAAATCAAGGCAGAAAAAAAGAATGCCCAAAGATGTTGTAAATATGAAGTAGGCCTTAGCAAAAAGCTCTGGGAATGTTGACAACTACAAAGTGAAGTGGCACCCCCTCTCTCCACAGAAAAAGTCTTAACTGGGCTTCTCCAGGAATTCTCACCATGGCTGATTTTGGGACTGTCAGCCAAAGAATCTCTGAGAAAAAGTTCAATATGGATAAATTTCCTATTTTCCTGTTTCCCTGTTTAGCTTGGCCAGGAAGATACCAGCACTCCAGGTGCTGGACACCCCCTTAATAAATTTTCACAAATGAATCCAGTATAGTAGTTTGTAGAAATGTGCTAACGAGGCTTCTGGCCTTGAGCTGGGCTTCACAGAGATGTATACATTTTTTAAGATAAAAAGAAGATACCAATTAGGCTCCATGGTAACAGCTGGTAGGGGAAGAAAGAAAGGGGAGAAGAAGCTCTCCCTTTCTCAGGTGTTGTCCTTGAAGTATTAACTTGCCTAAAACAGTGAAGGAAAAAGCTGCTTTAGTGTGAACTTCTGCAGACTGTGAACTTCTGAGCCCCTCCCCTTACATGCTGGGTATAAAACTCTGAAATTACCTGTATTCGGGATTCGGGGGATTGATTGATTACAGCAAAGGCTGTATCCTCTGAACCTGGCTGCAGCCAAATAAAACTGTTTCCTGCTATCTTCGGTGCCTTGCCTCGTTTGTCCCTACAACAAAAGGACATGAAAAGTGAGGGTCTGGGGAGCTAATAAATAAGTTGTGTGACATTTAACACATACATTCATCTACCTCAGACCTCAGTTTGAACATTTATTAATTTATTTATTTTTAAATTTTATTTTTAATATTTATTTTTAGCTGTAGTTGGACACAATATCTTTTTATTTTATTCATTTATTTTTATGTGGTGCTGAGGATCAAACCCAGGGTTTCACACATGCTAGGCGAGTGCTCTATCACTTAGCCACAGTCCCAGCCCAGTTTGACCATTTATAAGTGGAAAAATACAACATAGAATTGTTATGAGTGTAACATGAGATAACCCAGAGTCTACCTTGCAGCAAGTTTCAATAACTTCCGCATGACAGTCTGTGCTTAGTAATTATCTTCTCTTCTACTGTGTACACAAAGCTCAGTTTATTTTATAGAGCAATGCTTCCTTTTTAAATGTTCTATTGGTGCATAGTAGTTGTACATAATAATGAGGTTCATTTGGACACACTTATAATGTATATAATGTAATTTGCTTAATTTTAATCCTGAACTTCCTTCTTTTTTATTGGCACCCTCGCATAATTATGTTTCATTGAATTATAAATCCTGCTGAGGGGATTACATTGTCTAATTTTTAGTTTTTTTAAAAGTTTTGTTTATTATATATGACAGCAGAATGTATTACATTCATATTACATATATAGAACACAATATTCCTTATCTCTGGTTGTACACCCTGAATTTCCTTTTCCCCCACCTCCTCCATTTCCCAGATCTCCTTTCTCTACTCTATTTGTCTTCCTTATATTTATTTATTTGTTGTTGTTTTGTAAAACAGAACCATTATAATTTTACATAAAAGTGGATGATTTTACATAAAAGTGTGATATATTCATACATGCACATAGCATAATCTGGTCAGTTTCATACTGTAGTTCCTCTTTTTCCCATCCTTCCTCTCTCGCCCAATCCCCTTCCTCTACTCCATGGTTATCCATTTTATTTTCATGAGTTTCCCCATTTTAATTCTTTGTTTCTCTCTTCATTTGCCTATGAGAGAAAATATTTGACTCCTGACTTTCTGGGTCTGGCTTATTTCACTTATTGTGATGTTCTTTAGTTTCATATATTTACCAGCAAATGACAATTCCATTTTTCTTTATGACTGAGTAAAATTCCATTCTCTCTCTCTCTCTCTCTCTCTCTCTCTCTCTCTCTCTCTGTGTGTGTGTGTGTGTGTGTGTATACCACATATTTTTATCCATTCATCTGTTGATGGGCACCTAGGCTGATTCCATAACTTGGCTATTGTGGTGAATTGCACTTGTATAAATGTTAGTATGCCCCTGTCATTACAGTATGCCGATTTAAATTCTTTTGGATAAATATCAAGGAGTGGAATAGCTGGGTGAAATGGTGAATCCATTTCTAAGCTTTCTTTTTGTAATATGTATTTTTTAGTTGTAGTTGGACACAATACCTTTATTTTATTTATTTATATGTGGTGCTGAGGATCGAACCCAGGGCATCCCATGTGCTAGGCGAGTACTCTACCTCTAAGCCACAACCCCAGCCCCCATTTCTAATTTTTTGAGAAAGCTCCATACTGTTTTCCAAAGTGGTTGTACTAATTTGCAATCCCACAAAAAATGTGTGAGTATACTGTTCTCCCCCATCCTTGCCACCATTTATTGTTACCTGTGTTCTTGATGACTACCATTCTAACTGGAGTGAGAAGAAATCTCAGTGTAGTTTTGATTTGTCATTTCCCTTACTGCTAAGGATGTTGAAAATGTATTCTCATGTTTATTGGCCATTGTATTTTTATAATGAGAATTTTCTCTTTATTTCACTTGCCCATTTTTGATTGGTTTATTTTTTTTAGGTGTGAAATTTTTTGAGTTCTTTACACTTTCTGAATATTAATCCCTTGTTTGAAGAGTGCCTGGCAAAAATTTTCTCCCTTCAAGCTCTGTCTTCATGTTCTTGTTTCATTTGTTCCTTGTAAGTTTTTAAGTTTGATGTTATCCCGCTTATTAATTCTTGCTTTTATTTCTTGAGTCTGACTAAGGATGTTGGTGTCTGCGCCAATGTGTTAGAGTATTGACCCTGGGTCTTCTAGCAGTTGCAGTGTTTTTGGTCTAATTCTAGGTCTTGATCAACTTTGAGTTGATCTTTGTGAGAGATGAGTGATAGGAATCTAGTTTCATTCTTCTACACATGGCTATCCAGTCTCCACAGCACCACTTTTTAAAGAGGGTATTTTTTCTCTAATGTATATTTTTGGCACCTTTGTCAAGGTTATCTAAACTGTTATCTATATGGATTATATCCATGAATCTTCTATTCTATTGCATTGGTATTCGTGTCTATTTTTATGCAGTATTAAGCTGCGTGTGTTACTACAGCTCTATAGTATAATTCAATATCAGGTATTATAACGCCTCTAGCATCACTCTTAAGAAATGATTCTTAACATTTTTTGTTTTGACCAAACCTTTTTTTAATTATTATTTGTTTCTTTTTATTTTTTATTTTTTTATTTTATTTTTTTTAGAGAGAGAGAGTGAGAGAGGAGGGAGAGAGAGAGAGAGAGAGAGAGAGAGAGAGAGAGAGAGAGAGAGAATTTTTTTAATATTTATTTTCAGTTCTCGGCGGACACAACATCTTTGTTGGTATGTGGTGCTGAGGATCGAACCCGGGCCGCACGCATGCCAGGCGAGCGCGCCACCGCTTGAGCCACATCCCCAGCCCTTCTTTTTATTTTTTAAATTGAAACATGGCTACTAGAAAATTAGGTTAATATATATTCCCTACACACCTATGAGAATGGCTTTTAAAAAATTATAATATATACTTCAGAGATATAGTAACAAAAACAGCTGACACCAAAACAGACATGAAGACCAATGAAACAGAATAGAAGACACAGAAATAAACCCACATAAATTCAATTATCTGGTATTATATAAAGATGCCCAAAACATACATTGGAGAAAAGATAGCCTTTTTAACAAATGATACTGGGAAAACTGGAAATCCATAGTAGTAGAATGAAATTTAACCCCTATCCCTCACCCTGCACTAAAGTCAACTCAAAGTAGATCAAAGATCTAGGAATTAAACCAGAATCCCTGTACCTGCTAGAAGAAAATGCAGGCCCAATACTAGCAATGTCAGCACAAGAACTGACTTCCTTTTTTTTTTTATTGTTGGTCGTTCAAAACATTACATAGTTCTTAATATATCATATTGCACAGTTTGATTCAAGTGGGTTATGAACTCCCATTTTTACCCCGTATACAGATTGCTGTATCACATCAGTTACACTTCCATTGATTTACATATTGCCATTCTAGTGTCTGATGTATTCTGCTGTCTATCAAATTCTCTACTATCCCCCCTCCCCTCCCCTCCCCTCCCTTCCCCATTTCTCTCTCTACCCCCTCTACTGTAAATCCTTTCTTCCACTTGTATTATTCTTCTCTTACCCCTCATTTCCTCTTATATGTAATTTTGTAAAACCCTGAGGATCACCTTCCATTTCCATGCGATTACCCTTCTCACTCCCTTTCCCTCCCACCTCTCATCCCTGTTTAATATTAATCTTCTTCTCAAGCTCTTCGTCCCTACCCTGTCCTTGGTTACTCCCCTTATATCAAAGCAGTCATTTGGCATTTGTTTTTTAAGAATTGGCTAGCTTCACTTAGCATAATCTGCTCTAATGCCATCCATTTCCCTCCAAATTCTATGATTTTGTCATTTTTTAATGCAGAGTAATACTCCATTGTGTATAAATGCCACATTTTTTTTATCCATTTATCTATTGAAGGGCATCTAGGTTGGTTCCACAATCTTGCTATCGTGAATTGTGCTGCTATGAACATCGATGTAGCAGTGTCCCTGTAGCATGCTCTTATTAGGTCTTTAGGGAATAGACCGAGAAGGGGAATAGCTGGGTCAAATGGTGGTTCCATTCCCAGCTTTCCAAGAAATCTCCATATTGCTTTCCAAATTGGCTGCACCAATTTGCAGTCCCACCAACAATGAAAAAGTGTACCCTTTTCCCCGCATCCTCTCCAGCACTTGTTGTTGTTGGACTTCATAATGGCTGCCAATCTTACTGGAGTGAGATGGTATCTTAGGGTGGTTTTGATTTGCATTTCTCTGACTGCTAGAGATGGTGAGCATTTTTTCATGTACTTATTAATTGATTGTATGTCCTCCTCTGAGAAGTGTCTGTTCAGGTCCTTGGCCCATTTGTTGATTGGGTTATTTGTTATCTTATTGTCTAATTTTTTGAGTTCTTTGTATACTCTGGATATTAGGGCTCTATCTGAAGTGTGTGGAGTAAAGATTTGTTCCCAGGATGTAGGCTCCCTGTTTACCTCTCTTATTGTTTCTTTTGCTGAGAAAAAACTTTTTAGTTTGAGTAAGTCCCATTTGTTGATTCTAGTTGTTAACTCTTGCGCTATGGGTGTCCTATTGAGGAATTTGGAGCCCGACCCCACAGTATGTAGATCATAGCCATCTTTTTCTTCTATCAGACGCCGTGTCTCTGATTTAATATCAAGCTCCTTGATCCACTTTGAGTTAACTTTTGTGCATGGCGAGAGAAAGGGATTCAGTTTCATTTTGATGCAAATGGATTTCCAGTTTCCCCAGCACCATTTGTTGAAGATGCTATCCTTCCTCCATTGCATGCTTTTAGCCCCTTTATCAAACATAAGATAGTTGTAGTTTTGTGGATTGGTTACTGTGTCCTCTATTCTGTACCATTGGTCCACCCGCCTGTTTTGGTACCAGTACCATGCTGTTTTTGTTACTATTGCTCTGTAGTATAGTTTGAAGTCTGGCATCGCTATACCGCCTGATTCACACTTCCTGCTTAGCATTGTTTTTTGCTATTCTGGGTCTTTTATTTTTCCATATGAATTTCATGATTGCTTTCTCTATTTCTACAAGAAATGCCGTTGGGATTTTGATTGGCATTGCATTAAACCTATAGAGAACTTTTTGTAATATCGCCATTTTGATGATGTTAGTTCTGCCTATCCATGAATAGGGTATATTTTTCCATCTTCTAAGGTCTTCTTCTATATCTCTCTTTAGGGTTCTGTAGTTTTCATTGTATAAGTCTTTCACCTCTTTTGACCAAACCTTTTTGAAAACTCAACATTAGTATATTTTCTCCTCCCAAAAACATGCTTATGAACAATGCAAAACAATTTCAGTGCCCAACATAGTGTTCTGAACATAATAGACACAGGTTAAATTTAAAAAATGAATGAGCTTTTCATTATGATCAAATTACACTGGCAATTATAAAGGTTATATCAAATAAAGGATACAATCAATTTTTTTTTAAGTTGCATGCAATTTCAAGGAGCTCATGAAATTCCTGGAAATAATACATGAGTCCCTCTCTGCCCTGAAGGAGGGCCATCCAGATGGTATAGACACTGGTATCACTTAGGGTCCCTCTGAGATCCTAGCTTAAATCCAACTCAACTTACAGGCTATTGTGGAGACTTAGGGTTGCTTATATTTAAGACAAAAGTGGGTTCTCTTATTCTGCATGGACAAATATTGAGTCAGAAAAGGCAAGATGTGAAAATATCTTCCAAGGCCCACTTTATAACCAGGCAAACTTCCTTTTGATCCTCCAACACCATCTGGCATGTGACCCTGGTGACAATAGCTGTCAACTTCATCCAAAAGTGGGAATCTATTGGCTTTTCCTCTTTTATTTCTTAGTTTTCTTTTCTCTTTTCCTGTTTTTTCCCCTTGGATTTTTTGCTTCTTTCTTTTAACTGCACATAATATGGAAGAGAAATATAATCTTGGTGTTTCATTTTCTATAGTGAATGCATTTCATATTCACTATTTGACATGTTAAGTTCTTTACTTTGAATGCTTCTCATCCCCTATTTTCTACAGAATGCTTCCAACTTACACTTGAATTATTTTTTCCCATTAGTTTAGGTCTTCTTCTTCTTCTTTTTTTTTAGTTGTAGTTGGCTACAATACCTTTATTCCATTCATTTATTTTTATGTGGTGCTGAGGATCAAACCCAGGGCTCTGGGCATGCTAGGCGAGCTCTCTACCGCTGAGCCAAAATCCCAGCCCCAGTTTAGGTCTTCTTAATGTTAAATAAAAAGGCTCCCGTTTAGGATATTATACCTAGTTTTCCCACGAAATGGTTCTTGAATCTTCTGTTGAATTCTCCTTAAAAACAATCAGCTGCTCTACAAACTGCCTTGTGGTATATGTTTTAGATTTCTAATTTTTAAAATTTTATTTTAAAATTTTATTCTTTTTTTGTCACTCCTAATTGAAATGCATGTTCTTGAGCTGATTTATTCTGATGGTAACCAGAGGGTTTTTTTAAAGTTTTTTTTAAAATTTTTTTCTTTTTTTTTTAAAGAGAGAGTGAGAGAGGAGAGAGAGAGAGAGAATTTTTTTTTTAATATTTATTTTTTTTTTAGTTCTCGGCGGACACAACATCTTTGGTGGTATGTGGTGCTGAGGATCGAACCCGGGCTGCACGCATGCCAGGCGAACGTGCTACCGCTTGAGCCACATCCCCAGCCCTGAGTTTTGGTTTTTTAAAAATATTTATTTTTTTAGTTGTAGTTGCACATAGTATCTTTATTTTATTTATTTATTTTCATGTGGTGCTGAGGATTGAATCCAGGGCCTCACACATGCTAGGCAAGTGCTACCACTGAGCCACAAGCCCAGCCCTGTTTTGTTTTTAAAACAAATGTACCTCAGTACTCTCTTCTTTTATGACTATCTTTGGAAATTGGTGGCTACTGTCTCATAGCACTTTCCAGATTGTATTTTTCATCTATCAGTAAAATTGGTATCTTTATGACATATGGTAAAAAAATGACCTTGACTATTTTAAATAAATGAAGTGCAATCTCCACTTATCAAATTACATTAACATGTCTGTATATTTTTAAGCCTGTTGATTTTGCTTCTGTCATCAGATGCTAGGTTCAGGGAACAATAAAGACTGTGATTTTACACCCTGTGTACACAAGTTACTGGTGGTGTGCATCAAGCCATCTGCTCTGCCAAGAAACTTTTTTCTTATCCTTTCCTAAGCATATATTAACCATGAGATGGGCTTAAGATGATAACGTCATGTTATCCATTCCTTCTGCTATGATTTTCATTATCTTCCCTTATGAAAAAAGGACTCCTAAACTACGTGCAAAATTCCAATGGTAGAGGAGTATTTTGCTAACTGTGTCATTAGTAGCTATCATATCACTTAAACCAGTACATCTTCAAATGGTTCAAAATCTCTTCTAAATGCAAGTGAATACCTAGCTTTATTGTATGAACTCCATTATCCCCCACATTCTTCTCTGAATCTTGATTACTAATCAAATATAAGTAAATTGATAATCACTAACTTTTGTATAAAAAGATCATATTACCTCTTAACATCAACATTCTGTGATAGTGAAAAGCAAATTTTTCTTCTCTTAAATTCTTGAAATCATTCTGTTTTAACTGAGTAACTTTTCAAACTGCTTTCTGATATTCCAGAGGGAAACAATCATATCATGAGCAGGCTGTGTAACCTCCCATAATGCTCATCTAGTTCATCCATATGTACTGAAATTATGGTCCAAAGATGATGGAGTAGGGATGCCAACTCAGCATCAGAGCATAGTGAAAAGGTCTATGTTTTTTGTTACTATCCTTTCAAAAAAATCACATCCGTCATTCAGATACTGAAAGAAAAACAGTTTTTTCATTTCTAACGTTGAATATCAGAAAATTTGAGTTATATTTGAATCCATGTTTTTAGTAATGAAATATATATTTCAATGCTAGCAACCTTTAGTATTAAGGAGGAAAGAATTTCTAGATGTTTCCAAAGCCAGGGTATTCTCCAACACATGTAATAAAGATGATTGGAAAAGATTTGGGATGTGATTTTAGGGGCCACTGGAGACTGGGAAATCTGACCCCTTCCTGTCTTTAATTTTTTTATTTCTCTTTCTCCCCACACTCTGCATCATTCAAAGTACGTTCTCTGGAGTGGATATTAATATAATATTTACACAATGTATGTGTTCATCAGAAGATTTAACCAAGTCTCAGACTGTTTGCCTCATAGAAGAACACATATAATGTGAAGGAATTTTAAAGAATGTCATTAGAAAGATTTTGACTTGCTGTAAATACATAGACCATCCGTGACACTGCATGACCATGTCGGGATTTCCAAGAAGCAGCCAAGGATGGTAATGTTTCGGAGTTGGGGTGTTCTGCTCCTGCTTTCTTTCGATCTTAGATATTGTAAAAGGTCCTTAACATATAAACTAAGAAGCCATCGTAGAACTGTAGTTCCTGGAGACAGCTGCAATGCACTTACTATGATTTTTCTCATTGTAAAGTTTTTAGAAAAATTCTCGAAATTTTTGGATTCTGTTTTCACAGGCTGAGGAGGGCTAGCGGTCTTTTCTGTCTCCTTACTACTCTATTTGTAATGATGTGTACAGAGGGAAACTAATATGCCAAATATTTTCTATGTTATCTCCTTTAGTTCTTAAAACAACCATGTAAAGTAGGCTTTTTGGTCACATAATTTTACATGTGAACAAAGGAAACTCAGAGTAATTAGATAATTGTTCAAAGTTCTTGAGGGACACAGACTGTATTAGTCAGGGCTCTCTAGAGTAACAGAATTAATAGGAAATACGATTATAAAAAGGAAATTTATTAGATTGGTTTATGTTACCAGAAGCTGGATAGTCTATAATCGCCTTCTGCAGGCTGGAGAACTGGAGGAGCCAGTAACTGCACAGTCCAAAAGGCTGAAGCCTCAAAACAAGAGGGATCAATGGTGCTACCCTAGTCTGAGAATGAAGGTTTCTGGGAACTCCCTGGAGAACCACCAGCAGAGTCCTCTTTGGAATAGGGAAGGAGCCATAGTCTGATATCCTGAGTCTGTCACAGCAGCAACCAAGAGCCTATTCCAAGAAGAATCCAATTTGCTTCTGCTGATGCTCCTTCTTCTTCCATCTTTCTTCCATCCACACTACCTAGAATCCTATTGCTAGACACACCCTCTTTGCACACCCAGAAGGGCTTAAACAAAGGCATCTCTTAATCCAATCAAGTTGACAATTCAAATTGACCTTTACTGGACTAACACAAGTCTCTTGAATTTACATAGCTTAAGCTAATCTTTCTAGGGAGGACTCAAAACAATAGAATCACCCTGTATTTTACTAATGATTATATAAATTGTAGGTGGATGTCTCCTTTAGGGCATCTAGTCCATTCTCTCCATCTGGCAGATGAAGGTGAAGACCCTACTAAGCACAAAGCAGAATGCCAGGACTAAGCCACAGCCCAGATTGTGCCTATCAAATACAGGGTGAGAGGCTCACTGTTTTCTTTTCTTTTTTTTTTTTTTTTTAAAGAGAGAGTGAGAGAGAGAGAATTTTTAATATTTACTTTTTAGTTTTCGGCGGACACAACATCTTTGTTGGTATGTGGTGCTGAGGATCGAACCCGGGCCGCACGCATGCCAGGTGAGCGCGCTACCGCTTGAGCCACATCCCCAGCCCTCACTGTTTTCTATTTGTCTATAGGGCCCAGGAATTCTGAAACTCTGAGGTATAATAGTCTGGAATTTCAAAGGCTCATTAAAAAATCAAAATAATTTGAATGAAAAACTTTTTGTCTACTTTCACTTCCATGGAGCCAGACAGCTTGGGTTCCTGTTCTGGTGCCATCCTTGATAGTTGTATAGTGTGAGCAGGCTACTTGATCTCTCTATGCCTTGATTCCAGGCACGTTCAATTGTCTAGGGACAGACTCAATTCAGCGGGGTTGTCCAGCAAAACTTGCAAGCGTTTCAGTTCATACACAGCAGGCATTTCTGGTGTAGGTATGTGTCCAGTTCACAGTGGTGTTGGTGAAGATACACCTACAGGTGAAAGAACAAAGCATTTACAAGCATTAGCATGGGTAAATTACATCCATCTGGGAAAATCCATGCCAGCTTTGAGTCCTGGTGAAGCACAGTGGCTGCCTGTGGCAGTGTTGTAGGGACAAAGGAGGAAAGGCACCGAAGACAGCAGTTTTATTTGGCTGCAGCCAGGTTCAGAGGGCACAGCTTCTGCTATAATCAATTAATCCCCTGAACTCAGAGTTCAGGGAGTTTAGAGTTTTATACCCAGCATGTAAAGGGAGAGGCTCAGAAGCCCACAGTCTGCAGAAGTTCACATAAAAGCATCTTTTTCTTTCACTGTTCTGGGCAAGTTAACTCTTCAAGGACAACACCTGAGAAGGGGAGAGCTTCTTCTCCCCTTTTTTTCCTCCCCCTGCCAGCTGTTACCACAGAGCCCATTTGTAACTTATCTTAAAAATGTAGACATCTCTGTGAAGCCCAGCTCAAGGCCAGAGGCCTTGTTTGCACAGTTCTACAAAGTACTATACTGGATATGTTTGTGAAACACTAGTAAGGGGTGTCCAGCACCTGGAATGCTGGTATCTTCTCAGCCAGTGTCCAAGTAAACAGGGTGACATGAAAATAGGAAGTTTATCTACACTGAACTCTTTCTCAGAGACTCTTCTGCTGACAGTCCTAAAATCAGCCATGGTGAAGCGGGCTTTTTTTTTTTTTAAATTGATTGTTCAAAACATTACAGAGCTCATTATATATCATCTTTCATACATTTGATTCAATTGGGTTTTGAACTCTCATTTTTACCCCAAATACAGATTGTAGAATCACATCTGTTACACACTCACATTTTTACATAATGGCATATTAGTGACTGTTGTATTCTGCTACCATTCCTATCCCCTACTATCCCCCCTCCCCTCCCCTCCCCTCCCCTCCCCTCCCATCTTCCCTCTCTAACGCCTCTGCTGTTGTTCAATTCTCTCCCCCCCCCCGCCTTTTTTCCCTCCCCCTTGCCCCTCACAACCTCTTATAATTTTGTGTATCATTGAAGGTCTCCTACCATTTCCATATGCTTTCCCTTCTCTCTCCCTTTCTCTCCCCCCATTCGTCTTTGTTTACTGTAGTCTTTTCCTCATGCTCTTCCTTCCTGTTCTGTTCTTAGTTGCTCTCTTTATATCAAAGAAGACATTTGGCATTTGCTTTTTAGGGCTTGGCTAGCTTCACTTAGCATAATCTGCTCTAATGCCATCCATTTCCCTGCAAATTCTATGATTTTGTCATTTCTTAGTGCTGCATAATACTCCATTGTGTATAGATGCCACATTTTTTTATCCATTCATCTATTGAAGGACATCTAGGTTGGTTCCACAGTCTAGCTATTGTGAATTGTGCCGCTATAATCATTGATGTGGCCGTATCCCTATAGTGCGCTCTTTTAAGGTCCTCAGGGAATAGTCCGAGAAGGGCGATAGCTGGGTCAAATGGTGGTTCCATTCCCAGCTTTCCCAGGAATCTCCAAACTGCTTTCCAAATCGGCCTCACCAATTTGCAGTCCCACCAGCAGTGTACAAGTGTACCCTTTTCCCCACATCCTCGCCAACACTTATTGTTGTTTGACTTCATAATGGCTGCCAATCTTACTAGAGTGAGATGGTATCTTAGGGTGGTTTTGATTTGCATTTCTCTGATTGCTAGAGATGGTGAGCATTTTTTCATGTACTCGTTGATTGATTGTATGTCCTCCTCTGAGAAGTGTCTGTTCAGGTCCTTGGCCCATTTGTTGATTGGATTATTTGTTATCTTATTGTATAATTTTTTGAGTTATTTGTATATTCTGGATATTAGGGCTCTATCTGAGGTGTGAGGGGTCAAAGTTTGTTCCCAGGATGTAGGCTCTCTATTTACCTCTTTTATTGTTTCTCTTGCTGAGAAAAAAACTTTTTAGTTTAAGTAAGTCCCATTTGTTTATTCTTGTTATTAACTCTTGGGCTATGGGCGTCCTATTAAGGAATTTGGAGCCCGACCCCACAATATGTAGATCGTAGCCAACTTTTTCTTCTATCAGACGCAGTGTCTCTGATTTGATCCATTTTGAGTTAACTTTTGTGCATGGCGAGAGAAAGGGATTCAGTTTCATTTTGTTGCATATGGATTTCCAATTTTCCCAGCACCATTTGTTGAAGATGCTATCCTTCCTCCATTGCATGTTTTTAGCCCCTTTATCAAATATAAGATAGTTGTAACTTTGTGGATTAGTCTCTGTGTCCTCTATTCTGTACCATTGTTCCACCTGCCTGTTTTAGTACCAGTACCATGCTGTTTTTGTTACTATTGCTTTGTAGTACAGTTTGAAGTCTGGTATCGCTATACCTCCAGATTCACACTTCCTGCTTAGAATTGCTTTTGCTATTTTGGGTCTTTTGTTTTTCCATATGAATTTCATGATTGCTTTATCTATTTCTACAAGAAATGCCATTGGGATTTTGATTGGCATTGCATTAAACCTGTAGAGAACTTTTGGTAATATCGCCATTTTGATGATGTTAGTTCTGCCTATCCATGAACAGGGTACATTTTTCCATCTTCTGAGATCTTCTTCTATCTCTCTCTTTAGGGTTCTGTAGTTTTCATTGTATAAATCTTTCACCTCTTTTGTTAGGTTGATTCCCAAGTATCTTATTTTCTTTGAGGATATTGTGAATGGAGTGGTTTTCCTTATTTCCATTTCAGAGGTTTTGTTGCTGATATACAGGAATGCCTTTGATTTATGCGTGTTGATTTTATAACCTGCCACTTTGCTGAATTCATTTATTAACTCTAGCAGCTTCTTTGTAGACCCTTTTGGGTCTGTGAAGTATATTATCATGTCATCCGCAAATAGCGATAATTTAATTTCTTCTTTTCCTATTTTTATGCCTTTAATTTCTTTTGTCTGTCTAATTGCTCTGGCTAGTACTTCGAGAACTAAATTGAATAGAAGTGGTGATAGAGGGCATCCCTGTCTTGTTCCAAATTTTAGAGGGAATGGCTTCAGTATTTCTCCGTTTAGGATGATGCTAGCCTGAGGTTTAGCATATGTAGCTTTTACAATGTTGAGGTAAGTTCCTGTTATCCCCAGTTTTTCTAGTGTTTTGAACATAAAGGGATGCTGTACTTTGTCAAATGCTTTTTCTGCATCTATCGAGATGATCATATGGTTTTTGTCTTTAAGTCTATTGATGTGGTGAATAGCATTTATTGATTTCCGTATATTGAACCAGCCTTGCATCCCAGGGATGAATCCTACTTGATCATGGTGCACAAGTTTTTTGATATGTTTTTGTATTCGATTCACCAGAATTTTATTGAGAATTTTTGCATCCAAGTTCATTAGAGATATTGGTCTGTAGTTTTCTTTCTTTGAAGTGTCTTTGTCTGGTTTCGGGATCAGAGTGATATTGGCCTCATAGAATGAATTTGGAAGAGCTCCTTCTTTTTCTGTTTCTTGAAATAGCTTGAAAAGTATTGGTATTAATTCTTCTTTGAAGGTTTTGTAGAACTCCGCTGTATACCCATCCGGTCCAGGGCTTTTCTTGGTTGGTAGTCTTTTGATGGCTTCTTCTATTTGTGAAGCGGGCTTTTCTGTGGAGAAAGGGGGGGCCACTTCAGCAGCTTCCCTGATGGTGATATCACACATGTACAGATAGGTCCTGTACCCCAGCAAGCTCAGTGTGCACCATCACTGGGGAACTCATAATTTGCCAATGGGAAATAACAAACATGCACTTCAAAATCTGTGTCCCATCTCTGGTACCTGGGCCAAGTTATCCAGGGGGAGGGGCTTCATTAGTTACCCATGGCATTACAAGGAGATCACACTCCAAACATGTTCCCTGTGGGGCTAACAGGGCTACTCAATGAAGGTGGGAGAACCTTACTGTCCAGAATCATGTCTAATCCACAGTTTGCCCCCTAGACATTCCAGTGGGAGCAGGCAAAAGAACATTCCCTTTTTTCCAAACCTGGTCTTAAATTCAGCATCCTTTGTTGTCACCTGGACGCATATTGGTGCTGCTGTGTGACACAACAAAACTTCCATGGGAGCTGTTCCTCCTTGCTGGGGACCCTCATTCAGAGCTCTCACAACTACTAATATGCACTGTGCCCACCCCCTTAGTGGAAGGTGTGATGACTGTAGTCCTGAGTCCTTCCTTAAGCAGCCCATTATATCTCTCTACTGTGCCTGCAGCCTGTGGGTGATATTGTAAAGGTCGGGCGACTGTCGAAGGAAAAGAACACCAAGAGACTGTCTTATGCAACAGCAAAGGGTTTATTGGGGGACCAGCATGCTGGGGCTCAGAGCTCACTTGAATAGAGCAGAGAGCCCCGAGTACAACTTAAGCAGAGCTTATATACATTTCTTGGAAAGGGCAGGGACTTTGCATAGCAAATCATCGCACACCGCAGGAAAATCAAATAACAACTCTAAAACATGATTAGCACATTCACTGGCAGGAACAGGTCAGGTAGGGGTGATTGGTCAGTACAAAGAAAGGTGTACATTTGAACTGATTGGTCTGAGCCCTGAGGTGTGTACGTGCTGGACTGCACGGTTTCTGGGAGGGGGTGTTTTCGTAGAGCAGCCAGATAGTCAGAGGAGATTTCAACATACATCTAGTGGGCATTTCCAGGAATTGTTTTTAACTTCTACAGGAGTTTCAGTTTCCAGGAAAACAGAACTTAATCTTAAATCTTATCCTTTACATTCCAATTTCTTTTAACCTTTCATTATGGAAATGTAGCCTGAATCTGTAACTGAGTTGCCTATCACTCCTGACCTGTAAAATGTGTACCTTGGTCACTTTCTATTGTGATGGGCTGGTTATGCAAGGCTGTCAACACAGGGTGCAAATCATAGCGCACTGACTCGCTTGACCACTGGGTCAGGCAAACAACAAGCCTATGCTCATATCCACTGTCATCAAGGCAAACAGCACAGGGCAATTGTCAACCTACTATTGTGTCTCCACATTATCTGGCCATCTGTGAATCCAAGGTGTGGGGGTTGTGGATGCTCCTGAGCACAAGCCACATAAGCCTGGCAAACCTCTACCAGGACATCCCATATTAAAAGCAGACCCCACTCTTTGACTACATTCCACATTGTCTTCATACCTGTGTATTGTAGATGGCAGTGCAACTAAGCCACCATGTTGGTGGCAGGCAACCACTCTAACCACTGCACCCTAGCCAAAGCAACTGCTTCATCATTCCCTGGGCTAGCAGGGTGGGGAGGGCATGGCCCATAACATGCCCTATAGTCACCTGTTCTTGGTGGCATAGCTCCCAAGGCTCTTGCCACAGAACTTGCCCCCAATACACAGCACAACTATCAGTACACATCATGGTGGGGAATGCTTCATTTGCTATCACCTTTTAGCTCAGCTCACTGGCTTCTTTGTCTTATACCTGTATCAAACCAGACAGTGCCTGTTTTTGACTCCAGAGCCATAGCCATCCACATGGGCAGTTGTCCACAACTGGAATCATTAGTGTAACCAACACTGAAGAGTATGGGTGCCTAACTTCCCAGGTATGGGCTTGTTTCTGGCTCAACTACATAGGTAATAGGCCCTAGCACCTCTCTCTTTTTTGGTTCATGTCAGCTCCTAATACACTTGGGCTGTTTTGGCCCCTGCTGACTCCTGGCACATTTGAGCTCTCTGGGGCCTGCCAGCTTCTAGTATACAGGGGTCTCCTGGCTCTTGCTGGTCTCTAGCACATGTAAGGCAGAAGTTTGTGCAGGATCCATAACATGTAGCACATGGGTATCCTGCCCCTGTCTGCCAGCAGCACCTTTAAATCTCACAGGCATAACAACAAATTGGCCAGGGGCTCTCTTGGCCTCTGTCCAAATTATTTTCCCAACTCCACTTTACTGGCAGAACAGGATGAACTTGGTGACTGGGTCAGCCCTGCTGGCAGCTGCCCATCAAAGGCATCAGCTGCACTGTTTAATTTTCCCCATTACCACTGACTGGGCTTGCAGATGCTAACCTTCCTCCTCCTACTGGGACTCCATCAGCACCATGGGGGAGGCTGAGGGGAATTTTCAAGGTATTCAGGTCCTCTTCTGGCAACCATACTCTGGCTCTCAAGTCCTCTTCCTTATCTTGTAACTCCTTCTTCTTGGCAGTCTCTGGTAAATGTGCATTGGGTTTTGCTCTCAGAGCTGTAAGACACATTTGAAGCTAGATTCAAAGAGAGGTAGTTAGTATAGTTAGGTAAATCGGGTCTAATTTGGAGTAAGGTAAATAAAATGGAGGCCATTATTGAGAATGGAGTCCAGGAAAACAGAGCAGCACTTGGGGGAATTGGAATGAGGAAGTCTCCAAGGCCCAGAGCCCATCCTAAGGAAATGTTAATGAAGCAGCTCCCAGCAAACAGGGAAGTGCTAATCAAAAGCTGCCCCAGGCCCTTCCTGCCCAGATTACTCTTTCAGTCCACCTATCTCCCACCTTTTGGGCCTTCCCACCTGCTTTCTATCACTGCAAGAAAACTGGGAAACAAAGGACAGGAGTGTGGGAAAGCTGAAAGAAGACCTTAGCTATAAAAAAGGGAAGACCTCCCCCTTCCATGGATTCCACCTTTTGGGTCCCCTCCTTCTTTCAGGGAGAACGCTGTCCTTTAATAAAGCTTCTAGTTTCCACTCTAAACTTGCCTGGACCTGCTTCTCTGGTGTTATATTTCAGCATTCGGGAGAGCAAGGACTCCTCACAGGTAAACAGCAGTAACACATTTGCCCCATGGCCCCAGCAGCTGTGAACACAGCTCCTCAGGCTGTTTCTCTGTCTCACTGGCACCACCACTTCCCTCTTTGTCCTTGACCATGGGCTGACACCTGGGCTCCATTGCTCAGTTGGCTCACAGTTGGCTCCAGTGGGTCCACATTCACTGCAGGGCAATCAGAAGTCTTCTCTATGCTCACAAGAGACCCATTCACCACATCCCAACTCTACACAGGAATTTGTGCTAATAGGACCTCAGCAACTGAGTGCTACAAGCTGCTCATTAGCCACAGGTCCCTGCTGTCCACCAGGGGTAAGGCATCTCTCATCTGTGGAACATCCTTCCAGATATGCCAGATATCATGCGGGGGCTCAGACCCAGGAAACAGATTCAGCAGGTAGAAGAAGATGCAAGGCATGGTGGGAATATTGGTTAACCTTTATTCAGAGGCAGCCATAGCCATTAGAGAGCCCCCATCTTCAGCTTCAGCCCCTACCCAGTTCCATTTTAGCCCCTCCTCACACCCATTTCCATAGGCCCTTTTTATATGCAGTCCAAACAAAGAAGTTACACTGTCAACAGGTTACACAAGGGGGTGGGGGCACATGCTGACAAGTTCATGTTTCTGATCTTGGGTCTATACCCTAAATCTATTTCCAGGGTCAGGTCCCTGCACAACAGCAGGGCACAGCTAACAACCTGACTGTCTGCTTTGCAGCTTCATTACCTAGCTGGGGAAGTGTCTGTGGTGACAAGACAGGAAAGAGGTGTAGTCTGAACTGACTGAGATTAGACACTGCTGTTTATTTTCTGTTTTACTTTTTGTCTTTTTAAGGTCAACCACATATTCCTGTACCTAAAGTACAGGTGTGGGAGTGACTTCAAAAATATTTTATATAATCCCCCCATTCACACACATGCATACTTGACTTATTTGGTGATAAGGATCAGTAATTTCCACCCATCCTCACTGACCTGAGCATAATAAAGACATGAAAAATCCTCACTGATCCCTGACAAAGAAGATGTGGTTCTGTTTGGCAACTGTGCACTAAGTCATTTATTTATCATTTGCCACAGTCTGGCTGGGCACAATTCAGGAGCCACTTGTCAAAAGAAACTAACTTTATTTTTAGAACCACACACGCCAAACAAAACAGCTCCTCAGGAAAAAACCCTCAGAGCCCAACTGCCACCACCGGCTTCCCACAAGCCTCTCACCCACACAAGCCTCACCACCTCCCACAATCCTCCTGCTCTTGAGGCCGATTGGCTGGGTTGCATGGGCGGAGCCAAAGAAGTCCCCCAATGAGCAGCTCCGTGGAGGAGCCAATCAGCTAGATGTTGCTGGGGCCGCTGTGAGCCAATCATCAGCTGGCAGTCTGAAGGGCAGGGAAACAGCCCAATGAACATCACCACAGAGGAGCCAATCAGCTAGATGTTGCTGGGGCCGCTGTGAGCCAATCATCAGCTGGCAGCTGGAAGTTTGCTGGGGCCCCTTTGGCTGTGGCTCTCAACAATCATTGAACATTTTGGATTTCAGAATTTAATTCTGGGTCTTGATATAATGAGCCAGGCTATCTGAGTGATGACCAAGCAGACTCCATCTTGCCCTGAGACTCCACATCATGTTAGAAATGCCTCTCCCATGGAAAGCCCTGCCTCTGTACTCATCCACAATTGCTGAGCATAGCATGTTTGGCAACACAAAATGGCAATTCTCATATAATGCAAAAGTGTTCTCTCTTTGGTTCCCTTTTTTTTCTTGGACAATGTCAGAGATTGATTGTGTAGATATTAGTAACCATTCTGTAAACTGAACTCACCTAGGGACATTGTGGCCCACTCCCTTTTCTGCTTATGATTTTAGATCTCATGACATTTGTTTATGGATTTGGATCCTAGCAACAGCCAGTTAAGCTTCAATATGGTTTTCGACTACAAAAAGTGTACTAAAACCTGGGAGGGGGTTGAAGGGTGTAGACTTGCAGCCTACCTCTTGGCTCACCAGCTGGTGGATCCAGAACTCTGGCTGGTGAATAAAGTTTCCATCTCCTGCTTTAAGATTGATTCGGTGATTTATTGCAATCTCCCCTTAACATTAATGACTTTTGAGAGGCTGTTTAGCTGCTGGAAGTTAAAAATATTCAACTGTTCAGTAAAGTCTGGGAAGCTTACCACTTTGGTGTGTGTGTGTGTGTGTGTGTGTGTGTGTGTGTGTGTTTCTATGAGTAATGCACTTATATGTGGAAACTTAGTTTTTCATTATTTTACTATTTTACATAATATAGACATGGAAAAAACAAAGAGCAGAGATCCATTCTATCCCCCCCCAAAAAAGAAAGAAGGAACTGTGTGTGTGTGTGTGTGTGTGTGTGTGTGTGTGTGAAGGCATGAAGCTCAGTGGCAGAGTGCTTGCCTATCATGCAAGAGGCTCTGGGTTCAATCCCAGCAGCAAGAGGAAAACAGTGAGTGGTGAACAAAACACCCATGTACTGAATACAACCAGCATGTTCTCAAGACCGTAAGTGTTCAGTATATGCTGCTGAATTGAATTGAAAAATCATTAAGTGCAAGAGAAAAGCGATTATTTTTTTTATTGGTTGTTCACAACATTACAAAGCTCTTGACATATCATATTTCATACATTAGATTGAAGTGGGTTATGAACTCCCAATTTTACCCCAAATGCAGATTGCAGAATCACGTCGGTTACACATCCACAATTTTACATAATGTCCTATTAGTAATTGTTGTATTCTGCTACATTTCCTATCCCCTACTATCCCCCCTCCCCTCCCCTCCCATCTTCTCTCTCTACTCCATCTACTGTAATTCATTTCTCTCCTTGTTTATTTTCCCATTCCCCTCACAACCTCTTATATGTAATTTTGTATAGCAATGAGGGTCTCCCTTCATTACCATGCAATTTCCCTTTTCTCTCCCTTTCCCTCCCATCTCATGTCTTTGTTTAATGTTAATCTAGAAAAGCGATTATTTATAGATAGATTGCTTGGGTGGTATTGGACTCACAGAGCTTGTGAGATCAAAAAATAGTTGTGAGAAGCTGGATATGCTGGTTCACACACCTGTAATCCCAGCTACTTGGGAAGTTAAGGCAGGAGGATCACTTGAGTTTAGGAGTTGGAGGCCAGCCAACTCACTGAGACCCTCTTTCAAGGAGATACTTTATAAAAACCTTCATGTAAAACATTGGAGATGTGTGATTTTGCCTTGGCCCCCCTTCCTCTCAGCTGGGTGATCATGGGAGCATATGTGATCAGCATGGATACAGCCACTCTGCACTTGACTCTTTTCTTCAGAGCACATGCTTAACTTTATAATCCTTAGCCCACCTACCCCAGATTATTTCAGCCAGTTGGTGAAAGTGTCATGTATGATGAACCCTTAAATCCCCTGGGTAAGAATCAGAGAGCTGGGGCCCAGGAGGATTACATCTTTAACATGCCTCTGCTGATATTTTTCATCTTTATTACTAAAATGTAAATAAAACTTTCAAGAATTCCTTTAAAGGCAAAATAGAGCAACATTATCTGTTGAACTGAGAAACTAATGTGACTTCATTTTTAAAAATAAATAAATAACAGCAGCTTCTACCTCAAGGCCTGTCCTAAGGAAGGAGGCATGAGCCTTGTCTTTGGAAAAACCCACAGAGCACTCTTAAGCACATACCCACCCTGCTGAGTTGTTTGTCTGTAAATAACAGGAGAGGTCTGTGGCGCCAGGTGTCCCTGACTCAGTTAGGCTAGGTGAGGAGCCATAGCAACCCCCCTAGCAACCTCCAAACAGCATGAGACACGGAAAATACCTGGAATGCCAGATGACCCCCCAGTAGTTTATGGTGGTTGATAACATGTTGGGAAACCATGTAGTTTAGCATGTACACCCCTCGTGGCCTAAACCAATCAGTTCAAATGAATCCCCTTTTTGTAGTAACCAATCACCCCTACCCAACTTGTTCCCGCCAGTGAATGTGCTAATCAATGTTAAGAGTTGTTTGATTTTCCCACGGTATGGAATGATTTGCTGTGTGATGTTTTATGTATAGAGTATTCCCTCAAAACCTATAAAATCCCTTTGAACAAAGGACTGGGACTCACTCCCTGGGACCGCTGCGTCAGGAATGGTTGTGAGTCCAGGCTTGAGCTTGCAATAAAGACTCTTGTGTGCTTACATTGGATTTGGCTCCTGGAGGTCTATTGGGATCCCACGAATCTGGCATAACAGAACAAATATGGAGGAAACACCATGTCCCAGATATGGTGCTAGGTTCGTTTCACTAAAATGGTGAGTTGAAAATAGGTTCAGTCCCTCATCATTTATAGTCTAGTGGAGGAGACTCTAGATCAATTGTCAAATGAGATTATCAGCATTAGAATCCCATCATTCATTGAAGGCACATTATTTCAAGGAGCACTATCTAAAAATGCAATGGGAAAAAGCATTTGACAAAATACAGCACACCTTCATGTTCCAAACACTAGAAAACGTAGGGATAGTAGGAACACCCCTCAACATCGTAAAAAGCTATCTATGCTAAACCCAAGACCAGCATCATTCTACATGGAGAAATATTGAAAGTATTCCCACTAAAAACTGGAACAAGACAAGGATTTTCTCTTACACCACTTCTATTCAACATCATCTCTGAAACTCTAGCCAGAGCAATTAGACAAAAGAAAAAAATAAAGACATACAAATAGGAAAAGAAGAACTCAAACTGTCACTATTTTCTGATGACATGATTCTATATCTAGAAGATCCAAAAAAATTCCACCAGAAAACTTCTACAACTAATAAATGAATTCAGCCAAGAAGCAGGATATTAAATCAACACCCATAAATCAAATGCATTCTTTTTTTTTAATTTTATTTTTTTTTAATTTTAATTTTTATTTATTTATTTATTTTTATTGGTTGTTCACAACATTACAAAGCTCTTGACATATCATATTTCATACTTTAGATTCAAGTGGGTTATGAACTCCCAATTTTACCCCAAATGCAGATTGCAGAATCACGTCGGTTACACATCCACAATTTTACATAATGCCCTATTAGTAGTTGTTGTATTCTGCTACCTTTCCTATCCCCTACTATCCCCCCTCCCCTCCACTCCCATCTTCTCTCTCTACCCCATCAACTGTAATTCATTTCTCTCCTTGTTTATTTTCCCATTCCCCTCACAACCTCTTATATTTAATTTTGTATAGCAATGAGGGTCTCCCTTCATTTCCATGCAATATCCCTTTTCTCTCCCTTTCCCTCCCATCTCATGTCTCTGTTTAATGTTACTCTTTTCTTTCTACTCTTCCTCCCTGCTCTGTTCATAGTTGCTCTCATTATATCAAAGAAGACATTTGGTATTTGTTTTTTAGGGATTGTCTAGCTTCACTAAGCATAATCTGCTCTAGTGCCATCCATTTCCCTGCAAATTCTATGATTTTGTCATTTTTTATTGCTGCATAGTACTCCATTGTGTATAGATGCCACATTTTTTTTTATCCATTCATCTATTGAAGGGCATCTGGGTTGGTTCCACAGTCTAGCTATTGTGAATTGTGCTGCTATGAACATCGATGTGGCAGTATCCCTGTAGCATGCTCTTTTAAGGTCTTCAGGGAATAGTCCGAGAAGGGCAATAGCAGGGTCAAATGGTGGTTCCATTCCCAGCTTTCCCAGGAATCTCCAAACTGCTTTCCAAATGGGCCGCACCAATTTGCAGTCCCACCAGCAATGTACAAGTGTACCCTTTTCTCCACATCCTCGCCAGCACTTGTTGTTGTTTGACTTCATAGTGGCTGCCAATCTTACTAGAGTGAGATGGTATCTTAGGGTGGTTTTGATTTGTATTTCTCTGACTGCTAGAGATGGTGAGCATTTTTTCATGTACTTGTTGATTGATTGTATATCCTCCTCTGAGAAGTGTCTGTTCAGGTCCTTGGCTCATCAAATGCATTCTTATACATCAGCAATGGGTCCACTGAAAGAGAAATTAGGAAAACTATTCCATTCACAATAGACTCAGAAAACAAATAAAATAAAATACCTGAGAACAAATCTAACAAAAGAGATGAAAGACCTTTACAATGAAAACTACAGAATACTAAAGAAAGAAATTGAAGAAAACCTCAGAAGATGGAAAGATCTCCCATGCTCCTGGATAGGCAGAATTAATATTGTCAAAATGGCCATACTATCAAAAGTGTTATACAGATTTAATGCAATTCCTGTTAAAATCCCAATGACATTCTTCATGAAAATAGAAAAAAATCATAAAATTTATTTGGAAAAATAAGAGATGCAGAATAGATAAAGCAATCTTTAGCAAGAAAAGTGAAGCCGGAGGCATCATAATACCAGACCTTAAACTATATTACAGAGCTTTGGTAATTAAAATGGCATGGTCTTGGCACCAAATAGACTTGTGGATCAATGTTACAGAATAGAGGACACAGAGACAAACCCACATAAATAAAGTAATCTCATACAGACAAGGGTGCCACAAATATTCACTAGAGAAAAGATAGTCTATTCAACAAATAGTGCTGGTAAAACTGGAACTTTATATGTAGCAAAATGAAATTAAACCTCTATCTCTCACCCTGCACAAAATCAACTCAAAGTGGATCAAAGACTTGGGCACTAGATCAGAGACCCTAAAGAAGAAAAAATAGGTCTAAATCTACACTACATCAGCCTAGGATCTGACTTCCTTAATAAGACTCCTAAGTGCAAGAAGTAAAATCAAGAATCAATAAATGGGATGGATTCAAATTAAAAACTTTTTCTCAGCAAAGGAAACAATTAATAATTTGAGGAAAGAGCCTTCAGATTGGGAGAAAATCTTTACCACATGCACCTCCGTCTGATAAAGCATTACCCTCTAGGATATATAAAGAACTAAAAAAACTTAACACCAAAAAGAAAAAAAAACCCAAATAACCCAATAAATAAATGGGCTAAGGAATTGAACAGATATGTCACAGAAGAAATATAATTGATCATTAAATATATAAAAAAGTGTTCAACATCTCTAGCAATTAGAGAAATGCAAATCAAAACTAATCTAAGATTTCATCTCACTCCTGTCAGTATGGCAATCATCAACAATACAGGCATCAATATATGTTGTTGAGGATGTAGGGGAAAAGATATACTCATACACTGCTAGTAGGACAGCAAATTGGAGCAACCACTATGGAAAGCAGTATGGATATTCCTCAGAAAATTGGGAATGGAACCACCATTTGACCCAGCTCTCCCACTCCTTGGTTTATACACAAAGGACTTAAAATCAGCATATTGTAGTGACACAGCCACATCAATGTTTACAGAAGCTCAATTCACAATAGCTAGACTATGGAACCAACATAGGTGTCCCTCAATAGGTGAATGGGTAAAGAAAATGTGGTATATATACTCAATGGAAATTACTCAGCTTTAAAGAACAGTGAAATTATGGCATTTGCCAGTAAATGATTGGAGTTGGAGAATATCATGATAAGTGAAATAAGCCAATCCCACAAAACCACAGGCTGAATTTTTTTTCTAATATGCAGATGCTAATTCACAATAAGGTTGGGGGGGCACTAGGAAAGAATACCATTACCTTAGATTAGGTAAAGGGAAGTGATGGGAGGGAAGGGGGGATGTGGGGATGGGAAAGATAGTAGAATAAAACAGACATTATTACTATATGTGTATATATGACTACATGACCAATATGATTCTGCAACATATTCACTCAGAAAAATGAGAAATTATATCCCATCTATGTATATTATATCAAAGTGCATAAATGCATTTTACTGTCATATATAACTAATTAAAGTAAATATATTTTTAAATGCAATGGGAGTTATATTTAAAGGGCAAGAGTTCTGATATTAATTAGAAAAAATAGAGTAAGGGGATTATGGCCACAGATTCTTTGATTCTACTAAATGTTAAGTGTTTTTAAAACACCATGGATCAAATTCTCTTTTAGATAATTAACACAGGCAACTATGATGGAATACTGTCTCATGATGGAAATAATCTTGCAGCACCTTTCCCACCACTATCCCATGTTCGGACAATTATGTTCACAGTAGGTAGTGTGGAAACATAAGGATGATTATGCCAAATTTCATAGAATGATGATGTAACAATACAGTAATATAATATTTTATATTTAATTTGATTAACTTTAGGTTTTAAAACTTATACCATTAAAGTAGCATTAAATATAAATGTTATATTAATTATTATATATAAGAATACAACAATATTGTTATGAGAAAATAAAGTATTTATAATTTAACAATATCAAAATATAATAACATAAAGTGCTATAAAATAATTTTATATTATATTATTATAAATATAAGAAGACTAATTAATACAGAATGATTTTCCCCTCTCTCGAAAGGGGAAATTTCTCCCTATTTTTAAAGACAGGGAAAGGAATGGGTTCTAGTTTAATGTACTTCAGTCTATTATGAAGGAACAAAGACTAGGTTTGGGAAAGAGAAAAAAGAACTTTAGGGACGTCTAGGAAATAAAGAAAAAAAGCAAAGATGTTTCCTAAGTCCAACAGGATACATGAGGATGAAGGAAAGAGAAAGTGGAATTTGTGAGTGGGCTGTGGGCCTGGAAAAGTTTCTTTTTTTTAAATTTTAATATTTATTTTTTAATTTTCGGCGGACACAACATCTTTGTTTGTATGTGGTGCTGAGGATCGAACCTGGGCCGCACGCATGCCAGGCCAGCGCACTACCGCTTGAGCCATATCTCCAGCCCCCTGGAAAAGTTTCTTAAGACATTAGAGCTGGGTGGTGCATACATGTAATTCCAGCTTCTCTAGAGACTAAGAGGATCACAAATTTAAGATCAGCCTGGAAAAATTAGCAAGATCCTATCTCAGAAATTTAAAAAAAATAATAAAAAGGGTTGGGTATATATCTCCGGGGTGGAATGTCCATGGGTTCAACTATCAGTACCACCAAGAAGATGAAGAAGGAGAGGGTTAAAGAGAAGGAAAGGAGTAGTTGGAAAGCATGGTTCAAACCTGTATCAATCCCAGTGACTCTGGAGGCTGAGGAAGGAGGATGGCAAGTTGAATGGCAGGCTCAGCAATTTAGTGAGTGAAGGGAAAGTGAGAAACAGAGATAAGTAAGTGAGAAATGAAACACCGAGACCAGGCAGAGATACACCCGACAGATTATCTGTCAGAGCTGAAAAATAAAGGCCATCTCTCCATAGGAGAGAGAGGCAAAACAGACTCAGGTTCTGGAACTTTTATAGGGCAGACTCAGGAATCAGAGCCAAGCAGGTCCTAATGTGGGTAGTTGAGTTGGTATGAGGGAGTGGTGAGCCTTTCTCAGAAACGCCCTTGGGCAGGAAAGAAACTTGTTCCTTTTTTCCTTAAAATGGAGGCTGTCACTTAAGATGGTCATCCAGATGCTAAGCAAGGACCTTATAGTAAGACCCTAAGCAACTCAGCAAAACCCTGTCTCAAAATAAAAAATAAAAAGGACTGGCGATTTAGCTAAGTGGTAAAGCATTCCTGGCTTTAATACCCAGCACACCCAATGTAAAGAAAGTGGGGAGAACATTGCCCAGTATGATCTGGGTAGATGGTGTCACCAGTGACGCTATTAATAATTACTTGGGGGCGGATTGCCTTTAAATGCAAGCGTATATTCCATCACACCAATCATCAAATATAAACAATTAATGCAATAGTGTTAGATGTGCTGGAGCACCCCAACTAGCATTCAATGCACACTAATTAAACACTATAAGCTAATGACAAAATCCTAGGGCAATCACAAGCCCCAAAATAGCTCAGCTGCCGGGTGACTTCTCTTAGCCAAAGAGCAGAGTTATCCTTGTCTGGTGGTTCTCTCCAGCCAACAACTGGATGTCAGGAAATGATGGAGTTGATCTGGGGATGGAAAGCAAGGTGGCCAGTCTCTCTAATGTCCTCGGATCAGCCTCGTTGATGTGGCAGGACACATCATTTAAATATAGTTCCAAGTTGATGATTTATGTTGTTGGTGATTGGTTTCCTCCAGTGAAAGTCAATGTCCACTGGTTATGTCCAGTGAGACAATGTGTATTTGCAACAGGACTTGTTCTTTGTGCATGTCCATGGAGCTGTTCTCCCTTTTAATTGTAACCAGTCATTGTTAAGTGTGCGTATTGCTTGTGCTCTTTACAGTTCCTTATCAATTGCAACCAGACATGACAAAGCATGCCTATGGCTGTTGTTCCTTATGGTCAGCAACTTCATGAGTCCCAGCATGTCCCAACAACGTGGAAGATTCTCCTTACAATGGAGAAAGCACCTCTTTGAGGATTATTGGTCTTGCACCTAGGAACTTCTTGGGAACTGAGCCACCACCTGAAGTTGTCTTGCTTTCATACAAGAAAAAGTCTCCAATACCTGTACTAGGGGACAGTGATAACTGCCTTCTCTTGGGGTCCATGAGGATGTCTTTCCTCCATCATCTACACTCCTAGGGCTAGGAGTGTTGCAGCCAACACCATCTCCCACTTCAATACCTGTTGTGTTGGGCAAAGGTGAAATTTATGCAGTTGAGGGGGAGAAATAAAGAATGTCCACAGGCTTCTGACCTTTCAATGCTTTATTCATACAAATCACTCATATAATTTCCCTCTATAGGTTCTTTTTTTAAAGTTTTATTTATCTTATTCATTTTAGTTGTTGATGGACCCTTATTTTTTTATTTATATGTGTGCTGAGAATTGAACCCAGTGCCTAACACACTCAAGGCAAGTGCTCTACCACTGAGCCACAACCCCAGCCCCATCACTCTATAGGTTCTTCATCAAGAAAAAATTACCATCCTAATGCTAGGCACTACAATAGACATAATCAATACACATAATGTAGATTAATTCTAAATACTGCAAACACCTTAATCATGACAGGCTCATGACAGACATTCCCTCTCCATGCTAAGCTCAAGTGTCAGATCTAAAGTCCCAAGCCTTAGGCTCTAAGTTCACCAGAAGCATGCTCACTCAGGCTGCAGTGATCAGGTGGGGTGGTGCTGATGGCCAGCTGAGGAGAGGGTCATACGGAGAAGTTGCATTTCTCACCAGGGTGAAGTTGTGGCTGTAGAGTTTGAGAGTGGTGAGGAAGATGCAGAGGATCATGCAAATGATGAGAAGAGTTGGGATGTCAGTCCAGGTCCTCATCAGGCTCTCTGGCATGAGGGAATCAGTGTCGGCTGGCTGAATGTCTGTTCATTTGCTTCATCTTTTATACTAAATTTGGGGGCTTCTGACCACCCTTTCAATCCCTGTCAGCTACTACCATATATCTCAGTGATGTCATTTGCCCTGAGGTTAAATCATCTCATGGTTAAAGCATCAGATGATTCCACCCTGATATTCTTGATGCTCCCCCTTATGGGGCAAGGGCAACATGACACAGACCTCACTCTGAGTTTGTCAGGTTGGGGAGAAATGACTTGTTTATGTCATGGCTATGCCTGATGATCATATTGGAGGGCTCCGTAGGTGTGCCTGGTGGGGCTGCAGGTTGCAAAGTGGAGTTTTAAAATGGGGTTGCTAAGGCTAAGGCCTAAGGCCATCGTTGCAATACCCAATGCACAAAATACTACAGACACCATGAACCCAAGTGCGGAAAATGACTGATGGGTCTGGACTGGGTCCCAGTGGAGCAGGAGTGAGGGCATACCCAGCACCTCTAATTGGGAGAGAGTTGGTAAATGAACGCACCTTGACTCTGTAGGAGACTTCTTTCATCTTGCCCTCTTCTCCCTGAAATGGAGCAATATTTATTGAGGACCCTGTCCCTGTCCCATGATCTCAGGCCCCTTGCTTGGGCCCCCTCCTGTGCCTGCCCTCTGGTCCCCTGGTGCTCGGTGGATCCTCGCCCTGCCCAGAACCACCCCTCCCCTGCTTGCCCCTCGCCTGGGCTCCTGGATCGGGTCCGGGCTCTCCCCACACCCAGGCTTGGGACCCAGTGTCTCCCAACACGGTACCCTCCTTTGGCCCTTGTTGGTTCCCGGTCCCTTTCTGAGGAACTTCTCCCCTGGGGCAGTGGAGTGGATTGGGCTGGCCTGTGCACCCTGCAGGCTCCCAATGGGAAAGACAGCCCTGCCCCACGCCCAGCCCCCTTGCTTCCCTTCCTGGCCTGGCTCCTGGCTTGAGCCTCTGCTGCCACTTGTGGCTCAGCACACCCGTGGTTTTTCAAAGTGGGGCTCTGGCTTGGGCTTCCTCCCTGCTCCCCTTGGCTTGCCCGAACTCCCCTGTCCTGTTGCCGCCCCCTTGCCTGGCCTGGCTGGAGCATGGGTCTTTAGGTTCCTATCTTGGCTCCTTGGGTGTGTCCCAGTCCCATATCCCACCACTACCCTCTGCGCCCACTACATCCCACATTGTGCCTTCCCTCCATGGCACTTCTAGTTTCTGTCCCTGCCAGACTCCTTTGCCTCATCCCTTTGCCTTCCGTCAGCCGGGGTTCTAGTCCTCAATTCTGCCCCTCGGCTGTGGAGCTGGGTCTTGAGCCTACCTCCTTCTGCTCCCTTCCCTCCTCTCCCTTCTTTCCCTGGCCCTTTCCATTTTCTTGAACTTCGTCCCCAGTCTGCTCAAGTGGCTCTTTCTTCCAGGGCCCCGCTCTTTGCTTGAATTCCAGCCTCCCTTCTGCTGGACCCTTTTCCTGTCCCATGATCTCAAATTGTTGGTTTCAGCCCCCATCTTTGCCACTTCTTTTTCCCTTGCTCTCCTTAGGTCCTTGTTTCGGAACACTGCATCCATATATTTCGTGGTATTCCTGGGCCTGGAGCCTTTGTTCCAGTGCTTCAACACCTCCCTTTTCCTCCCCTGCCCTGTCCACTTTACTGGGCCCCATTCCCCAGCACTTAGTCCCCGAGTCTAGAGTCTATCTTCCTTGTCATGGCTCCTGGCTTGAGTCTCTAGTGGCCCTTGTTGCTCAGTGTGACCTTAGGCTTGACAATGCCTCTTTGCTGTTTTCCTGCGCTCCAGTCTATTAGTGCCTCTTGCCTGTTATCTCTGGCTTTTCTCTTCTTCTTGCTTTTTCTTTCTCCTCCATCTTGACACAGGAGATGTGTATTTTATCACTGATGTGTTAATTTGAAATGGCTCAACAAGATACGGTGAGATTTTATGGGAGATATGTCATTTGATTCATCTTGAAGCCCATACTTGAAAGTATTTAGAATTTAGTGTATGCTTAATAAACAGTTTGTGAAGTAATAAACAGTGTGCATATTCTATTAATCTAAGAGGACCAGTGTCAGGTATTGTCATTTGTTTCTTAAGAAATTGTATTCTACCATAAATTACCTTGAGGCAATGCAGTTTGTTGAAAATTCAGACAAGAGCACCTTTCAGGATATTATTGGAATGAATCGGGAGAAATGCAATGAAGGCTGAGAAGAAGGACACATTCCTTTCCTCATGGAAACAGATCTCATGTCTACTCCTTCCCTCCGTGCTGTAAATACCCACACTCCCACCCTGGGATTTTGGTAGAGCTGTTACTCACAGTATGGGATCATCCGAACACAGCTAATGGCCCATGTTCTGGTTCAATGAACATATTGTTTCCCCTCCCTCTAGTTATCAGTTTTAGTGGACTCAATAGAACCCAATCATGCCAAAATTTGTGAGAGGAACCAAATAATAATTTCAAAGGTAAAATATCAGCAATTTCATACCAGGGGAATGATCTACCAGGGCACAAACTCACAGTAATTTTAGATGTGTATTACAAAATACAAGGTACGCTGCAATTGAAATAATGGCCAAATGAAGACAGTTCCATCAATGTTCATTTTTCTTCCTTCTTTCTTTCCTTCCTTTCTTTCTTCCTTCTCTCTGCTCTCAATATTTTGCTCCTTTCTTGACATTGGCCAGTACCAGTGACAATGGCCTGTCCATGGATGGTGGTGGCAATTGGAAGGTCAAGGAAGTGTGGTAAGCTGGGACATTGAGTAGGTCTATTCAAGAAGGTTTAGAGGATAAATTATTGGGTTCTGAGGGTTTTAGATCAATAATTGAATTAATCCCCAGATGGTACTAACTGAGTGGTTATTGAAAGCAGATAGAGTGTGGCTAGAGGGGGTGGACCTTTGGGGGCATGTCTTTGGGATATATATTTTATATCAGGCACAGTGGAGTCTCTCTCTGCTTCCTGATCATCGTGTGATCCACTTCCCTCCACCTCACTCTTCCACCATGATGTAAAGCCTCATCGTGAACCTGGAAGAATGGAGCCTGCTCTATGGACTAAGACCTCTGAAATGGTGAGCCCCCCCCCACCAACAATATTTTCCTCCTCTAAAATTGTTCTTGTTAGGTACTTTTAGTCATAGCAGTGAAAAAGCTGAATAAAATAGACCTTTTCCTGGTCATGCAGAATTAGGGCAGGACACAGGAGGACAAGTCAAACTGGTTGGAAGCAGAAGACTTTCATTTTCTCAAGGAGCCAGAGCACCATGACAGATGGCTGGGCAATCTACATAGTAGAACTCAAGACAATAGCCTAGACAGATCCCCTACCAAATGAGAGGTTAGAAACTCTACCTGGGCAGTCCCCATGTGGGCCAGATCTTTGCTCTGATTGGGATGACCCAGGTAAACTTAGGAAGATTTAGGAGTCCAAAACTTGTGCTGGGACCCATAGAATTTGACACCTACTTAGCACCTACTTAGATGCTTTTCTGAGGAGTCGAGTTCACTTGAAACTCAGAAGAGGTAAAGAGTCTTAATTTGTAAATTCTGTATCTACCACTAGTTATGTGACCATAACAACCCATACAAAGTTTCTAATTTCTATGATCATTATCTGTAAATGGGATGGTGCGCTTTGCCCAGAGGAAGCAACTTGGTTACTTCCTGGGAGGGTCTCTCCCTTGTTGTCCAGGTCTGTAAGTTCACATGGTGATGGTGTGCACAAGTATGTGACCTCACACTGAGGAGGTGCTGTCTGGATGGCTCAGGGAGCAATTGGTCCCAAAACACTTGCAAAGAATCCCTGTGCTAAGCGGCTTTCAAACTTCAAGAGTCTATGGATAAGTAAAATTCAGAAGATGAAAGGTAAATGTAAGGTTAGCAATTTTTGTGATTATAAACACAATCAAAAACACCAAAAAGTGGAGAGGAGAGTCAGCTTAGTGAGAGGTTGGTTCACTGATGAACTGATTTGGTAAATTAAATTTAATTATAAATAAATTTTTGAAGTTTTTTTTTTTATCTACCTCCTATATTATGTGATCTTGATGTAGGTCATTTATCAGCAACAGTGATATGTTTGTCCTCTAAAAGACTAGAAATTCAGCTTAAGCTAGCTTCTACATTTATGTTGCGTCCGGAAATGCAAATGGATATAGACTAAAACAGAATGTGTTGTGAAATGATGTGAACTTTTTTTTTTAATTTTTAATATTTATTTTTTAGTTTTCAGCAGACACAACATCGTTGTTTGTATGTGGTGCTGAGGATCGAACCCGGGCCGCACGCATGCCAGGCGAGCGCGCTACCGCTTGAGCCACATCCCCAGCCCAATGTGAACTTTTTTTTAGTGATAAAAAAATCTATGAAGTTTCAATCAGTTTTCACAATATTAGCTTGTCATAGCCTCATACAACATCCTAGACATGCAGTATGTTTATCTGGGCAGCTGTTTCATGAGGTATAGGTGAACACAAGCAGAATCGATTTGCTTCATTAATGTTCTTGATGTCATACCATTCACTGTAGTCTTCTTGTTATACAATTGTTATGCCAATGGATATACTGCTAGTTAGATTCAAAGCATGACTACCCTCTAGGATTGTATCAGTGAAGAACAAAATGAAAGAGATAAAGGATTAAGATACAGAACTTTTACAAAACCTCTGATAAAAAAAGGTTTCCACTAGAATGTACAAGGCTACGAAGAGACACCAATCTTAAATACATAATATCGATGGCAGAGGAGCTAATCTGAACTCTTCAAAAGGTAAGATGGACATCCACAGGTATCCCAAATGAAGGTATGTATCAGCATTATGAAAATTTTAACATCTTCTATGAACCACAAATTTTGATATATAATTTTTTTATCCTAAAACGTAAGATCATAATACATATACAATAAAATCAAAGAATGGGTCTGATGAAATTTATGTATTTAGTATAATACTTGAATAGTGCTTAAGGAAAATTATTCAAAATTCTGTTTCCAGTACTTGAAATTCTGTTTCCTTTTAAGCCATATGTCTTCATATAAGTACTTCATTATACAAAATTATTTATTAGTGAACTCTCTGAAATCAGGGAAATTCATTGTTAATGACAAGTCTTAAATACATAATGTGTAATGAATCAATTTATTATCTCCTAGTCGTGTCCAGTTTCACATGAAAATTGCAATTTAATGCCACTGAAGAACAGCTTTTCGTCTTTCCTCCAACTTCTCTTCCTGTGCCAGTGGTCTATCTGCAGTGCAGCCTATGCAGGTGAAGGGTTTATTACTATACAACATCACATGGTGATGGTTACATAGAATGTAAATCTTAACCATTAATGGGAAAGACAACACAGAATGTCAAATTCAGAATTTTTCCACATACAAGATTAACTGTTTCCTGATTTAGCCTTTTTAAAAAATGTAATAATTTATACTGTGTTATAAAATAAGTAGGCATTATTAATATTTTTCTCTATTAGCTAAGAATCTTAAAAGAAAGGCACATTGACTCGATGCCACAATATTTGCAAAGTACTATAGAACCAAACTTGTTTTCTTTGAAAAAAAATTAAAAACTGCTAATGGAAAATCAATTCCACCAAGGCACTTTCATTTCCCTGCACACTGCCCTGATTAGATGAAAGCACTTTATTTGAGTGGTCAGGAACTGAACACTGGTACTATAACACAAGCCACCCTGAAAGAAGGTGGTGGAATCTGTTGTTTAGGTAGGTTCTACATTCTGACAGCTATAGTGACTTCAGCTTTAAAACAAGTGGGTATGTGTCTTCAACCTCACTTATTTTCCTGGGCTTCAGTTCCCTGTACTAATTTCCTGTTTAGATGCTGTCATACTATAATGTTAAAATCAGTGAATCTGAGATCTGAGAATAATTTTATTATCTTCTATTCAGATCAGATATTATCACAATCTGCTTTTTAAAGGGCCCATGCCAGCCAGGAAGTTAACAAGAAACTTCATATAGTGGCATTTAGGAACTTTGATACTGTGACCCAGTTGAACCACTAGATCATGACTGACCAGAAACCTACTCTTTTTAGGATTTTACATTTGTTAGTAAAACTGTTGCCTGTGTCATTTGAGCTAGTTTAAGGAAATTTTCTATGGTCTAACTCTGATTTTTAACTAGTTCTTTGTTTGTTTTTTAAATTTGGTGCCAGCGATTGAACCGAGGGACCCTTAGCCACTGAGCTATATCCCTAGCCCCTTGTTTTACTTGCCAAGTTGCTTAAGGCCTTACTAAGTTACAGGGGCTGGCTTTGAACTTGTGATCCTCCTGCCTTAGCCTCCCTAGCCATTGGGTTGTTCTATTCTTTTTCTCAACCCCTTCCTCATGTAGTGTACACCCCTCTTTCAGGAACACTTCTTGATTAACTTAAGTCAAAAGGCACACTTGATACTTTGGGCCATAGAGATTGGTTGATGAATAGGCAGGTGACTAAGATGCTAGTAAATATTTTTTAGAGGTTTCTCAGAAAAGCAGCTTCATTATCCTTCAGTGAGGATAGTCGCTTTCTCTTGGAAATTAGGGGGACATAATCCTTCCACAGTTGCTACTGCTTTCTTATAACTGAAAAGTATGTAAATTTAGGCTTAAGCAGAAAGCACAGGAGAAATTAAGAGAAACTAGATTCTGAGTGACATCATTGAACCACTAGATCATGACTGACCAGAAACCTATGTTTTTTAGGATTTTACATTTGTTAGTAAAAATGTTGCCTGTGTCATTTGAGCTAGTTTAAGTGATGTATTTTGTTTCTTGCAACCTAAACATTCCTAAAAAAGTACATCTTTCAGTTTGTGGTTTTCCTTTTATTAGGTGGTTTATCCCAATCTATATTATAATGGCAAATGTTTCTTACTTCCTATCAGACCAGAAGTTTGGAACTTTCAAAGCTGTACACCTGGTGTGTTTATGGCATCCATTCCCTGCTGCAGGTGACCTTGCTTATCCTTCATTCCTTTATACAAGCAGATCTCATTTTATTGCACTTTGCTTTATTGCATTTTTGAGATATTTTATTTTATTTTACAGATTGAAGGTTTTTAGCAGCCCTGCATCAAGGAGTTGATTAATAATACCACTTTCCAAACAGCTGGGATGATGATTAGCCTTTTTACCAATAAAGAAATTTTAAATTAAGGTACGTGTACTGGTTTTTAGACATAATGCTATTTCACACAAAACACACTCATAACTTTTATATGCATTGTGAAACAAAACTTTAATGTGCACTGGGAAACCAAAGAATTTCGTGTGTTAATTTATTCCACTATATGCTTCATTGTAATGGTCTGGAGCAACCCACAATACCTCTGAAGTATGCCTATATATTAAATTAATACTAGTCTAAATTTAGACTGAAAGTTTAAATAAGTCATCCATGGAAAGGTAAAGAAATAAAAGCATTCCAGGAAAAAGGCATAGCTTGTGAAAAGTCATAGAATAATGGATGGCACATGCTATTTTCTGTTTTTAATGAGTTTTTTAATGTTTATGTTATTTATTTATATGTGGTGCTGAGGATCGAAACCCAGGGCCTGAAACATGATAGTGTTCTACCACTGAGCCACAAGCCCAGCCCCACACATGCCATTTTCAAGAAACTTTGGGCTGTTCTCTAAGGCGAGAGCAAAAGACACATGTTTGCACAATCAACACGTGACAACCAATCGGAATGACTTGTTGGCAAATTTGTTATTGTCTTTCTCACGTTTTGTTTAAAACCAACCAACAAAATTAACAAACATAAAACCAACCTTTGTTGTGATCCCAACTTCCCTCTTATTCTTCTCTTCATGCTGGGTTGGTGTCCAGATTTTAAGATTTATTACCTTCTAATATCCAGCACTTTAAATTGTATTGATTTCTTTTCCCACCTTAAACAGGGAAAATTCTAAATCTTAAGTAGACTGCATTGAATTGTATTCTGTCTTCAGTTATGAGCCATATTCAAAGCATGTAATTGGCTTCATTGAGTATTATAAAAAATATTTTGGAAATTAGAGAGATTATTGTTGATATTTAAGTGGATCACAATAAAAATTCATTTACAAGATCTTGGATGTGAAGTGAATTGTTAAGCAGAAGATGGTTTAAGCGCCTACGTATTTTTAAAAATTTATTTTTTAGTTGTAGTTAGACACAATACCTTTATTTTATTTATTTTTAGGCGGTGCTGCGGATCAAACCCAGGGCCTCTCTCGGGCTAGGCGAATGCTCTACAGCTGAGTCACAACCCCAGCATCCTACTCCCACACCCTAAGTGCCCCCTTTTAAAAAAAGAAGGGAATTTAATTCTATCTAGTAAAATAGGAAACTCAAGAAATGGTAAGCTACAGAACTATCCAATTGTGTGCTTTTTGTTGGTTTGCTTCACTTTGGAAAGCTATTTTGCCAAAAGTATATGTTCTGAGAAATACAGGACTCTGTTCCAATAACTAAGCTCTTGTCTTTCAGTGGGAAAACAGGCCCTCTGTACTCTAAGCCACCTTGCTTTGCTGGGACAGGGATTCCGCACTTAATTTTTGCCCTCTGCATTCTCTTTTTAGGTTCCAATATTGGGAGCACTAGAAGGAAAACAGAAGCGGTAAGAGACAGTGCGGCCATCCCTCTTTGAGCTTCCTACCTGTCTGCCTTTTCTTCACATGAGCATCGTCTGTTCTTGCTTCTTCACTCCAGTCGGCAGCAACTAAAGGCAATACAGTGTTTTTTTTCATTTTCTGTAAGTTTCACAGTATATACTCAGAAACACTGGAATCAGTCAACTACTCCTAGAGTTTTTTCCAGAGGGCTCTAGTAAAGCCCCTACAAGGCCCTCAGGATCTCTCTTTGGTTTTAAAATTATTACAATTTAATTTCTAATTTTAATAATTATTAAAACTTAGTTTTTAACTCTGTAATAGCTCTGAGTTCTGTTTTTCACTGTCAGTCACCTAGCTAATAACTTCTTACTTAAATAATTATTTTGAATTCTCATTGTTCATATAATTAATATACAGAATTCAAGTAATGAAGCAGAACCAGAAGGGTCCTATATATCAATATACATGCATATTTATGTATATATGATTTATAGAAATCATATATATATATATATATATATATATATATATATATATATACACACACACACACACATACATACTTGTACATATACATTTACATATAGTTGTTCCTTGGTATCTACAGGGGATTGGCTCCAGTCCCCCACCCCCAATGAATACCAAAATTTATGGATGCACAAGTCTCTAATATAAAATATTGTCGATATTTCCATATTATCTATATACTTCCTCATACATACTCTAAAAAACATCTAAAAACCTCTAGATTACTCATAATACCTAACACAATGTATCTGCTATGTAAGGAGTTGTAACACTGTATTTGGGGAGGCATAATGACAAGAAAAATGTCAATATGTGTTTAGTAAAGACAAATATTTTTTCTAACTATTTTTTACCTGTGGTTATTTGAACCCTCAGATGCCGAATACACAGACACAATGAATCGATTGTGTATACGAATTGGCTTAGAGTATTGTGGATGCTGGGTCATCACTTCTGAAACCAGCACAATAGCCCATCCGGAAAGGTAGGCTGCAGCTTTTTGCAGGCATGCAACCTGCTGTCCCCAGATGAGATTTCTTCCTTAGGGTACTCAGTTCTGCTCTTAAAGTCTTTAAGTTACTGAATCAGGTCCACCCAGTTCATCTAGAATAATCTTCTAAACTTAAAGTCAATTGATCATGGGTTTTAGTCATACCTACAAAATGCCTCCACAGTAAAAGTAGATTGATGTTTGATGTCTTAACTGGTGACTGCAGCCTATCCACATTGACACAGACCATGACCATCACAGTTAGGGTGGTTTCCTACCTGATATGTACCTCCAACTCACACAGACCTTCCACTATCTGTAGATTGCTGGACTTTTTTTCTCGCTGAATAAATAATAGGAAAGAATTGCTTGGTGAATTTCTCATTCTAATTCCCTGAAGAGATCACAAAAGCGAAATCACCTGTGAATCCAAAGGGCAGACTCCAGCTCTTTGTCTTTGCATATTCTCAAGAGTGACCTATCTTTAGTAAATTTGCTTCTATTCCTGTCTTTGGCTTCTTGTATTTGATTATTGCTAATAAATTATGAGGAATACAACTTAAAGTTTTATTGAATAACAAATTATATTTTCGTTAAAATAGTGAATTAGATATGGTGTTCTTGATTGATGCAATATTATCAACCTTTTAGCTTTCTGAATATTTCCATTAGATGCCTACATATAAGAACTGCTCTAAAACATTCTATGCTTTTCTATTCTATTCATTTATAGTTTTGATCCAAGGCAAGATACCTAGTTAGCTCTATGACCTTCAGTTCCTTTCTGTGTTTATTTCCCATGGTTCTGTGAGGTTCAAATAGAAAATGTGAAGAAAGATGCTGGTTGCCTACTGAGAGGCACTCTGTACTTTAGGGACATTTACTAGGATTTCAAAAAGAGATTCACATAGCCACTCTGTTTCCTCTGTTCTAATATTTTTAACTCAGTTTTCTATTTCTATTTAGAAAAGCTTTATTTGGCCTCTGGATTTATTTGTTGAACCTACTATTCCAATAAAAGGCATCTAAGAAATTATTTCCTTTGGGAGGCAGTTATAAAGAGATGTATGACTTTGATTTTCTACATTTGTTTTTCAGAATGATAGCCATGACAGAGATTGTTTGACTTCTCTTAACCTAGCATTCCTAAGTAGCACTTATAGACCTGGCAAGCCAAAATTAGACCCAAGACTAAAGGTGTTATGCCAGATTTGTGGGACCCCAATAGGCCTCCAGGAGCCGAATCCGATACAATCACACAAGAGTCTTTACTGCAAGCTCCAGCCTGGACTCACAACTGTTCCCGAAGCAGCGGTCCCAGGAAGTGAGTCCTGGTCCTTTGTTCAGTGAGATTTTATAGGTTTTGGTGGGATACTCTATGCGTCACATCACACAGCAAATCAAACAACAACTCTTAACATTGATTAGCACATTCATTGGCGGGAACAAGTTGGGTAGGGGTGATTGGTTAGTGCAATAGGGGGATTCGTTTGAACTGATTAGTTTAGGCCACGAGGGGTGTACATGCTAAACTACTTGGTTTCCCAACATGTTATCAACCACCATAAACTACTGGGGGGTCATCTGGCATCCCAGGTATTTCCCCAGTCTCATGCTGATCGGAGGTTGCTAGGGGGGTTGCTATGGGTCCTCACCTAGCCTAACTGAGTCAGGGACACCTGGTGCCACACACCTCTCCTGTTATTTACAGACAAACAACTCAGCAGGGTGGGTATGTGCTTAGGAGTGCTCTGTGGGTTTTTCCAAAGACAAGGGTCACGCCCCCTTCTTTGACAGGCTTTGCTCTGAGGTAGAGGCTGGTTTCTCAAAAATGGAGTCACATTAGTTTCTCAAAGGGAGATTTACTAATGCTCTGAAAATAAATGCACTTGGATCCTAGTTTTAGTGCATCTGGTCTTCATGCTGATATGACTGGGGTCTCAGTGCTATAGATTTGAGAATAATTTCCTGACTGCTGAGAACACAGTACCAGGGAGTGTGGAATGAAAGTCTATTTAATGTTTCCTCCCGGACGAACTATATCATTCCATTCTGGAGTTTGTTTCTGAAATGCCTAACAGTAAGCACAAAACACTGAGCAGAGGACAGATTGTTATTCTGCCAGATAGTCATCTCCTCAGACATACCCAGGAATGGATATTGGAATGAAAAACTAAGGACATAAGAGTTTGGTTCGACATGTGTATTAGTTTGTTAGGGATGCTATAACAAAATTCCACAGAATTTTTTTTACAGTCTGGAATCTAAGAAGTTTAAGGAATATTTGATTCCTCTTGAGACCTCTCTCCTATGGTCCCTGAAATTAAAGGAAATGTGAGAAAATCACAGACTTTGGGAAGTTTCTGTCAATGGAAAATGAAGATATAGAAACAAACTGTACTTCAGTTTTACATCACCTATTGACATGCTTTTGACTTTTAGGATCTTGGTCAAGAAAAGATGATTATGCCAGAATGTATCCAGGAAGGAACCCTCCAATTGGACTACCTCTGTAGTAGACTGCCAAGGTTTTGCTTCTAATGGCCCTTCTCCAGAGGACTCTTCTTGGATTACTCATGCTGTTTCATCTCCTGGACTTGAGAAGAGCAGATAGATACTGGGAGCACAGATTCCCTCCACCCAGGATTGTCCACTAGTCAGTGGCTGACTGGTCCATAATCAGGAAGCCCAACACCCCATGTGGAAGCAGGACAAAATGCAGTAATAAGAAATGTACACCCCACAACAACCTTGGGCGTTAGATTGAAGTTGGAACTTTACTAGAAATTTCAGCTTTTATTGGTTTCTTCTCTGTTCATGTTCTTCTCCCCCAGCTCCTGTCAGTTACCCTGGCAATGTGTCCTTCATAAATTATTTGCACATAAATCTTTGACTCAGTGTCTGATTCTGAGGAACTTAACCTACGTCAACTTCTATAACTAGATTTTATTCTAGTTTAAGTTCCTTGGAAGTAACTAAATATTAAATCCAGACACTGTGATAAAAGGGGATTAAAACAGGAATCAGAGTTTAACTTCTACTCTGCCATGTATTAGCTTAGTGTCTAGGTCATTCATTCTAGTGCAAAAAGGCAGAAAAATCTATTCAATCAGTCTTTAAATTAAAAAAAGAAATTTGCTTATGTACATAACACCATATACAGGGTAGTCTGACTTCAGGCATGATTTATACTAAAAATTGTCTCATTCCTTCTGGCTTCTCCTTGAATTATGGCAAGATAGCCACCATGAACTCCAGATTTACATCTTAGTGTCCATCAACCTCTGCAGGAAGGGGTCCATTGAGTCCCTGTGTTAATCACCTTCATATTACCATAATAAAATATCTGAGAATATTAACTTATAAAGAGAAAAGGTAGATGGCAATGGTGGGGACCCTATAGGGGAGGAAATTGCTCATATCATGAGTTGGAAAACAGAAAGGGCTAGCCAAGATCCTCTAATGCCCTTTCTGGGAATGTCTCCAATGAAGGTCCTTCTAAGGACATTGTATGAGGCTCAGCCTCCCAGTCGGACCACTTTGAGAACCAAGTCTTTAATGCATAGGCCTTTGGGGAACATTTGACATTCAAGCTGTAATCGTCACCCCAAATACCAGCATTCCTTGAATTTCCTCTGATTGGTCCAATGTAGTGCACATGCCTGCCCTTGTACCAATGAATGTGTCTGGTTGGGTAGTTCTGGAGAAGATTTTCTTCTCTGGAGCCAGAACAGAGTCATCTTTATATTGACGGAGAGTGAGGAAGATAAAGAATCTTGAAAAGAAAAATTGAGGTATAAGAAGAAAAGTGAGTAGATACTGAGCAAATAATTAATTAGCTCACAGAGTGAGCATGAATGAGAAAATTAACATTTATAAACCATAATATCCTTACTGTTCATTGGGGATACAGTAGTGATTGCAAAAGGTTGTTGTGATGATTAAATGATAAGAATAGAAAAGTTTTCTGCACAGGGCCCGCAGGTCATACTTCCTCAGGGCATGGTAGCTATAGTTAGTACACCATTGGTGGAGTTATGTTGGTCCCACAAGTCTCCTTCTGCCTAAAGAACTTCATATTCTACTTTAGGTTTTCAGTAACACAATAAGATATCAGGGAATAAACTAAGGCTGAACCAACATCCTGTGGACATGGGCTTGGAATGTCAAAGTTCCCAGGAGCAAGTGCTTAAAGATTTAACAGAAGGCAATTCTGTCAATTTTTAAAATCCATTTGTAATTATTATTTCATCATGAGATCAAGAAGTACATGTTAGGGTTGATAACATGGAGATTTTGGAGGGAAATTAGTAGAGTAATGTGGAAATATCGCATTTTGTGTATCTCTTTCCAGGTTCATGCAATGCCTGTTAAATTGCTGACTAAATGGTAAAAAGAACTACATGATGTACAGAATTTTACTCTGATGATCATGAGGGTGAGCATGAGATGATGATGAGTACTATCTGTGGCCCTTAGTAGAAAAAAATAAATTTTTCATATCACACAGCCATGTGTTAGGTGATAGTGGAACAAATTCCCATCATATGTTATATCTTGTTGAGTTTCTAGGTGTCCTTTAATCATTTCCTGATTGAATGTAAATATATTCAAATTAAACAGTGCAAACTGCCTTTACAGTTAAACTTTAGTCTTTTTTCCTGAAAATAACCTAAACAATTACAATTTTTTAATATTCAATTGTTCCTGTTCCCGTAGACCCACACAGAAGAAAAGAGGAAATTAAATAAGAATTCTGGCTTTATCTTTATTATTTTTTTCTTTGAAACTAAAAAATATATATTTCATCCTGAAAGTAATTTTGTATTTATAATTTTATGGTTAATAAAAATACTTTCTTTAAATTTTTTTTACTTTGGGAAAAATGTATTTTCTCCTCAGAACATATGTTCCCTTCTGTCACAGGATAATGTAATTTCATTCATTTTGAGAATAAAAAAAATTATCAGCTACTCAGACATACCCATTTGCTAAATGTTCTGAACCGATTAGGGAAGACCTAGAGGGGTCAAAATGTATAATTTTCCCATTAGTAGTGGCTCAGGGTTCAATGGCCTCTTTCTTGCCAACTTGATCATATGTGCTTCATTGAAGAACAGGAAATAATGTTTTCAATGATTTTTTTAAAAACGTAGAATCATTTGATCTATTATGAAAATGAACAGATAAATCAGAATTTATTAAAACTGTGATGGGTGAACAGGTGTTTTTTGTTTGTTTGTTTGTTTTTTACACAAGCCTAACACCTCTTTCTGGGCTATTAGGAGAAGTCCTAAGTATGCCATGCTCCAATGCATTTGTTGAGAGGCTACTTAGCGTGACGTCATCGCCTTGGAAATATACCAGGAGTCAGTGTAATGTGGGCTTCATAAAACGAGAGCTGAGAGTCAAAGTGAGACTGTATTCAATTTTAAAACTGCATAAAATTGAAGAAAAATATCTTCGGCTGCAGGGAATTCAGAGGAATATTATTGGTAGATGACACAACTAGAAATATCCAACTTATCATGAGTATGACAAAATGATTAAATATTATTAAACTATGCTAACATATTTGTTTAACAACTCCAACTACAAATTGCCATCTGAACTAGTTAGTCTTGTTTTACTTAACTAGTAGCAGTATGAATGTAATAAAGAAATTTAAGAAATAACACAATTTTTAAAAAATATTAATTTTTGTAACACAAAACTGTGAGATGGAATCACATTCACATGTTAAGAAGAATAAATTAGGGCTGGGATGTGGCTCAATCGGTAGCGCGCTCGCCTGGCATGCGTGCAGCCCGGGTTCGATCCTCAGCACCACATACAAACAAAGATGTTGTGTCCGCCGAAAATTAAAATAAATAAATAAATACTTTAAAAAAAGAAGAATAAATTAGCTCTCTACATACATACCCAATTTTCCAAGGTAATTAAGAATTGCAAAGTAAAAAAGGAGTAAATGTATGAACTCATGAACAGTTATATAACTATTAATACATAGAAACTATTAACACATAGAATGATTTTTTATAAACATGTATAATTTAAATTTATTCGTTTTTAATTATACATGACAGTAGAGTGTATTTTGATATACATACATGTAGTATAACTTTCTTGTGGTTGTACATGATGTGGAGTTATACTAGTCATGTATTCATATATGAACATAACAAAGTAATCTCCTATTCATTCTACTGTTTTTCTTACTCCCACCCATCTCCCTTTCCTTCATTCTACTTTCTGTAATCCAGAGTACTTTTATTCTTCCCTACACCCCCTCTCTTGTTGCCTATTAGCATCCACATATCAGAGAAAATATTCCACCTTTGGTTTTTTGGGATTGGCTTATTTTACTTAGTATGATAACCTCTAGTTCCAAACATTTACTAGCAAATACCATAATTTCATTTTTTCTTTATGGCAGAGTAATATTCTATTGTGTATATGTACCATATTTTCTTTATCCATTCATCTGTTGAAGGGCATCTAGGTTGGTTCCACTGCTTAACTATTGTGAATTGTACTACTATACACATTGATGTGGCTGTGTCACTGTAGAATGCTGATTTTAAGTTCTTTGGGTATATGACAAGGAGTGGGATAACTGGGTCATGGTGTTTCCCTTTCAAGTTTTCATGCTGCTTTCCAGTTGCATCAATTTTCAGTCCTACTAGTAATGGATGAGTTTACCTTTCCCCTCATATTCTCGCCAACATTTATTGTAACTTGTATTCCTGATAATTGTCATTCTGGCTAGAGTGAGATGAAATCTCAGTATAGTTTTGATTTGTATTTCTCTAATTCTAGAGACACTGAACATTTTTTTTCATATATTCATTGACCAATTATATTTCTTCTGTGAAGTTTTTGTTCATTTCCTTTGACAATTTATTGGTTGAGTTGTTTGAATTTTGTTGTTGTTGTTTTCTTTTCTTTTCTTTTTTTTTTTTTTGGTGTTAAGATTTTGAGTTCTTTATATCCCCTGGAGATGAGTGCTCTGTTTGAGGTATACAGGTGGTAAAGATTTTCTCCCATCTGTGGCTCTCTCTTCACATTCTTGATTGTTGCCTTTGATTTTTAGTTTGATACCCTCCCATTTATAGATTCTTGATTTTACTTCTTGCACTTCAGGCATAGAATTATTCTTCAAGCCTAAGCTCTAGAGTTGATGACCTACAAGGAGGATTAGAATCGTGAGCTGTGTTTGCAATGAACCTTTTTTCTTGTTCTTCAAATGTTTCTATGTGAAAGTCAGCAGAATATTATAATAATACCACATGTATATACACATCATCCATATTCAACAATTATCAGCATTTCTATATTTGCTCCTTATTTTGTTTCTTTTCTATTTTATTTTGAAGTATTTTAATGCATATCTTAAACATTAATATTTCATCACTAAGGACTTTGTTGTACAAACATCTCCAGCTATATGTGAATATTTACCTGCATACACCCAATATCATTATCTCCTTCATCACAATTGCCACAGACAGACTCTTACCTCCCCCACCTCTTCCAATTCAAATGTTGAAGCACTAATCCCCATGATGGTATTAGAAATTGGGGCCTGTAGGAGATAACTAGTTCTTAAGGGTGGAGCTCTCATTAATGTGATGAGTGCCTGTTAAGGAGAGGACAGAGAGTTACCTAGCCGCCTTTCTGTCATGAAACCATAAGGAGGATTCTGCTGTCTGCAACCCAGGAAGTGAATCCTCACCAGATGTTGGATATTGGCAGCACCCTGATTTTTGACTGCTCATCCCCTAGAACTGTGAGAAATAAATGTTTATTTCCTAAGACAATCTATGGCACTTTTTTTTATAGCAGCCTAAACCTACTAGGAAAATATTTAATGATAGATTATTATTCTTATAAAAATAAAGATGTCATTCCATGTCTGACTCCTTTACAAATTTCTTTGTTTATCTACAAAATAGTCTTTGAAAGGTTTATGTATTCCATTCAATTGCAGGGACTAGACCATAATGTCAAGTCATTCTTAACATGAAGAAATTTTCATCTAGAGCAGGATCCTTTACTTTTTTATTTTTCGGGCCATTAACTTGTTTGAAAGTCAAATACTTATGGAGTGTCTCCGTTTGTGTTTATCTGTGTGCATCTTGGCTGTTTCATTTAGTATGTTCCTCTATCTTCCTATGATTTCTGAAAATGGGCTAAGGGTTGATTAGATTCACTTATGTTTATTGCTCATACAACAAATAAATGATATTTTGAACATATTTCAGCAAAAGACTGAATTTTTTAAGGGTCTAGCTACATACTTCTGCATATGCGGATACCTGGATATTTTTTAAATGCTCCAAAATACTTCCTTTTGATGCATTGAGTTGCCCATGAATGAAGACAGGATTTGAGAAAGTTTGTTCCTACCCCCTAAAGAGTTGGTGTTTGATACAGATGGACCTTGAAGATCTGAAAGTTCCTTGTTAAATAGATATCAACCTCAGATAGCTGAGTCATAGGAAGCACACTCCTGGAAACATGATAAATACCAAGGCTTAACACTTATTCGCTTATTTATAGCATGGCTGTGCTTTTACTTGGCAAATTTAATGTTTTTCAATCTCCAGAACTGGCTAAATAAATCTGAAAAGTACACTCAATTTACCAAAAAAAAAAATCATAGTTGATTGTATATTCATTCATTAATAATCTCTGAATGCCTACTTAATACCAAGCACCACTCTAGGCATTGGAAGAGAGGAAAGAAATCTCTTTAATCATTTAATTGGTTTTCACATCAGTTAAAACTATTCAGCATCTAATATATGTGTGTACAATACACAAATCATGAATAAGGTTTTACTGTGACACAAAGAAGTGTGCAACATATCACCTGTCCTCCTCATGCCTTAGCTTAGGGTTAAGACAAACAACAAGCTGTGCTAGACTAGAAAGACATGGAAGCTGCTATTGATATAAAGGGGCAATTGAAATAGTTTCTGACTAAAGACTCTGAGTTTTTCATTTCATTAGAACTACCAATTGGGGGGCTGGGATTGTGGCTCAGAGGTAGAGTGCTTGCTTAGCATGTGTGAGGTCCTGGGTTCGATCCTCAGCATAAAGATAAATAAAATAAAGATATTGTGTCCAACTAAAATATTTTAAAAAGAACTACCAATTAGCTAAAACAAAATGAGGGAAATAACTGAGCTCAATAAGTGTTTTATTCATGTCTTAAAAATTTGGATTTGTGTTATGTTCAAAAGAGCATTCATCATGAAGTCACGAGCACATTTATTTTTTTTTATCAGACATGGTTTGTTGCTTTGTCAGTTTTGCTTTATCATTCACTAGCTAGAAGCCCTTGAAAGATAAGTGATGAGCATCTCTCTGTGTTATTTGCATCTATTGATTTCCTGTTATACGCAGGCAGTCTTCTTCTCCCCATTCCCCTAATGCTGAACTGGCTTCAGAAAGAGGAAACAGGCTAAGTAGAGGAAACAGGCTCATGGTCAAGCCAAAGACATTGCCAGAAACCCATCATCCAGGTAAATACCATAGCAGTGCTTTGCACAGAAGCCTGACTCAGAATTAGTTATTCTTGCACAGAAGCCTGACTCAGAATTAGTTATTCTTGAATAAAGAAAGTACAGAGTACTAAAGAGAAATCAATTCAAGTCCCAGACACCCCCCCCCTTTTTTGGTATAATATAAAACCTCTGGGTTTCAAGAGCCCTAGGGCTTCCTTTACCACATAATTAGGCAAAGGCAGGAACAAGAACAGGTCTCCATGGCCCTACTTTATTCTCATTAGTTGGCACTCTTCTGACACTGAGTCCCAGCAACCACACTGTGGAGTTCTGCCTGGGAGCAGAATGTGATAGAAGCAGCCTTAAATATCCCCCAAGGAACATGTTTGAGATGTGGCTTAGCTGCCTGTTGGCTCTTCATACACAGGCAAGTTTTGGCTTCCTTGATCCTCACTTTGAGTGAGAACTGGGCTTAGAATACTTGAAAAGGCTGTTGTGAGAACCACACCTGACCACGGAAGTAAAAGAACTTTGAAAGCTGTACAATAAAGGAATTGTCATCCATATTCTTGATAATACTTATTGCAAGCACGGTGCCTGGGGCTCCCACAGTTAAATTGTTATCATCCTCAGAATAACCTTGTAGGGTCTGGTATTAGTATTAACCCTGCTTTACAAATGAGGGAACTGAGGATTTAAAAGTTGGGCATCTTATCTAAGTTTAGAAATCTGGTGAAGATATGTGAATTCTGTCAGGCTGATGTCAAGGGCTCAGTTATCCCTGTTCAGAAATAAGTCTACAGTTCATTTTAAATGTTAGGCATACCCCTGGAGGGAAAAATCTGAAACAAGGAAGCAAATCTGGAAGTAGCTAGAAAATGGTATAGAGATGAATAAGGTTGAAATCTACAGCTGGCTATTTATGGTTTTTGACCATGAAAACAGAAGAGAGGCCTGGCCTAAGAATTGATGCAGGGAAAAGCATCCGTTCTTTATTCTGGATAAGACTTTGCCAAGATTCACAGTGTGATTCCAACTCTGTTTGCTCATTAAATCACTTGGCACATTAAAAAAAAATCCTAGTGTTTACGTTACACCCCAGATCAGCTAAATCAGACTCTGGGAATAGGTACTAGCATTTTTACAGAACTTCCCAGGGATCAGAACTGCAGCTAAGGTTGCCAGTGGTGGAGTTTGGAGTGTGGGGGCCCTGGGAGGAAACTGATACCATGCTAAGTTTCCTAGGAAATGTCACATTTCCTAGGCAGCCTCTCCTAGCAGCTGGAGGTGTTTTCTTCTTTTTCTCAGCCTCTCTACTTTTATTTCTGTCTGAGAACACTGGCCACATGCCACCTTTAACACGGGTACTTGCCTTTACCCTACTCCCCTACAGCTTTGGAGACCACAGAAGAGTCTAGTATAAAGCATACTACACTACAGGTTTGTACCTAGTCAGTGTTCCCAAATGAAGCTCACAGTAGCAAAACTTTCCTTGAACAAATCAGTTGAAGTAACATAACTCTCATAACAGTTGAGAGTTTCAGAGGATTTTGCATTTAAAATCCCCAAGATGTTCTGTAGTAAGAGAACTTCGCCTTTAAATTTGTCTCATGGAGGCATTCAAAAAATTATTTGAACAGAAATCAATCTTTTTATTTTGTTTTTTTAAAGCATAAATATTCTAGGGGGAAATGCTAGTGTAGAAAAGAGAATGGTCTTATGTAATAATATTTGGCTACCAACTCCCCATAATCATAATAAATATTAATACCACTAATACTATTAATGATTACCAACTTTATAGTCTGCTGTAAATGATTGCATAAATTGTGATTGTAAAGGATAAATATAATAAGTAACATAAATAAAATAATATCATTTATGTAATGTGTCTATCACAGTTCCTTGTGGTGGTTTTCTTTCTTTTACACCTGGCACAGATTCATGTTAAACACACACACAAGGGGCCGGGGCAGTAGCTCAGTGGTAGAGCGCCTGCCTTGCATGTGTGAGACACTGAGTTTGATCCTCAACCCCACATAAAAATAAATAAATAAGTGTATTGTGTTCATCTACAACTAAAAAAGATTCAACTCATACAAAAAAACCTAGTCATAATTTTTTAATATTTATATTATTATATTAATAATATTTGTTATCTATTTTATATATAATTATATAGAAATATACTATATTTAATTAATTTATTAATAATCTTTATTTTTTAATAAAGCAAGAAAATTTTTAATTCAGAGATGGGTATCAAAAGCACAAATTGTCACCTAAATTGGCCATCACAGTATTTCCTCTATTATTAATGGTTAAAGAAAAAAAGAAAATATTGAAGGTCACTTTCCTCTGAAATTCATCACTTTAACCTATTTATTGATTGAGCATTTACTGGGAAGTTGATAGGGCAAGGTGCTCTGGGAGTTACAAAATTGACAAGACAAGGTCAAATTGTGGGCTCAGATGCCACTGCGGCCAGGGCACATGGGAGCTGTCCTGCTGGCCGAGCACAGGGAAGGCTCTGACCTGCACCAAACTTGTTGCTTGCACCTTCGCATCCCTGGATGTTCTGTAAGTGTGTCTGTGGTTTTAATTGTCTACTAACTCAGAGCAAAGTGCATGCCTGACCCTCAGTAAGTATTTTATAACAGGCTACTAAAGTAATCAAATGTGGGGGTCTTCATAGATGATACAAGAGCCTGAGGATTCTGAGAGAGCACAGAACATCATAAAAGTGTGTGCACATGTATCTGGAGACACTGTTTTTTTTATAAACAATAAAACATGTTGCGATTGTTGTTGTTGAGGACAGAATCAAACTCAGACACTCCCTCTCCCCTCCCCACCCTCCTCATTTGGTTTTGAGTATACAACTGTCTTACTGGAGGATCCTGGATTTGGTTGGAAGATGAGGAATGCTGAGAGAAGAAAGTTCATCATTTCCCTGGAAGTTGTTGTTCATTCACTAATGAAGCTTTGCTTTCTCCCTTGCCACCTGGGTCAATATTTTGTTAATATTTTGTTACATAAAGTATAAGCCAGAATTATAGGTAGGAGTATGAGCTTTTTTTTAAAAAAAATAGACTTTTCAGTAATTCCTATGGATTCATTCCGTTTGTTTTAATCCAGTCTCTACTCACACTGAGATGATCATTCTCAAACATGGCTGCAGAGCAGAAACACCTGGAAAACTATGAATGATAGGCTTGCTTCCCAGAGATTGCAAATTAATTGGCTGGGAGGATAGGCCAAGTTGTCAGTTTTGTTTTTAAACTCCTGGTATATTTCTAAAGTGCAGCCCAGGTTAAGCAACACTGCCTTAAGGGGACTCTAGGATGTATTTCACTTTCATTAATTGTAAACCTGAGAAGTTTGAAAGACTTGTATGATATTGATTGGCTGGCTGTTCCAAACAATGAGGATTTACTTCTATGGAAGCAGCATATCTGCAGATCATAAGACTGTGAGCCTCCCATCCTACCCTGGACTCTCAGCTGACACTACTAAATGTGTCAACTATTCTGAGTCTCAATTGTACCATGATGGTCTAAAGAATGATAGCATCTCAACTCTGCCTTTGGCCAACAACACACAGCATGTGACACAGCAAAGTAGATATTGACGCTTCTCTTTGGAAATCTCTAGAAGAAACTTTGGCAACTTGGAGCAATTATATGGTTAAATTAGGACAAGATGTACCCCATAAACATCATTTCCTGACTTTCTTTTTTAATATAAAGGACAATAGTACTTGCAAAGAAACTAAATTCACCAACATTTAAAATTTATTTTTCCAATAATTTGAGTGATCCTGTGATTTGTGATTTCTAAATGTGAAAATGGTTTTCCACCTCAGCCTTCCTTTAACTTTGGTAACAGACACAAGACGTATTTTGAATACTCAACTGTAGTTCAGGACTCTTTTTAGACTCCTTCAAGTTTAGGAAAGCTTGAAATATGGATTTTTTTTTGTATTTCAAACATACAGAGATGATGTTTCTTAGGCTTTTGTTAAACATTTAGAGATAAAAATAGAAGCATCTATATTTCTCCTTCTTTTAAACCAAAATATGAGACATACATTTTAGACTTTTTCATTTCAAGCAATCCTGCTTTACATATTATACATAATGCTCTGAAGCATTATTACTTGAACATACCCAAGAGCCAGAGAAAAATGAAATTTGTCATTCAATTTTTACCTGTATATGCCAACAGAAATGGCAAATAGAAAGATGAGAATCAGGAGACTTAAATCTTTCAGGAGTGTGTGTTTTGTCTTTAGCTTAGTCTTCAGAATTAAAATAAATTTAGAATGGTTGAACAGGAAAAAAAGTGAAAATGTATAATATTTACCATCTCTGGCTTTTCTTAACTTAGTTCTAAAGAGTTAGACCTGGGGTGGAAATGATACCTCGAGGATCCACAGTGCTTCTGAAGTAGAGCAGGCTACAGCCGGTTAATCTTGGGCCACATTTTGCTACCTGCTACAATGGGTAGGAAATGTCTGGACACTGTTGCCAACTGATCAGGGAAGAATATAATGCCACAGATTACATCTTCCTTTTGTCTTGGGGTTTGTGGCATGTTACTTGGCATTGCTAATACGGGTCTTGGCCAGAGCCCCTGTATACCTCCTATCTCACTGGGTCTCAGACCCTGAATTTCTCAGGCTCCCTTCTCCCAGAGGTCTCTAGCTATGCTTTCAAATAAAGGGTATGCTTTCTACATGAGAAACAGAACAAAAATAGCATATTGTAGTTCCCAAGAATAGGACTCACTAATTATAACTCCTGTCTCCACAAAAAGCATTTTCTATCACTGTTTCTCCTATCACCCCAGAATTTTACCTCCAAACTACAATGTTTGTAACTAGTTTTTTTTTTTTTGTTTTATTTAAAAAAACAGCTTAGGAAATAGAGAAGTTAATTAGCATTAGTTAAAAATTATGAGAAAGTAAAAACCTTTAATGATGTCCGCAATTATTTAAAAATGCTTTTCAAAAAAAAAAAAAATGCTTTTCGTCCTCGCCACTACTGAATAGTAAACTAAACATTCCATTATGGTAGGATTATGAGTTGCTTTAAGCTACATCCAGTTACTAGTTACTTGACACAGACTTGATGTCAGTCTTCACCATCTGACCAAGTTTTGATAACTGGAAAGGGCTGATCACAAAAATCTGTAATAAAAATTGCTGCATGTGCTAGTCTGTGGCTATGTGGAAAGGGATCATGCAGTATAGTGAAAAATTGTAAAAGAAAAACAAACAAAAGTACTTTTCATCATCAAGTACTCAGTTTACTGGGAGCAGTCAAGCAGCAACTGCTTAAAGTGGAAGGAGACTTGTAGGTTCCTATAGTCTAGAAATGTGGTAAGGTAAGCCATGGATTCTTCAGGTCCTGTGCATCCTCACTTATTAGCTACATGACCCTAAGCAAACTACCTAGTGCTCCCAAGCACCCCTGCCTTGTATGTGATGATAAGGCCTAGTAACTGTGGCAGAGGGAAGAGAAGCGTCTACTATTTATGATCTCAGGCATTGGGATGACTCCTGTCTTATTCTCCCTTGAAGTCAGGCTTCAGGGGACACCTCCTGACCTCTGAATGCCAGGTGAGGCAAGCACCTCTGTGTCCTACAAACATCCTGCTCAGCACTGAGACTCATACAGGTGCCCTGCTGTAGTGACAAAGAGACCTCATGTTGCAGCAAGGGTTGCTACTGTATGAAGGAGGGTGACCCAACCTGCATGTGCCTTTATGTGTGCTTGAAATAAATGCTATTTTTAAAAGACACTAAAGTGTCCTACATTCTCTTCCCCCTTCCTCCTTCTGTCCCTTCCTTCCATCTTTCCTAGCATAACCTGGTCCATCCTGATTTGAGTACAGTGCATCACATCTGTTTCACCTGTTCATATGAATTAAACACTATCAGGGATGTAATGCTAGGGACACAGAGGAACATAGTAGGTCTTTAATATGTTTATTTTTACTTTGTGTAATCCCAAATCATTATTTGGAGACAAAAAAATGCGCAGGCTTAAAGAAGTCACATGATTTACCCAGGACAAACAGCAAACTTTGTGTACAGCTGAAGATTTCCAGCCAGGAACCTAACTCTCATATACCACATAGTAAAAAACAAAACAAAACAAAACAAAAATAGACAGGATATACCTACCTGTTCAGTGAGATGAGTACATTAAAAGTGAGAGGGTGTTTTGATAACCACACAATGTTAATCTCAATCTTGTATTATTGAGTATATATACTCTTTATTAGGAGTTTGGCAATTTTTATATCCTCTCACAAAAATTTTCACATTTTGGAGAAAAGAAGTAATTTCCTCTAGCTTTTCTTTTTTGCTTTAAATTCATTCAGCACATATACTGGAATTAATAATGACCTATTAAATAAAAGTGATCTTTAATTAATTTTGGGTAAATGTTACTTTTAGAATGCAACAACAATAAAATAAATGATTAGTAGAAATCTGTTTATTGCAAATATTTTCAAATATATTTGATAAATTACTACAATTAAATGGATTTCTAAATTAGAATTATTTTCTCTTGGTAGCTTTTCATGATGAGTCCTTGTGTGGGAGTAACTCTGCTTGTGTAGGTAGATAAGATTCCTCAATTCCATAGACTCTAGGAGTCCTCTGGGGGACAATTCATGCTCAGTTTCTAACTGATGATTCTAAGACAGACAATATAAAAGTTCCATTGTTTAGCTACTCAGGCTAAGTATGCATATTTGCAAGCTTTCTGAGTTTTTTTTTTTTTAGCATAGGGTCTCAGCATAGTATGGTGGTTACAAAAATGGATTTTGAAATTACAGTATGCATAACCCCCTAGTCTGAGGATTTTAGGCAAGTAATTTCATCTTTTTGAGCCTCACTTTGAGATTTACATAATGAATTCTACCCCAAAGATGTTATTAGGTCCAAAGTGATATAAAGTTTAGACTGTGTTTGGCAGGGAATAAGAAATAATAATAACCAAATAATTGATTAACAATATCTTTAGAAACAGACTAAAGTGACAATAATGTTACATACATAGATGGAGAAGTTTTGGTCATGAAATAATTTCTCAGGAAATTAGAAATGTTCAAAGTGTCTAACACCAGAGAGGTGGTGAAACAAATCACGAGCTAGCAATGTAATGGGTATTTGTTTAGATATCCTTAAGAAAGGTCTTTCAGGTAACTTTGTCACTGACCTCAGGCCCTACATGCCAACACCATGGTGTTTCCCATTCTGTCGAGTCTGCCTTGGCACACTTTGCACACTGTCTGTGTGTCTTCTTCTTGGTCTCAGATGCTGCTTTTGTGGGCTTTTATGGGCTTTTGTGGCTGTGGCCTGTTGATGTTTTGCTTTTGCTTACAGCTACTCCTTGAATCTATCCACAGACATCTGTCCATCTGTCCTGCTCTGGATAGCCTGTGTGGTGGCACTGATTCACCCTTGATCCCTAATATCACTTGAGACTCTCTCCCTTAATGTCACTAAGAGCTCAAGTACAGCCCTCACCTGATCTGCTGTTGACAAACAAGGGCTCTGATTCTCCTCATCTACACCGATTTCCTTTATACCAAGGACATTCTCTCCCCCATTTGAGGTTTTCTACAAATAATATATGTTATGATGGGTGGGGAGTATGGTAGTGGTGCAGCTGGGGAGGGTGTAGACTAGGAGACTTGTCAGGCCAGTTGAGATAGCTCTTGACATTGAGCTGCACTGTCCTCTCCATCACCCAGCGCCCTGTGTCCTGATGGGTTTAGTCACCTCTCCTGATAATCCCAGCCCTGTTGCTGCTTCTGGCCAATTCTATCCTCAATTGTCAAGGCTCCCTCTTCTCTTAGGTCATGTACTTCCCCTGCCCACACCCTGATTTCCACAGACCCGTCCCATCTATTAGATTTGAACCTCAGTTTCATTTGAATCTCAGTTGGGAATGAGGTCAGAATTATTTTCCAAATTGTTCCTGGATTCCATGGTAGTGGGAAACCTTGCCTAACTCCACAGGCAGGTTATTCCTTAGATCTAACCAGTGGAAACTCCTGCTGTAAATAGAAATGTCAAATTGAAAAAAACAGGAAACACAATTATAAATGGAAGTTGATTCTAGCCCTGTTAAAATAGAACTTATATGAAAGTCACTGGAAGGAAAAATAAAAATAACTATAATGATAACATTTGGAGTATGTGGCTAGACTTTTTTCATTAATTTGGATTTCTATAATGTATTTTATTAGTTTTTTACTAAAAACAATGACAAAATTTAGGAAGTTATTGCAAAGAAATAATCTGCAGACAATATGCTCATTTTAAACAAAGTGTAACTTTAATTTTCTTTTGTAATGTTCCTCTTGGTTTGAACAAAACAGTGTTTTGGGGTGATTCTAGAAGTGTCTGTTCTTTTATTGTCATTGTTGGTGCATACTAATTATACAGGATAATGGGTTTCATTGTGACATATGTGCAGATGCACATAACATACTGCGATCATTTCCGTCTCCCATTACTCCCTTACTCTCTCCTCCCCTCCCTTAATCCCATTCCTTTTGTCTCATGGTCTGCCTTCTGTTTTCATGTTATCTTTTTTTTTCCTTTTAGATTTTGCATATAGTCTCAATGATGATTTCCACCATTATTTGTTTTCTGGAAGTGATATGATTTCCTTCTTCTTTATGGCTGAATAATATTCATATATTACATAAACATATATATACATAATTTAATATATGTGTATTTATATATGTACTTATATATTACATTTGCCTTATCCACCCATAATTATTTTTATAACTTGGCTGCTGTGAATTACAACATGATAAACATGGGAATGCAGGTATCTCTATAATATGGTGACTTTATTTCTTAAAAGTGTCTGTTCTTACTGAAAGTGCCTCAGTAGACCTCTGCTTTGTGTTCTACAGTTCATTGCTTTTGCATATTTACCCATACTGATATTTGTATCTGTGAGTTCATCTCTCCCTCTCCTTCTCTCTCCAAAAGGGCATCTACAGCAGACATTTTTATTACTCGATCCACCTTCCCTTGCCACTTACCGTCCTTGCACAGTCCAACATTACGTTGTTCCATTGTCAGTTACTGAAACTTTTGAGCAAGTCTTTTCTCTGCAGACAGGAGCTTAGGAGCCTGCATGAGGAACATCCTGAGAGTAACCTGGGAATTAACATGTATCTCCTTCCCCATGGCCCTTAGCATAACTAACAGAAGTTGGTGCATAAATGTTCCTGATTTCTTTGCCCCACTAGGAGAGGGTACAATTATGAAGCATGTTCCCCAGAATTCCACAAAGCTAGCCCTTGTTTCACACACTGGTGCTGGTGATGGACATTCTCCTTCTATTGTCTGCATATTTCCTCTCTTCTCATCTACTGCAGCTTTCAGGAATCGAATCCCTAAAATACAGCTTTCTCTCAAAAGCTCAACTTGAGAAAATATTCACATCTGTCCTCAGCACATGCCTATAATCCCAGCTATTCATGAGGCTGAGGCAGGAGTATCACAAGTTCAAGGGTAGCTTTGGCAACTTAGTGAGAGCCTGTCTCACAATTAAAAAATATAAAAAGTACAGAGGATGTAGCTCAATGATAGAGCACCCCTGGGTTCAATCCCAGCCCTACAAAAAGAAGAAAAGAAAATACTTACATCTATGTCCATTTCCTACAGAAAATGGCTTATGTGTGATAGCTTGCTCTGAACTGAGTGTGAGCTCAAAATGTGGCCATCCCACAAACAAAGGGAATGTCACTTAAGGCAGGAAAGCCAGAATCCCGGTGAAAGAGACTCAAAGTATGTGTGTGGTACTATGTCTACTTCTGGATATAATCTTTTTAAAAAGAACATTCAAAAATCGGAATATGGCCATGGCCTGATTAGAGGTTAGGAACATAATACAAAAATAACAATGAAAGAAGTGGAGCTCTTTGGCTTCGAGAATCAATCACAGAGGAATGACATAATCACTATACTTGAGCAGCTGGGAGGAAGCCATGTGCACAGTGGACTCAGTTTGTTCACTCTTTTTCCAGAGGGCAGAGCTCTAAGGAAAACATGGAGAAAGACACATGGCAGCTCAGGGAAATGAAGAATATTTTAATACTTAGAGCCTTTTCTGATGAAATACAAGATCCTGGTCCCTAGAAATACTTAGAAAAAGAACAGAAATCACCTCAATGTATAGACCCCTTATACGTTCTCACCTTATGTGTTCTCACCAAAAGCTAAGCTTGATCTCCAGAATTTTACCTCTGCGGTTTTATCTGACCACCTTGTCACCCACCTTGCCAGTTATTGCTTTTAGTTTTCTGGCTCCTGACTCCATTCTGTCTTTGTGCCTAAGGTGTGTTCTCCGGCAAGTCTCATGGATTACCAAAAGGTTTTGAACTTGCCCAGGATTCTCTGCCCTCTGCCTTGGTACAGCAATTGCAGGCAGTAGTCACTGTATCTCAGTGCCACCTCAGTCAGCTGTGGACAGAAGGGATCCTAAACAGGTGACAGCTTATATTAAATCACTTCTAAGTTTATTTCCAACTGTAAGATTCTGTCTTATTTTCATAATTAAACTTCATTTCTTTATTTTTTGATATAAACCTTCCTCTCCCAAGTTACATCCTGAGAAAAATCAAGCCGGTTTCTGGTTTGTGTATAGTATTATTAGTTCAACTGTCTAACTAAGATAATCTCCTCTCTCCCATGTTCCTACAGCCCATAATAACTGCTTTTGTCCTTCACTTTGTCTGAATACATGCATTTCAGTAAGGAAGGGATACCCCACTACTCCCACTTCATTCTCTGGGAGTGATTTATGTGGCCCTGAAACTGGTGCCCCCCCATGAAGCAGCTGATGTTATACCAGAAGTTCTCCTGCAGAGGGCGACCTCTCCCACACCTAACACTGCCCAGGCCTCTAGTTGAGCTCAGTGGACACAAGGTATTGCCTCTGTCTTCTGCAGAAAAGGGAGGTCAATAGGACAGCTCTTGTTGATGCCAAGAGGTGAGCTTGTTTTTCCTGATTAAAGCATATGGCTGTCCAGATGTCAGAGACAGGATCAGTAGGTGGAAACACGGAGCTCAGGACCCATGGGGATCTTGGAAAAATCTTCAGGGAACTGAGCTGGGAAAACTATGGAGCTATAACACTTATTTACTGTTATTGCTTTCCTAACAAACTTATACTGGATATCTGCTTTGCCCTCAGGGCTCAGAAATTAGAATGAAAAATTGATCTCAAGCAAAATGGAATCAGCTCTTCCATTCTTCCCTGAGCTCTGAAGAAGAACATAAATTTGCAGGCTCTGTACTCACAGAGGATGGGGATCAAAGTCCTGCTGGGCCACTTACCAACTGAGAGACTTTGGGCAAGGTATTTCAGTTTTCTAAATCATCCCTGTGGTTGCAGCCCTGGGAAGATTATATGAGAATAAATGCAAAGAGCCTAACACAGTGTCTAGCACAGAGCACATTCATCAAGATATTCTTTCCCTTCTGTTTGATTCCCTGCCAAGGTGTTCTGTGGCAATTATTCATTCATCATTTGTTGTATCTGGACCCCAATCCCAAGTTCTCCAAATTTCTTCTTTCCAAGTGACACTTTTTGGGGAATTGGGGGGCGGGTACCGGGAATTAAACTCAGGGGCACTTACTGAGCCACATCCCCAGCCCTATTTTGTATTTTATTTAGAGACAGGTCGTACCGATTTGCTTAGCACCCTGCTTTTTGCTGAGACTGGCGTTGAACTCAAGATTCTCCTGCTTCAGCTTCTCAAGCCACTGGGATTACAGGCATGTGCCATAGCACCTGGCTCCAAGTGACACTTTTGTGCTCTCTCCCAGCTTTTATGATCTGGCATGACATCTGTGTATATCTCTAAACTACACATCTTAAATATTTTCTCTTTTGCTTTCTAGCACTTTTCTTCATTTGTTTTTTCTTCCTGCTTTTTTGTTTCCCATTCTTTCTTTTATGACTTTTCTTACCGAGACCCCTAAGCTCCCATTTCATAATTTCTTATTCTATTTTCCAGGTACACAGAAGAAACCCCTGGAGTCTCAGCCTCTTCATCTGGTAATTTCTTCAGCATGAGCCTCTCTGTGTGGAGTTCTCCCCTCCCAGCCAAAAGCTCCTTGATCTTACGAGTGTGGTCTTTTTGCCACCTGATGTTTCTTTGACTGACACCTGGAAAATATTCTCCCTTGTAGAAATCTCACAGCAGAAAATGTCAATGATTCCCCTTGTTTGGAAGATCAGTGATGTCTCCATTAGAATTTAGGAGAATTAAACTTGGGAGAAGTGGAGGGTTTCCAAAAACATGGGTGCTGGAAATTTCAATTTTGGATTGCACTTAAAACTGCTAACAGCTTGAGGTACCTCTTCCTTATAACCAAATTTTACTCTACTTTCTTACTTACCTGTTCTGTAGATTCCATGTGGTTCTTTCCAACTTTTACCTAGAAGGCATATTCTGAACAAAATCAAATTATTGGACTTATTTTCTACACTGGCTTATTTCTATTATTATAATGCTTCCAAAGTTTAGAGAAGGAATGTACACATTGAGTAAATAGAAAATATTTATTGTACAGCATTATCAAGGTTATTTGACAAAAGGCAGTAACAAGCCAAAGGAAAACACTTTTACAAGAAGCAGAACAATCTGTATAAGCACATACATTAAGGTGAGGAGTCTCTGACCTTCTGGTACAGATATGTATGTGTACATCTCCAACTGTGAACAATTAGGACAGAGAGCTAATACTCTTTTTATTCAGGAAAACTTGAAATCATGATGATAGTAGGCATTCAGAATATAACTGGAATTATTATTTAATGTGTTCACCAAATGTCTTAAACCAAAATCTCAAAACAAATTACCATCTAACATTATTTGAATGAAAGTTGTTTTCTTTGTCTATTCTGGTGTTTAAAAAATCTGAATGCACAGTCCTGCAATATTAAGGATATATATTAATATATGGCATTAACATTAAAAGATGTTCACTAAGAAGAGAGCATATGTTCTCTTGCTAGTTTGCCAATTAGTAGAAATCCATCTTTTAAGCACCGGAGCTGTCCATTTTTCTCATTCTGCTTCACTGCAAGGAAAACATGGAATTGAAATTCACATTTTTGGTCATGAGGTCTTTTCAGAAAAGGTGTTTTCAAATAAACTTTTAAAAGAAAAGGTAGTTCATTCTCGATATGGAAATGACTAAGCTTGATGGTAGAATCTGGTAAAACCTAAGGAATAAAAGCCTCCAACATTAGAACTGATGTTAAATTCTGAACAAATGATGCCGTTGATATTTAAAGATACTCAGATGAGTTTTGGCTGAGAAATCAGCAGCTTCAACATGAAGAAAGCATATTAAAATATGACTGAACATAAGGCATAAACAAAGATATTTAAAGGGATAGGATTCATCCACAAATAATAGAAGAAATCAAAACAGGAAGAGAAATCCTTTTATTGGGGAGTTAAAAGGAGGGTAAAAATGGAACAACAAGATTACATGTACAAGGATATTAACACAGCAGCAAATGAGAGAGTTACAAACAAAAGTTATGACAGCAAAAATAGCAAGAAAAAAATGACATGAAAATAAAAGGAAGGCAAAATGTGATTGATAAATAAATATTTGATAAATTATGTCTGGACTTGGCTACTATTAAGTGCTAGAAGAACAAAAAGCTCAAGTAGCTGTGGAAAATCTTTTTTAAAAATCTAAAATAATCTGGAATAATCTAAATACTTTTCAATCTTTCGTTTTAATAATGATGTGTGCAAGTTTATAAAATGTCCCTTTTTTGTCACCCATAACTTTTGTGACCTTTTGATATAACAAATTTTCAAACTAATTCATTAATAACATACCCACATCATAAAATGTCTGAAAAATAAGTTCCCTCTCAGAAGAGGAATTACCATCTGAGCTGCATATAGCATACACTGAACCAAAGTACTCAAACCTTCATAGAGCTTCTGCAGGTACTGGTGACAATGATATATAAAACGTTATTAGAACATGAAAATATCTATAGCTATATCCAAAAGACAATCTTCTAGTTGCAGTTAGATTGACGTTACATTGCACAGGTCTATAATTACATGTATATGAGGACACAAGAACACATTCACTTGCTAGTTACAGGGACTCCCATGACAACAGGAAAGAATTACTTGTCATTTGGGCGAGTAATAGTTGCTATGAGTACACCACCAGGTTCAATAATGGATTTGTTTCAGTTGTACATTGGAGAAACAATGGCACCACATTGTACATATACTGGACCTTAGAAGTCCAACTGGTTAGATTTATTTGCTACAGTAAATGGAAGGTAACACTTCTGCCACATGGTTTGTTCTCTTTAACTGAAGGGCAATGGAGAGCCCACTTGGCACAAGCACAAGTGAATCCACAAAAGTTACAGCAACCTATTCTTTTCACTGTTTTCCAAAACCTCCAATAAACAGGTATTGAATATGGGAGGCTGGTTGTGCTCACTGATTTTGCCCAAAACCCCATACTTAAGTATTGCCTTGCTTCTCATTCTTTGCATTTCTCTCCCATTGCATTCCCAAGGAAGCACTTTTTGGTGATGATTTTGTTCTTATTCCTCTTTTCCTAAGTAGAGGAAAATCACAGAGCCTTGGGGTGTTCATGCACCTTTCTCCAAGTGCCACAGCAAGGCTGGTGCTGGATGGCAGCAATGGATGAAGAGAGGCCCCAGTGAGGGTCAGTTCCTGAGTCTTCTGAAGATCAGGATTCTGCAGGTCCAGCAGGGACAAGGGCTTCCAAGAAATGAGTTGTTGTCCCATCACCTGGTCCCTGGTTGTCCCCATTTTCCGGCCCCTCCCTTTCACCTGCCTGCTCTGACTGGCTCCACCTGCTTACTACAAATGCCATGAGATGAACTAATGGTTCAGCTGGCAGGTCCACAGAGGTGGTTCCTTTCCTGGCTTGGCCAAGTGTGTGTGGGTATATATATATATATATATATATATATGAATATATATATGTATGCACAATTGTGCAAAAGAGGAGATTATTTTTGTTGATTTTATTTTTATTTTTATTTTTTGCAATAAAAGTTACATACCATATGGAATTGTGCTTTGTCAGAATTCCCTTTCTTCCTAGAGAAGGCTTTGAATAACTCAAGAATCAGAATCCTGGCCTGGCTAACTGTTTGCTTGCTATCTTTCCCTCTCTCCTCCGTTAAGGCAGCAGCAGCAGCAGCTTTCTCTTCCTCTCCTCCCCATTTGCCCCCACCCTCTTCTCCTCCTGGCTTTTGCACATCCCTGGAGGGGTTGGAGCTCTCTGGCTTATCCTGCTTCTCCATTCGGACGCCTCCTCCCTACAGGGTGGAAGAGCTTTGCTTGTAGTCCCTCAGGATGACAGAGGCATAGGACACGTTGGGAGGGGTGCAGAGCACTGACTCAGACACTGGGGAGCTGGGCACTGAGCTGCCTGAGGCCACCGAGTCTCGGAAAGGCGACGGAGGCGTCAGGGCAGGAGAAGCCTCAGGGGTCAGCTTGCTGGCCGCCTGCAGGTCCTCTTCTTCTTCTTCCAGTTCGTCTTCCTCCGTGGTCCCTTCGCGCTCATACACGTACTCCTGGAGGAGCTTAAACCTCTCGCTGTCGTCCTCGTCCTCCGCGGGCGGGGAGATGGGCTCTTCCCCGAAAGTGCTCAGCTGCAGCGGCAGCATCTGCAGGTGCTGCGGGGGTGGCGGGGGCGGGTACAGGGACCGCAGCCCGTTCCCTGGGCCCCCAGAGCCTGCCAGCACCGCATGGAAGTCCGGGATTGCCGCGCCAAAGTTGTTGACCACTCCCTGTAGCTGGTCCATCAGGGGTTTCTGCTGCTGCGGTGGCTGCTGCTGCTGCTGCTGCTGGAGGGGAGGGGGCAAGCCCTTAGGAATGGCCGGGTCCGCCAGGAAGAGAGGGGTCTCCTCCGCTGTCAAGTGGGGCGGCAGAGGAGGCGTGGTCACCGCGGGTGACATGCGTCTGTGCACCACCATGGAAGGGCTGCTGGGAGGGCTAAAGCGAACTGGCTGGGCATCTTCCTCCTCTTCCACGTTGTAAAGGGACTTGGTGCTGGTATCTGAAAAGGTCAGGCTCTTGCCAGAGCCTTGGTAACTTTTAGTGAGGGGCTTGATGACGGCCGTTTGGTTGCAGGCCGTCTCATTGGTCTTCACGTGCACAGAGAGGCGGTGCCACATGTGCTGTCCCTTGGGCACCTGTCTTCCACCTGGTTCAGACCATGACACAGACTTGCCATTAGAACTATGAATAAAATAGAGATGGGTTTATTTGCAGATGGATTATTCACAGAGAATAAAATACATATAATTCCTACACATACCCAGCTCAATGTGATTTAATTGTACCCTCCCCTCTAGGTCCTCCCTCCACACCCCAGCCTCCCTTCAGTATAAATCCAACACCAGGAGCAGCATTTACGCATGCCTCTGAGCTGCAAGCCGGACATGTGCACCACTCCAAGAAAAGAAATTCTGACCCTGGGCAACATTGTTCGGGAGAAAAGCTAAACTGTGGAGGGGTGTCTGTCTGTCTGTCTCTTTTTCTCTTTCTCTCTCTGTCTATCACATACACAAACACACACATCCGCACGCTTGCGCGTGCACGCACACACACACTTCTCAAAGGCAATAATAAAACAATTATTCAATGCAAACCTTTGAAAGATTCCCAAACTGATGAAGGAAAAAAAATATTTAAATCTTAGTTACACTTGGGTGATAGAATGTGATGACTACAGTTTGTGGGACAAATTAAGACTCATATATAAGTCTAATCCCATGGCCTGTGGAATTATGAAATAGAACTTCTCAGTTGCCCATTCTGCTATGAAGTTATTTCCTATTACCAGAGGGGCACGTGGTACCTGGATGAAAGAGGAAAGTGTAGATGGCAGAAAAACTCACATCCATGATTGACTGATGTGTTCCATACCTTTCCATTTTCTTTTTTATTTCAAAACATTATTCCCGACAAATACAATAGAAAACAATTCCTTTAAAGTTCTTGAATCACAGCAGCTAGTTTGGGATTTTTCACACTGGAATTTTCAACTAGCTGTGTTTGAAAAGAGCGACGAAGAAGCCTAAGAAAATACTGATGCTCATATTTCGCTTTAGCCATCCACCATAATTTGCTGCAAATGAGACAAAATTAGGATTCAGACAAACTGGCAGTTACTGAGACACAGGCCCCTGCCAGGATCTTTCCTCTCTGTGCCTGGCAAATTATCAAGTTTCATCTTGATGGAACCCTCATGAAACCAACCAAATATAAAACCTTTGTTAAGAAGAAGAAAAAATGAATAAACTTGCTGTATGTATAAACCACAAATTCTACCCTGTATATTGCAGTATGGTCTTGCTTTTGGACTTGGTTTATTTTCTGTGTAACTTTAAGCAGATGGCGGTACCTTACCATAGCATCCTATTAATAGCATCAGTGTTAATACTTAAAAGAAGTAAGTCATTTTTTCTTCTGTTTTTTAAGGGTTTACTTTTTTTCTTTGTACCCATTAAAGCAACAAGTAGCACAATAAGAACACATTTGAGGGCCTGGGGCTGGGTCTCAGTAGCAGAGCGCTTGCCTTGCATGTGTGAGGCACTGGGCTTGATTATCAGCACAACACATAGATAAATAAAATAAAGGTCCATTGACAACTAAAAAATATTTTAAAAAATTAAGAACACATTTGTGACATTGAAAAGAATGTGAACATTTTTTTCCCCTTAGGTTGGGATATGAAATTGAGGATTCTGTATCATAGTTTTTTTTTGTTTGAAAGCTATGTGGGAAATGATAAATAATTACCATAATGGTTTATTTAATAATTTTGATACTATAAATGTGAATCACATTAAAAATTTTATGTGATTTTCACATTTATGTGGATGGTAACATTTCATATTATAATCCTGAAAGGTGAAGTGAGCCAAATAAGTACAAATGAGTGTACAAAGTCTGATATTGATTATAAATAGTTCTGTTTACAAAAGGCTCTATAATACACACACACACACATGCATGTATATATACGTATATATGCTATATAAAACAGAAATAACAGCTAAAAATTTTGACTTTATAACTTGGGGGAAAAGATAGTTCTCCCATATATCTGATAATCCATGTGGCATTTTTAATTGTCTGAGAAAATTTTTATTTCTAAACTATTATATCAAAACAAAGGCCATGGCACATGCCTATAATCCCAGCGGCTTGGAAGGCTAAGGCAGGAGGATGGAGAGTTTAAAGCCAGCTTCAGCAACTTAGCGAGGTCCTAAGCAACTTAGCAAGCCCCTATCTATAAATAAAACATAAAAAAGGGTTGGGGATGTGGCTCAATAGTTAAGCACCCCTGAGTTCAATCCCTGGTACCAAAAACAACAACAATAACAAAATGAATATCTCTCTCTAATATGCGCTTGATATATTATCAGAGAATCTGTGTTTGTAGATGCTAAGTTTATAAACTTCTTCTCTATATTGTTCGGATAGCTGACCAGCTTCTGAGATGAGGAAGCTCAAGTACAGGATAGTGGTGTCCCCGGTAAGGACACAGTTAACCAGCCAGCCCAAGAAAAAAACCAGAAAACACAGTTCCTCTTCTGAGTATAAAACTCTAGATGAACATGCCTCCTCATTTCATTGTCTGCTCCACCACTCTATACACACTGTTTTTCTCTATATATTTGATATAGCTCTTCAAGAACACAAAATACTGCTATCTGAACCTTATCCTCCTTAATTATGCCTTATTAACCCTTCTACTTTAGTGATTTTCACTGCTTTCAATTGCAAAGGAAAAACTTTTTTCTTTCCCCAATATCTTCCCCTCGTTATTCACTTTAATAAAATCATTAAACTAAAATTCTATTTGTGTTTTCACTGAATTATGGGCATGTGTGTGAGAAAGAAAGAGAGAAGAGAGAAAGAAAGAAAGAAAGAAAGAAAGAAAGAAAGAAAGAAAGAAAGAAAGGAAGGAAGGAAGGAAGGAAGGAAGGAAGGAAGGAAGGAAGGAAGGAAAGGAAAGGATTCCTTGAGAGCTGGTCTGCACCTAGTTCAACCCTCAGGCTTAGGACCCAATGAAACATTGCCCCAGTCTCCCCATATATTAGCAAAAAAAGGGTCTTCTAGTATATTTCTGGGAAAACCTTAGGTGACTCCACTCAGCTTTAACCATTCACTCACATGGGCCGTTTTCCATATTGTGCAGGGGTTCCATGTGGAGCTCTTTTTAAATCACACACGTCCATATGTTAACAGTATTATTAATGATTTTGCAGGCAGATAAAAGCACAATTTAGTTCTGTTTTGATGGAACCCAATTTTTATTCTTGTGAAGGGAAATTTTCACCGTGGCTGTCAAAATTAGCAGCTTTTCTTTCCCCTCAGAGTCTTGCTCTAATTTTGCTGTAAGGTCCTGTTTAATTAGGAAACAGATCTCATGCCCCAGGGCATTTATCAGATTACAAAAATTAGACTAACCTTGTTTTTCTTCAAGGACAAAATAAATTGCTTCTTAAAAACCCAAGTTAGTAGATGAAATGCATCATCTGAGAAACTGTAGCTCAGTCTATAGAATCTGGCCCTTCAGAATTACCCATTTCTCACCGGTGGTCCACGGACAAGCTGAATGGTCTATGAATCCACGCATGCATTAAGCATTGTTTTTAGAAAGAATATATATTATGTCTTTGTAAATAATACACTGCTATTTTTAAATGCATGTGTAATCTTTAACCATAAAGTGTAAATAAACACTGGGAAGCTTTGTTGTGTTCTGTATTCAAACAACCTCTAATAAAGGTAGTTACTATCATTAATTGAGGTAAAGTTTTAATAGCTATGTTGATGTGAGAAGAAAATATTCTATTTGGAAAGGTTGGGAACCTATTTCTGTGATGTTAAGAAGAAAATAATGCATGAAATATGTGGCACCAAAAGGAAATGAATGCATTTTAAAAAATGCAAGAATACAATGAAATAAGACTTCTATTTCATTCCAGGGAATCCTAATATATTCCCCTTTGGCCACTAGCTTATTCCTTGTATTGTTTAATTTTATTTGTTTCCTAATCTTAAGAAAAGCAGTCTGGTTTAGTAAACACCACATAATTGTCACAAAACACCATATTCTCTTGCTTCAACTTCAAAAGACAGAACTGGGGCCTAAAAAAATCTCCTATTTGAAGATCAAATGTAGTACTTTGAGGTAAATACTTCAGGTGGTTAAATATATTTACTGATAATAGAGTTAATGGAGGAAAAGACTGTAGGCTTAGAGGAAGCAGGGTTGTATAGAATGATGCGCGGTTATCACTTGCAGAGCTAAGCAGGTCTGGGGCTGTAGTTCCAGCTACAAACAGGAACAGGATTTTGCTTTGATTTTTCCTTCATTAGATAAGTATCACAATCCCCCCAACACAAAACCCAATATTTACAGCACTTTAGAGAAGAGTTGGGAGTGGGTGGTGTAAACAGATTAGTATATCTTTGGCATTCAGAGTGATCCTGTCTGTTTTATTTGTTTCAGTAAGTACTAGTTACATCTGCAGAGTATACTGCTTTCTGCTCCAGAGAGGTCTAAAATGGGAATAACAGTGGGTGGGTGTTTCAGATCAGGAGGGAGGCATCCTGCAGAAGCTGCCTGAAGGGAAGGCTTGCACAACACCTGTCTCCCTTATGTCCAACTTAAGTCTCTGCCACTAGGCTTAACAGCTTCACAACAGATGTAAGGACAGTACCCAAAAAGCCCATGGACAAGGCAAGACTTTCCCATAAGGGAGGGAGACTGACTTCTTGGAATCAGAGGAGTTTAATTTTGCTTTCTCTGGAAGTGAAAGGTGTGGTGCTACCTCTGCTGAAACACAGTGTGGCAGAAGGGGTTGTCCTAATACTCTCGCCTTCAGGGGCATCAGTCAGCAGGTACTACCAGTTTAGAAGGTGACTCCTGTAGATTCTCAGGCCTAGGAACTTTTTGAAACCACTTGAGGCAAACTTCTGTTTTCTAAGACAATCCCAAGGGAGTCTGCCATACAAAGGACTTCAGCTGACTTCAGTTCTACTTCTTGAAAGATTTCCAGAAAAAAAAATCTGCATATTTAGTATATATTCTACAACCTGGGGCCTATCTGAACATAATTAAAATTTCTCGATTTTTGACTCACCACTAGTTGTAATGTGGAGAACCTCTAAGTGTGCTTTTGAAGAGAAATGTTTTCTAATTATATGAGATCTTGGTAGTTTCTGTTGTTATTAAATCTTAAATAACATTGTGAGTCCCCCAGAGAGACTACCTCATCAGAAGCAATTCAGAGAACCACTGTCTTACTGAAATTCACAATATTAAATAGTATAAATATTCAGCCCTTCCTTTAGCATCTTTAGAACATCTCCATCCTACATCCTTAAGCAACATGATATGGGTCAAAAGACAACCCGAAGAAAACCACTTTGACTTTATTAGGCTTTGTGCTTTCTTCGATGAACCAATAAAGAAAAAGACATGTACTGATTAAATTATCTCATTGAAGTTAGTGAACTATAGAAGTTTCCCAAATGTCTTATGGGTATAGGACCTACTGTCCTGAGAAAAGTGCCCAATCAGTTTCAAACTAAAGGGTAGAATTCTGATGGCTACTACATGGTCTTAGTTCAATGTAATCATAATTTATTGACTGATAAAAGAAATTCTGAAGTTTATTTAAGACATCCTCTTGGTACCAGAGCATCCTTTCAGCACAGGTAGATCAGATGAAATTATTCCTTTAGGAAATATAGATAAGCCTGGATTATGTTCCCCTTGAAGGACTTTCAGGTCAAACATTACCATTTACTTTATGCTCCAAGCTACCAGATCTATCATTTTAATTGCAAGATGCACTTCAGCCCCACATGAAGGCCTCATATTTGCCCTGGAAATACGGGGCAGTTGCATTGCTCTGCTGGGATTATTCCTCAGGGCCAGAATAGACCTCGACAGACCGTAATGATCCTGATCTAGTTTATTTCCACAAGTCCCTTTGCCCTGCTATTCACAGTCAGTGGGAATGAAGGTCAAGGAAAGAACATATCTTTTTTTTTTTAAATTCTGTAGGAACAACCAAAGCTAAACATATCCATTTTTAGTCTGCAGTCCATGGTTTCAAAGCCACTGATCTCTTCCTGATCTTTTCCAGTCTCAGGCAGGAAAGCTGAATACAACACATTCTGAAAGTTCTTCAAGACAACCTGTTGGTTGTGCTGACAGTTGTATTTTTTTTTTTTTTTTTGCTGCCCACCAAGGATGGACCATGTTGGACTTTAACTTTTACTTCTAGACACTCACCTTTAAATCTTGAAATGTCAGTTGATTCTCCTCTCTTTCTCTGGCCCTGCTGTCATAACAGGACAAGCACATCTACCCATCCTCATCAATTCTTTTTGACAGGCAGCCAGCAGCTGTCACAATTAGGATCTCCTTGCTGTGTCCTTGGTCAGAATCACCCCTGGTATAGAACCCCTCAATGCTTTTGGACTTGGGAGAATTACAGAGAATGCACCCAGCCCTGCTCGAGTGGCTCTGGCCTAGATGTGCAGAGTCCTCCAATCACGGCCTGAAACATACTGGCATGACTACCATATTTGTCCCTCTAAGAACCAGGATGATTTGGTGGAGATCGCACTCTTTGATTTTAGGCTTTTAAAGGGAACAACCCAAAGGCAGGCCACGGACTCCCCAGTGTTCTCAACTGTGTGAACAGAAGAGACACCATGGCCCCAATCACCAGCCTCTGTGGCCAGTTTAGTAGCAAACATTTGAACAAATTGGGCTCTTGGCATTGAAGAGCTATTCAGGCCACAGAGACCTCATCAATGGGCCCCCTCCTGCTGCAGGAATGTGTACCTTTGACTCTCCCAGGAGTTTGAAGGGCTGTAAAGGAACAGCTGAAAATGACCACAGACTCCATGCACAATGAATTGAACATGGTCTATGTTCTTTTGTTAACTTAAAGAGACACTGTCAAGATCTAAAGGTCAAAAATTGGACCAGACATGCACTGTTTTTATCAGACAGGAAAATCTGATAAAAATCACTTAGAATGTTGAGGAAATGACTAATTTTTTTTTCTTAAAAGCTCTTTTTTTTTTTGTGGGACTGACAAAACTCTTGTTTTGTGCTCCCTAGAGTGTGGGAGACACCCAGCAGAGGCTCATGCTGGCGCCCACCCCCTCAAACTGACATTATGGAATTCTGCTGTGAATTTAAGCTATGGCTTTTACTTTAATGCAGACAGGATCATTTCAAACATTTGTGCAACAGCAAAAAGGCAAAAAAGAAAAGAAAAGAAAAAGCTCTGTTTGCCAAGGAGAAGCTGACAAATTTCTGAAGGGGGAAAATTCACTTTCGAGCTTGTGAGTGGGAGTCACAAACAAAAGTGAATCTCCAGAATTGAAAAAAAAAATGTTGCATTGAAATGAAAAAAAAAAAAAAGCAAGAAGCAAAAAACTCTGCTAACAACTTGACAGTGTCCTTTTAAGAACGATGGACAATCAAATTAAGGCAGTCGTGCAAACCATGGCACGTACATGAGTTCCTCATTCTTGATGGCATGCACCACATCTGTTTCCATGTTAGAAAGTGGAAAAACCCAGGAGAGAGAAAGCAAGAGGCAAAACACTATATTTTCCATGCAGCTTCTCTTACACATTCACTGCAGTGTGGGGGTTTTCAAAGCTGCACATGTGCCGACGGACATTGGCTGGTGGGCGAGAATTCTGGCTGCCTCTTCCTAAAGATTAAAAAGAAAAAGACACCCAGTGAGCAAGTGGTTATACATGGGTACAGGTATGGTGAGCACAGCACTCAGGCAGTGCCTAGTCCTTGGCCAGGTTCGGGCCTGGCTCCTGCCTTTCTCCTGGTCACCTCTGTCTCCGGGTCCTGTATACATCCTGTGCTACCTGCCTATTTCTTACTTCTAGGCTCATTTCTGAAAGCCATGTCGTCGATGTGCATTAATTCTTTTCCCTGTGAAACCATCCCTTTCCAAGTGGCAGATGCTTTTTCTGCTGTGTGTATCTGTCTCAGATTGACTGTTTTCCTTCACTGTTTGACACGCTCCTTATTCTTCTTTGCAGTGGACTCTACACCTCTGTTCTGATATAGGCTGAATCTTCCCACCCACAACCCCTCTTAAAGGAAGTTTATAAATTTATATCTGACATTGCAACTTTTAATTGCACTGCTGATTTTTTCCCCATATTGTTTCATCATAGAAGTATGGCTGTCACTTCATATAAAGTCACTCTTGGCATTCACAAGATGAAATGTGTTTAATGGTACAGGGGTGGAGAGCAGCCAGAGACCTGCCTGCTGAGATTGGAGGAGATACGACAAGGAGAGCATGTCATCCCCTTGCCTGGATAGACATGGTGAGGCTGATGGGGAGCCATGGAGTTGGCCTTTACATCACTGGTTGGAATAAGGATAAATGGTTTTCCCCTGTGTCCAGTAGCATTTCAGAAAGTGGTGGGATAAAGCTATTTTTGCTGCCATGCCACATAAGAGGAGTGCTTGTCATAGGAAAGTATTTCAGGAATGAAGTGCTAAGCATGAACCATCAGTACATGCTGTGGGTGATAGGGTTGAGGTTGATTGAGTTTTCAGGAAATTTCCCATGTTAGGAAATTGTATCATCACAGTTTCCTATAGGGCTCCCCAAAGAACTTACAAATGTTCTCTATGAATCAGCATTTGGCCATCTGCCCTCAAGGACCCTGGCAATAGCTCTCTAGTGGCAGCTCCCCAGCAAGTCAAAGACCTTTTCCCTCTCTCCTCTCTCTTTTACCCATCTACATAGACAAAGGAATGGAAACTCAGAAGAAGGAGGAAGCAATGTTGCAGGATGAGACCATGCCCTTCCCACGCCAAGTCTTTCAGGTTGAGGTCTCACAGATATTAGAAAGGAGACATAGGAATTTAAATTTCAAACAATAATATGCTGAAATAGCTTTTCACTACTTAGAAGTAAGGGATCTGATCTGAATTTATAAAATGAAGAATTTTTGCATAGTACAGGGGAATATAACATGTAAACAAAATTGATCAATATTTGTATTTCCTTTGAGCTTGAGTTATTCAATAAAACTTTTTAAAGGCACATGATAATATACCCAAAACAATTTGAAATCTTATCCAGAAATAAGAAGTTGAGAGGTTACCTGGTGTAACTTCATTGCTGCTGCAATAATACATCTATTTTAGAAAATTAGACAAAGAGACAATATTTGCTATCTAACTTGCCAAAGTAATATATCCCTGACATTCAATTTGCCCACCTGAAATCACAAGTATCATTAAAACAATGAAGAGATGATAAGGAATAAAAGAATATTTGAATATATAAATGAGGTTAGTAGGAAAGAGGTTTAATCTGTAAAATATTGAAACAGTTCCTCATGAAAGAAAAAAAAAACATACTCAAAGCATTTGGCTCTGTCTTGCCAAAGTGCTTGCATCTTTTTCCACTTTCTAATTCATTCTGTTTTGGGATAATGTCTATAGGTGGCCTGGTCAAATGGTGCAAAGGATCAAGGGCCCTGAAAGGGCTGGCTTCAGGGGTCTATGTTAAACACAGACAGACACATTGTCCCTTCAACAGCCCTGTGATTGATGTTTAGTGATCTGTGATCATCCTCTTGAAAGTCTATTACTTTTGTCTATTGTAAGTGACAGTGGATGGAAAAATGAAACATGCTCTGGGGACCTGGAAACAGCTCATGGATGGTCCCTCATTCCACAGCCTCCCTAACTTCCCAGGACAGGTCCTGGACTTTTTGTTCCCCTGCCACTGGAGTCCCAACCTATCCAGCCTCCTCTAGTTGCCCTTGCACAGGGATCACCACCATCATGGACTGCTTGAGGGGAACTGGGGACAAGCCCCAGGAAGATCAAGGTCTGGTAGCATCTTGAGGAGATGAATGACAGTGGCCATCTCTCCCTGGTCTTGCAGTGCCAACACGTTTGGCAGGAAACATGCTGTGGTAGAGGCCAGTCTTATGTTCATCCTTGATCCAGATGGTTCAGATTTCCCTGTACTTTTGTACCTGTCTAACATGGTCTGGGGCAGGAGGTGTGTGGAAAAGGGAAGCAGCTAGTTCAGTCTTCAGTTGCTCCAGCAGTAACTGACAAGAGGGGTTGTTGGCAGTGCTGTGCCTGTGCAAGGTGCAGAATGGGATCTGCAATGCCTAGAAAGGACTGCCTCTGCCCTGAGAGTGTCCTCGCACAATGAACACAGCATTCAATGGCAAACACAAAACCCCATCTCTCTCTCTCTCTCTCTCACACACACACACACACACACACACACACACACACACACAGAGGGTAAGCTCAGATGTTAATGAAAAAAGGCATGATATTATATTACCTTTAACACATCTCCTGCTTTACAGACCAGGGACTTCATGTTTTCACTTTGCACTGAATCTTGGAAATGATATAGCTAGTCCTGTCTGCTGGGGCTGTATGATAAGAACAAGGGGGCTGTCCTGACAGTCTAGAGACTTGACCTACTGACTTCAGCGCAGGGGCAGAGTGCAGCATTCCCTGGGCAGCATCTGCTCATCTGTGTCTCCAGGGGACCAGGACAGGAAGCTTCACCAGCCTCAATTTTAGTTTGCTTTTTGTCACTGGGACCAAAATATCCAACAAGAACAACTTAAAGGAGGAAAAATTTATTTGGGGCTCATGGTTTCTGAGCTCTTAGTACGTAGAAGGCTGACTCCATTGCTCTGGGCACAAGATAAGGCAGCACACCACGGGGGAAGGGCAGTGGAAGAAAGCTGCTTGGCTCATGATGGGGTTAGGAAGCAGAGAGGGGGTGGGAAGAGACCCACAGTGAAGATGCACCCTTCCAGGGCAAGTGCCCCCAGGGATTCCCCCTCCTCTAGCCATGCCCCACCTGCCTACACTTACCACCCAGTCCTTTCAAATTAGGATGGAGGTATTAAGTTACAATTGTCACAATTCAATAATTTTGACTTTGAATTCCTGCAGAAATGAGAACTTTTGGGGGATACCTCCTGTCCGAACCATAACAACCTCTGTCTCTGATGTTGCCTTTTGGAACCATTCCCGCAGTTCGAGACAGTTCTATGATTCCTTTGGGGTCTTTAGCCATATTGACAGCCAAGCTTCACACAGTCACTCTAAGTAATCCCAAAGCTATCTTAATTAACTATTGATTGAGGTAGTTGGATAGAATAGAACATCTTCTTCATGGTCCCACGTCTTTAGTCTCTTTCACTTTGCATTGAAGTGAAATATAAATGAGCCCTGCATACAGATTTTGCTTCTAGAAAAGAAGTGGTTTATTAAAGGTTACAGGCAAAGACTTGGAAACTCTGATGCCCAAATGGCCACTTTTTCAAACTACATAAAAACCAAGAGAAGGAGATTGACTTCAGGGTATTTTTAGCAATTGTAAACCACATATCCAACCAACCACAGATTCAGCAAGCTAGAGCAAAATCTTGGAGGGAAAATGAAGCATATGGGGGCTTGTCAAATATAAGACCCAAATCTGTGCTTGAATCTTTTGGCAGAACTGGATTTAAAGAAACCTTGTAAGTTTAGCTAGAAAGATTCCTCTTCAATTTCTTCTGAAAGTGCAAGGGTCTTTCTCTCCTCTTTCTCTTCCTCCCTCTCTCCTTTTTTCTTGATTTTTCTTTCTTTCCTCTTCGTGCAAACTCACTGCTTTTCAAACCCCAAAGGAGTGTACACAACTTTCCCCATTTATTTTCAGTGTCCAGATAATATTCTTCTGTGTAACAGCATGTCACTCTCAGGGGTTACTTAGCTCCACATGACTCTGTCTTAACGTGTCATTTTGTTTAATCTGGTCATCCCTCCACCAGTTTCTGTGTCAGGAGTCAGCCTTTAAATAGAACTTGAGAAGTGGTTACAGACAAGTTTCATTCAGTGTAGTGTTAGCAACACTCACTGGTCAAGGATCTGGGGACCTGGCTGCCTCCTGTTCTTTCAGACTTGGCCATTCCATCTAAGAAGAACTGCTGGAATAGTCCATTTGAAATTGCTTCCAAGTGGCAAAATACTGCTCTAGTTGAGACTCCCACTTTGCATACCTTTCCTCTGAAGGATGTAGAAGCAAAGACACCCACAAAGAACAAAGCAACTTAACCTCAGTGTGGACTCAGATTATGCTAACTCAGCCTCTCCAACTTGGCCTTCCCTTTACTCCTCGACTTCAGCCACTTTCCTTACTCAAGACTTTCAGTAACCTCTTGTAGAAAATGAACTGAATTTTGTTTTCTCTTTCTCCAGGAACTTTTTTGTTTCCTGGATGAAATCAGTGACATTGAATGGATATGTCAGGAGCAAGCAAAGGCTCAGCGTGCAGTCAGGATAGCTGTCCGTGTCTGAAGCTGCGAGTCTTTGGCAGGGTTGGAGGTGAATCTTCTTTTAGCAGAGATAAAATGGTCTAGACAATTCCAGATGGTCAGTCTTAAGGATATATAAAGCTCACCATGGAAATAATAATGTGGCTGCTGTCCAAACTAATCAGAAAGAATGACAGCAACCACTCAAGACTGTTTTAGCAGAGTATGGTCTCTTTTTTGTTGTTATAGATAAATAAGATAATTTGTGCTTCTGAGTTCTTTCCAAAGCCAAGTGCATTTTTTTTCCTGGTATCTAAATTTTAGTATTTATTCTCAGCATTTGCTCCTCAGAGTGGAGAAGGGAGCTCTGACTGTGTATGTAGACCCTCTACAAGACTAATTTCTTCCACATTTCCTTTTAACACATGAATCTCTAACATAGTATGGTAAGGTTCTTTATATAAACACAAATTCAGTCTTTCTACTATAGGGATAAAGTACTATTTCATTAAAATTCTTATTTATTAACATTTGTGAGCTAATGAGAGACTAAATTACTACAACCACAGTTTTGTCAAATATTAACATTTGCCTCACTGAAATCCTCTTTCTTTTGAAAACATTAAGGTCAAGTTTAAAGCTTTCTATGTATCACTATAAATACTAATTCACTCCTTTTAAAAAGAAAAGTTAGTGTATTTTATCACTTGGAATATTTGAATCTTTTACAACATGTATGTGTATTAATAAATAATATATGGCTCATTTATCATATTATTAGATTTTATTCACATAGCATCGCAGTCTTTTTGCACAGTATTTAATTGATAGATGCAGCTCTAGTTCATTACTTATATTAAATTGCATAAATAGCACACTATAAAAAAAAACCCTTTCTCCCACTGATGATCTTTCAGGATGTTCCGGTATTTTGCTCTTTTAACTAGTGCTATGGTGAACATACTTAGGTATTTCTCTTTGCAGACATATGAGAGCTTTTTAAGTATGCACATAGAAGTAGAATGGATAGACGGTTGTACATGTACATCTTTCTAACATTACCACATTGCAAAAAAAAAAAAATGCTTGCAGGCTGGGATGTGGCTCAAGCAGTAACACGCTCGCCGGACATGAACGGGGCTCTGGGTCCGATCCTCAGCACCACATAAAAAAAATAAAATAAAGATGTTGTGTCCACTGAAAACTAAAAATAAATATTAAAAAATTTTCTCTCTCTAAAAAAAAATGCTTGCACAATTTACACTAGTGTGTGAGAATATGTATTATTCTTTCCGATTCTGTTTGGTTTTCAGGCATTTTTAAAATTAACGTTTTATTATGAAAATTTCAAAAAACTTAAGAGTCAGCCTGATGTATACATTCTCAAACCCCCCATAAGTCTTTCATCTAATGGTTTTAACAGTCATTAGTGATCATGATGTATGTCAATTGTTTTGTTGCAAAACTAGAAACCATGATAAAATTCAATCACCCTTTCTGTGTTTATCACTTGATTTCTTTTGTAAAATAACTTTCCCTCATCAGCTGTTTGGTTCCTCTGTGACAGAATTCAAACAGAAAAGACTGGCCACAGAGATGCACTTTTTTCACCCTCTATTTACCAATGTTCTAAATAATCAGCTGGTTGTGTGACATCCTCCAACAGGGATCAGTGAATCACCTGTGGGTCTGTTTCTATGATCCTATTGTTTCCCTTGGTTTTCCAGTTATATGGTCTTATCGCTTGGCTTGCCTGTTTTCTATCAGATGAGACATTATGTGTATATAAAATAAGATAATGTAGAGAGTAGATAGCATTATTTCACTAGAAGTGCTTTACCATTTTCTCTGTTAGGCAGAGGAAACTGATCAACTTAATCATATCGGCGACTGAATTCAACATTCTTATGCAATTTGATAGGAATCAGTCTCCCATGGGGCTTTATCTGTTCAGGACTTTCAACAAAGTCTAGCTGTGTACCAGTGAGCTTCAGCTGATGAGTTTCTATCTCTTCCTTCTGCTTTTCAAAGATTTTCAATTTAGATTTTTGGCCTCCTGCCACTCACTCAGAATTAGGCAAATGGCCTGACACAGAGCCTTGACCACGTGTTTGCAGCATGTTTGAGTCTCCAATTCTGTCACTCCGGTCTTTTGTGATAGCTGAAAGGGTCTTGCAATTCTCTGTTCAGGGGAGTCTGTCTCCTCAGCACTGAAAAGCTCCAGGAAAATCTCCTCTGTATGTCAGAGGTTTGCAGCTTATCTTTTAACCATTCTGACCCACCCAACTGCAGACATCAGCAAATGTTTTGAAGGAGAAGCTAGACCTCGCAGTAGCCTCACTTGCCTTTATTTTATAACCCAGTACTATGTGGCCACATGATTTCTTCTGCCTGGGCCACTCCCAGAGACCCCACCTATTGTAGTGCTTTGATTTAGCAGGTGCCCCTTGGAAAAGCAGCTGGCAGCTGCTTACTTCTCAGGGCTCCTCTCTGAATTTCAAGACTCTTTAATCCTCACCATTTCAGCAGCTCCTGACACTGTAAACAGATCACTTTTGTCTTTGGTGTTGTTTTTCCAATTTGTTGAAAGCTGTTCTGCCACAATCTATTCCATTCTACCATGAAGCAGAAGTCCCATCAGAGTTTTTTCCCATCAGAGTTTTTAATTTCTTAGTTATTAATGTCTTGATTTTTTGGCCAAAGTGATGGCTGTAAAGTGATATCCTAATGTTTTTCTTATCTCTGTTCCTTTGATTCATGTTTAGGTTTTTATTATACTAGGTAGGCCATGGTCTCTTGGGAGGCAGGATCTATGCCAGATTTATCATTATTATTAACCTCATTCTTCTTTACATGTCTCAGTCTTGCAAATAGTTAAGGAAATCATATAGTTTGTCATGCAAATCAATTACTTTTAAGAGTTAAGGAAGTGTTCTTAATAATTATGTCACCCAAAAGCCATAAACCCACACTACTCTGGGCATACAAACACATAACAGTCATTTTATTTACTGTAAATGTTGAATGAATGATCAAATAGTTCAAAACAGAACAGAGAAATATTGTTAATATGGAACAAAACCAGAAATAGTCCTGAACTTCTCTATCACTTTTCTAATTATAGGGACATAAAAAGAACTTATTATATTTATTAATAATTCCTAAACTAATCTTAATACTAAATATTGACTCATAAAATTCCTAGTAAAACTCAAATTTTAAAAATATAGGATATATATAATGTCTTGTGTATTTGTGCATACCTATGTGCAAATATAAGGAAATACATAAAAAGTGTTAAGGTTGGTTTTTCTTTGGGTATTGATATAGTTGTAGGTAATTCTTACTAGATTACTTGTGTTTTCCTATATTTTCTAAATTGCCCACAATGAATATTTATTACTTTTAAAAATGAAAGTAATAATTATTATTGCAAAGAGAATAATATCATAGTCTATAATTTAATATTCCCTCTCTTAGCTATACCCCAATAACGTAAGTTATCATATGGGAGAAATGAACATTTGGGTGCTTTTGTTGTTGTTGAATAAGGCAATAAAATAAAAATCCTAAAAATATATTTTAAAATATATGAGCAACTACTAAGGAAACATTGAAATAATAGAATTTAGCAGTTAATACTAATACTTTCATGTCAAACAATACTGAAATCCTTATTTTAAAATTCTGTTTTACAGTTAGCCTTTGTGCTGCAAAAAGTTGTATTACTGTACACATATTATAAGTATTCTCCCATATAGGCATCTTTACTAAAGAGAAGATAAAAGCTCAAAATTTGGGAGAAAAAACAACTAAGTTACACAAAAGGGAAAAATATCCTGCTGCTTTTCCAGAGAGACTGTAGGTGACAAATTGCCAAGGTGAGACTTTTTATTATTTCACTCTGATTTATCACAGAGGGGGAGAGGAGATGCTGAAAACAACTCACCAAATGCTAAAATCTTCACCTCAGGAGGGTTTTGGGAAAAAAAGAAATCATGACTTAAATAAGAGGCTTAAATCAAAGTCATAATGATAGCAAGACAAGACTTGGTTCACGTAAACCTAGAATTTTGTGAGGATTCTGAAATCACACTAGTCTCAATTCTCCATGTATGTTTTCACTAAGGTTTATTTTATGCTATTATTTCTCTTTAAGCAGAGATTTTAATACCCTCATGCCATCAAACCTGCAAAAACACTGAATATGCAATTATCATTGAATTTTTCTTACAGTGTTAGAAGTCACCAGAGCCCAAAGAAATTATAGTCACATCACAGCCTACTGGGAAAGGTGAAGGGTAGAAAGTAAAATGGGATAAGATTCCCACTTTCAGTTAAGATAAAGTACCTCTGGGCAAACCAACTTTTCCCCTGAAAACAACAAGAAAAAGCAGATAAAACACTTTTAAAAGCCATTTGAAGATACTAGGATGCTGCCATGGCAACCAGAATCCAAGGGATCAATAAGTCAGATGAAGAGAACTTCAGAGAAGGAAGCAGATAATCTTAAAGCTATTTTTTTTCCTGGTAGACATTTGATGATTCTTGATATAGGACAACAGACTGAGAAGATCTTAACAAAGAGGGAAGGAAGAATGAAAAACTTGTTTTTTTTTTTTTTTCTTTTGGTATCGGGAATTAACCCAGGGGCACTTTATCTGATCTACATATATAGTCCTTTTTAAAATTTTTTATTTTGAGACAGGGTCTTACTAAATTGCTGAGGTGGCAAGAAAAACTTTTAATAAAATAACAGGACATAGACACAAAAGTTTGAGTTCAAATCTTCTGAGTCAGCCAGGACTTGAGGTACCAAGATCCTGGACAGAGGAAGGTAAAGAAAAGCGAGACCAACACTTGATAGTTCCCTCTAGGAAATTTTGTAAATTTCATATTGCATAGAGCACAGACTACAAATCTAAGTAGGAGGTACTAAAAATGAGAGTAAAGTTTTGTAACTCTCATAGTGCTGAGCAATCAAAATTGTAATTTAAATATGGAGAAGATGAAGGACACAGTCAGTAACAGAGGACCTAGGTTCTCAGTGGGAACTTCTGGACAGTTATGCCCTTGAAACAGGATGTGCCAGGTGACACAGAACAAGTTTGTAAAACCACAATCCACATTCAAAGCAGTTTAGCCTATAATTGGATTACAACATAAAGGAAAAACATATGGGAATATACAAATAAATACAGATGGCTCCTGGCTTATGAAGGTTTAAGATTCTTTTTACTTTAAAATGCTGCAATTGAGCATGATGGTACCTGCCTCTAATCCCAGCACCTCGGGAGGCTGAGAAAGTAAGATCACAAATTCAAAGCCAGCCTCAGGAACTTAGCCAGGCCCTAATCAACTTAGCAAGACCCTGTCTCAAAATTAAAAAATAGAAAGGGCTGGGGATGTGCTCAGTGGAGACACAGACACAAAAGTTTAAGTTCAAATATTCTGAGTCAGCCCAGACTTGAGGAGCCAAGATCCTGGACAGAAGAAGGTAAAGAAAAGTAAGACCAACACTTGGTAGTTCTATATGTCATAGTTATATAGTTCAAATCTTGAGAGAACAAAATAGACAAAAGGAGTGTTCCTAGAATTTTTTGACATTGTTTGTGTTTTCCTATCTCATCATGTCCATGAAATACTCATATCTGTGTGTACATGAGATTCTCCACACTTTACGTAACATAGGCTTTGTGTGAGATGACTTGCCCAACTGTAGGATATGAGGAGTTTTCTGGGCATGCTTAAAGTAGGCTAGGTTAAGCAATATTTGTTAGGTTAGGTGTACTAAATATTAAACCTATGATATTTTCAACTTATGATGGTTTATTGGGATATAAACCTATAGTAAATCAGGGAGCATTTGAATTCATTGTGCAAAATAATTATAGTAGTATACAATATGCATGAAATTAAAATGCATAACAAAATGTACAAAAGTTGACACATGATAAATACAATTAAAGTGTTCTACCACTTTCATCTTGTTTGGAAAGTGATAAACTTTTAATTTATTTGAGATAATAAGAGATTAGAAAAACTATTTTTGAAATTTCTACAGTAATCATAAAAAGAAAATGGATTTGGAGTCTATCATGCTAAGTGAAATAAGTCAATCCCAGAAAACCAAAGGTAGAATGTTCTTTCTAATATGTGGATGCTAACACATAATAAGGGGGCAGGAAGGTAAAAATAGAATTTTAGTGGAGTAGGCAAAGGGGAATGAATGGAAGGTGGGGTGGGAATAAGAAAGACAGAAGAATGAATTAGATACAACTTTCCTATGTCCATATATAAATACACAACCAGTGAAACTCCACATCATGTATAACCATAAGAATGAGATCCTAATTAGAACAAGTTATCCTCCATATATGTATAATATGTCAAAATAGACTCTACTATCATGTATATATAAAAAGAACAAATAATAAAAAAAATTAAAAATCAAAATTAATAGAGGGGAAACTGAATATTAAAATACTAGATTAATCAAAAGAAAGGAATAAAGGAAAATGATGGACATAAATTCAGCAAGATGTGAAAAGCAGTTAAATACTAGATATAAATATGATTATGTCAGCAATCATATCTAAGTAAACTGTATATTCTAATTAAAAGGGAAACATTTTGAGACTAAATTACAAAATCAAAGTATGTGCAGCTTAGGAGAGATTTTCCCTAAACACAGGGACATAAAAAAGCTAAAAATCAAGGGATGGAAACATGTTTTACCATCCAAACACTAAACAAAACATAAAAGCTGCTGTAACAATATTAAAGAAAGTAGACTCTTAGGGATAACAGATTACATTTAAAAAAGAGTTTATTTCAGCATTTCAAGTCTCAATGATTATTTGATAATAATTCAATATATTCCCCCATGTTAATAGAGTGAAATAGGAAAAAAAATGATCAATTGATACATACAGAAAAAAATTGACAAGATTTAATGCTGACTCATGACCAATTTCTCAGAAAATATGAGTATAATAAATTATAAGGGAAGGTCATCAGACCAATAGTGATTCATGTACATAAGACCTAAAGATAATGTTCTACATTATGCTGAAGAAACTTTGAATAAGCATGACAACGTCCTACACCTAGAATGGCCAGAACAATCATAAAAGAAGAACGAAGTTAGAGGACTTATGTTATCTTATTTTTAAAAATATTTTTTAGTTGTTGATAGAGCTTTTATTTTATTTATTTATATGCAGTGCTGAGAATCTAACCCAATGCCTCACACATACCAGGCAAGTGCACTACCACTGAGCCCCAGCCCCAGCCCATGTTATCTTATTTCAATAATAAAGATTTGGCAGAATTAAGACAATCTAGTATTTTAGAAAGAGAGATGCACATATCAATAGATATTAGTCCATAATTAGAACTGCACTTGTATGTTTAGTTGAATTTTAACAAAAGCACCAATGTTATTCAATGAGGTAAGGCAAATATTTGCACAATTGAGCTAGATGAAGTGGAGTTTTTAATTTTTTTTAATTTTTTTGAGACAAGATCTATTTGCTGAGGTTGGCTTTGAACTCACAATCCTTCTACCTCTGCTTCCTGAATAGCTGCTCTGGATTTTTATTTAGATAAAATGAAAAATGGATCTTGGTTCACTCTGTGATGGATTGAATGCCTGTGCCTCCTTCAAGTTCACGTCTTGAAATTCTAACACCCAATCTCATAGTATTACAGGGAGGATGGCCCCTAGGAGGTAATTAGGTCATGAGAGTAAAACATTCCTGAATGAGATTAATGCCCTCGTAAAAAATTCTCTGATCTCCCTTTCAGTCTTATCCCAGAGATGGCCTTCACTAGAACTCACTTGCATAGTACCTTGATCTAACATTTTCAGTCTCCAGAATTGTGAGAAGTAAACCTCTGTGATTTCTAAGAAACCTGGGCTATGGTTCTTTGTTAGAGCAGACCAAAGTAACTAAGGAACATTCCACACTTTTCACAAAATTACTCAAGATATATTATAATACTAAGTGTAAAAGCCAAACCCATAAAGCTCCAAAACAAAATGGGACAAATTCTTTTTTAACTGGGGATAAGCAAATATTTCAATACTGAACACAAAAAGCACAAATAGTAAAAGAAAAGTTGATGCATTGGACTTGATCAAAATTAGAAACTCTTACTCAAAAAATACCACTAAAAATGAAAAATTAAGACTGAAAAAATATGTAACAGATATATCTGATAAATAACTTATATTCAGATTATAAAATCAATAATTAAAAAACAAATGATATGATAAAAAAATGAACAAGAATTTGGATAGGCATTTCACAAAATAGGGTATACAGATGGCAAATCAGTACCCCAAAAGACTCTCAAAATTATTGGCCATCAGAAATATGTAAATGAAAACTATAATTAAATATCTGTAGATATACATTATAATGGTTAAGATGTAAAAGACTATCAACACCAAATGGATTTATACATTCTTGCTAAGAATGTAAAATGGCAAAACTTTACTAGGGAAATTTGTTTGACAGTTTCATATAAGTTAAACCTGCACCTCGCATATCATCCATCAACCCCATTTCTGGGACTATAATCAAACAAATGAAGATAAAAATCCAAAAAACTTCTACATTTATGTTGATTGTGCCTTTGTCATAGTGAGAGCTGGAAGCAATCTTTACACTGACAGGAGAATTGACATTATATATTCACACAATTAAACATTACTCAGCAGGTAGAGGAAAAACTATGGATGCCTGCAAGAACATGGATGTATCTCATGCCATGTGAAAGCACAGACATGAAAGGTTGCCTACTGCATGATTTTAAGAAACTGAAGAATGGGCAAGCTTAATCTGTGGGATAGAAATCAGAATAGTGGTTCTCTCTAGCTGGAGAGTGATATAGGTTAGAAAGAAACACGGAAAAACTTTGTGTTTTGCTCTGTATCTTGATTGCATGTTGGGTACATGGGTATCCTGCACAACTGTCCTTAACTTCTATGCGTATTACTGTATGAAATTGTGCTTCAATAAAAAGGGTATGAAATAAGCACATAAAAAGAATTAGAATGTGAAAATATTAAATAAAGTCAGAAATTATTCAATATATAATATTAATTCATGAAGAATAAAACCAAAGGGAGTGAAGCAAGTAATGGAGACTATAACTCAACAAAATTTTCCTAAAATTATGAATATTTTAAACTGTGCATTGAAAGACAGTACAATCTCACTGTGTTAGTCTGCTTTTGATCATTGTTACCAAAGTACCTGACAAGAACAACTTAGAGGAGGAAAAGTTCAATTTGAGCTCATAGTTTCAGAGGTTCAGTTCATGGTCTAATGACTCCATTGCTTTGGATCTGATAGGAGTCAGAACATCATGAGAAAAAGGGGTGATAGAGGAAAGCTTTCAGATCATGGCATCTGAAAAGCAAGGAAAGCAGGAGACAGGAGGTGACCAGAGACAGGTATAGTCCAAGATCCCCTGTGAACACCTTCCTCCAGCAACACCCCAACTGCCTACAGTTACTACCCAGCAGTCCACTCAAATTTTCAAATGGAATAATCCACTGATGAAATGACACCTCTCATAAACCAATCTTTTTACCTCTGAACATTGCTACATCACTTTACCCATGAGCTCATGGTGGAGGGCATTTTACCATCCAAACCATATCACTATGTACCTGGGAAATCTGACCCAAGACAATGAATACTCAGAATGTTCTATTAAAACAAATGTGCTTTATGGACAAAAGAAAATGAAATACTTTGATATCTGGGAAAAAGCAGTCAGTATTTTAGAAGGAAAAATAGATTATTATCCAAATTTTGGATAACAAAGAATCACACTAAAGGCAACTGAAATAAGATGTTGAAGATACTCAAGAAAACCAAAACATGCATACTGAATTATACCCAGCAAAACTGACTTTTGAAACAGAGATCACAGATTAAATGTTTTAACAAGCAAAAACTAAATGAATACTATTCCCATGAGTTTCCCAGGAAATAAGATTCTAGACCTCAGACTACTAAAATTTCTAAGAGCATTTTAAGGACTAGAGGTAAGTGTCAGATACATTCTTAATTGTAGAACTAAAATTAAATGAAGGTTAAAAAATAGAAATTATAGTATGTAAGGGCTACATAGATAATGTAGATACAGTGAAACTATTTTGAAATGGGGACATGGGAAGATCAAGTTCAAACAATTTGTTTTAAATGATTTGGTTGTGGTAGTGCTTGTAGTTATTCTAGGACATTTGTATAGTTATTGTGGAATGATATAAATATCTACTCATGGGAAATTCTGATTTATCTCCTGTTTCCTTGGGAACTTGCATTCTTGCTGCAGGAAGAAAGAAGTCTCTATGTATATTACATGATAATACATGTGTTTTTGGACCAGGGTTAAGAACATATATAATCCACAGACTATAATTTTGACCTATTTCTTAAAGTCCACCTACTACATAATTCCCTATCTTGGGATGATACAATGTCTTATAAATAAAGTATGTTTGTAAGTGGCGTGTGGTAAGCAGACTATGAGCATTGTTGTCTCCACCAATGAGAAAAAGAAACCGAACTTACTAAAAAAGTAAATGTGAAAACCATGGCATGCTGCCACACCCAGCAGTATTCCTGAAGAAAGGTCTTCCAAGAGGGAACCAGGATCTACCTCTTGTCTTGCAAACATCCTTTCTATCACTCATGTCTCAGCTTGATGCAAAGGGCAGGGCTTATTTTGTCTGCCCAGGAAAACTGTATTATCATACAAGGTAAGACTTATATTACATAAGTTTGTGAAATAAGATAACCACACACCAGAATCCCAATTTCATTTGCAATGGAAATAATGTACAGGAATATTAGAATTTGTATGAATAGACCTATGAGGGAAGAAAACACTTGAGAGTTGCTTACTCACAGGAAGACAGAAGGAAGAGGTGGTGAGTTTTCTTTGAAGTTCAATAATTGAATGTTATTTTCTTTATAGAATTAACCTAAGATAGTATGTTCCATCCTTTTAGGCCTAGGGTTGCGATGTGATTTAACATTTAAAGAGTCCACTGATCACCAGCTTTTTCACCCTTCTCTACTGCAGAGGAGTCTGTGGCCATTTTGGGTGTTTGTTTTGATGACTGTCTTTCTCTGTTTTCATGTCTGATCAATCCCCCTTATAGATCAATCATGATTTGGTATGTTCTTATTCTAGTTTTAGGTGAACTTACATAGGCCTAGAGCCCAGCAATCTCAGACAAAGGCAAATCTCTGTCTGTTCTGTGTGATCTTAAAATTGAATTTTGTGAGCAATCTTACTTTCACTTTTGTTTTTACCCCCTTAAGTATTTCTCTATAGTTACTCTCTTCATTCCCAGCTGTCCAAGCCCTAGGTCAGGGCACCATAATCTCTCCCCTGACCCTCTGACAGGCTCCTCCAAGAGCTCCCAGCCTCCACTCTTGCCCTCCTCCTATGCATCTCTGTACTAGTAGCAGAGTGACAGCTCTGAAACATGCATGAAGTGATCACAGTACATCCTGCTTGGTGACTTCAGTGGCTTTCTGCTGTTCACAGAATGAACCTCCAGTGGGGCCTCCAGTGGGGCCCTTCAAAATCCAGTTCTAGCAGACACTCATACTCTTGTTCCATCATGTTTTCCTTCTCCCCTTCACTATTCCAGACACCTTAGAATTGCCTCAGTTCCTTCAGCCATAAGTGCCTTTTCCTGCTCTGAAACTTACATTGTGACTTTTCCCCCAGACCTTCCTTTCCTAGACAACCTCTTTTCCTTTTTTTCTGAAGTCTTAGCTTAGGCAATGCACCCTGTAAATATTTTTAGCATCCTTGAACTGGCAGAGACCTCTAACAATGCTCCTGCAAACCCCATGTTTTCCTTTGAAAATGACTTGCTTGTAATTACTCATTAAATGTCTGGTCTCCCAGCTAGATTTCAAATGCCACAAAGGCTGGGGCCAGATCTCTTTTTTTCCACTACTATATTCCCTGCACTTTCCTAGTGACTGGCACATAGTAGGCATTTGAAAATCATTCACTGATTGCATCTGTTCTGGATCTTAGAAGGTGTGCATCAGGCCTTGAAACCATTCTAATCATCAGAGTAAATGTGATTTTACGCTAGGATAAGTCCTGGAATAACTTTTGGCTTTACACATTTGGAGGTAAACAAATATTCTTATGATAGTACTGCTATGGTTCGGATGTAGTCTGTCCTTCAAGGGTTCATGTGCAAGAGATTTAGTCCCTACTGTAGCAGTATTAAAAGGAAGTGCAACCTTCAAGAGGTGAAGCCTAGTGGGAAGAGGTTAGGTCACTGGGGGCATCCCTAACTGCCTAGTTAGGGACAAAGGCTGACCTGTAGAGTGAGTTGTTCTCTCAAGAGTGGGTTTTTATAAAGCAATGCCACCCTGTAGGCTTGGCCCCCTCCACATACAGCTGATTCCCTTTCTATTCCTCTGGTTGGTTGTGATCCAGCCAAGTGGGCCATTGCCAAAGGTCAAACAGATGGGGCTGCCCAACCTTGAACTTTTGTCCTTTATAATTACGAAGTAAATAAACCTCTTTTCTTTATAAATACCCAGTTTCAGCAATAGAAAATGTACTAATGCACCTACTGATTTCTTTTTGCATTTCTCTAATATGCTGAGCTCTCTCCTGCCTCCACAACTCTTGCATAGTGGTCCCTTTGCCTGCAACACTCTCCCTGCATTTTCCCCACCTTAACCCATTCCCCTCTAATAAAGTATTAGAGGAGTATTAGGTCAGCCTTAGTTCCTAACTAGGGCAGTTAGGGATGCCCCCCCCCCATGACCTAACCTATTCCCACTAGGCTTCACCTCTTGAAGGTTGCACTTCCTTTTAAGACTATACTTCTTTGGGATAGATAGTGAGAATCACTGTCCACAGATTTTCTTTGATATTTCCTAACTTTGAGGTCTATGCTAGAGGTCCCTCTGTGTGCCTCCAAAGCAAGCATTCTCTGGAACTGTCATAGCACTTTACCTCACCACATTGTCACTGCTGGGTTTCCTGCTGCTGCTTCCCCACCACCCCATCCCATTCCTCATTGAGTCCTGAAAAGTCACAGACCATTTATTTTCTTCACCAATAAATTGTCCATGATTTGTAAAATGGTAATATCTCCCCATATATATATGTATAGATATTTATATATGTATATATATTTATATGTGTTATATATATTTACATATTTACAAATGTGTATAACATGAGCTCTCTGATATTATTCTTTACATTCTTTGTATTATATAACCCCTTTTGCTTTAACTAGGTTAAGTTGGCATGTATAACTTGCAGCCAAAGAGTTATGATTATGAAACTATAGGGCTGTCCTTATGATCTGAAGCTTCTGAATTCACTGATACTTCAATTTCTTTATTCTAGAAATTATCAATAGTTTTGCTCTTGGACTATCTTTATGAACACACTCATGTGGCCTGCTTCCCTCTTAGTGGAAAACACTTTATACTAGATGCTAAGGTGAACAGATGGAATACAAATGACCTCATCTTTCCTTGGCTGAGGCCAAGCACAGACAGGTTGCCAAACTGTGCCATTGGACATCCTTCCTCACATGCATCTCACACTGAGTAGCACTTGCACACACTCACTTTAGCAGATATACAGCTCTCCCATTTTACAAAGCAATGAATACAATGAACTGGTCATGGTAATGTGTATTTCTAGTTTCTAGAACTCTCTCAACCTAAAGGTATAATGAAAAGTTTTGTCAGTATAAGAATTTCCATACACCCTTTCATATTTTCATATTTTTAATGTCACTAGATAATAATGATTGATATTTTACTCTTTACTAGTCACTATGCATAAATTCTCTCATTTAATACTAATAACCCTGTCAGTACAGTTCTTCAGTTTTTATAACTAACAACATAGAAGTTATGCAATTTCCCCAAGGACTAGTAACTTTAGGAAAAAACAAAACAACTCAATAAACATTTGCTATGGACTGAATGTTTATGTATTCAAATTCATATGTTGAGGTTGTACCCTAATGTGAAAATAGTAGTCTGGGCCATGGGGATGTAATTAGGTAAAGAGCGTGGAGCCTTCATGGAATCAGCCCTTGTAAAAATACAAAACTTCACCACTCTCTATTCTTTATCATGTGAGGATATGAGAAGTCATGTTTGAACCATGAAGAGGACTCTTACTAGAACTCAATAATGCTAGCACCCTGATCTGACACTTCCCAGGCTCCAGAAATGTGATAAATAAAATTCTGCTATTTAATCCACTCATTTATTATATTTTTGTTATAGCAGCTCAGCTAAGCAACATTGGACTCTGAAGTTACCATCCACATGAATCATATTTTACTGTTTATTATATGCACGTAATTTTTATTGTAAGGGTATTTATACATCAATAAAATATGACTTCCTTTGGAGCAGGCTCCATGTTTTATTCATTTTATTCAATGAATGAATGAATGAATACATTATTAAAGTGACAGGCATAGACAGCTATCAAGAGTAATAAAAATAAACGATTTTATCCAGAGAACAATGATTTTTAGATCCATTATTTCTCTTATAAAAGTGGTCTTGAGCTTTTTGAGCCTCAGTGTATTTATTTACACAATAAAGTTCTGAATGTGCCTATCTTAGACTATTATGGATAATGATGTGAAGCTACTTGTGAATTCAGCTTAGAAACTACACATTGTTAATGTATGTGCATAAAATATTAAGTTGGAAAACTTGAAAAATGTCATTCAGATGGGTTATTTGAATTTGAAAGAAATATAACCTATACTCAGAATGAATTATGTTCTCTTTGAAGTTGTTGCATAATCCATGCCCGTGGTCTTACTTTTGAATTTAAAAAGCAAAACATGAGTATTATAAGTAGCTATTTCTGTGTTGTTATTATTATCTTTTTAGATCAGGTGTGTTATCTACAAGAGCAAAAGCAAGGGATTTGGTGACTGAAAATTTGCTGCCTCTGATGGAGGGGCATGTTGTGTCCACCACCATTGTACTGAGGTCATTCACTCCTACGCTTGAGCCTGTGCCTCTCTAGGTGACCTCTCACAGCAGCATCCTCTACACACAAGCTACTCCTGAGGGTGTGTTTATTCTAAGTAATGCCTGCAGTGCCTTAGGTAATGATAAAGCGTTATGTCTTCAGAGTGCGAAAGCATTTAGACTTGGCTTTATCATCAGGCACAGGACTTTACCCCAAACAAAATATTCTCATGCTGACAGCCTCAGGTACCATGGTTGGTCTTCAGGGAGGAATCCCAGGGTCTCCAGCACTTTCCAATCATACTATGACAAATGTACCTGCTTCATCCCCAATTAACCTAACTCTGGACACACAAAACCTGCTTTTCTTGTACAAAATAATAATTAAAAAACACCTTACAGGCTGAGAATCCTTCAGACTGCCAAGAATTTCAGAAAAAGCACATCCTATTTTCTTGGGTCTCCATAACTGGTCTCTTCTCATATCCTACAATGTTTATAATTCCAGAGGTCTTATAAAAAACCAGGAGTAGGTATTTTATCATAGTCTTTAAAAGTTTCCAACTTGATTTTCCATCCTTTTGTAATATCAAACATTAAACACTCAGCTAAGAGAGAACCAGCATCAACCACATGCACACCATGTTCTTTGGAGTTGACACTTCATTGTTATAGTTGTCAATTGATGTCAAATGGCTGTATTGTAATGGCAGAGCCTGGGTCTGGCTCCTGACATAAACCATGTTCTCTTTTTATGTTTTCAATTGTTCTTTCTCTGTTGGCTCCTTTCTCAGATATAACAAACATGATTAAAGTTCTCTTCTAGTATACCATTCCTCCCCCTCCCTGAACTTTATAAATATTAACTGAACTACTTACTTTCTTTAATGCCAAACTCATTCAATTTATGGTAATATAACTTCTACCCACATTATACAACTGATACCTCTCAACGTTAACTGTAAACATTAACCTTGGGATTCCTTGGGTTGGATTGGTTGGATCCCATGTTCAAGCATATTGACACAGACTATTATACAGACTGAATGTTTCTATCTCCTATTTGAATTCTCAATAAGACCTAGTAAGATTATATTTGAAGATAGGGGTGTGGGTAATTAGGTTTAGATAAAGTTCTGTGTATGGGGCCCTTAGGATAGGTTTAATGCTTTCATAATAGAAAACAGAGTGTTTATGTCCCCCTCTCATACAAAGAACAGAGCATGTGCTCATATCAGAAAGGTGGTTGTATGAAACTCAAGGGGAAACCTCTCATCAGAAGTAGACAATGGTGGCATCATGATCTCAGACTTCCAGCCTCATAAACTCTGAGAAAATAAATCTGTTATTTGAGCCACACAGTCTGTGGTACTTTGTTATGGCAGCCTAAGCAGACCGAGACAGACTCCTCTTTGGTTTCCATGGCACTATGTCCTTCTGTTTCCCCTTTCTTCTTATTACCTTGTGTCTATTGCCCTCAAATTTCCCTTTCTATCACATCTCTTAAGCGAAAGTGTTCCTTAATGTTCTACCTTTTACTTTCCTCTTTTCTCCTGTTGTAATTGCTCTCTTGGATACTTTCAACATTCTGGCGATTGAGCTGCAGATCTAGGGCTCTAGCTAAGACCTCTCTTGAGCTTCAGACTTGAATTTGTGAGTATCCTATGGATGCCTCCATTTGACTGCCTTTATAGCATCTTCAACCAGAAAGCTTAAAACCCAACTCTTCAACATCTCCCATCCTACTCTACTCATATCTCCTCTATGTTTTATAGTAACTGTTTTCCCCATCACCCAGGCATAAATAGGAGGGTCATATTCTATTTTTAATTCCTTCTTTCAGCTCCCATAACTGGTACTCTAGTTCTAATAAATCCAACTCAGAATTTTTTTCACAGGCATCCCTTGGGTTCAACTTTCATCTCACTGCTCTAGTTTAAGGATCTTGTTTTTAAATTTTAAAAACTTTAAATTTTAAATTCTACTGAGTCTTTCTATAGCTCACTTTATCACATAAAGCTTACACATGATCATGAAACTTCACAAAGATCTTTAAGACACCTTGTGGATTACAGAAAATTGTCTAAACTTTATCTGAAAATATTGACCACCATCTAGAAGCCTCTCTCTGTATCTATAAATTTCCCCACCCTTGTAACAGATGCTCCTTGAATTTGAAGGAAGACCAAGTCATTGCCCTAATCAACTCCATGTAATTTCTCTGATATGTACAATTTTTCAGCTTCTCTAAAGTCCTAGGAATGGTAGCCTTGCAGACAAACACCCCATGATGGGATCCATCATTCTCCCCAAGCAGCAGCAGCTTCCCTGACACCAGCAAGACTGAACTTGAGACAATGATCAACTGGAGCACAGGCAGACCAAGATTGCTAACTATATAGACATCTCCACCCTTGACCTTTGTTCTCTCTCAATAAAATCCTTGCACTATGGTTAGTTCCTGAAAATGGTGCTTCAGACAGTGGTCCCTCACTTCCTGGTGTTACCCATGTTAAAACTAAAGTCCTTCACTGTTTTACCACTGCTTGCCTTTTTACTATTTGGATTCCTGTAAGCAAGTGGCCAAACTTGGCCTATTGGGATCCCTGGCCTAGAATTCCAGTAGCACAAATAGTCTTCTCCATGTTCTTCCTTTATACCAGAATCCACATTGTGTGCTAACATTTTTTAATCTTCACCTCTATTATTATATGTGAAATGATCTCACCATAGCACCATTTCTCTTGTCGAAAAAAATCTTTCAGGTCAAGTTCACATGCTGCTTTTACTAAAATATCCTTCCAGTCCTTTCACAGATATGACTTCATAGGTAGACTTAATCTCTCTCTTCCCTGGACACTCAGAATGCTATTGGTCCTCTAATATGGCACTTAACATGGAATATTTACTTAGGTCTTTGTCTGTCCATACTGTAGAGTGGTACAGTCAGTACCCTAATTTTATGTCTTTTTATCCTGAATATTATCTAGAACCATGTCAATTACCTAAATACTTTAAGCTTACTATTGAAACAATGATTGGTTGATTAAAGGAATGAATTAAGAGTAGATCCTCAAAAACATGTTTCCATCAAGTGATAAAATTCTAGAACAAATATTTTAATAAAACTCCTGATGCTTGCTATAAAATCATGTGAAAAATTATTATAAATTTCAAAGCCATGTACTGTATGATTAAGGAAAAGAATGATTTCAAAATGACAGATTTTTTCTCATTTACAAGCCAGAATAGTGTTTGAGTTTCTATCAGAGAGAAAAAGATGTTACAGCTATTTGATTGTGATATTGGTTGGCTCACTATCAGATTTCCTTTCCTAATAAAAGAAGGAAAGAAAAATCAAAATGCTTACGTCAACTTAGGTTTTGTAGCAGAGAACCAAGAGGGAAATTTCCTCAGAGCATCCTTCCACTTAATATTTCACTTAGCTCTTGTATTCAAAGCATAGTCAACTGTGTAAGAAACAACTACAGAAGTGAAAGAATGTTGTGTTCACTTAGGAATGTATGTTTTAAAATCACACCCTTATATCAATCTGATGCCTTTTTTTTTTTTTTTTGGTGGCAACTGCTTTCAGTTTTGCACGTAACTATGTATGCAAAAGGTCCAAGGAGTATATTGTCACATTTTAGCTTCATGTACCATCAAATTATTTGGTACTCATTGAGTTTATTTATCCTGAAAATAACTAAAAATATGAGTTTAACATTGAGTCATGGATATAATTACATTTTAAGGAAACATGTCATTTGCACAATATTTTACTTTCAGTGGAATGATGTTAACTCATTTTTCCTTGAACAGAAGTGATAAATAACTTGAATGTAAATAATTTACTTCTTTATAACTACCCATGGATTTCTGCGTTTCTTCTATTGCCAGAAAAGAGAAATCTCCTGTATCTTTATATTAGCATATGCCTTAACATTTTCCCATTTGATGACACTTAAAAAAAACAACTAAAGAAATAAGAGTTGTCAAAGACAATAATATATCAACATGCCTAAAAGGGCTTCTGTCCATAAATAACTCAAGTAAACCAAACTTCAGATTTACTGATTAAACTCCTCCTCTATTATATCTCAGAAAATGTAAAGCAAGGTCCTAACCCTTTTTTGTGTCAGATATTTGACTATGAGTAAAATTCAAGTACTCTTTGCAAAAATGCAGGCAATATCATCCTTCCCATACATTTCAGAGACAGCCTATCATGAGGATGTTGTTGGACTTGCGACTTCTTCTTAGAACCATATTCCAACATATAGATCAGCTGGAAGTTCATTACAGCATTTGCTCTGTGTTTATAGCTACATATGTAGCCTGCTGAATACCCTCAGCGCACCATGAATGTAGGAATTACATATCCAGAATGGTAATAAACTCACTGGGTTATGTGTTCTCTAGAGCTTCCAATCCCTTGTTTCAGCTGACAAAATTCTGTTAGATTTTTATTGCTGTAGAAAATATTAGATTGTGTTTTTTATAACTTTGGAGACAAACCAGGAAAACATAAAATGGCAATAAGAAAAGGTAAAAGCAGAGGCACTGCAATTTTTGTTACATTTTAAAATTACAGTCTCAAAGAGAGTTACAACAGAAGAAACAACTGAATAAATGAGTAAACAAATGACTGTTATCCATAGAAGTTAAGTTCCAAATACCCTCTGTGGGTCAGCTCATTGGCATGGTGAATATCGGAGAAGCTACAAATTGTACTAAGAAAGCTCCTGTTATTATTGTTAATTAGAACTAGGTTTCTCAACATAACACTAAGACAATTCTTGATAAGTTACAGCTAAGTGTTAAACAATTTTTTGATGAAACCAGGACTTCCTAGACAAACAAACCAGTTCATGTAGACTAAGGTGGTTTTTCTCTCAAATGCCAGATACCATCGCTAACTATATAGGTAAGATACCAAGTGGAATTAATTTATTAATTAATTTATTAATTTGTAATAGTGAAAGGAATTTTCTCAGATTATAAGGAAAGCTGTCCAGGTATGGGAGGGTTGTCAAAAATGAACAGTGAAGTCTGGCTGTCAGGTCGGATAACTCCATCTCATCCCTTGCAGCAAGCACTGCTTACCATTCACCAGTCACAATTTTCTTGGACAGGTGCCCTATACAGTTGTCACAAATGCATATTCCTGGGCACCAACATGAGACATCTCAATTCTATAGGTTCTCAGAACAGTGTTCAGTGACCAAAAATCATATGGAAGTTTCTGAAGAGCTAAAATGAAGGCAGACAAATGAGAAACATGGAGCTAGATATTGGTGGATGGCGGAATGTGTATGTAGTACAATAAAGGGAATCTCTTGCTCCCTATGAACATTCCAGTTTCATTCCATTTCATTTTGCTTTCTCTCATTTCATTCCTCTTAAGGAAAATCACTGTGATGCCATTTTACACTGGTATACTCTAAAATAGCCTATTCTTTTTCCCTCTCAAACCATGGGATTTTTGCTTTGCTTTTGTGCTGGACAATAATTCCTTGTCAGGAGGTTGCAATTGAGGGGATGTTGGCTAGAATCAAAAACCTCGGCAAGGGGGAAAAATTATTAAGCTACTTTTGTGATCAGCTTCTTGTAAATAACTTGAAATTGACATAGTGGGAAGTAGCACAAATTATTGGCTTTATCCTAACATTGATAAAACTTAGGGATGTCTTTTCTTGAAATAATAATAACCTTATGTATTTCAAAAACACGTTTTTCCCCAAACTTCCTTATCAGATTCCAAAATTATATGATTTCTGTAAAAGGTGTTTGTGCTTCAGCTTAGCACATAAAAATTACAAAACTCACAATTTTAATGCATATAGGGTTTTTGATATATGTTAAGATTTTAAAAAATCATATCAGTGTAAGACCTGTGCAAAAAAATGACTAAGTGGAAAAACAATGAAAAGTTTTACGAATTTACAATTGCTTAGTTTTCTTGCCTATGAAATGTAGAAAAATAACATACTTACTGGTTCAAGTGAATAGAATAGCTATACTATGGTATATAAATTATAATGGTTGCTATTAAAATTCTTCACTTTTAAAGAATTACTTCAAAGAGTAAAATTAATCATGATAATGGAAAAATTTTATGCTTTTTGACAATTCAATACTTTTTTACATCTTCAAGTGTCCTTGTTATTTTTCAAATTATTATAAATTATAATTATATTATAAATTATTATTATAGATTATAAGTGTTAAATTTTGTTTTTATGAGTCTCATAAAGATGACACAAGCAAATTTTTTGCATATGTTTCTTCTTAAAACAATCAGGGAAAAGATAGGAAGTTGTTATTATACAAACTGCTTAGAAGAATTACCAGAATACAAGACACCTGAACTTTGATGTTCACATTGACTCTCTAATTTGGGATCATCACTTTTATCTGGTCCTTTATTTATTCTGGTGTTTTGTGTCTAATAAACCATCCTAATCATGAACTTGAAGTAGAGATAGCCCAATTTACTTATAGCATTGTAGCATTGTAGAACATCTTTATTAAAATATGCATGAAAGTTCAAAGAATAAGAGATGATAAAGCAGTTATTAAGATGTTATTTCAGGACACGGTTGGTGCTTATCTGCAATCCAATTTGGAAACAGCCATTTCCTCAGGGGCTTAATTTCCTTGCTCTCTGTCCCTAATTAGTGATAGTGTGGTCCAAGAATGATAAAAACCAATTAGAAACTACCTTCTACTATGGTCCAAACTATAAATTAGAATTAATGTTTGCATCTTTGACCCAGACCCCAGAGGTGTATTGATGCTCCTCAGAGAGAGGACCCATACAAAAGGAAAAAAGTTACTGGGAGAACTGAAGCTTGTCTAGACAAAAATGAGGATGTGATCAGCCAGCTGTTGGTTCATGCTTCTTGCTGTGTCAAAGGAATAAAGACATGAACTTAATGAAAAACTTTAAGTTCTATCTTCCTACTGCAATAGAATGTGAAATTTGTTAAAGGAAGAAAAAGTAAGAAAAAAACTTAGGGGAAGAAGAGGGCAACAATTTGGACAAATACAGGAGAGAGAGAGGCGGGGGGCACGGGAGAGAGGGGGAGAGGGGGAGAAGTGGAGAGGTGGAGAGAGAGAGAGAGAGAGAGAGGACAAACTCGGATGAGATAACTCACTTGGCATTCCCTGCCCCCGGCTTCTTTCTTCGGAAAATGTTGAGGAACGTGTTGGAGCGGCAGGGCAGCTTGCCATCGCCCACATGCATGCGGACCACATCAGAGGTGGTGAAGGCACTGCGGACATTCCTCTCAGGTTTGGCAATGATGATGTACATCTTGGGAGTGAACATGCACCCCAGGGCCACTGTTACACTGAGGCTCACTGCAAAGCAGGTAGTGATGATCTTGTAGTTGCTCCCAAAGTAAATGGGCACAAAAGCCAGCCAGATGATGCAGGTGGTGTACATGGTGAAGGCGATGTATTTGGCCTCATTGAAGTTGGCCGGCACGTTCCGGGTCTTGAAGGCATAGTAGGTACAGCTCATGATGAGGAGTCCGTTGTAGCCCACAGGAGCCACCACACCCAGGTTGCTGGTATTGCAGATAAGGTAGACTTCCTTGATACTTGGGTAGGACAAAATGGGCATGGGAGGCTCCATGATGATCAAGGTTACCACCAGTGTTAGTTGCACACTAATCAAAATTGAGGCAATGATCACTTGGGCCCAGGCACTCATGAACCTGGGCTTGCGGGTACAGATCTTCTTTTTGCTGCCAGCAAGGATGCGTGCAATGCGATTGGTTTTGGTCACTAAAGCAGAGTAGCACATGGCAGAGGAGAGGCCAACTAGGAGGCGCTGGAGGTAGCAGGATGTGGTAGTCGGTTTGGCAATGAGAGTGAAAGGGCACACGTAACCCAGGAAGATGCCAGCTAGGATGATGTAGCAGAGCTCCCGACTGGAGGATTTGACCACAGGTGTGTCTCGGTACAGCACAAAGATGAGAGTGACAAACAGGGTAACGAGGATGCCCAGGCAAGAAAAGACGATGGCTATGATGGATTCTATGTTGCTCCACTCAAGATAGCGAACAGGAATGGGCTCACAGCCTGTAATGAGAAAAATCGTTAGAATGTGAACCTGAGATTTCCACTGAGCAATAGTGACAGTACTCAGTAGTTACCAGAGACATAGCTACAGCCACATTCTTCATGATTTATATTATTTTTATGCTTTTCACTAAATTCCTCAATGTTATACAAAGGTACTTCTATGTCTTCCCTGGAATATCATGTCCCCAAACCTAATCTCATTACAATCATGACATATAGAGCCTATAAAAATTAAGTTTTTTAACACCAGCATGATAAATAGATGACACCCTATAGATGGATCTTACTTCTACATTGTCAGAAAGAAAAAACAAACTGCTTCCAGTTTCAGTTCAGCTGTGATAAATTAATAGAATAAGATAGTTAGAAATAAACTAACACAACTTTTATTTTATGCACATTGTCCATAAGCAAGTGCAACTCATAGACAAGTATATTTGAGGCAGCAGAATGTTTTAAACATAAATTTAATTAGGAGTGTGTAGAAGAATCCGAATTTTTACGCTTACCACATAATTCTGTATTACCTGCTTAAATTCCTGTTAGTCATGACTGACATGCATCCAGCATTTGCGGGTCTTTGAGTTAGTAGCCTCTAACAGTCACACCAAAGAGGAATGAACTTTCTCTTCACCCATCTCTTGCAAGCAGAGACCAGCATCGTGTTTTTAAATGCTGCACTTATTTATTTCCTCTAGATGGATAAGTACATCTATTTTGTTTTTTAGAGTGAGAGAAAAATATGTCAGGCCCTCGAGACGATCCTTTTACAGGATTTTGTATTTGGTCTGGGCCAGTATTTCCCAAACTGCGGGAGTAAAAACATTTCCACAAATGTACAAAAAGACTCATTGTTCTATGGTCCTGGCAGCAAGGAAACCACCAGAGACTATTTTAGGGTTGTTCAGTTAGTCAGAACCAACCCACCTCAGTGAACATGTTTTTGTATGCCAACCAATGGATGTTAGCTCTTACTGTTGAAGATCACACGGCAGGGGACACACTCACTTCAATAAGTGCATGCCCACTAACCCACAGCAGTCTCACACCAGTATTGTATTTCTACAGATGATGTGAATCACTTTATGTTCAGAAGTTTATCAATCCCTGAAGTCAGTACTTTACAAGAACCCCATAGAAAATGAGCAGTCTCTTCCGCTCAGAGAAAACTTATCTGTAGAGTATAACTATACCTTGTTATACTTTAGCAATAAATTCAGCTTTTGTACTTTTAAAAATTCCACATAAAGTTGTCCCTCAGTATTGATGGGAAATTGGTTCCAGTACCCCCACTAGTACCAAAATTTGCTGATGCTCAAGTTCATTATATAATATGGTATAATTTGTTTGCAAATAACTTCTACACATCCTTCTGTGTAAATAATTTCTAGATTATTCATAATATCTAATGCAATGTAAATATTATATAAATACTTTTTTGCCCTGCATTGTTTAGGGAATAAGGACAAGGAAAAACTCTGTAAATGGTAAGTACAAACTCAACCATTGTTATGATTTGGATATGAAGTGTTCTCCTAAAAGTTAATGTGTTGGAAATATGACACCCAATGTAGCAATGTTCAGAGGTAAAATAATTAAATTATGAGAACTGTTTAACTCCATCAGTGAATAAATTCATTTGATGGATTAGTAGTTTGAATGAACTAATTTAGTAACTGTAGGTAAGTGGGAAATGGCTGGAAGAAACAGGTCACTGGGGGCATACTTTGGGGTTGCATTATGTTGGTGACTCCTTGTGCTTGCTGTCTCTCTGTCTCTCCATCCCTCCTTTGCTTCTTGTCTACCATGAATTGAATAACTTTCCGCTGCCATATCTTCTGCCATGATGTTCTTCCTCACCTCAGGCCCAGAGCAATTAAGCCTGCTGACCATGGCCTGAGACCTTTAAAACCATGATCCCCAATACACTTTCCCCTTCTAAGTTGTTCTTGTCAGGTATTTTGGTCGCTAACACAATGATCATAGTCTAACTATATATTATGTATATATGTCTACAGTACATGAATAGTTCATAAAACATATTAGCAACAGGGAAATTTTTTTCCACCCATTGTTGGTTGGATCCAAACATGCAGAACCAGCAAATACAGAAGGCCAACTGTATTTAGTCTTACTGTCTTTCATATTTCTAGAGATTTCAACGATATTGTTTTAAAGACCCTCATTTAGAAAGATTTCTGAAGATGCTGTGACCAAGTTTGACTTGCTGGGACCCTCAAGTCCAAACTGTCCTTCCCACATACTACATAAGAGTCAGTCTAAAAATGAAAATACTTACACTGCATATAATTCAAGAAACTGAAATAAGGAAGATCAGAACAGAGCACATAAGTCTTCAGATAATCCTAGATACCTGGGTTATATAAGAATCTTTCCTTTTGTATGGTCTGAAAGGTTTACACCATGCTAGGGATAAATTAACAACATGGCACATATTGAAGAACTATTGCCCATTGTTATAGGAAGCTTCTAAGATGTTCTCCAATGACCCTCACCTCTTAATATTTATGTACTTGTGTAATCTCCTCCTCTCAAGTATGAGCAGGGCTGGCAAATTGCTTCTAGTCTATAGAAAACAGCATCCCAATGGATGTTGCTTTCAAGCTTAGGTTACATAAGTTAATGACTTCCATCCTACTAGCACACTGTCTCTTGCTAACTCTGTTGAAGAAACCTGCCATGTTGAGGTTAATAAGACAAGGAACTAAGGGCTGTCCTTGCCCAACCACCTGCAAAATATGAGTTCTCAGTTCAACATCCTTTGAGGCAAGGTATAATCCTGCCAACAACCTCATAAATGAGTTTAGAAGTGTACCCCTCCCCCATCAAGCCTTCAGGTTAGACCCCATCCCTAGTCCTGTGAAAGATTCCAAAGCAAGAACCCAGTTAAACAAATGCCTGACCTGCAGAAACTGAGATGATAAGTGTGTGTTGCATTAAGTTACTAGATTTTATGTAATTTATTACAGAGCAAGCGATAACTAATTTATCCACTAAACCTAACCCCTAATCCAGTAGACAATGCTAAAATCCCTTGCCTTAGGGCAGTTTCAGACATAAAGAGTCAAAACATTTTTTAGGTTTTCGCTATGTCTTTAAATCTAATGTTACCTCATAATAAATTCCTATTACACTAACTGCCCAACATTGTCTACTAGTTAATTAAGTAATTATGAATTATTGCTACTTCTCCTTTCCTTTTTCTATCTACTGATGTGATTCTCATAATAGCAACCTTATAAACCTTAATCAATTTAGGAGAATCTCAGTATGTGTTTTTATCATTCAAGAAGTGTTCCTGCTCAGAATAGAATTTGAGCACTCAAGTACTAAATTTTGACTTGATATTGCTTTGCTATGACTTTTATACTTAAAATTGCTTTACTATGTTTTTATACTAAAATTAAGAAGGAACACTTCTAAGTTTGATATACAATAAGCAGTACAGTCAGTATTATAAAGTCCAATACTTTACCCCAACCTAAATTTTTCTAATAATAACTGAAGTAGAGCCTTCTCTATGGTATATTTTGGGTACTGCTAAAATGAAGAAGAAGATACATAAACTAATGGTGCATATGGTTCCAGAATGATTCATTTGTTTGAAATTATATTCTTTTTTTTGTCAGTCCTAAGGATCAAATCCAATACCCTGACACCCTCTACAGAAGCACTCTATCACTGAGCCACAACTTCAGTCTCAGAAACATTTTAGGTCTTTGGATGTTTTCTGAAAATAAGCAATGATATTAATTACTTGATATCATAATGTTACCTAAAATAATTACTCTCATGAAGGTTTACTCATAGTAAAAAAGTTACTATAGAAACTAAAGATAGAGTAAAACTAATAAAGATACAGATATATAAATATTTTAGACATGCTTTGATGAAAAGTCCTTACTCTACCCAACTGTCTCATATAAAACGACAAAAAAGCATTTTTTCAATAATAAAAACTTTATGGGGAGGTTCACAGATTGAACTTCAGATATACAAAATCAGTCAGAAAATGTTCTAAAAATATCTCAGAATGGTCATGTTGTAAGATTCATAAAGAAAATATTGGCAAAGCCCTAATGCCTATCTGGTGGCACCAGATAAACTATCCAATGGACACTGTAGAAAATCCTCATGAAAAAAAAGAATTTATTTTAAGAGGGACAAATTGATAATGTATTAATGGGAAAACATTTCCAGGATAGCAGAAGATGAAGCTAGTTCATACTTAATTTCTGTTTTAATTATTCTTCAAAAGTTGTGAAGATGAGCATTGACTGATAAAACTGCAAAAGGATCCTTTAAACAATCTCCAAATGGGTTGCATACAGTTGTCCCCCTCTATGATTTACAAATATGCCTGCATTCAAACAGTATGTTTGTTTTCTGAACAGGTTGGAGAATTTTCCTGTTGAAAAGAAACAATCCTTACAACCGCTAAATTACAATTAGATTTGTATTTCTTAGGTAGAATATTACAACTTATGAATCCAATGATATGGGAACTGGAAATGGTAAGAACAAACTCTATGGAGAATTTCACAGATTGAAAAAAGGTTTTCATGAATTTAAACTTTGTAAGATTATCTTCATTATTCCCAATCTTGTGAAAAAAATAAAAGGGGACCTTAATGTTACTTAAGATTATACCTTGTAGTGATTTTAAACTGAGCTTCCCTGAGAGGATAGAAAACAGAAGGCCCATGACCAATGTTAACCCTAAGCCCTTACAGCAAGCTAATGACAACACAGTGGAATTCTGTGTAAGATACCTGTAAGAAGTTTCTTTCTTATATCATACTCCCTTTTGTGTATTCTTGCTTATTCATATTTTTCTTTACTGACTTCAGGATATAAATCTGAGCCCATCTTTACTAGTTACCTTACTAGTATTAGGAATTCACCTAAGCCTAGATTTTACTAGAGACAGTCATTACTCCAACTCAATAATTCATTTATAGCAAGCTGTTGATAGTAAAGATAACTTGAGGAATAATATAAATGTATGTTACAATAACTTTTCCAATGTATCTTGTATATGCAAAGATTTGAAAGGATAAGAGTTCAGATCTTTGAAAGGATTCAGAAGACTCACAGAATGTACTTACATAGTGGTTTCATTTAAAGGCAGAAGTTGTGTTATAAAAAGGAGAGTACAGGTCACCAAGAACTCAAAAGATATCCAGTGCAAGCTTTTATTCATGTACAAATAAACTTCATCTTCAGATTGACCTATCAAGATCTGTCTTATTGCTTTGAGATAGCTCAAAGCAGAAATTCCCAGTAGAGTCTTTTTATCATCCTCAAGATGTGAAGCTGAGTCAAGCTGTTGAATTGGTTATGCCAAATGAAATTTATCAGTAAGAAAGCTGGATTTGTCACCAGTGAAGTTTCAAATTTTAAAATATATTTCATAAATCCCAATTCCCACAACATGGGCAAAAGTCAAAGAAAGATACTAAAGGCATCTCCATAGGTGATCATAAATTTGTCCAAGTCTAGCTGCAAAATATCTCTCCTACTCAGTATATCATATACAGATAAAAAACGTCTTTATGCTACAAGGAGATTAAATATTCTTGTGTTTTAACAGTAGCAGTTTGTCATGGAAACAGCCAGAAACATTCTGGCAACTCCACCATGACTGCTTTTTCTTTTGGGAATATCCTAAATTCTTTTCCTTCTGTGAAAACCAGACTCTTCAATGCCAATTCAGACTCACCCAAAACAGAATCAATCACCTGTAGATTAGAGCTGATAATTTAAATTTTGAATAACTTCTTCTAAGTTGACTTTATTTCTTTTCTCTTTTTTCCTATATATTTTTAGATTTTCTACATTTGAAAAGCATTAACTTTGCCATCTTGATGGAATTAACTATAATGTCCAAATTATCTACATGTAATGTAATGAGGTTTTTTTTGGTGGAGGGGGGGCATAAAAATGTGTTAACCAGCCACTTGGATGTTTTTGGGTCTCCCAGGACTAGAAGGGGTAGGAATTACCTAAATTTAACCAGTGGTAAGTCATGTGCTAAGCCTACTTGACCCCTAGCCTATCTGATTGAAAAGAAGACTTTATGGTGTTGTTCATATGACATTTGAAGTCCTGAGAACTTAAAGACTTGGCAAATGTTCATGGTTACTGTTATCCCAGAGAATCCAGAGCCATCAGACAAGTAAGTTTCCTGCTAGGAGAGTACAAATTACTGAATAAAATCTGAGACATGGTGACAACTCTAATCCGAGGACCAGAAGCTAACTTCTAATTTTTTAATCAAATATTTGAGAGGCTAAAGTTTAACATCAGACTTCTTTCTAATTAGATTAAGTCAAATTTAACTTGAATCAAGAAGTAAAGAAAGGCAATAACCATTTCACCCAAAGCTTCTCTAGGCAATTCCTAACAATTCCTACTAATTTATGATTGTATAAGGCCTCAGAGAAATACACTTTCCTTAATATTATTTCATTAATATCAATTGACTACAAGGTGAAATTCTATTTATAATTCAATGTCCAGCTTAAATGTTCCTTTTCTTTTTTTTTCCCTGTGAAGGCTTTTCTCTTCCCAGGGAAAAATAATTGCTTCTTTCTTGGTGTTTGTATGACATTTTGCACATATCCTTATTGTAGGACTTTTATTCTAATTAACTGTTTACATGTGCAGTTTCAAATGACACTCCTTATATTTGTTTCATTCTCCTGTAAATCCTCAAGTCTCCAAACATGCCTCACACTAAACAAATAGCAGGGTATCTTACAGAATTAAATAAAGAAGTAGGTAGTAGTGTGAGAGGTCACACAACTGTTGGGATGGAGAAAAATATTAAATTTGTTACTTCCTGTAACATTAATTTCTGTTTTTTTTAAGGGAAGTTTCAATGTAGTCTTGTCTTTCTGATAAATCCTCTTATGCTATTTGACATTTTAAAAGAAATAAATAGTATTGGATTACTTATAGTTGGTTAGTGAATTATTAAACTACTGTCATGTTATATATCATTGTGAGAGAATCTTGTTTATGCATCATAAGACATAAAGCATAAAAATGCTGAATTCAAATGTGCATTTTCCCAGTGAGAAAATATAAAAAACTTAAAAGCTTCAAAAAACACTTCCTCTAAGAAATGCAATGATTTCTCTTCATAGCCGAAACATGACACATCCCGATGAAAATTTTAAAGTCACTTAAAAGCATATTTTATTCATTGATATTAGCATCTTTGGAATGTGTAAAAAAAAAGTAGCTGTCTAGAAGAGTAATTCAAAAATATTTTCAGAAAATCTACCTTCAGGAAAAAAAAATCATTCCTCAAATTTTGATTTCTCGTTTAAATTAAAATTTAATAAAAAAATCCACCCTTGAAAACAAAACATCTACTTAAAGGCAGTGCCTTTGCTCTTCAGAGTATTTCTATGATTTTGGTATTTCATGCCAGTGGGTTTTCTCTTCACAACTACCACTACCATGGCAACATCAGCAACACATTGCCATGTCCCCTGCCCTTGCTCTGTGCTTGACATGGCAAATGGGGTCTGTTTTTCCACTCATGTCTGCAAGTGAAAGGAATGCAGAAATACTAGGTGTCATTAAAACATATGTATAAATTAATATGCAGGATGCGTGTTCTGTAAGATCCTAAGGTAATATTTACAAAGTGGTTTGGATATATGATCCAAGAGTAGCTGCTTTGCAGAGCTAAAGGCAGAATCTGAGCCGTTGCCTGGCTCGACTCATTTGACTGTTAAAGTGACTTACATCTATGATGCCTCACAATATGGTACATCTTTAGAAAAAAAATAATTACGCTATTATCCTTCTGTGTATAGTCAGAGAGGCTTTCTTTTGCTTTACCAAGTTAAAGAGTCCTCATCAATGGTAGTTATGATTTCCAGTGGGCTGACAATATGCCCACAATGGAAGATCTCCAGGGAATAAAACGCATGTCTTTGAGTTCCATTATTACAATATATTAAATCTTTTATAAAAGGTTTTCTTTTTTGGTATCTTAATGTTTTAAAATACGATAAAGTTCTTTTTCATGTATGAGGTAAACTCTAATTCAAGTGAAAACAGAGCAATAGGAAGTTTGGGAAAGTTCAAAAGAAGGTGGACAAGAGAAAAAACTCTCGTCCTTCCAAGCCAGGACTTCTGACTTCTAAGACCAACCTAAGAAAGGGATCACTTTTGTCTTTGTGTCTCTTCAATCATCTGTGATCTCAGAGAGCAGAGAGGAATGACTATTAAATCAACCTCAGCTCCAAAACAGAATGGGCCTCTGTGGGACCTGCTTATACAAGAAAAAGATGCCCAGCAGGAAGCTCATATTATAAAGGACGAGAAAAAATTAGAAAAGAGACAACATAGAGTGAGGGGGGTGGATTGGGTCTACAGGAGGTTGGCAAAACTTTTCCATGCGAGCCCACTGCATGAAAAAGGAGATAAATGACATCAGAGGGACCATTAGGCCCTGGGGAGAAAAAACCCTGGATTTACATTCTGATTTTTCTAATAAACAGCTACATTAATCTAGATGAACGTGGATGAGTCCCTTCTGTCTAATTCTCCAATTTAACAAACATTTACTAGGTAACTCTTATGTCTAAGGCATTGGGCTTTGAGTGAGAGGGTATTTTAGTACTATAGCATAAGAGTTTAAACCTGAGGGAGGGCAGGCACTGATTGCATCAGAATCTGTAGGATCCCACCCCAAAACTAGCAAATGGGAATCTCTGGAGGTAGCTAATTCCTGAGTAATTTTTAGGCACATGAAAGTTTGAAAGCCAGCTTTTAGGTAGAGATTTTAAAAAAAATGAGTGCAGTTTGTACCTTCAAAAATATTCTGATCTAATTTCCTTTTCTTTAAAAAGGGCCTTTGTACTAGGTGATTTCCAAAAGTTTTCTGATAACTCACTTTAATGTTTTTTTTTCTAACAGTTAACCTTTTACATGGTACTATCAGTTAATATGTATAATTTTAGTTATGTGACCTGGTTCTACTTATCCAGCCATTTATAGATGGTTTGAATAAACCACAAGAATTTTATTGTCATATTCTTCTTTAGAATCAAGTAAAAACTTCCTCTTCTCCTCTGATGCTTCCCCCCACCCCATATTTTTTACATTGGTTCATATTAGTTATACATAACATTAGGATTCAGTTTGATATCATTATAAATGATGTATTATAATTTGCTCTAAGTCAGTCCCAAGTACTTCTCCTTACCCTCTCGTCCTCCTCCCCTTGTTCCCTTTCCTTTTCTCTACTGATATTTTTGGTATTTACTTATTGTTGTTTTTTTTAAATTACTGCCTTGTGCATATACATAATGGTGAGATTCACTGCAATATATTCATATATTTTACATAGGAAAGTTAGGTCAGATTCATTCCACAGTTTTTCCCTTATCCCTTTTCTCCTCCCTCCCCCTCAATCCCCTTACTCTACTCTGTTGATCTTTCTTTTATTTGATAGTATTTGATAGAGTCCTGCTTAACCCCTGAGCCACATCCGAGCCTTTTTGATTTTTTAATTTGAGACAGGGCCTCACTAAGTTGCTGAGGCTGGCTTTGAACTTTAAACCTCCTGCCTCAGCTTCCTAAAATGCTGGGATTACAGGTGTGCACTACCGTGTCAGACTCTCTTTTTTTCTTTACTCTTGACTAGCTTCCACTGTCAAAGAAAACATTGGACCTTTGACTTTCTGTGTCTGGATTATTTTACTTAGTGTGGTAGTCTCCAGTTTCATTCATTTACCAGCAATTGCCATACGCTCATATTTCTTTATGGCTGAATGATAGTCCATTGTGTATATATGCCATACTTACTTTATCTACTTATCTGATGAAGGACACCTTTGTTGGCTCCATAGCTTGGCTATTGTGAATTATAGAGCTCTAAACATTGATGTGGCTGGACACCTACGGTAGGCTTATCTTAGATCTTTTGGATACATACGGAGGAGTGGGATAGCTGGGTCATATGGTGGTTCCATTCCTTCTGTTTGGAGGAATCTCTATATTGTTAATAAGTGGGCAAAAGAACTAAACAAACTTATCAAAAGAAGAACTACAAATGGCCAACAAATACATGAAAATATGTTTATATCTCCAGGAATTAGCAAAATGCAAATCAAAATCAGAATGAGATTCCATCTCATTCCAGTCAGAATGACAATTATCAATAATACAAATGATAATAAGTGTTGTTGAGAATATGGAGAAAAAAGTTACATTCATACATTGTTGTTGGGGCTGCAAATTAGTGCAATCCCTCTGAAGCTTTTGATGGTACCCAGGGAAGCAAGAGATCAGGATTTAGTGAACTGGGTTCTGCTTTCAACTAGTTGCACGGAAGTAGACATGATGCACCCTCCCTCACCCCTATAGGCTTCAGCTTCTTTGTGAGATGAGAAGTTAGGTTATTCAAATGACAAAGCCTACATGTACTCAAATGACAAAATTCCTAGGGCTTATGACTCTTGAAATTTATAAAACATGTTAGTGAGAAACCTCTTATCTGTGAACTCATGCCATGGTCTGTGGAAAACAAAATTCGTATACATGAGCATTGCTCTTTGGGAAGTTATAAACTTCCAGGATCAATCCATCTTAGCCCCACTGACTTTACTATTGAATTATCTCTTGCACTCATTTTTTCCTCTTCATCCCCACTGCAGCGGCCCTAGACTCTGAAATGATTCACTGAGACCAACAGGACAGCTTCTTGACTGCTGTGTTTCCAGTCGAATTTACACTCCACCCCACCACCAGGCCTGTCCCTTGGTAAACAGATACCATGTCACTCATCACCCCAAAGCCTTTCAGTAGATGCACATAATTTGATCAATTTCTTTCCCCAGTACCCTCCTTTTCCCTCCTCTCCTCTCTCCCCAAATCAGATTGCTCCAATTTGCAGATTGATTTTTATTGTTGTTAATTATATATGTAATTATATATAATTTTTATATACAATATTCATCATATATTCATACATTATGTATATTTATATTATCTAATATGTATACTTATATACATTAATAATAAAATAAAATCCTTCAGTATTTCTCCTGTGCTAAAGCCAGAATAAACATAGGGGAAGATCATGTGGAAGTCCCTGTCACCACTGCCAGTATCCTGCCTAACCTTGTTTTTCACCACTTTTCTACCAGCCCCTTTGTGTCTACTGATTAGCTACATGTGCTGGTCCCAGGGTTTCCCCAGATCTATTTCAGACTTTTAAATTTCCCATGTTTTGTTTCCTAGAATTCCTTTCATTTCCTTGTCTACCTTTTATTGCACTTGATAAATATCTATTATATTCTTAATTAAATATTTTTCTCATCTTTCTTTCCTTACATATTTTAAGCAAAATAAAAGCTCGGATTATATCTCATCCTTTGTACCTTTTCAGTCTATAGTTGTGACTCATAATAGATGTTCAAAAAATGGTTGCCAACATAAATTCAGTTAACTAGAAAAACTTTTGATAAAATATTAAAAAGGAAAAACTGAAAATAACTCTAAAACAGAATATCCTACAAAATAACAACTCACTTTTATTTAGATGTAAATGAGATTTCTTTGCAATATAGATTATGGAAAACTTATAAGATGTCTGTGCATACTGTTTGACACAAGCATTAGAAAGGGTGCGCTGTAAATTAACATTGAAAAGATATAATGGCTCACATTTGAATGATGGACATTAGAAAGCGCAATAGTTAGGGTCAAACAAACTTTACAGTTGAGGCTGCATGTACCTGTTAGATCTGTATTGGGCCACCACCCCAGGTCACAGGCTTTGCAGGTAAACTCATCTTGCACGTATTCATTCTCCTTGCAGGCTGTGCAAATCCAGCAGCAGCTCACTTCTCCTTTCCGTATGACCTGTAACACAGGAATATTTCACATCCTAAAGGTTTTCTCGCCAGAAAAAATCCTATATGTTGAGGAACCTTAAGAATGTAGATTAGAACATATAGGATTATTTTAGAATTCAATTGTGAATCTCAGTTCAGCCCGTCCTGAGTGTGGAGATTTTAAATAATAATTCATTTTATAGATTGAAATGACTGTATTATTTTAAGGTTTTAAAAAATAAGACAGTTTTAGTTTTTCCTTGTTTACATTTGTATTTATTCATTGCTCCAAGGGTAAGAATTACCTTTTGCTCTGAAGAAAAAAGTGATGTTTAGCCACAAAAGTTTTTATACAATTAAACCTTATTAGTTCACAAAAACAGGGATTATAAAATTTTGTTGTGATTATGAAAAAGAATTATAGATAACTTCATTCTACAGCAACTTTTTATACATAAGGCCAGAGTGATGGCAAAGAAAACATAACCGGGTATTGGCTCTGTCTGACTTGCTCTAGTGAATTTAAACAATCATATTAATTGTTGGAAGAAAAAGTTACTAGTCAAAAATTATGGAAGAGTTGCTTTTTATCTGAGTACTTTAACTTTTCCCCATTTTCTATTTGTTTGTAAATACTTTCACACTTATTTGAACAAAACTAAACATCAAAACAACCTGCACTTTGAGTACAGGAATGTGGATGGCATATAATTAGGTCTTGCTTTCATCTCTTGCCTGACAATTTCTGTCCTTCATTGCTTAATAATTCACTTATTACAATAATCAATATGGTTTGCTATATCTTTTCATTTTTACCTATCACATTTGTTCTTTGTTCCTTTTCCCTGATTTCCTGCCTTCATTTTTAGCATTCCATGCTATTCCCAATAGTGGCTTAGTAGCTAGACCTCTTTTTGTTTCAGTGGTTGCTCTTTCATTGACAGTAGGCACCATTAACTTATCACATCTATATTTCACTAATACTTTGCCATTATACTACATGCATAAAATTGTATGATGTAAGAATCCTACATTAATGTTCTTTCATTTTTCCTTCCCATCCTTATGGCTACCATTTTAATACATTACTTATAAGCATTTTATAGCACCATCTCCCACAACTATCTTTTTACTTCAAACAATTATTTTTAAGTAAAATTGTAAAAATCAGAAAATTTGGAATCAGAAAAAAATTGTTATATGACCAAGGTGTAGTGGTGCATGCCTGTAATCCCAGCTATTGGGAAGCTTGAGGCAGGAGGATCTCAAGATTGAAGCAATACAATGAGCCCCCTCACAATGAAGGAGAAGGAGGAGAAAGATGAGGAAGAGGAGGAGGAGGAGAAGAGGAGGAGGAAGAGGAGGAGAAAGTGGAGGAAGAGAATGAGGAAGAGGAGGAGGAGGAGGAGGAAGGGGAGGAGGAGGAGGAGGAGGAGGAAGAGGAGGAGGAGGAGGAGGAACAAGAAACTGGAAAAATGCCTTTGTCTTTGTCAGCTCTGCAAATTCCATTCCCTAGAAATTGTTCTTTACTTGGACTCTTAGAATTCCACTCTATTTAAATGCAGATTAATAGTCAAATAATCAAGGGAAAATCTCTGGAAATTTATGGGATTCACTTTTTTTCTTTCTCCTGAACAGATCCATCTTCTCCCTTACCTGTACTGCAATTTGTAGCTGCCTTGGCCTTCCCAAACTATGATTCTGTCTTCTTAAAGTAGCAAGATGACCAAACTCTGTTTCTCTAGTTGGACAATTAGGAAATTTCCTCCAGGCAAAATGCTTGAGTGATTTTAGGGTTTACTTTGTTTATCTCCCTTCGCTTCTCTGGCATCAGGGTCATGTACTCCCTTCCAATGTCTGAACACAGACAGTTGTTTCATGTTTTATCAAGTTTTTTTATTGTTTAGTATAGAAGGCTAAGTATGAGCCCTGTTAGACCTCATTTTAGGAGCATAAGACCTTCCCTAACATATTAGAAATTACTGAATATTTCCATATGTAGAGTCAGAATTGAACTGTAAGTATTTCCATGCTTTAAAATGATAGAAACTCTAGACTTCATGAAAATAAAATTATTTTTCTACAGATAAAGTTGAAATTTATACCACTGTTTTATAATTACATAAAAATACCAAATAACAGAATATTTTGAACAAATGTAAAACATTTTTCTTTTCTTACTTTACTTTTAAATAATTTTGAAACTAAAATGAAATCAAATCTTTTTTGAAAAAATTCATAACTATCCTCAAAATAGAACATTTACATTCCCAATCATCATTTGTTTTCCAACTGATATGAGAAAAATTCAATTAATAAATGAATGTTTCATTCTTATTTTAATTAGAATAAGCAGTATCGTGAGAGACAATACAAAATATTGTATGTTACTTCACCTACCTTTAATTTTTCTTTTCCTATTAAATTAGTACTACTAATTAGGCAAACTCAAAAGATGATAATGCTAAGCAATTTATTAACTTCAGTTTTCCTGTCCTTTTAGTGTATCCCAGCTCATTAGTCCTCCAATCAAAGGTACTGAGATAAAAGAGGCAATATTTTACCAGAAAATAAAGTTAGAATATCCTTAGTTATTTTTCATTTTGATGAACTTGTTGCAACGTTTCCATTATTGCAAAATATATGGAACAATAATGTTCCTTAGACTGATCTCATATAGTACAAGTTTCATAAATTACATCATTGAAGTCATGTAATATTTGGGTTAATTTTAACATAGTCTTACATGCATGAAATTTCATTTGCTCCATTCCAGTCCCCAGTGCTTCCTCTTTCTCTCCTCTATCCCCCCTTCTAGTCTCCTTCCTCTACTCTCCTGGTCTTTCTTCTATTTCTTTTGTTTTAAAAAATGGCTGCTTCTTAGATAGACAAAAAGGTGGAATTCACTGTGGTAGATTTGTACATGTACATGGTGTTGTGTTTGGCTGGTTGAAGGTAAGAAGAAGAAATGATCAACTTCTCAACCCAGTCTCCCAACCCCAAACCCTTTTCTTGGACAAAATAATCTGAAGACACATTTAAAGGAAAAAGAAAACAGAAAAAAAAAAGAGGGAAAGGAGAGAGAGGGGAAAGAACGGATCAGAGGCCAGTGAAAGCAACCTGTAGGGTTCTTTCTCTTGCTTCCCTGCCATTTTCTTTTATCTCTACTAAACCCTGTCTCCTTCACAAATATTGTTTTCTTAAGTCTGGATTCTGTTCCATCTGTATTTTAAAAGTGGATCACTATTTATGATTTTTTTTTGTGAACTACTGAGCAACTAAGGCTTGGAAATTGAAATTTGCATTTGTAGGATACATGCCAGTTCACATAATGAAGGATAGCTTAGCAACATGTGGCCTTAGGATGATAAGAGCTTTGGAATGGCTCCAAGCCCAGTTTTGGCAGATTCTAGTTGAGAGAGATCAGGAGCAAGAGACTTAACCCCTCTCAGTTTCAGATCCATCATCTGTAAAATAAGGGTGGTAATGCCTGCTTCATAAAAGTTGTCTCAAGGAGTAATTGAAATGATGTAGCTAAAGCATCGGTTGCAGTGGAACAAGAACATGCTTGGTTGATGTCAGTCCTGATCTCCCTCCCTTTGCCTTCCCATCCTTTTTTGTTCTTCACCATAATAAGCAAAAGAGCATCAGACTCCGTATATGAGACCCCCGCCACTCCAGACCCTTGTTATTTGCTTGCATGACATTGTCTATAAATTGCTTCCTCAGACTCTCTTGGCCTCCATTGTCCCCTGTGCCCTTGGCCACCAGCTTCACTTCTGTGAATACCAGCTCAGTCTCTAATACTATTGTTTCTTCTTCAGACACCTTCAGTTGTCTTTCTCTCTCTGAAAGTACGTGCCAGATCCCAGAACTTCCTCCACTGGACTCACCTTCACAGAAACCCTAGCAGACCACAGGGGACACACAGGCTCTTTTCCTTCTCACTACCTCCAGAACCAGAAGAGGAAGCCAAGTAAGAAGACATGGATTTTGACTTCCTCAGTCATTACTTGAGGGGTCAGGTGATGCAACTCCATGTGAGAATAAACTTTGACCAAAGGAAGCAGAAAATAGATACATTCATTCTTTTCCCCTCTTTTCTCCAGTAGTGTGAATAGTCTGCCCTGAGATCTCTGCAAGGCTCAGTCAGTAGTCATGCCAATGAGGCATGGTCCTTCTCAATAAGGTTTTTTTTTTTTTTTTGGTTATTGCTTATTTGCTTATTTTTGTTTTTCCTCATTCCTTCTTGTCTTACTTCCCTTTCACTCTCACTCTTGTTTTTCTGAGATTGAATCTCCAAATAATTCATTGCATACTTTTTAGTGCTCAAGGGAACCTGCACTGAGATACTTGTGAATACATTTTCCAGGATCTCTTATCAACTGTCTTCTAAATAGGTTTGGTAAAATAGAATGGACTGATGGGAAACTGAAGAGAGAAAATAGAATTGTCTTCCACCTCAAGGAGCAGCTCAGGTAGAGGCTGTGCATTCTTCCTCTGGCCTGAGAGTGGAATGAATTTTCGCTGTTGCTCATCTCTGAGTTGCCTCAGAGTGCCTTTGAGTGTCTCCTTTTAAAAAGCTTTTGTAACCAGTTTCCTATATTAAGTTCCCTCTATTGAATCACACGTCATGGACACTTCCTGAAAAGATCCTAATACAATACATAACAGTAAAGAATATGATTGAATTTGCCTGTGTTTGTGGTATTACTGAAATAATTCTTTTCCTCCATAAGATATTATATTTATAAGAGATATATTTCTAAATATAAGTAACATAAGGAAACACTTCTAAGGAAATTATCATAAGAAAGTTCTATACCTTGTCAGGAAAGACATCCAATTATTATTTTAGCATTTTAAATGGCATTGGATATTAAAACTGAGTAGCCTTTTCCTAAAGACTTTATTTCCCACTTGATATAAATGCATGTTTGACAGTCACCTTGAAGCTGCCTCTCTCCTGTCTTCATGGTGGCTACTGAGATTTAGCTTTCTGCATCCTGGGCCTGGTAGGGGGCAAATTAGTGGTATTAGAATGTAAGTGCCATTATTTGGTAAATGGGATTCAGATTTCATTTGTTTCTTTACCTCCCAAGGTGTTTATGGGAAACAAACACCACCACACCCCTCTCCTGGTGCTACTAAGAACTGGCATATTTTCCTCCTGCAGGGCACACAATATTTCTAAAATTGGCCCCCAAGAGATTTGCACTTATTGTGAGTGCTCTGTAATGGCTCAGCAATGATTTCTGGGATCTCCTTTGATGTTACTGAATGGGTATAACACAAACTCACTGCCAGAAATACTTCAGTATTTAGGCAGAAAGATGTCGGCAGACAGCCTTGCCTCTGAATTTGAGGAGGAAAGAGGCCTCTCTTCTGGAATGCGCAAGTGGGAATACACATGGTATGTGACACTCAGGCATGGCTTGCCAGCACTCAGAGCAACAGGAGAGAATTATGACAGGGAGCTGGAGCACAGGGAATCCTTGAAACAATTATTTTTTCTGCCGTTTTTCCCCCCCTTATCTCCTGAAGGGGTTTCATAGACTGTTTCACAGTGGTTGTCCATGAAGCAGAATCAATGCTATATCCACACTGGAAAGGAGGCCTGAGTCAAACATGTGACACCCTTTGGGTCAGAGAAGTATAAGAGCTCAAACTTCTGCATTCCCCTCTACATGTGGTGTCAGTTCTCAGATGTGGTGGTTTTGTTTTGTTTTTTGTTTTTCTCAACATCAAGAAAAGACGATACAACCAGAATCCATTAGTCTGGCATCTTATGGTAAAGGACAAGAAGTTTGGAGCTTCTGGATTTCAAAGGACATACTTCTGCATACCACCAGATGGCCCCATGTGAAAGAATTCCAGAAGAAATGGCTGTTGAGGGAGAAACAGAGTTGTTTCTCATACACACTGGATTGGCTTAGGATCATTCTTAACACTGCAGAAACTCTTTGGTATAGATTAGAAACTAACAGTGAATTGCCCGATACTACACCAGCTATATAAGAACTCCTTGGGTCAAATCTTCCCATAATCCACTCTGTTAGTCCATTTTTCTGTCACTGAAACAAAATACTGGAGGCTGAATAATTTACAAAGAAAAGAGATGTGTTTATCTCACAGTTTCAGAAATGGGAGGTTCAAACCGAATGGTTCTGTTTGGCTTCTAGTGAAGCCTCCTCTGGCTGCATCAAAACATGCAGGAGAAATAAAACGGGAACTGCTGGGTGCAGAAGGGGTCAAGCATGTGGGATGTCCTCACTTCATAGCAATATACTCTCACAAGAACTAACACTCTGTGGACTGGCATAAATGTCTTCTGAGGGTGATGGTCCCAGTGACTTAATTACCGCCTACTAAGCCCCAGCTCTTCAATATTCTAGCACATTCTAACATCATCACATTGATGAACAAACTTCCAGCACAGGAATCTTTGGGGAACACACCCAAGCCATATCTAAACCCCAGCACCTATAAACTCGAAGATTAGCCACGGTCATGGCAGGAGCCCTTTAGCATTGCATCCTGACACAGCACTAGAGTAGAGAATAATCTGATTGGCTAGTTGTCCTGGTAATTGACAAATATTTTTATATAACTTCTGCAGAAAAGGTACAAGATATTTAAAACTAGGGTGATTTGTCTCAGAAACTTACTGCTTTCTCACAGTGGCTGGAGTCACTGAGAATTTGTCCGCTAGGACAGCTCATGTCATTTGACAAGAACTGTTCCTGGCCCATAATCTTCCACCTTTTCCTGGAAGTTGAAATAAGACTTCTCCAGAATATACACCCAAAGTCATATACTACATGACTAGATCCTTGCCATCAGAACCTTACGCTTACTAAGGGCATCTCTTCTGTAGGGTCCCTGCAAGGTAGAGATGACATAGCGGCACCGTGGCTCTGTGAGGGTGCCAGAGCCTCACACACCATCTACTCCAACTCCAGCTGTGCTGTGTGACATTTATGTGACAGTCTGTCTTCTCCCCAAGATGAATCACAGAAAATTAGAGATGGGAAAGACCTATTAGTTCATCTAATCCTCACCCCTGCCAGTTCGCAATCCCTCCCTCTGCTCCATTTCCCTGTGCATCATCCACTTTGATTGAAATAGCATGGCATACAAAGAGTGCTGCTCCAAGCCTCAACACTGAGAATTCTCTCTAGCACACCAGATAATATATGTCTGCATTTACTCCAGCTTTCTTAATACGGTAAACTTATGGTTCACTTATTCTACTTCATTTCTTCCCACCCAAAGTCCTGGATATAATTAGAAAGTGGGGACTTTCTCTTGGTTAGAGAAAAAAAAAATTCATTTCAGAAGAATCAAAGGACTTGATAGAGAAAAAGGAAGTGACATGCCAAGCTTCTTATGTTACCTCATTTCAACTTCTGTTATTTTAGTTTTGTGCTTATTTGACATTGCTCAGCTTTTGCCTTCTTTAACAATTGCTAGAACAATGACTAAGCACTATTATTGGCTTTTTTCCCACATTTACTTCTACTTAAATTTTTTTTTTAATTTTAAAATGTTTAATTGACAAAATTGTGTATATCCAAAGTGAACCACATGATAATTTGATGCATCTATGCATCATATGATGATTACCACAGTCAAATTAATTAATACATCCATCTAAACCATGCCGTAGAGCCCCAGAACTTTATTCAGTCATAACTGAAACCATGACTCAGCAGCAATATTGGTTTTGACTTTGGTTTTCACATTTACTTCCATTTCAAGTTTTAATTTGATTCTTTATCTCCTTGCTGCCTACAGTATATGTAAGTTCCCAGTTTATCAACATGATTAAAATAAAAGCAATTTAAATATTCTAAACTATTAGAATAGTTTACCTATTCCCTTTCCTAATGCTTTCTTTGTTTTTCTATTTTATCTAAACACAGGAGTACAAGCAGGTAGCCTGGCACACCCTTTCTGCATAGCCTTGTTTAAAAATTCCTTTTCTCTCAATAATGTTCCTTTTCCCTCAGTAATGTCTCAGTGGTAGACCTTCTTGACAATACAGTCCAAGAACGCAGAGGTGGCTCACCTTTATCTGACCCTTTAAGCAAGGCTCACTGCACACAGACCGTACCATTCCACTCTTATTCATCTGGATTTTGTAATCATCTATGTTCAGCACTCCTTCATGCCAGGTTCCAACATGTACATAGTCATAGCGATTAGCTTCAGTGTACTGCAGATTCATAATATCATACCTACAGGGGAAAGAGCCTGTGAGTCTTGTAGGATACGGACATCATGTAGAAAACAAAGAAATATATTAAATATATTTTAATTGAAGACAGATAAAAGCTAGAATCATTGCACATCCTAACTCCAGATACTGTAAACATTTTAGTTTATTTCTAATGTTTCTTCTGATTTTCCAGAATGGATCTGTGTATCATCAACAGTTGATAAGGAATATGTTACTCTCATAAATGTCTTTCTGCTCATCCTCCAAAAAGGAATTCTATATGTATTGATGATCTCCTTCAAATTATAATCCACTAAGTTAATCTTTGAACAAGTAACAATCCATAAGAATATTAATAACTATATTTGGTTACTTATATTCCATTCCTTTTCACATTGAATTGCCATTTTCATTACACTGGATAAAAAGAGGGTTGTTTTACCAAATTTGGAAACTTTTTTAGGCACTAATAGAACCAGAAAACTCAGAAAGGTATATTTAATGCGTAAGGTTGTTAGGGTTATGACCTCTTATGCATTGACATTTAAACTGATCTCTTCCCTGATAAGGACAAACGTTTCTGGAACCTAACAACTGGTGTCAGTTACTTTAGTAAGTTTCAATGCTGAAATGCTTTGCAACGGCAAACCTACATTTAAGCTCGCCCCAGTAGTAATGCTGCCACTGTATATCTTTTCTTTTCTTTTTCATTTTTTAAGAAATCTTTACTGCAGCCAAAGCAGATTCTGGGGGCAAGGCCTCATCATTTCCTGCATGGAGAGCTGGAGAATTCTTCAATGCAATGGAAAGAACAGAGAACTTAATATCAGAATGAATGAGTTGGTGCTTCTCTAACATTTTAACTACTTGGCAATGTCACTAAAGTCTTTAAGCTTCATGGGTTTCTTGTGGGGATTTAAGAACATAAGGCATGTACAAAACCACTTTATAGTTGGCACTAATGCAAAGGTTCTATGGTTCCAATGTTTGTTGAAATTCTACCCCCATGGTGATGGGGTTAAGAGATGGGGCAGAGCCCTCATTAGCGAGATTAGTGTCTTTACAAAAGCCTTGCCCCCGTCCCCAAATAAAACTCCCTTCTCCATTCCACCACATAAAGACACAGTTAGAAGCTTACGTCTATGACTCAGAGTGTGACACTTCACCAGACACCAAATCTCTTAGGGCCTTGATCTTGGACTTTCTGCCTCCAGACTTGGAAGCAATAATTTTCTTTTGTTTATATGCCAACCTTCTATGATATTCTGTTGTAACTGCCCAAATGGACTAAGATAATGTGCAAGGCAATATCACAGAATCATTCATATTTGCATTTCCATGGATACTCTAAAATACTTCAGTTCTTTCCATTAATATAAATAAACAAAACTGGAGAAGGCATTTGTGTTGGCATAACCATTTGTCTCTCAGTCATTAAAAATTCTCTAGTATTCCTACATCTACTTTCCATGTTGATGTTCACTCTAAGCAAACAAACTATAACTCATGTGGTCATGTGCCAACACTCTACGTCTGGCTTTCTCTTCCTAGCTCTGTAGTGGGATTCTTTTCTGTAGTACCTATGAGGAATCCTCCCCCTACTGGGCTATATAGAATACAGGTCATGGTATCTTGCTGTTGGTACATGACCTAAGGAAATACATAATGGTTAACCAACTGATTTTCCTCTTTCTCATCTTCATTCCCCCATGCTGTTGCCTGAGTCATCCTGGAATTATTTCTCTCTATACCTGACTCAGGCGCACGGTCTTTCTCAGCATTTCACTCAGGGATTCTACTACCCTTAAGCCTAAGTTGGCTTTCAAAGCCTATTTGTTGTATCTGACCCCGTTTGTTATTGACTTTTCAATTTATTGACTTTTCTGCCTGTTCTCAATGTGTGAAAGCATCCTGTCATGCACAGGGTAGCTTGTGGCTTCTCCATGTCCAGATTCAGGCGATTCCTATAAGGGCTGTCTCCTGAAAGAAAGGAGCCCAGTGTACAGGAAGTGTCCCCTTGTGCTGTGAGCAAAGCTTACCAAGAGTGAGAAGAGAGACCAGTGCACCTGGAGCTCATCCTTCAATTTTGTGCTATTTTGGCTTCAGCAAGAGTTATTATGCCTCTTGTTACTGAAGCATGCCAGAATGTTCTTCAGAATAACTGAGTGGTATTTGAATGGATATTAATTGTGAGCTCACACTCTTTCTGTGCTCAAAGGCACTAATCTGTATGTCTAATATCTTTCCATTTTAAGCTCACTATGGCTATAGAACCTACTGCAAATATTCTATGGAGTAGTTTTCTTTTCAATTTCATTAAATTTTTTTGGTGTTTTATTTCATATTATGCCATGACACTTTCTTTGAATTTTCAATGAAGGCTTTGCTGCAATAGTAGCTTTAGAATAAGGTTTTTCTGTAAGTCAGTTTCCTAAGACTTTTATTTCAACTTCTTTAGTTTTGCACTTTCATAGAGGAAATTAGTTCACACTTTATTTACATTTAGGGACTTCAAAATCCACAGTATTTTTGGTACGAAAACACATTTTTAAAAACGTTCCAAATGCTGGAGGGGTTCTGTGGGAAAATACTAAAACATACCAAAAGAAAAATATTGACTTACAGAAAAGAGCCTCCCTATGCTGTGTGTGTTAATAAAAGCTGCTCTTTGCTCTTAACCCCAGGATTCCTTCCTGGCATGTTGGCCTTTATTTGGAATATGCTCATGCTGTAAATTGCATCTTCACAGCATCCTCTCATTGCATTCGGTTTATGTTGTGCAATGATTAACTAAAATAACTACAAGAGGGACCAGAGGCATGAGCAATGGTATGACAGGAGCTGGAAGCAGAGGGAGGTGGTTGAAACAGGAACTGATCACAGATGAAGCTGACCAATTCCAAACAGGAGGAAATGATCCCTGAAAAGGGACCCAGGGGAAAGTTCACAATTTAAATATATAATTACAGATGGAAGAGATACAAGCTAAAATTATGCACTACCTTTTGGATAAGTTACAAAGAGAAAAAGGAGGAGGAAATTTGTATTTATGAAATGTAAAAAAATGTATCTTGCCCTGGGCTGGGCATATGCTTTCTTCTGGAATCATAAAGGAAGATTAGCATTGCAAATTTGACCCTGTACTGAGCCTCATTTCCAGTGGAAGGCAGGATTACAGTGGTGGGCTTAGCAAAGTAGGTGGTTCCTGTTCTGAATTTCAGACCTATTTCTTCTTCCTGGTATCACTTCCTAAGGTAATCAGCTCTGTGAAGCTTTCCACATTCCCAAGCCCTGGATCATCTATCCTCAAGTTCTGATCAAAATCTGCTCCCACTTTTCTGGCAGCTTGGGGGGTATCCTACAAATTCATTTTAATTGTTGACTGTGACATGTCACTTTCCTTCCTAGAGCAGTTGTATTTTAATAGAGAGATTCCACTTAGCCCCCATAAGGAACTCTCCAAATGTAGGAATTAAAGTTTACATGTAAAGAAGAGACATCTGGAGAAGGATTTGGGTTCACAGTACTTCCACAATGACATTAAGAAAGTTGCTAGAAGTTTTGCCTAATTTTACAATTAGCTTATAAACTCCAGACCCAGACTACACTGCCTCTACCAATGGCCCTCTGTGTTACCTTAGGTGAGTTGCTTAGTTTCTCCGACACTCAACTTTATCATCTGTCAGAGAAGGATAATGATAGACCTAAGGCAGTGAGAATTCAGTGATTTGATGTTCCATCTATGCAAACCATAAACTGAAAAGTAACAGGGCCTAGAAGATTATGAACCTACTACATAGCAGCCAGGCTGAAGGCCTTTTTGCTTCTACTGCAGGTTTTACTTTTTCTCCTATTATTCTGATTATTCCTTTCCTAGGAAAATTTGTTTGAATGAACATAGCTACTCTTGATACTAACATCATTCTCTATGTACCAGTGACATATGAGCAGACTGGTGATATCAAAGTGAGTGTTGTAGAATATACTGTATGTCAAAAGAGTTTGGGGAATTATATAAGCATGTGCATGCATACACACACACACACACACACACACACACACACACACACAAATTAAAGTTTAATTTTCCTCATCTCTCATTTGATTATTTTTTGAAAACCATTAGAGACTAAATTCCAGAAAGAAAATTCTTTCCTTTCTTGTTCCAAGAAATATATTAACAATAACTTAAGTTAGCCTGAGAAAAAAGAATGCATGTATAGGACTTGGATCTCTTCACATAGTAAACTACTTAAGTAGGTGTACTACTCATAATAGCACTGAGACCAATTAATCGATCAGTTTGATGTTGGCTGGGTACAGGCAGTTCCTGGGGTGATCTGCATGTCAGGTGTAAGTCTCTTTAGTTTCTTAGGCTTCCAGGGAGGTTCCAGTCCTTCTGAGGGAAGGACCAAATGAGAGCTGGGTAGGGGGGTGGCACTGGCAAGATGCAATGTTCTTGGGGGGTTAGTAGGAAGTATTTCAAAAGGCAGTGTGTACTTTGATAATTTCCATGTGATACTAGACCTACCTTTTCAGCTATCTTGTTGAATCTATCTCTTCATGACATTGAGAACCCACAGAATCAAATGGAGACCTAACTACCATCTAGGCAATGGGAAGAGTTAAAAAGTTATTTAGATCTGTCACAGAAAAGACTGCTTTACCTTCCGGGAGCATCTCCCTTCTCATCAAACCACACTTCCTCTCCAGACACGCCGATGAATGAGGACTTGATGAGGAAGTCCAGGAGTTTCCTGCCGTCAATGGGCTTCATGGCATCACAGAGTCCCACGTGGCCAGGGCAGAGGGCATGGTGCATGTTCTGTAGCCCATGTGCCATGGCATAGATGGCGTTGATGACAAACCCCATCTTGCTGTCCTGGACATAGTTTTCTTCTAAGCTTTCATTGCCTGCAACAATAGAAACAGATCACTGCCGAGGTCACAATCATGAAGACCATGTCTGTATGTGTATGTGTCAAGTGCTTCCAGGGCTTTCAGAGAAGGGAAGAGTAATGGCAGTGGCAAAGCCAAGGCCACCTGTGCAAACTTCATACTTTGGAGTGGCTTTGATGTATTCTACCTACAAAATGTTTCATGCAGTTTCATTTTCTGAACTCAATAATGGCTTTATGCAATATAGAACAAACTTCACAGAGGTAAAAATAAAAAAAGTTTTCATGTATTATAAGCAAATCCTTAAAGAGCAAAGGAAATAACTTGAATTCGCTTTTGATTCACAGGAGCTTATATCAAAAGTCTCCTGTATCATGGTACTGTATCCTTTGTGACAACCTGCAATTCATGGTAATTCCTGTTTGGCATTATCTAACCCCTGATATTTCATTTGGTGATTTCACTATTTTTATCATCTCTAGGGCCACAAAGCCCCCGATTTAGAAGAACTAGGTAGTATGAATTTCTTCTATATGATTGACAATGCAGAAATATTTAAATCATATACTGCTATTAGATACCCAATTAAAATATCTCTTGAGAGAGGAGTTGTGCTACACATTCATGTTATCATTCATCTTTTAAAATATATATAAGTTATATAAAAAATATAAAATATACATATATATTTTAAATTTCAAAAGCACTGTGATTATCTCTACCCATGCTGCATGTGAATAAACATTTCTCAATTGCCAACCATTTCACAGGAAACCTATGGCTTCAGATCTAAACTCCATATTGGAAGTTTAAACTTTAGGACTTGCATATGGATGAAAAATTTGGAGACCATCTGGATTTGATGAAATAAAGGTAACAAGTTTTAGAAAACAAAATGGATTTGGAGCACACCACTGGCATAAAGCAGACTTTCTACTTAGTTCCAGATGTCTGCTTTTCTGCAGTGGCTATCTGAGTGTGTAGTGAAGGGTCTAAGTGTTACGTTCCCAACGTCTAGTTCTAGAAAGTCAGCTCTTTATGGGTGAAGAATGTGATGCTGTCTCCTGTCAGATCCTCTTTGCTTCAGCCTAAACAGTTCACTGGACACTAAGATTCTAGAGCTGAAGACAATCAGAGGATTTTTAGGAAGTTGGAGAGCTTGAAGTCTTTAGAAGGAAAGAGAAAAAGGTTTGCCCTTGATGTTGGGCTTCAGATAAAAATAGAAATTTCCAAAGAGTTCCATTTAAAGGCTGATTTAGGTGTAATTGAAAATGTGACAATATATGTGTATCTATCCTAAGAATAATACACAAAATTCTCAGACCAGGTCGGAGGGGAAAGAGATTCAATTTAAACCCTCTTTCCAACTTTGCTTGATAAGACATTGCTAAAAGTATAATTTGCTAAAGTACAATATTTTCCAAATTGAAAGAAAATTTTCCAAGAAGAAATGAGGAGTAAGAGAAAAAGGGCATTTTAACATCAATACTTACAGAATAAGCATGGAAAATTATATAAGACAGAAAGAAAAGATCCTCATTAAAAAAATTACAACATCATCAAAATAGGGTAACTTCTGTATGTCACCCAGAACCTGGGCCTTTAATGTTAAGTTTTCTTTCCCTCAATTTCCAATCTTAATAGGATAATAAAAGTAAATTAGGGCCATTTTCTGATAAGTTTTAAATAAGCCTTTATAGGTTACCCCAAGCCCCCATATACTGGAGCTAAATACTAAAGCTGCTAGAACCAGAGACATTTCCAGGAGACAGAGACAGAGATAGGGAGGCACCCCAAAACCTTCAATGTTGCAGAAACTTAAATGATCTTAATTAATACTGAAAACACCCACCTGAATTTGGAGGTATTAAAATTAACATCAGGATCAAATAGTAGGAAAATAAACACACATCTTGTACCAAATGGAAAATTCTCTATTAGAGATAAACCTTATAGCCTCTGGATTTACTGTTCTTGTTTTAATAATCACTATTTAAGATTTATTATATAAAGATGAACAATCATGTTGGTGTTCCCAGTTCAAATGTCTTAATGCAGTGGCTGTCTTGTGGATTCTTCATCCATCAGCACTAAGATAATAACCTTCCTAGATCTCTGTGAGAATAGTGTTTTCTTTTTGGTCCTTATTTAAGGTGATAATAAGCTTACCCAAACTGGGTCACTTTTCAAAGTGAAAGTGAGTGTTAATAATGATATTTTTCCAGAACATAAACAAGGTGACCAAACAAGGCAAATTTGAGGAAACCAATACATGTCTCTTGAGCCATGTGCCCTCTAACTATATCCACCTACTGATGTTGTAATGGGTAAGATTTATGCACAAATACATATTTATAAATAATCAGTATAATATTTTATTACTTTTAACCAATTTTTACATTTATCTAATTTTAATGGCAAATATCTACAATAATTTTTGAGTGTCAGTTAGCTATCGATAATAATAAGAGAAATTGAATGTTCACTATTATCCTGTCAAATAAACATTAATTTTCACCATTTTAAAGACAAGGAAAGAGTATGGTAGAACATGGGAACAAATGCCTTCTCAGTCCTTGTTCTTTCTGTTACACTCAGAGACTGCATGGTGCACATAGAAACCTACAGAGGAGGCACTCTTCTGATTGCAGAGGAAAAGACACTCGGCTGTACAACAGCACATTGGCCAAGTCAATTTGGGGGCTTCTCCCTGGAACTGTTCCACATGGATTCAGCTGCCTCTCTGACCAGAAGTGTTGGCATCCATCTCTTGATAACAAATTATGATGCAGAAGCTCATCCTGTCAGATATTTGCAAGGTATTAGCTCATAAACTTTTCCAAAATAAACACAAACAGCTTTGTGTTTGTGACAATCTGAAGTGAGCACACATACTTCCTTACCCTGTCAATCCACTGGCTCTGCACATGACAAGGGAGATGACCACAGTTAAGAACTGTCTCTTCAGCTCTACCCCAATCTCATCCCTGTTGGTTCCAGTCTAAAGAGAGATCATTGGAATCATGGGACATACAATTGGAAAATCAATGGCCTTTATAGGACCATTTTCTTTGTTAAAGCAACTGTCTCAGATAATGTTACAAGGACTCATTATCTGATAAACAAGATATATTACAGGGTTCCCTGCTTCCCACAAGAGCTTATGCTTTCATGACCAATGAATAGAAAATAAAAAACGAATAACATTTCCACTTGGTAGGAAGGTGAAAACACTGATTCCCTGGGGTTTAGTGCCTTTTCATAACACTAGTCTCAGAGTTATTAGTGAGAAGGGAATTTCATGATTCATTTTCTGTGATGCGTTAACTATTTTAGACCACTAGGGTGTCATTAAACCATTACCTTTTCTAATATGCTAAATGGAACCAAATAATTGAGGTCGACTGTTTATTTGCTTTCAAAAGAATACCTAACTGCTTCACAATGGATTGTGAAAATAGCTACCTTGATTGCAAATAGTAATCTTGTTCTTGTTGCAAAAGCATGATGACTTTTTTTTTTTAAAGAGAGAGTGAGAGAGGGGAGAGAGAGAGAGAGAGAGAGAGAGAGAGAGAGAGAGAGAGAGAGAGAGAATTTTCAATATTTATTTCAAGTTCTCGGCAGACACAACATCTTTGTTGGTATGTGGTGCTGAGGATCGAACCTGGGCCGCACGCATGCCAGGCGAGCGCGCTACCACTTGAGCCACATCCCCAGCCCCAGCATGATAACTTTAAATTGCTACCCGAGTGTAGCAGCACATGGAGCTCCCATAGAGGCAGGATTAGGCATTGTACCTTCTGAAAACAGGAATTTCATGGTGGTTGGGAGAAATGTATGTAGTTCTATCCATCACCATTTAGGATGGTTATTCAGCAGAGTGTTATAGCAGAAGAAACTCTGGAGCAGGAACCTGGACTGATGAGAAACTTCCATATATAGTCTATCAACTATCTATTTTCAGCAAGCCATGGAACATGGATAAGAGTCTCGACCTCCTCAGGTCTTAGTTTCCTAACTAAAATAGCACAAATGGATTAGACTATCTTCCTGAAAGCCTCTTTCCCTTCAAGTTCAATGTGTTATTTCTCCAATCCCACATTTACTGGTATATGCAGAGCCATTCACACACATTATCTTTTTTTTAGTGCTCACAAAACCACATTATCATTTGACAAATGTGAAAATTAAAGTACAGAGAAGTCAAGTCATGGCTTGGAGGAAGGTCTTTCTTTCTCTTCACCTCAACATTCTTCATGAAGGAACTTACTGTGGAACACCTCGTACCTCCCTCCTTACCTAACAAGGAGAGGAGTGACTTGCTTTTATTACTGGATTAGAAAAAGAAACAAGACATGCTCAGCCCAACTGTTTCCTTCATTTGGAGCCAGGCACTTGACTCCAAGGTTCTGGCTGGTTCTCTGTTCTATAGTCAATATGGGCTATACTACTGGGCTAAGTTCAGCAGTACCAGTGACTAGATAGTTAGTCAACCCAATTCTGGGATAAAATATTCAAAAGTAATGTGTAGGCACATATCTTATCCATTAATCTATATTTCTATTCCATTTGATTTTTTGTTGGGGTTTTTCTTTCAACTTTTAATAACTTTTTCATTGAAATAAAACTCACCTAAAGTAAAGTGCAAAAATCTTTAGTGTACTGGTCAATAAATCTCCACATTTGTACACACCTATGTAACTTCCACAAAGTTAATAAATTTATCCTAGCACTGCTTCATAGTTTTCAGAGTTCAGATTCTAAGCGTTTGATTTTTCTGGTACTACCTCAATTTTAAATTTACCAAAAAAATGTTTGTTTCTAGTGCATAGAATACTATTGATATTCATATACCAGCTTCATATCCTTAAATCATACTGAATTTACTTATTAATCTTTTTGCACATTCTTTTAAATATTCTATGTTCATTAATACTTCTTACAAAATGATATTTAATCTCAACATATCTGCCCCTCGGTCCATTTATTTGTATCCAACTTTGGGAAGGAAATGCATTGGCTGGCCAACTAAAATCTTAGTAGTTCTAATCAAGTTCCCATGGCTATCAAGAACAGAGGCAAGCCAGGTGCAGTGGGGCATGCCTCTACTCCCAGTGGCTTGGGAGGCTGGGGCAGGAGGATCAGAAGTTCAAAACCATCCTTAGCAATGGTGAGGCACTAAGCAACTCAGAGAGACCCTGTCTCTAAATAAAATACAAAATAGGGCTGGGGATGTGGCTCAGTGGTTGAGTGGCCCTGAGTTCAACCCTTAGTACCAAAAAAAAAAAAAAAATGAGCAGAGACACTGCTCATTCCCAGTCCTTCTCTGGCAAGCAGCTCTGTGTCTGCATGTTGCAACCTTGCCCAACAGGTGAAGCTGCACTGCAAATGGGACATGATATTTGTTAGCATAATGATCAGCTTGACATTTATCCTTTGCATGTGCCTCATGTTTTCCAAGTTGGAATGTCTAGATTTGAAAAAAATATAGACTATAGATTGATAGGAAATTTAACTCCAATAAAGTAACCTTGTGGATATTTGTATTTTCTCTTGGGTTAATACAATCTCACCATTATGCATGCATGTCTACGTAGTGTTACCTTTTCCAACCTAGACCCTTGGCATTAACTTCAAAAGAAAAAAATCCTTCTTCTCATAATACAAGGAAGCATTTTGGGAAATATTGCTAAACATGATTCTTCCTAGAGAAAATATTTTTCTGATTTGGGGGTATTTGTAGCTTTCCACTGATTTATTTTATCTGATAGAACTACATATTCAATACAGAATTTGATATAATGTCATTCAGATCAAAATAGATATGTCTGTAATTACTTTATATTGTTAACTTATCAGGTAAAGAAAATGAAATTCATATTCCTTTAAATTGCCTGAGTATTAGATTTATTGAAGGAAGATTAATCAAGTCTTTTTTTTTAAATAATGACCTCCAATGACTACAATGACCTCAATTTTGATTGAAGGTCTGGGCTGCTAAATTTTCTTCATGGTTTTTCCAGGGAGAATTTGCCATAAGATCCAGAACAGTTTAGTCTTGCCCATGTTCAAACATAGAATTTGTAATTTTTTTCCCTCTGATGTTATATTTTACTCTTTACCTAAAGGGTTTTCTCTGCTCACATCACAGAAAAATATGACCCTCCATTATTTTTGTTCAGCTTATTAAGATGTAAATTAAATTCTATGTAGGATGGAAGAGAAGAAAGGAGAATTGTTCAATTAAGTATATGCTATTATCACTGTTATTAATAGTTGGATTTCTATTGCTCAACCCCACCTGGTCTTATCATATGTGAACAGTACAGATATTTTTCTAAGTATATCATCACCATCTATTGTTGAGAGAAATTCCCCCCAGTTATGACAGAAGTAGCAGGCTCCCTGAAAATTGATGATAATATATGGTAAGCCTCAATTTTCTGAAAATACAATTACATTTAGCTAATTCATATTTCAAAAGATTATGGTGCATTTGAAAAACAAAGACAATCACTGGTGTGTTGAAGTGATGCTGAGGATCAGTTAGTAACAGACAGTGGAACCGTGGGGCTCTTCGTTTCTCTAAGGAGAGAAAACAGGGCTTCTTGCTGTGTGCCTTTGCTTTTATTATCCATCTGTCACAAAACAGTGTCATGGAGTGATAAACTACTCCCCCTGGAGTAACTCATCTTTGTAGTTCTGCAACAGCAGTTGCCAGGTAATTGTAGAGATGGGGTGTGTGACAGGAACCTGGTAGCTTTAGTGAGTATGGGAAGTGACTGTTGTTAAAATGGATCAGGAATCAGCTTCCTTCTCAACAACCTGCTGGGTTAGAATCCTTTACCAACCTGCAACTCTCTGCCTCTTCTGCACTCCAAGAGTCAGATCTGTGCTTAGAGCACCACCACTCATTCTTTATAGATGTTGGGAAGGAGGCTTTCTCTTAGGTAAGTGAAGGAGTTCAGTTGATTATTGCTGTAGGATCCTCTTTGAGTTCTGACCAATGCTTTGTTCTTTTCAAGTATCTTTAGTTACATGCTGCAGTGACAGGTTAATCCAATAACAGTAGATTTTGCAAAAAATATGAGAACTCCTTGTAAAAAACTCTACTTTTCTCTGATGTATTTTATTTAGGGTCTGACATAACATGTCTAATAACCAATACAGGGCCATGCTTATTAAAAAATACAACTTTAAGTTGCATATGGCATTAACATTGTAAATCCACTCTTGATCAAATGTTTTTTGTAAGAGTAGGATTTATTGAAGAATAGATATAGGAACAGAACTCTCGCAATGCAAGAGTGGACCCGATAGCAGGTTTTCTCCCATGATTGGTTTTTTGATCAACAAAATATAATATTTACACCTTGACAAGATGCTTCACAATAAAAAACTTACTTTGGGACATATAAAATAGTTTCACATCCTTCAGACTTTATCCTGGAATTTGTATGTCAGGTAGACGAAATAGCATCATAGAACAGAAGCCAGTATGCATATTCTGGACATAGTTTGGGGTTTAATAAAGGCCATATATTTACAACATTCCTGAATCACCCAGAAATGAGATATATTATGGCTTCTCATTTCAGATTCACTTCCACAGAGCACTGTCAGTTGATCATTTACATTGATCTTTTGTGTAAATTTATCCACCCAGCTAGATTAACACATTATTTTTTCAGGTATCACAACTGTAGGGATTTCTTGAATGTCATGTTACTTTTTACATGTTTTCTCTCAGCAGTATCTCTTGAAAGAATAAGATTTGGAATTCCTAAGGGCCTAATAAAAATTTATGTCTACTGAGACTTTAGTCAATATCTGTCACAGAAATTAAAAGAGTAGCTCCTAAGATAAATGTTGTCAAGAGCATACAGCTGAAGAGCTCTTAGCAGAATCTACCAGTGAAACAAATGCAGGGACTAGAGTCCATGCAGATCTGTTTGGATTTGTAAACCACTCAGCTCAGGCTGTGAGGGGAATATTTACAGAAACAAGAAAGCTAAATATTCTATAATAAGAATGATCACCTCACAAGGTCAAGGGACTGATCCAAACCTATTAAAATTATACTCAGGAATGGAATGCAAGCACTCTACCTTAGTTGGTAGAGTTGCTTCCCATGGGATATGTTAACATTTCTGAAATCACTGCACATATGTATAACAAGGTTAAACAAATTATAAATAAATGGCAGGTAGTATAAGCAAAGTTTATCAGCCTTGGAATAGGAGGTTATAAATAAGCAAAAAGGGAAAGCCACAATGAATCAGGTGGTACTAAATGGAGCTGAAGATATCAGTATGAATTTAAGTTTAATCTATGAAATCATAAATTTGGGTAGCAATGTTTACATGTGTGTTGGTAAACACATGTTTCCTAGTTCTGTCCACTGAAGCAACAGTACCCCAAAGCCACCAACAGCCAGTTGTTTGTTGAAACAAACCCTGCATTTATTTCACCAGTAGATTCTACTGAGAGCCCCTTGCCTAAAAATTGGTGAAATCTGAAGACCTTGTGTTTTAATTCTACTTTGAAAAAACTGGGGGGTGGGTCAGGACTCCTTGGGGGAAATAACCTGTTATAGAGAAAGGACAGCAAATATATAAAATGAGACTAGAGTAACTTGTAGTGCCAGAAGTGAATAAATCCTAAAAATATAAAGCCATGGAACTATGTCAAAGGGACACTAAAGTCAAGTGAAGAACGTTGAATGGCCAAAGCTAAGACAGTTTGAGAAATGAAATAAATAATGCAGTATGGATTATAGTCCATAGTATCAAATACAAGCTCATACCAATATAAAAAAATATTCAAATAAAAATTAAATGGGGAGAAAAGACAAATCTTCTGTACAAAATAATTCCAAAGAATTTATGCAGATATTCTATTCTCAACAAGGTACAACACAACTCTCCACTCCTTGAGTACAGAATATTCTTAGTGTTTGCTTTCAAAGCTCATAGTAGAAGAAGGGGCATAAAAGTAAATTTACAACACAGAGACCTGGTTAACACGACCTTAACCAGGTGATCAATGTTAACATCGTCTGTGATAAATTAATGTGTATACTCTGGAGAAGATATTTCACATCTGCAGCATTTATCCCCCATCATCCCACTGTAACTATGAGATCAGCTAAACTCAAATTTAGGGACATTCTACAAAATATATAATCAGTACTCCTAAAATTCGTCAAGTCACTATAAATAAGGAATGTTTGGGGACTGCCAAGGCTTGGAGGAACTCAGTGAGACCTGAAAAATAATGCAGTGTAATATGCTAGACATGATTCTGGAATAGAAAAAGGAAAATTTGTTGAAATCTAAAAAAAGTTGGGATTTAGTTAATGATAATGTATCAATATAAGTTCATAATGTTGCAAATGTTACATAGTAATATAAGATGTTTACTACAAGGAAAAGTGAATTGTAGGCATATGAGAACCCTTTACACTATCTTTGTAACTTTTTTTAAGAATTAGAATGCAATCTTTACTTTTAAAAAAATGCCCAAGATTTACCATCTTAGTCCAGCATCATGTATAAGCAATAACATGACTGGATGCTTGAATTGGACAGAACGTCAATTAGATGCTTGACATGTATTATTTTATTCTCCTCAGAAGGACTTATCAAATGAGTGATATTACTATCCCAGATTACTGATAAAAAAATTCAAGGTCTAGTGGGTCAAATGATTTGTGTAAGGAGGTCACACTACCACATAGCAGTAATCACTAAATCACCCTGCCTGTCTCACCCCAGAATGGTCTTAAGTACTACATTCCTGTCTCTTATTTAGTTGCAGCCAAGGAGTAATATCACTCAGCAGTATATAAAAATATGTGGTTTCCCACTACACTGATAAATGGTTGTGTGTATGAAATGAAATTTGCGATTGGTGGTAGACCACAACATTTCATCACATGATGAGGTTTTTCTGCTTTATTTCACATGAATGATGTTAAGATAGAGGCAAAATTATTTTTATGGTTTTTTCATATAGATGCTCTATTCATAACTTCAAAGAGAGGTTAAAATTAATAGGCAAAATGCATTTAAGAAGAAACACACCACTGAGAATCATAAGTCTCCATTCCATGACCTTCAGATTGACCTAGCTATAAGATATGGTAAACTGATTCCCCCAAGGTTTTTTTTTTTTTTTTTTTTTTTTGCTTTCTAAACAAGAGCTATGTTTATTTAGCTAGTGAATATGTAGAATAATACATTTTTACTTCATGTCCCGCAATCAGGCTCACAAACACCCAGAAAAAGGAATTAAGGATTTTAAACATAGTTATAAAGGTCATAAAAAGTCTGATTAGACTGAGGTACATTTACTCAAAATATTGAGATTCATTAAGTGGTAGCAAACAAAATAATTCCTCAGACAAATGCACATTTCTCAGTATACATATAATTGAGGGAAGGAGAGGAAAAGAATGTGCATTAACTGGTGAAATCCACCAAGCTGTATATCAATAATTCTGTTACACCAAACAGTTTGAAGACAAGGAAAATGTCCTAATATAATTTTAGATTATGTTTCATTTGGCTAAAATAGAGCTTAAGGTTGCTTTGCCATATTAAAAGTTTACTATAATAATTTTCACATAAACATTTAGACTTGAACTCCACAACTAAATATGGCATGATTAGTTTGCTTTTAATCTGTTGAAATAGCTAAAAATTGATCATTTAAAAACTACAACAAAGAAAAATTTGAAGCAGTGTGACTCTTACATCATTGAACTACTTCTAATGGTTAACTGTTAGTATTTAACAAATTCAAAGAGTTAATGAATCCTTGCATTCATTCAGTCTTCTGTGGCTTAGCTAGGGTGCATAATTAAAAAAGACAGCAGATACTGGTAAAAGCTTCAGGACAGAAAGTGCTTGACAAAGTTACAGTTCTCAAGTGTGTTCAGTGTGAGTATAAGGGCAGATGTGCTGATGAATACCATTATATGAAGAGTCGGTTTTTATTAAAGTGTTCAAAGATGTCACCTTAAGCAGAAAAAAAGCTCTAATAATGTCTGCATTCCTAGATGCTCCATGGTCATTCTTTTCAAATGCAGTTGTTGTTCATGTGCTTAAGAAGCTTGAAGGATGCCTTCTGTTCCAAGGGGAGATACCCAGAGAAGATTAATTTAACAATCCAAGTGGCCCCTTTAAACAAGTGGCCCCTTAGGCAGGCATACTATCGTGGTTGTTAATATTAACTTTGGAGCCACATTTTAAGAAAAATACTTGGAAGAGGTTCTTGAATGCCACAAGAAATCCCCAAACAGCACCATGCTCAATGTCTATAATTAAGGCAAGTGCATTGTTGGGGTTAGAGCTTTGCAAACTGACCAGTCTCAAGATTATCAAAACACACTCAACAAAGATGTGCTTTGCAGAACATATGGAACTGAGTGTCTCTGGGCTAATATTTCTGTTTGGTTACTAGGATGCCATTTACCCTTTTTTGTATGAGGGCTTCAACAGGGGATTCAGTCCTACTGAAATACTGATTAGGCAACCTGTCAAGATTTTCCGTTGTCTTCTAGTTATTCTTAGATAAGGATAACAGGAGACAAACACAAATGTGGTTAAGAGACTTCTTTATTTACACCTATTTAACTCTTTCATTTTGGGGCTCCACCTGTGCTGTTTCTAATAAAATAAGAAAATTATCTTCAAGTAGCGCTTGGAATTTAAATGAATTAGGAATGTCTCTTCTACCCCAGTATTATATATTTGAGTCTCAAAGCCACATAAACAAGGAGGGACTGAAGAGGGCAAAGAATAGACCATAATATTCTGCTAGTAATTAAAGTTCAAAATCAAGAAAGCAGAGATAATGGGCCACAGTTAGTCATAGCCAAGGCTACGTTGAAGGATTAAATATTGCATAATGGTAGTTCATTATAAAAGAAAGAAGTCTAGGTTAATATGCTAAATTTATACCAAAACCTGTGGTTTTTGAGGACAACAAATCCTGGTTCTGGGTGCAAAATCCAGTGATTGTTGAACTCTTTCTTACCAGGAGTATGTGTTCTTACACTTTACTGGAGTGAGATAGCTGTGTGTGCATTCAAAGCACTGTAGTATTTAAGGACTAGCTGTTTGTAGCATCCTCCATGTAAACTTAACATAGAAAAGGGAAATCTTCCCATTAACACGGGGTATGCAGAATTCTCACAACACTGTGAGTGAGGTTAGAAGGATGGCTTTGGTCCCCCTGCACCAATTTCTTACATAGCTAGGAACAAAAAGACAGCAGCAGAGATTAATTCTATCCTCAACCGGGCATAAGAAAGTCCTAGTAGAAATTAGTTTGGTGGAGAAATAAGCCCTGAAATACGGTATGTCTATTCACCCTGAACATGCTCAGAAATATTTGGGAAAGGAAAGGCAGAAACTTTGGTTAGCATGACACTGCCACATTGATCAAATATGACAGCTTTGTCTAGGGGTGAGGTCAGCAGGAAAATCATTAAAAGCATCTTCTCTAAGAACATACCTGGCATTGATTTTTTCAGCCTTGACCTGTGGAAGCTCTCAGAACTATAAAGTGAAGGCAGCAATGGTTTCCCATTGCATCAACTACTGTGAAATCACAATCATCAGGTGTGTGTGGAATATGCTTAGGGACTTGCTTTCAAAACTTCACAGCAGTAGAAGGGAAATAAAAATAAATTTAGATTACAGAGAAACCTTAATATTCTGCACTAACATAAATGGGAACCACATACACAATTCCTTGGATGTTTCAAAGTTATATTAGACCTCTGGCCTATTTTGTGTGCCAGAGGGATATTATGATTTAGCTGTGAGTTTCTAATGTTTCTGTCTTCCTAAAGTTGAGTGCTACCATGACCCCTGTTCTAGAAGCCCAGAGTAGATTGCAATGCAAAGGAAAAGGAGAAGTGAAGGTCATTTTTGCTGCCAGAAATCCACCATGACACTTTCCTAATTATCCTGCCAATTATAAAACCTCCATCACACTGTGGGAGTAGACTCCACCTGCAATGTAAGCACAACTTTCCTGTCTTCACACAGTAGTAAGAGTTACTTAAATAATAATCCTCTACATTATCTCAATTGTTCTCAGAGTGACTGATTGACAGCTCAGGAATAGGATGAGGTTCCAACTGAGCTTGATTATTATTGATGGTGACTATAATAATTTAAGAACATTCAAGGGGAAATCTGATATGATGACTATAAGCTATCACTCGAGATTATTGAATAAAAACTTTAATATAAAATGAAATGTCTAAAATATTAGTCAAATTAGGAGCTCTTAATGTCTGTAGAAATAAAACAAGCTACTGTGTCAAAATGGAAAAAAATCAAAGGGGGGAAGTTTAGGCAATTATGTTAGTCTGAAGCAGTAAATGAGAATGTTCTTCAAATCCCTTAAAGGTAGAACCAAAATTATATTCCATTTCAGGTTTGTGAACTCAGTGGGGTTGGGAGAGAACTGTTCATAGCTATGTTTCACTCTTGCATGGGATGAAGATATCAGTACCCAGAGTAACAGGAATTTCTAATAGTGTTTAGAATAAAATTAACAGGAGAATACCAGATCATTCATTGAAGTTATTCAACAGAAAAAAGAATGTCATACTGCAGGGATTTCATTCTGATATTGAAAACTGCTACCTGGCCATCCATGGAGTACATTTTATATCCAAGTCTGTGCTATTTGTGTATAATAAGTTGTCAAATTGTTTGGGTCCAATTGTAAGGGTAAGGATTTAGGATAGGAACCAGTCATTGGAATCCCAGGGAAGCTTCATGAGGAGGCTGACCTAAGACTCCTATTATCAAAGATAAGACGCAGTAAAGAGAGGAGGAATAAGAGGAAGGGGCACCTATGCAGTAGCAATTTTGATCAAGATGCAAAATGGAGAGGAAGTACTGAGTGATACAGGAAGGATCTAAGTTTTTATGAATAGGGTTAATAAAGATAGCAATGATTTAAAAAAATATATATTATTTATTGAACTTTAACAGTGAGTCAGAGGACTTTAGATTTGAAACAATAAGTCAAAATGAGGCCTTATTTATCTTCAGCAGAGAAGTCTTAGGCTACTTCCTGACAGTATTACTTCCTTTTAGGCCTCATTTCCCAGATAGTGTCTAGTCTACTGTGACTATCCAAAATAAGCATGAACTTCCAAGACTAACTGTAAGCCTTAGAAACCCATGAGATCTCAAGGGGGACAGAGGAACTATTAAAGCAGAGTTAACATTCTTCTATTAGTCAGGTCTTGGGCCAGAATTTAAACGGGATGGAGAAATCTTGTTAGGGCTGAACTTCAACAAATAGTTTAAGTGGCTTCAACCCTAGTCCATTTTTTCTATGCCTACCCAAACACAGATTTAAGAGTCTTGAGCTTGTATTATTAAATAAATATTGAAAAAAGACATATCTAACACAGCCCAATAAAATGGCTCCATTGTCTTCTACAATATTACAAATATTTGGTCTGTTGGTGATTAGAAATATAGGAAGTTCTTCTTTTTCTTTTTTTGAATACAAATGTTTATATCATATCATATATGATCATTTCCTTAGAATTAAATCTTCACAGTAAAGTTGTTCAATCAAGATGTTTCTTTAGACTCTTAATGCATATTGAAATTTTTTCATTCAGAAAAAAATTGTGCATTTATACTATCATCAGCTACATATCTAAATACACATTTTACATTTTGACAGTATCATTTTGTAAAATATGTGCCCATTTGACAAGTAGAAATTTGTTCCTTTTGTTTGCTTTGTTTGGTTACTAGGATGAGTAAATCTTTTTCTTCCTGTGCATTGTACAATCTTGTCTCTTGTATTATTGGTTTTAAACTGATATTGTTTTTAATTGATTCTTATAGTATAGTATTTTCAAGTAGACATAATTTTTCACCATTGTGAATTTTGTTGCAAATAAACAAATATAAGTCTGATTTACCAAGCATGTGATTGCACAATAAAGCTTTAAGATGGACATTTCTTGGCAGGTAAGTAGCTGGAAGCAATACCTCTGAATTTCTGCCATAAAACACAGAAAGTGGAGTTGTATACAGGCAGCAATTCCAGGGACTAGGAAGCTGGCTTAATATCTCTGTTAATACTTAGATTAGTGTCTTTGTTTACTTTGTCTAACAAATATCTTAGCAATATCTCTCCCAAGTGAAATTATTTTATTGAAGCATTAAATTTCATTATTAGTTTTCCTAATACGTGAGAACATTTGATGGCCACCTACAACTTTACAATTGTTTTTTAAGAAGGAAAAGTAGCAGAAGAAACCAGACATAGAGAAGTAGAAGCATTCCTAACCTTCCATGGACATCACCAAGCAGAACGCAGGACACAAGAGGGCTTGGGCGAGGTTGGACCTAGGAAGTGGGCCTCCAGATTCTCCTGCACAAGCCTAATGAGAAGGTAGAACTCTGGCCCAGGAAGTATTGCCTGGACTGCTGTATTGCACACCTCCAGATGGTGCCATTCCTACAGAACACAGTGATGATCATGCCCTTGGAGTCATGCAACCCAGAATCCTTCCCAGAACCAGGGACAGGGTTAGGTAAATAAGTTCAGCAGGAAAGGGAGACTCTGGGTTGGAATCATGGAAACAAGAAATAATGGAGGAGTAATGCAGATGCCTGTTAACTCAAGGGTGACCAGAGTGGACACCCTTTCCATGGGCAGATTCTGGAGCAGGGCTTCACTCTTTAGGGAAAGGATTATGAAGAACATGTTTTAAGAAACTGTGGTCCTGTAGAAGTTACTAGGAAAGGAACTCAAGCACAGAAAAAATAGTCAGTTATTGGAAACTGGGTTTAGAGAAGAACTACGTCTTAGGATCAAAGCAGAAGAATCACCTTTTGTGGGAAGAGGGTGGAGCCAGAAAGACAATGCTACAAATGGGTAAAGTTGATCATGCTTGAATTGAGAGATGCAACAGATAGGATTGCAGCCCTGTTCAGATCACCTTTACCAGTCAGACACCCACAGTCCAGTAGCTGTCACCAATTGTCTGGCCTTCAGAACATGCCCTGTGGGATCAGACTGAACCTTTTCTCCAGCTAAGACATGCATGCCTTAACTTATTCCCAGCCCTATCCTGCTCTCCTGCCTCGCCTCTTGAGGACATACCTCAAAAGATCAGTAGCAGAATCTCTGCCTTCAGCTCTGCTTCTTGGAAACTCAACTTCAGATAAAGCAGATGGCTTGGAAGCAACTATATCATAGTTTATAGGTTGGAAATTCTAATTTTCCAAGCTTTCCTTCACATCAAAATTGATTTCAGTTCTGTCTTCATTGGACACTTTTAATGTTATCTGTTAAAATTCAGATTCCTGGACTCCATCATAAAATATTCAATATTGTTAGGGCCCAGAGTACCCTGGGAGTCTCATGCACTTTAGCGATTAAGAGTCATGTTCCAGGAGTTGGAGTAGGAAGAAGTTATTGATGGAAATCAAGTGGGTGGGTAAATGAAGCGAAGAGGGGCACAGGAACTGTGACTGACAGCTGGAGCAGAAAGGGAGATTGAATGCCTGGCTAGCACAATGTGATGCAAATGAAAGACATCTCTGCAATGAAAGCAGCTTTCTCAGGAAGCAACCCAGAGCATAAAGATACTAACTAGAGCACCATGTGCCCTTTGTTAGTTGGTGTCACTTGCTGACCTTGGGGTCCTTGCTTATAAAATAGACACAATAAGGCCTTCCACGTAATAACTCTTAAGCAGGTGATGGAGATAGACTAACAATGTCGTAGGTGCCCTATGCCAACTGAAGGAAAGGGAACCACATAAACCCAAGTTACAACTCTCCTGGCTGACTTTCAAAACCACAGCAGAGTTTTGAAATCTTCCAATATTCATGAAGCTCTAATGAAGTTCAAGAGGCTGCAAATTTCATTTGCAAGATGTCAGTCAATGAAGGGGATTTCTTATTCAATATCTGAATTATTCCTAACGGAAGGCAGATAGCATCTATAAGACTTCTGCAACTGGAGAGTCATATTTGTTTTAGCAGTCAGGCTGAAAAATGAATAATAATTTTTTTTCTCATTAAATTTTGGCTGACTTTTGAAGGGAAAAGAACTTTCAAATGAAGAGAAATTATTTATACAGGAATTCATGCAAGGATGAAGTCTGGTCATATATCACCCGGACCATGGAATGGTCATGAGCTGAGAGAAAATGAGGTTGTCATGACAAAGGCCTCAAGCTTATGGTGATTTATTAGCAGGAAACAAGGAACCAGGACACACTATTAGCACATGAAGATGCAGATAATGAGGTATTGGGTACCTTCCACTCCATGTATCCACACCAGTACAGGAAATCTGCTTTCTCTGCACTGTCACCAGAGAAGCTGTTGGGAAGCATGTCTGGAGAAAGGCCAGAGGGTTTTCATTCTTGTCTTAGCGTATTTGCATTGACCAATGCAACTGTAAGTCAGTAACAAATTCTGGCCTCTGCTTCTCCATACATATCAATGAGAATAATGGAATCAGCTTTCTAAATACTGTATGAGAAAACTAACCTGGTGCTTCTGTTGTGTGGCTATGCACACAATAGGACTTTTGTGGTATAGGTTCTTCATCTTAAAAATTGAGAAGGGATGACTGAGGTGAGACTTCAACACTCTACTTTCGATTCTAAGTGTGTTCAGACTGTCCTTATATCAGATGTTATCCACCGATTGGGAACATGGATGCTTAGTTACCCATGATTTTCACTGAGACCCTGAAGACTAGTAAAGATGACCAAAGAACCCAGCTCTTTCTGCTCACTGGTGTTCACTCTCTCATTCCCCAAAACTTAGGTCAGGGCTGATAATTAAGGTCAGATGTACCTGCATTCGTCTTCTTTGCAGCTGTGCCCTTCCTGATACAAATACTAATTACAGCAAAATAAGCTGAAGGCAAAAGGAGAAAGAAGAAAAATTAGACTAAAGAATAAGGATTTTAAAATAACAACAGGTAACTTACTTTTCCTCAATTGCCTTCCCTAGATTTAAAGGAACTGAATATTTAAAAAGAAGAGAGAGAATCGGAGACTTTTTGCTTAAGCTAGGCAAAACATATGACCATGGATGAAACATGGATAGAATGACCATCTCAGGATCTCTGTTGTTGTCTCCTGTCCATTATTTATGTCCATATAAGGAAGGGCCTGATTCCTTGGGAGCTATTATGGTTTGCATATGTGGCGTGAGGTAATATAAAAATGTTCAGAGGTGAAATGATTAGATTATAAAGCTGTAACCTAATCAATGGGTTAATTCACTTGAATGAATTAGCTAGGTGATAACTACAGACAGGTAGGCCATGGCTGGAGGAAATAGGTCACCGGAGGCATGCCTTTGGAGTTTATGTATTGTCCCTGACAAGGAGCACCCTTTCTATGCCTCTTGGTTGTGATGAACTGAGCAGTTTTCCTTTGCCATGACCTTCCGTCATGATATTATTCCTCACCTTGGGCCCAGAGCTATGGAATCAGATGTCCGTGGACCAAAGTTCTCAAACCATGAGCCACAATACACTTTTCCTCCTCTAAGTTGTTCTGGAGGGGTCTTATGGTCACAGTGACACAAAATTGATTCACCCAATACATGACTAGAATGCTCTCTCAGGCCACCCAAGTTTCTCCTGAATATGACAGGCAATTCAGCATCTACATTTTCTCACATTTCTACTAAAAAGTGAAGTCAAATCTATCTTTAATTCCTTTCTTAACCATTGTCCCAAGTAATATGTACAGAGGTGTCTAAGTCTCATATAGTATAGTTATGAAAAAAAAAATGAAACAACACTTTTTTTGATTTGGTAATCTAAACAATAGACCATACAATTGAGAAACACTACAGAGATGGGTGGAGGACTTCTTACTCATCTTAGCGGAAACTTTGAAAAAAATCACAAATATGAAGCAAATGAATGGTATCACTTAAGTGCCAGTAACTATCCTTGCGACAGGCTACATTCTAGGCATAGTAGCTGTCAGGGGTTGCCATTTACTTGAAATAAGAAAGTGCCTTAGGAGGACAGTATGCTCCAAAAATGGATAGGGAGTAGTAATCCACTGTAACTTATTTATAGAAGGAAGAATGGCCCCCAGCAGATGTCTACACCCTACTCTCTGGGGCCTGTGGATATACATTACAAGGCAAAGGACACAGTCTTATGACAGGGGATTATTCTGGATTACTCAAATCTAAACCACTAGAGCCATTAAAATCAGAAAACTTTCTCTGCAATCAGAGTTGCAGAACAGAATCAAAGAGACTTGAAGCACAGAGGGACTTGACCCATTGTTGCTAAAGTGGTCATGTGGAAAATATGAAAAAGTAGGGGGAAAGCCCATAGGAACCACTTCTAGGAACAATTGCTGGTTGACAGGCAGGAAAGAAATGTGGACCTTAGTGCTATAGCTGCAGGGAACTGAATTCCACCAACAACCTAAATGAGCTTTGATTGGATTCATCCCTAGAGCCTTATGAGATGCCAAATAAGACTCAATTGAGCCATGCTTTACTGAGACTTAAGGCCTACAGAACTGTTGGGTAATAAATGGGTATTATTGTAAGCTGCTAACTTTGTGATAATTTGTGAAGGTGGCAGTAGAGAACAAATACATCTGTCATTGGCTGATGTGCATGTTATAGTTAGTCAACTATAGAGAGTACATAGAATGATACAAGGAGGATGATGACAACTGGTTTTCATATTTCATGAAAATATTATAATAAATACCATACTGGTATAAGGGTACTTCCACCTAAATTAATTAAACAATAAAGAAATGCTCATGTCCCTGAAAAAAGTAGTGTGCTGTTTCCATTCTTGTGCTATGATTCCCATGCTATCACATACTTTAAAGATCAATTTTTCAACCAACAGCTGACGACACTAAGGCCATACTTCAAGGGCAATTGTTGGTCAGGCTACTTTTTTTACTTAGTACAAGCTCAAAGTCATCTTCAAAAATACACATGTTGGAAGTTAGAAGGTTTTTTTTTTTTTCCATTAAGAAAATAGGACAAAACTGGCACCTATTTGTACTCTGCTTACTTCACTACAAAGTAAAGGGTGACGAGGGTATAAATACACTTATGAAGAGGGTATAAATAATTCTGCAGATGAAGAAATTGACCTTGTTTTTGGTCCATAACTAGTAATCAGCACACTAGAGATAGAAGCACATGGGGATCTTTAGCACTTTTCTGGGTGACAATTAATTTTGCCTTTTTCTTATAACAGGTTTCTGAATTTGTTATCAGGATTTTAAGCTGCATGTACAAACATACACAGATACAAACACATATTAAACAATAGTGAAACAGTCTGTTCTTTGGCTTGTAGATACTTTTTCCCAATTCAAAATTTATATAAATTTTTCCCTAAGAAGAAAAAAAATGTAAAAACACAATATTTTCTTGCTCTTCAGAGATTTATCTTTCCTCCTCTGATGAATTTTCTCTGGACTGGCACAAACCCTTAGAGCCAAGGCCTGAGTGAGACAAAGCTCTACAAGGGCACAAAGAGTATATTCGGGGGCAGATGATGGACCATGTCAGGCAGCAATGTGAAATCCTAAATGCTCCCCAATTCACTGCTCTGCTGAGAATCCTTCCCCTGATGATGTAAAACTGCAAGGCCCTCTGCATTTTCTTTTTCTGCATGAATCTGACTTCACAATTAGCACATTTTTAATAGCTGTGCTTCCCCATCCTGTCAGTCTCTGTATCTCACATTGAGCATATTATTATCTCAATCAATCCTGCTGTTACATATGCTCAGGTCACATTAGCTAATTGAATCATGTGAGTCCCATCACTTCAACTGGACTATAAACTTCTGTGGGTAAAGATATAATTTTATTAATCTTTTTCACTCCATATCACATTTTTACATACTCACATGGTGCTTGGTACATAATTGTACAGAATAAGCATCTCATAGATTTACATACATTTAACCCCAAAAAGTGGAGTGATCTTGCCTTTGTACCAGCATATATGTATTAAGTGTTGTCTGTTCCAATAAAAATGCTAAAGAATTTTAAGAAAGCAACATTATAGAAAAAAAGCAACTAGTACATTGAGGATAACAGCAGACTAGCAATGTAGTATTTAGACTTTGGGAAGAGAAAAGATACAGAGGTATTAAGAAAAGAAAAGTAACTTTTGAATCTAAGATAAAATTTGAAAATTTGCATTACAGCATTAGACCAACAATATTACTATAGCATATTAAAATTTGTTAAGTATGGAATGAAATATAAAATAAAAAACCACAAGTGATGACTTTGATGAAGTGAAAGTGTCTGGGAAAATCTCTCGTTGGTTTTGGTTGTTATTTCAACTTTATTAGTAGAACACAAACATAAAAAAAACTCAATTCTTTCTGAAAACTTCTCTCTCTCTCTCTCTCTCTCTCTCTCTCTCTCTCTCTCTCTCTCTCTCTCTCTCTCTCTCCTGACTCTGCCATGAGGTGAGCAGCTTCTCTCTTCTGGGCCTTTTCCCCATGATGTGCTCCTTCACCTTGAGCTAAGAGCAACCAAGTTGGCCATCTGAGACCTCGGAAACTATGAGCCCTAAATAAACTTTTCTTCCTTAAAACTTTTCTTGTTGTGAAATTGAGTTACTCTGACACAAAATTGACTCAAACAGAAATTGGTACTGAGAAGTGAGGTCATTGTGGTAACTAACTTGATCATATGATTCAGAAACCTTTGGAGTTGGTTGGTGGGAGGAATTTTTAAAAGTTTAGAGATGCAAGCTGGAAAAGCTTTAGAATCCTTTTAAGTGGAGCTTAGTGGGTGATTCTGGTGGGAACTCAAAAGATAAGAATGCTTGTGGATGTGGACTGTGCTTATGAGTTTTCAGAAGGAAATGAGGACTTTATTGGGAATTGGACTAAAAGACACTCATATTATATTCTGGATAAGAACTTGGCTACATTTCCCCATGTCCTGAATCTTTGTGTAAGGTTGAATTTAAAAGTGATGGACTAATTAATCTGGTGGAAGAAATTTTAAGGCAGCAAGCATTCACTCACTGGTGTGGCAGAATTTGGCTACATTTACTGGGAGAATCAAGAGAAGAAAACATGACTTGAAGGACTTTAAAAACTTGTAGTTTGGTCAGATAAGTGCATGCAAAACTGGGGCCAAAGAAAGTGTTCTTGTTGAAGAGGTCACAGCCCCTAAAGACATGCTAAGTACTTTGCTTAGAGGTTAATAGGAAGAATGTCCTGAGGACACCTCAGAAAGTTGAAAGACCACACCCAAGGGGCAAGCAGGATGCCCCCATGAGCTCTTTTCAAAGGAATTTTCCCTTCTGCATCCTTGAGCACCCTGCTCACACATGAATGCCTAGGAAATTATTTCATCCTGCTGAGTTGTAGAGTTACTCAAAGGCCTCTGCAGGCCTGATTCCAGGAGGCCCAAATATTGTGCAAGCTGGCAGCGTACCTTAGTGCCATGCACATAGTGCTGATTCTGCAGAAATACAGGATGCTCAAGTTAAGATGTCATGGATGCTTCCACTGAGATTTCAGGGAAAGGGCTGGGAGGACAGGTAAAGTGCTGCAGGACAAGTGTCCCTGCAGACTTCTCTGAAAAGGCAATAAATGAAAATGTGAAGGTGAAGCTGAAGCTAAAATAGAGCCCTAATAATTAAGAGATGCCAGCAATGTGAACTGTCTACCAATAAAAGCTGCTGGGTGCAGAAAGAGCCAGGCTAAAAAAAAAAGCCCAGTGCACTATAACTGGCAAGGCCAAGGGACAGGACTTCCCAAACTCTTTTGAACACCTCGTGTCCTAGATGCTGTATATAGAGTTATAGGACCTTTTTACCTGGCTGGGTTTTCAGTCTTGCTTTGGCCCCATCCCTTCCTTCTATGCCCCTATTCCTCCCTTTTGGAAAAAGAATGTTTACTCTGGCACTGTATATTGAAGATATGCAACTTGTTTTTATTTTTACAGAGGCTCACAGCCAAAAGGTTGACTGGAGGCTCAGAGGAGACTTTGTTCTTGAGCTAGACTTTTGGGCAAAAAAGTTTTTTGTTAACACTATGAGACTCTTGGATAGAAACAAATGCATTTTGCATTGTAAGATGGACATGAGCTTTTTAAGTTCAGAGGCAGAAGGTTATGGTTTAGATGTGATGTGTCCCTCAAAATCTTTTGTATTGAGGTAGGAATGTTCAGAGTTATAGTGATTGGCTTGTGAGATCTGTAACCTGATCTATCCTAGTTTGAATGAGTGTAGATAACTAGATTAGATGAATCACTAGGGTGATTATTCCTTGTGGCCCATTACCCACCCTGCTTGCTTGCACACACACTCTCACTCTCTCTTTCTCTCTCTCTCTCTCTCTCTCTCTCTCTCTCTCTCTCTCTCTCTCTCTCTCTCTTTTTCCCAAACCCCCATGAATTGAGAATTTTCTTTTTCTGGACCCTTCTCCCATAATGTTCTTCCACATCTTGGTCCCAGAATAAGGAGTTAGTGATCTCTGAACTGAGACCTCTGAAACTGTGAGCCCAATAATACTCTTTCCTCCTCCTGTAGGTTGTTCTTATTTGGTAATTGGGTGACAGCAATGCAAAAGTTAACTAATATTGTGGCTCCAATTTCCTCAGGATGATTGGTTCTAACCACACTGCCACTCTTCCCACTATTCAAGAAACTTGTTGCTATTCAATTTTTTCAACTGGAATCTCAGTTTATATAGTTTTACATTTTTTTTCCCTTGATGCTAACAAATATCCTACTTTCCACTGGAATGTTAAGTCAGTTAATAAGAACTCTTGGGAAATTTGAGAAATTTTGGAAACCACATAAAGTATGTCTAAAAGCTTAATGGGATTCATTTTTGGTGCTCCACTTCTTATCTCTGTGTCTTTGACCACTGTCTCCAAGATACTTGTACTCATGTCACTGGCTTCATGATGCATGATGTCATCTCGCCACAGTACCCTACCTTAGTCAAGAAAGTGAGACTTCTCAGGATCCTAACTACTTGTGACTGTAATCCTCCACAAAACTTGTGAGCACGTCCCTCAAAACTTGTGAGCATGTCCCTCCTGTCTTGCACCATGGAGCTACAGCAGCATTGAGGCCAGTCTTGAGCTTCCATTCAAGACAGAACATGATGGGTAAAAGGAATTTTGAGGCAGTGAAAGATTTTGGCCATGGAATCTCTGAGAGATGCTCAATGTCATCTTTCATACATTTTATTTTTGATTCGGTGTATTACACACTTAACTTGTCATTGTGCTTGGTAGGGAGGGAATATTAAAATATATCATGCATACACCATCTCTGAGGAAATTAGGGTCTAAGAGAGAAGTCTGAAAATGTCTTCAAGAAATACAAAGCCTCCTCGTAGAGAGTTCAAAGATATGCAGATAACATATGGTAACAGATGGTCCAAAGGTGGGGTGAGGTGGGGTTGGGGGAATTCACACTGAGACCAATGACATGGCATTTACCAACAAGTGGATAAACCATGCTGCTCCTTGCTAGTGACCTTCCTTGACCCATTGGAGATATGGAATAAATGAAGTCCAAGGTAGGTTTCTCCTCAGGTTCATGGGATCCTTTATCCTCAGGTAAGGAATCAAATGAAGATAGTAACAAAAGTCTCAACTTCTCAATATCAATAACATTTTCTCTGAACTGAGTATTTTGGAAACCTGTGGAAATGGCTGAACAGGAAAATGAAGAATTCAAGAAAACAGAAATAAATACCAGCAGAATCTTATGATAAACATAAAGGAAATAGCACACCAATCTAATTATGATATATAAGATCAATATATGTAATGATTAAGTGAAATGGTTTTAAATATATATACATATATATTATATGAAAGTATATATAAGGAGGTAGAGAATATAATTAACAATTTTAATATCTAAAATTTTTTATGGGACTATCACAATGTATTTCACTTCATTTAATCTCTACCTTTAACATCTATAGTATAAATGAGAAAAGGCCCAGAGATTTCCAGAGCTATATATATCAAGGAGTAAAGCCAGAAAATGAATGAGGGTCTACTATTTATAGTATACAGATATAGGACTGTGATAGGAATTGTGTTTATATGTGTGAGATATTTTAAAGGTAGGTAGAATTTTTTTTAACATTTATATATTTATTTATTTTAGGTGTAGATGGACACAACACAATGCCTTTATTTTTATGTGGTGCTGAGGATTGAACCTGGGTCCTTCCTATGCTAGGCGAGTGCTCTACCGCTGAGCCACAATCCCAGCCCCTAGGATTTTTAATTACACCAATGTCCACAGAATAATTCTAAATGTAGAAAACAACATAAATAATTGAAATTACAGAAAATCCCATCTGTTTCTGGCATATGAAAACTGCATACAGAAAGTAGTTTCAAATTTTTGGCAACCTTGCACTATAGACAGATGTTGGCCAAAAAATATGATTCAGTTTTATGAGCAGCTTCCTCTGGCTAAGAGGAACAGAAAAACTCTGATGCAAGGAAAGACAGAGAAAACAGCTTTCCTACAATCTACTCCATAAGGTACCTGAAATCCTTGCCTGTTGAAATCTCTTACAGTCCAGTCAGTCTCAATATATAATATGACTTGATGTCTGCCTATGCTAAATCTTCCTATTGAAACTTCTCTTCAAGTATATATGTTTAGAAGTCCTTGGCTTGTTTTGTATCAAAGGAGAAACTAGAAAAAGAATGGGATGATTTAGACTCAGGTGGGCCTATTGAATGATATGGTCTAAGCTAGCTGGTCTTCCAGGGAGCCCTGGGACAAGTGCTATGAGAATAGTTATGTAGGGGAGGGTCCCAACCCTCTGGGGAGACCGCATAGCTGCACTGACTTGACTCTATCATAATCCCTTTCCCACATACCCAAAATGCATTTAAGCATCATGATCCTGGCCCACTTTAAAGATGCTACAGAAATAGCCCAAACAAGCCCTTTATTATTTTACATAAAAGAGATGTTAAGGAAAATGTCTGGACACCAGAAAGTGATCTCTTATTCATAGTTTGAAGAGGATGTTTTCTCAGAACTTACTACCAGGAAGAGTTTCTTTTCTCTGAAGCATCTCAAAAAACTGGTATGTTTGTTGGTCGTGGATGCCTTCGTTCAGGGTCACACTGGTTGCCCATCTTCAGCTGCAGAACATAATCTAATGATTTGTATTTTGCCTCTAAGCACAACCTTGACTTTATCTTATTTTCTTTTATCCTTATTCTTCAGAAACATCACCCCGTAAGTATCACAGCCAAGAAGTCTAAGGAGACAGCATGACTAAGTGGATTATATTATACATTGAACAACACATTGGAACAGAACAAGAACTATTAGATAAAAAGGAATAAAATATAAATAGTGAATGGACTTCAGTTGATAAAAATGTATCAATATTGCTTCATTAATTATAATAGACATACTAATGTAACATGTTAACAATGGGGAAAAATGGTCATAGGGTACATAAGGACGCTGTTCTAGCTCCCCAATTTTTCGGTAACTCTTTAGAATTATTCTAAAATAAAAAGTTTGTTTAAAGAAAATTAAGGCACATATCAGGTACCTTATTTTATACCATAGCTAACTTCCTGGAATTCTTATTTCCTTTTCATTCAAGAACAACAGCAAAAAATTATATTGTTGGAACTTTTGTAAATTCTTGTTATAAATAAAATTTGGAATTCAGATGTTAAGTCATGTACAAAACACGTACATACATACAAAACACTTACATGTAAATATAAGCTTTTGGTTAATAGATAACTTGTACATTTTGCCACTATGTTATTAGCTAATATGGGCTATGCCAAATAATCAGGACTGCTACACAGTACCTACAATTCAGTATCTTGATTCGATTATTACTTATTATTATTTATTCATAGCACTGTTTACAAATATAATAATAGGTATATCTCAAAATACAATATAACTTTTGTTTATATTTTTCCTTTTCAATAAACTCATTTCCACTAGCTCTGTGTCCACTCTCTTAATGTATTTGTATCTCTTTAGAAATGGGGCCCTCAATTAGATTATACTTACAAACTATATAAGTCACTTATGACATAGCTGCTGTAGTTTAAAATGAGAAAATATAAATTTTATAATAAGAATTTTAAAATTAAATAAAACCAGTGTTAATTTCAAGAAAAGGCACTGTGACATAGGACATAAACAAAAAGTGAAAGAAGATAAAATTTCAAAAGCTGAGAAAATGTTCAGCCTTAAAGATAATAAAAATATATAAAAATTAAAATGAGGCACTAATTTTCACAGATTATTTTAGGAACTTAATAATGTATACTTCCTAATATCAATGTTCAAGCAATCCTTGGACAATCTTGTGAAGAATTTGAACAGAGACTAGAGAATCCTCAGCCATTTGCTACATGACAATGTTCCTCAATCTCTGAACGCACAGAGCTGGAGAACTGTCACTTAAGACAGCACCATACAGCCAGACTGAGGTTATCTTATTGTTGAAATGTGATGTAAATAAATCACCTACAAAGGGAGGAAATGGGAATATGAGATTTTTCAACACCTTTTGTACCATGTCATAAGAATTTCTGTATCCTTGTTATTTTGCAAAACCTGCCTCTGCTGTAGAAAAGGTGATATTGGTCTCTCGTGTCCTGTGTGAAAAAAGAAACTCTATTACTGCTCATCAATGCCAATCATGTTAGGTTAAACCTGGAAAGTGGGACAGTTCCATAGAGAGAGGGTCATGATGTCAGACTATGTATGAACCCTTTCCTCGCTGTCTCTTAGGAAACAGAAAGCTCCAGTTCTTAACCACAGTAGAAGACTTCACTAATGGAAGTATGAAAACTCTAATAAATGTATTTAGTTGATAAGTACTTGTGACAAATATCTCTCTGACTTGGAACTCTGAATTTCACATTCACTGCCTTAAACAATTAATTAATTGGAGCACAAGTAGAAAATTTCTCTTCATCTTGGTCAAAAATTCCCCAAAGCATTTTGACACAGTAATTCTACCTGATAAAACATTACTTAAGTTCAAAATTCTAAAATGTCTAACCACATATTGTACACACATAAGGCTTGCCATCTCTTGAATAAAAGGTAGTACTAATTCTGATTTGATAAATTGAAGGTCTACTTCCAAATATTAGGTGACCCTTTCCTGTGGCAGAGATTCCCCATCTTCACTGATGTATTGCTTGAGCATGGAATTTGAATTGATCGATGACATTTAAATGGAAGTGACATATATTTTAGCAGAAGTTTTAAACCCAGTGCTCATTGGCCATGCTTAGCTTTCTTTGCCACAATTATCACATAGCATAGAAGACACAGAAGGGGTTTTTAACGAATATACACTGGACATGTAGCATGAGTGAGAAATAATTATTTATTGTTATAAGAGCTTATATTAAGGGTCATTTGTTTTGTGGTATATATTAGCCTATCCTGACTAGTACAGAAATTGGTACCTAAAAGTAGGGGAAGCAATGAAACATAAAATATGAAACATATAGAAAAAGGCAGCAGATGGCAAGGATACTGCATCTAGGGTCTAAAGGACACACATCCATTATGCAGTGATAAAATGCTAATATTGTCACATGCCATAACTAGAAAGGCAGACATTTCATCAAATGAGCTTGCATGTTTAGGCAAAGAGTTAGGAAAATTAAGTGTTCAGAGATAAAAATTAAGTTGATTCTTAAAGACCAAACTGTGAAGATTTCTGCTTTAAAAACAAAGAAAGAAAGAGAGGAAGAAAGAAAGAAATTTCAGATTCCTAGCAAATGATCAAGAAAAAACATATATTATTTTGTTAAAATATTGGGAAAAATTATTTTGGCACCCATAAATCTTTCAGATGAAGAAAATGGTTAAAAGTGAAGGGAGTACGACTGTGGCTTCCCCTTATATATCTGCTAGGCTCCTAAAATTAAGTCCTGAAGGAGAGGATTATCTAAAAAAGAATTGTAGGCATTGTTATTGGCACATATTGTGACTGATCAACTAGTTAAAAAGTAAATTACACAATTTGAAAGAGTTTTGCTAGGAAAGCTAAAAACATAGCAGCCTAGATTAAAAGTGACTATGGAAATTTAAAATACTCCTTGGGCCCCCAACAATTTGGGGCCAGGAAGCAGAGAATGGAGGTCACTTGGTCCCCCCAAAATCAGTCCTCAATGCGCCATCAGAAGAGGCCAAGGAGATGAGATGAGAAAGAAGAGACCTTCCTAAGATTGAATGCAATGGGGCATACTCCCTCAACTGCACAGATGGTTTAACTTTCATAGAAACACAATAAAAATGACCTTTTACCTCTGTTACCAAAGACTTATATCCTACACTCCCAGCATCAGTTAACAGGGGCAGGGCTGTAGCAGAAGAGTTAGAGAAGATAATCCCTTGTTCTGCCTAGATATTTAGTGTGGTTGAAAAAATAATGAATAATGTTCCCACAAAGATGACCACATCCTAGTTCCTAAACTTACAGATAAACTAAGTTACATGGTAAAAGAGGCTTTGAAATATAATTAATCTTCCCTTGAGATTGTGAGGTTATTCTTCTTCCTCAAGGTGAGCACAATTTCATCATGAGTTCTTAAAAGTAGAGAACCTTCTCTGGCCATGATCAGAAGAATGTGTGGTTGAGGAAGAACGGGGTCAGACTAATGCAGTATTCCTGGGTTGGTATATGAAGGGAGCGGGCCATGATCCAAGGAATGTGGGTGACTGTGGAAGTTCAAAACAGCATAGAAGCAGATTCTCTCTCAGGGCCTTCATAAAAGAATGTGGGCCTTTGACACTCTTACCTTAGCTCAGGGAGACCCTCATCAGACTGCTAGCCTACAGAACTGTAGCATAAGAAATGTGTATTGTTTAAGCTACTGAGTTTATAGTAATTTATTACAGCAGCAATAGAAAATTAATACGTCTAGTAACTAACTATCCAATCTGGATATAAAGAAATATAGTATTTGGCCATGACTTACTGGTTTTAGAATGCCAATGCTTTAATGCAAAACAAACCTACCAATAAAAAATAAAAAATAAAGCAAGCACAAGAGAATGATTGAGCACCAGGAATTACTAAACTCTCTTTAGCTGTCTCTGATGCCATATCCAGAGCCAAAACATTAGCAAGCTCCCAATTTGGACAGTGATAGATGATTCCAAATTTGGATTTTTTTAAAAAGTGCTAAATGGCTCATAAATTTTAAGTATAATTTTTTTTATGTCCTTAAAATAAATGTTTGGACTTACTCCAAGGATTCTGATTCAATTGGTATATTGTAGGACCAAGACTGGTATAGAAAAGTACTTTCTGAAAAGCTTTTCTGATGATTTTGATAAGCCAGCTCAAGACCTATGCTTTAAAAGACAAGATTCTTATTCTCAGCAATTCAGATATGGGAATATTAATTTAGCTGAAAGGATCAAATAATAGTATTAAACTGATTGACATATTAGATACAGATCTATTTGAGGCAAGTCTGCATGGATTCAATTTACTGGCATTTCTGACAGATTCTAAATACTTGTCACCATGTAATTCCTGTGGATACCCACCAAACCTATGAAGATTTGTGTTGTAACAATGTTGTGTACCAACCAATGACAGTCCAGACAAAAGATGGGTTAGTAAATAATTAAAGAGGTCCCGTCACCGTATGACATGACATTGACTTAAACCCAAGTGATCATAACATATTCAAGACTATGTCACACAGCTCTTTGGTGTGTGTTTATCAGACAGCCCCTGAATATGAAGTATGACTCTGGGTACATTAGTGTGGTCTGGAGACACAGGAACTACATTGTTAGTGTTACTGATGGGTTGAGTAGACAGGGTCATGCTCTATCCATGTGAGTTTAGTTTTCAGGAAAAACAGCCTCTAAAGAATTTACCACTAGTGCATCTATCTACTCAGCCAGTTCTTTAGTCATGACAATTTGACTATACAGTTTCAATAGCTATTATGACTGACAATTTGGCTCCAAATATGGACATAAAATATTCCCTTCATCTTAATTACCACCTCCAAGTAGCAGAAGTAATGTAACAATGGAGCAAATTCCTCAAGAAGCAATCCAGAAGTCTCATTATCTCTTGAATTCTAATAAGCCCTGGATTTTTTCTGTTTGATTCCATTACAAAGCTTCCTTCTCAACTGTGTATCTCCATAATGAACAGGACTAACAGGGGATAAAAGGAAGTTAAACACACACCTACCACATGATCCAGACAGTCTATGCCTGGGAATTAGGCCAAGAGAAATAAAGTATGTGTCTATGCTTGTACATGGAGGTTATATTTGTAATAACCCCAACTGGAAACAACCAATACCCAAATAAATAAACATATGATGTATACAAATAACAGAACATTAATTGGCAATTAACTGGAATTAACTGTTAATATATGCAATAAAATGATGAATCTCAAAATAATTGTGCAAGTAAAGGAAAGCAGGCAAAAAAGAGTACAAGATACACAATACCATTTATATTAAAAGTTCAGAAATTGCAAATAAACTATAGTTTCAGAAAGCCAATAACTGATTTTGGGGGAATGCAGATAAACTGTGATAGAGGAGAAGGGTTTTCAATGAGACACAAAGGAATTTGGGCATGATAAGTTTATTATCTTAATTGTGTAATTTCTTGGTCATATACCTGTGTCAAAACTACCAAAAAGTGCATTTTAAGTGTGTGAAATTTATTATATGCCAATTATCCCTCACTAAAGATATAAAAAAAAAACAGGAAAAGAATAGTTGGCCAGACCCCAACTCTATTTGATCATACTCCTTGTGACAAAAAAAAAAACTGTTCCTACTTATGAGGTCCAGAATTATGACTTTACTTAGTGTGAATTTCCAGACATGAAATGCAAAAGTGTTCTCTTGCTGAGAAGCAATACAACTTATATGATGTAGAGTAACCCCATATGTAGTCCACTGAGACAATCTAAAATATAACAGCCACTCATGACAGGGTGAAATGTTTATGAAGAATAGCCACAGGTTTTTGTTTTGTTTTCATTTGTTTGTTTGTTTTGGGTACCAGGGACTGAACTCAAGGACACTTACACATTGAGCCACATCCCTGGCCCTTTTTATTTTGAGACAGGATCCCACTAGGTTGCTTACAGCTCTGATAAGTTGCTGAGGCTGGCTTCAAACCTGAAATCCTCCTGCCTCAGCCTTCCAAGTTGCTGGGATTACAGACATGAGCCACCACACCCAGCAGCCACAGATTTTAAGCATTAGAAATGCCAACTCTCAAATTTGTTCAGAAGGCAGACTATGAGGTAGCAGTCAACTTTACAAATATGCAAATTATTTACTAAGGAGAATTATTATCCAATTTTTTAAAAATCTATTAATGGATTGGACCAAATTCTAATAATAATTGTAGTATATGAACCTTTAGCTAATCTTTAGATAATTGTTTACAGATTAAAACTATATAATTACCCAGTGATATATAACTATAAATTAATGGTTTCTATTAAAAGATAAAACAGGGCTAGGGTTGTGGCTCAGCGGTGGAGCGATTGCCTTGCACATTCGAGACCTGGGTTCGATCCTCAGCACCACATAAAAATAAATAAGTGAAATAAAGTTATTGTGTCCAACTAACTACAAAATAAATACCTTAAAAAAAAAGATAACACAGTGACCATTCACTGTAGTGAGTGTTCAATGACTCAAATAATTTTTCTTTTTGTACTTCAAATTTGTATAGGCTTATTACTATGCATCATTTAAGTCCTTTGGAAACATAACCAAGATGTATATAAAGTAAAAGAAGATAGGGCTGGAGATGTAGCTCAGTATTAGATCACTTACTTGCCTAATATTCATGAGGCTCTGGGTTCCATTCCCACTAAAGAAAAAAGAAAAAAAGAAAAGAAAGAAGGAAAAACTAATGCCCTTGCATCAACTTTCATGCCTTTTGGGTGATAAAACACGTACATATTTCTTTAAAGTCCTTCTAATATTAAAAATGACATGGAATAAAGAACTATCCAAAAAGGCTAGTGAGTACTTGCCTGCTTTTTATGAAAATCACTCCTTCTTATCTTCAGCAGCAAATACTTAGAAATCACCAAGCAAGCTGCAGCCTTGGCTCATTCCAATAAGACTAAATCAATTTCCAGCTGTTATAGTAAGGATATTCAACAAATTGCTCAAAACACTAACTTGTGAATTAGAGCCAAATAACCAAAAAAACAATCAAACTTGCATTTATGGAATTAGTAAAGTATAACCCATCCTGGAGCAACTACCTACAAGAACAGAAATCTACATCTGTGCAATACAACATGGTAGTTACTAGGTACAGGTAGCTGTTGAACTGTGGCTTGTAAAAGAAGAAATGAAAAATTGCTTTCATTTAATTTTTGTTAATTTAAATTTAAATATAAATAGATACATGTGGATAGTGGCTGCATCTGACAGCACCAACCAAAAGTGTTAATAAGAAACAGGCAGAGCAACATCGAGCTTATTGTATGCGTATTTTCGAAGCTTCATGTATATGTGATAGCAATATTTGTCTAGGAAAATATAATGCCCAGATGTAACTCAAGGTAAGATCACTTTTATTCTTCCAAGTACACTTCTGAAACATGGTTCCATAAGGCAACTTAGACCAGCATTGTACAAGTACATATGCTGCTTGGTTTTGAGGGTGTTGGGTCAGCTATGACTGTGTCCCAATTTTCAGCACTTCCCCTATGAACATAAAAATTCATAAGTAAAATATTTTCACTGCCTTGGGTGGGGGGGGTTTTAAATCTTCTTCATTACTAAATCTATGGAAATGTTTGGTTTGTTCCATGAGATCTGGGATGCAATATTGTACCATTCCTCTTAGGAAAGGAAAAGATTGAGTATTTCAGCACACCAAGATAAGACATTATATTCCTTTGTTTAATTAAGAAATGATTGTTCCATGTAAAAGTCTTGGATTGCAAGGCTATAGAGACCTTGTATTAGTTACCTACTACCATAACAAAGCAGCCTCAAGGTTTAGTGGTAAATAAAAAGAATTTGCTTAGTCCATGAATCTCGGAGTCACCTGGGAAGGTCTGCTGCTCTGAGTTGGACATGACTCATTTCATCTGGGTGCACACATGCGTCAGTAGTCAGGTAGTACATTGGCTTGGGACTGGCTGATCTAGGACATCCTCAACCTAGAGGTCATTCTCTTTCTGATCCATGTTATTTCCATCTTCTGGAGGTTAACTCAGGTTTTTTCATATTGCTCAGAAAGGGTTTCAAGAATGAGAATGGGAGTAGGTCAAACCTCTGGGGCTCTAGACTTGGAGTTAATAATGCCTTATAATGTCAGTTGAGATAGTCAAGGTCGAGAACAAAATCCTATCTCTTAATGAGGGGAGACACAAAGCCATTTTTCAAAGAGCATAGGTACAGGGAGGGGTGGACAAATGTGACATTTTCCACAAACCTCAATTAATAGGGTCAACTTCCTGGTAAAGTTAAATTATATCCTCAGGAGTGCATATTGGCATTTGAACCAAACATCCAAGGTGGGAATAAAATAAGTCATTACACTCAGACTCAATAAGCTTAATTAAAATCTATCTCAATTTATAGATCATCTCAGTCTGGATCAAACTGTAATGGGCTCCTCTTATCTGGCCTTATGTAATAGGTTACTTCATACATACTTTAGAATGTTCATAAAAATTGGAAAACTAATAATAAGGAAAAGTTATTAATATAATCGGTACCTGTCTAAAATTATGAATGGTTTTCTCCAAGCTACTAGAATAAGATTCTCCTTGCTTGAAAGTCTTGAAAGTGTATCTTCCTAGTTATATAATTCTGTTTTCTGCTACTATGACAGAATACTACAAACTGGGTAAGTTGTAAACAGTAGAAGTTTGGGTCATGGCTCTGGAGGCTGGGAAGTTCAATATCTGGGGTTCCATCTGGGGGTCATCCTTTATGCTGCATCATCCCGTGGTGTAAGGCAGAAGGACAAATGGAACCAAGAGACAGAGAGAATGGGGGTCAAAATTAAGTTCTTTCTTGAGGAGTTCATCCCTGTGATAATGGCATTAATTCATTCATGAAGACTTTCAAAAGTCCTAATCACCTCTTATAAGTTCAATCTCCTAATATCATCATAATAGCAATTAAATTTCAACATGAGTTTTAGAGGGGACATTCCCACCACAGTGCCAGACTAGCTGTCATTATCTTACTAGTCATGATTCGTTGGTGAGCATTACATACATCAGCCAAATTCTTTCATTATGTCTTGGACAATGGCCAAATACAATATGCTAGCTGTAAAAAGCATTGTGCCCATCTGCTTCCAGTTGGTACAGAGCATAAGGGGAGAAAACAAAATTTGGTTGCAAATTCAGTAGGTTGTGGGAAAAAAGCTGATAAGAACATAGTGAACCCAATAAATTTATATAGTTAATATTCAACTAGCCACAGAAAATATTAATATGACTATAGTACAATCAATTGCAATACATGCCTGTTAAGAAAACCCAAACTTATCATGCTCTTAGACCAATAATTACATATTTATGAATCTATTAAAAGGGAACAATCCCAAAATAGCACCAACAACCATGAAAACTGTGCCATTTTCACTGTTCCTTAATAAGGAAAATTGGAAGTGTCCTAAATATTCAACAATATAAGAATTGCTAAGTAATTATAGTTTTTCATTGGATAGAACACTGTAGGGTTATTAAAATTGTGGTTATAAAGCCATGCAGCAACTTCAAAAATATGTGAAATACAATCCTAAAGGAAAAAATAAGGTAGAATTACATGCACACTGTCATTACAACTATGCAAACAAATGGGAAGAATGCTGAGTATCATGCAGAGCTAGTAGGAGTTGCCTTAGAACTCCTCATTTTCAAAAGCCTTAGAAATGTTATATCTTTGATTGAACTTCTGGTAACTTAACACAACTTCTGGAAATATAACTTAAGAAAATTACCTAAAATGAAAAAGAAAGGTTTACAAGGAAAAAAATTTTTACCACGTGCCAAAGCATCTTTCTTTAAAATTTGTGAAAAACTCAAAACAACCAAATGTATAGGAAGAATAAAATGGTTAAATGAATTGTATCTTGGTGGACATACTGGCATATGCCTGTAATCCCAGTGACTCAAGAGGCTGAGACAGGAGGATCACAAGTTTGAGGCCAGTCCCACAATTTAGGGAGGCCCTAAAGAGCTTACCTGTCTCAAAATAAGAAATATAAAGGGCTAGGTGTGTATCTCAGTAGTCCAGCATACACAGGTTCAACTTCCAGTACCAAAAAATAAAATAAAAATAAAAAGTTGCATCTTAACTGTATGCAAAGTATTATGCATTCATTAAGAATGAAAGAGTTTAATGACAAAGAGAAATTCATAACTTCATAAGAAAAAAGCAATATGAATTTTTTAAAAAGCAATATGTAAAATATTAACTACACGATTTAAAACTATATAGAGAAAAATGAAACTACTGGTGGTTAGATAAGAACAATTTTTTAAAGCTCTTCATCTTTCTCATGCACTACTATGTTTATAAGTTGCACAAGATGAGCATCAAAAGCAGTATTACTTTGAAAGTCAAAAAATTTAAAAAAAAAATTAATAGGAAAGAAAATAAAAAGTAAATATCAGTATTTACACTTACTATGTGCAAGGATAACTGACTAAGGGTTATATGATTATCTGTCTAGTTTCTACATGATGGAATGTAGTTATGTTTAACTTATAACTTCAAAACCCATAGTTTTTATGAGGTAATCTATGCTAGACTTCACTCTCCAGTAAGACATGATTCTATTATTACTCTTTTACATTTATATAAGTCCAGAAGGGCCCCCACATCCATGGGTTTCACTCCTGCAGATTCAACTGGTCTTAGACTGAAAATATATATTTTTAAATTATCTATATTGAATATGCCCACATATTTTCCTAGTCACTATCCCCTAAACAATGCAATATAACAACTGTTTATGTAGAATTTGTAATACATTAGAAATTTAATGTAATTTAGAGATTTGATTTAAAGTATACTGGAGGATGTGTATATATTATATACAAATATTATTCAATTTTATACAAGGGAAATGAGCATCCTTGAATTTGGGTATTTGAGTGCCCCATAACAAATCTCACAGATATCAAGGGACAAGTGAGTGGCTTACAGATTGCAAAATTCTTCATTGGTATTATTTCACTACAAAGTAATTCATTACCATTATTTCATTCACTTCTCACAGCACCTGTGTGAGGTAGATATTGTTACCTACCATGTTACACTTGTAAAACCTGAGTCTCAGAGGTTAAGTGAGGTTGTCCAAGTTATGTGAGAAATTCATAACTGAACAGTATTGTACCCAGTTCTTGTGCGGCCCAACACTATACTCTATCAGCTTCTAAGGGATCTTTATAATGATTCTCATCAGGAACAATAAGCCCTGTGCCATTGCAAACATGATCTAAATCCCTTAAGCATTAAATAACTTACTAAAAGAGTGACTTTGATTTGCTTTGTATCTACTCTTTTCACTGTCTTCACAATTATTACATCTTTCGAAGTTAGTCTTTGATGTTTCAGTTAGTGCTTTCCCAACACATCTCCAATCCTTTGATATACTCGACTAATTAAACAGTGATGTGGATTTTGTGTGAAGCACTTTTTAATTAGCCACAGTGATTCCCAAATTACTCAGTCTTGACTCGGGACCCTTAATATTCAAACTGGCAATTTAGTGCATATAAACTCTTTATTTAAATAGTGACATCTGAGATTAAGCTCAACAAAGGTTTCTATGGAAACTAGCAGCAATATCAAAACTTTCCAAAACATCAGAAGTGTAAAAATGAATGACAGAAAAAATAGCTATCATATTCTGAAAGGTTAATTTCACTCCTCTCACTAATTTCCCTAAATGTGCCTGCATATTCATAACAAGACTCAGGAATTCATTTGCTAAGAGAGAATCCTAAGTGGGTAAGAATAACACAGGAAGTGAAAGTTCATGTTGTTTGTCAATAATATTGAAGCCGATTTCATAGAACTACAGAGGTTAAAGGTGAAAAACAATATAAGTTTACATGAATAAATATACACAGATAATATAGATAAAATTGCCAAAATTTTAGAATCTCTGCAGCAGAAAAAACATCAATATATTTTGTGATTTGGTTCCTAATAGAAAGTTAAATAAGACTTCTGCCTTCCTGTGAACTAAGAACACAGGGAAACATTTTCTAAACTTGACACCAGAATGAAATGCAAACATAAACATGTTTATGAAATGTTGCAATTGCTCTTTAAAATAGCTTTGAGATTCAAGCACAATGTAAGAACAATTCATAAGTTTTGCAAGTGTTAATTCCTGCTGTGAATGTTAATCAAATTCCAGCTTTAACCTTGACATTTACATGAGCCCTGACAATTGAAAACCCAAAATATTAGTGTACATGGCTACGGAGGTCAAATTTTTTTTTTAATGAGGGCTCAAGTCATAAAACGTTCCCTAAAACTCCTTACATAAAGACATCCAAGCATGTTTAATATGTGTACTGATGGAAAAGTGACATAGACCACTAAAAAGTCTCAAATTTAACATTCCCCAAACCAACCTCCTGTTTTTTCCCCAGCCACTCTTCCCTAAGTGTTGAAGTCTCAATGATGACACCAGTTCTCCAGTTTCTCAAAACAGTCATTCTTGACAATTCTGTCAGCAAATCCCCTCAGCTCTTATTCAAAATAAACTCAGCACTGAAAACCTGTCTCCATCTTCTTGCTATTACTGTGATGCAGTTCCCCACGTCTCACGCCTCCCTACTGGCCATGGGCCCTTCCTTCTCCTGTCAATGCTTCTGTATCCCCTGGCTCCAGCAACCTGATCCCTTTCTTTTCTCCTAAACCAGACACTTCTTTTCACATGCTGTTCCCTCTGCTTGGAAAACCCTTCCCTAATAATCTGATGACTCATTCTCTCATCTCCTTCAGGTTTTAAACCATTTCCTAAGTGAGGCTTTCTCTGTTCATTCTTTTTAAAGTTGCAATCCCTCCACCCCCTTGCTCTCTAATCCCATGCCTTATTTTCTCCATAGGTCTTATGATTCCATAAATGAATATCCACTTTCCTTGAGTTATTTTTGTGATTGTTGTTTATTGTCTATTTTCCTGCACAGCATTGTAAGGTCCTAGAATGAAGCCTGACACCGAGTACAACTAAAATCTGTTTAATGTTGAATAAAAGAAATTGTGTGAAATCATGGGCCTAACTTTTCTTTAAAAATAAAAAACTCCCTACACCATAAGATGATATAAATTAGCTGATCAATTAACTAACAAGAATTGACTGAGTTTCCAGAGACTAATGTTGTACAGGGTTCTATGACGGACACAGAGTTCTCTCTGCATAGATTCTCCATTTATAAAAGAAAACATTTCTTAGGAAGCAATTAGAGAACAAGACCTTATACAGGCTGTCCAGGAGGCATGGATTTTCATTCTGTTGTTGGCAATAACTATATGAATCTTGGGTAACTATTGCCCCATCAATCCTCAACATCTTAAAAATTTTGCAAGGAGACTTTCCTAGATGCTTAGCTTCTGTGGTTCTATTACCTCAGAGAAATGAGAAGTGAGCAGAAAAATATGAATACGTAGTTTAGTACTTATCTTCCCTTCCTTCTGCCTCTTTAGTTGGATTATATGTCTGAACCTCCCTAGAAGCCACACTGAGGTTGGTCTAAAAACCTGTATTGAAAATAAATCCACACCAGAAAATTTCCCAGGGAACTAGACCAAACTTCATAAAGTCTGATAAACATTGATGTGTTTATACATATTGCTGTTTTAAAGAATTTTCTAACATCAAAATGTAAATATTATTGAAGATAGAAATAGTTTATGTAATTAGTATTATTCTTTCTCCATTTTGTACAAACCCATTGCCTCTAGTTATTTATCTATTTCATGAGTGGGGAGTGATCTCTTTGAATTTTCCCAAAGGGATCTTGATTTCCTATAAGTCCAGAGTTGCTGATTTTTCCCTTCTCTGTCTCTTTTCCTTCTCTACAGTGTTTTTTATTGAGATGTGGTATGAACAGATGGATTCCTGACATTTCTAAATATTATCTGCTCAGCTGAGAGAGGAAATAAATGTCAGACCTCTGTTGTGTCAGACAAATGAGGTCATGGGTAGACTTCACAACCCACCATCATGAGAAGATCATCATGCTATGCTACCAATCCAGTATGGATGACTGGCTTTGAATGGCACCATGAGAGACCCTAGATGTCTATGTCTATTACATAGACAATAGTGAAAAAGAACAGGAACAACAATGTCCCCATGCAGTAATGATAATGCTTAAAAGTTAAGTGTTAAGAAGTTTGGGCTAATGTATTTCTGTGGAAAAGGAGCATGCTGTGGAGTTCACCCGGCCCCTGAACACCTTGGGATAATGTGCCATCCTTTCTTGGCATGCATAAGCAGTGCCCAGGAAATACCTCTCCAACCAGGAACCATCCTCTGGTTGACAGATGAAAGTACAATTTCTTGGCACCTGTGTCCATAAACATCATGTTGGTGGTATAGAATATGATGATATGAGTATTAAGCAAGTCATAAAGGCGGAGGGGGGAAGGATCAAACCAGTGTTGCTTACTGATCTTTGTGGTAGTATCTTCTAAGTACACATGCAATAAAACTTCCCTCTGGCTCAAGTACTAGAAATCCGATTTCTTAGTTGGCTTTTCATTTATTTAGGCTAACTCTTCTTATCAGTTGCTCTCTGATACATCAAAGCAGTCTTCCCAGAATACAGGACAATGAATTCCTGGGGGTTATACATGCTTACTTTGTTCTAGCTATTTTATACACTAAGATAGCCCTTCTATCTTTGAATCTCCAGCACTGGCACTTTCTATTCTCATTCAACAGCCTGTAATGGAATTGAAGGAGATGACCAAAGCTCTGGAGTGTTATTTTGTGACCACGAATTACCTGTGCAGATTCTTTTAAAGTTGGGATTTTCCAGAAGGTGTCCTGGTAGGCGGCACTGGAACCGATGTTGCCAGAATTCAGGGAACCAGGGATTCCTCGTATTAGTGTCCAGCCTCAGTTTCAGGAAATAATCATCAAATGACCTGACCTCCGGAGACTGCAGCTTTATCGTGATTCCCCCGTTGGCTTCCACCTCATAACCTTCAATGACTTCATCTCTGTCTGCCCATCCATCACTAAAAATGCAGGGATCAGGGTGGGGAGAGAGAAAGACAAACATCTCACAAATAGAGCTCTCAGAGTTATGTACGAATGAAGAAATCCAGAAAAGGCTAAAGTCTATTTTAGGTTAGCATTACTGCCCATTAATGATTCCCTCTTTGGTAAGAACTTGTAAAAATAAAATATTCTATTTATTTTTTCTGCACAGTACTGAAGTCATGATGAAGATGATGGTAGAAATAATTACAACAGCTAAAGTTCCTTGAGCATTCACTAGTCATCAAATTTTGGGCTCTTCACTTTATTGAGATGGAAAATATTCAGCAACTAGCTGAGGTCTTCCTGGATCTAGGTAATCTGGCTTCCATGTCCTGTACTCCTTACCACAAAATCACAGAGCCTATCAGTCACTGCCCAGATCAGAGAAAAATATAACTGAGGTACTTGGGACCTCACAGTAAGAGCTCAGCAAGCTTGCAACATTGTGATCAAGATCATTATGTGAACTGTGCTAGAAAACTGATTTATCTCTGAAACACACCAATCATGGTTTTGATTCCTGGGATGTTTTTTTCAATCTTGTCCTCCAGAGAAGTGACCAGATTTTTTTTTCCTAATGCTATCTCAAAATAATAGCTTTAATGAAAACCAATCTCACCCTCAAGTGTAAAAAGAATCCAACTTCTCACCAAATGGGGGCTCACTGACATTTGATTAAGTGGGTTAGAATTTTTTAAACATGATTACCTTCTAAAATATTCACATCTACCATGGGTTATGTAGCCCCAGTTTAATTCAGGTATTTATGTGAGCCAGCCATAAGAGGTCATCAAGGAAAAATTGTACTATACAGAATTGAATAGGCCAATGTGGCTTTATTCAAGATTGTTACAATATGTAATAGGTAGTGGGAAATAACCCATCGTCTCTGTCAGAGTGTCTTATTTGCTTCTCATAGAGCAGGGAACTGGGCCAAATATATTTGACTGACCAGAGCTCACCCCTTGTTACATGAGCTCAGTTGGGATAAGTGTGTTTTCTCCCTTGCTGAGCTAATTGATGCACTTCCTCCACAAACTACACATGAGTCATATTTCCAACAGGTCAAGGGTTATAGGAGATGTATGTTGGTGGCGATGGATTTCTTCAGACAGTGATGTCTGCTCTGAGATGTAAAGGGGTCAGCATAGCTCAGGTAAAGAGAAGAAGAAGGACTGGCATCAAGTTTCCTGGTAGATGAACACAGAAAAAAGATCACAGGATATTTAAGGGGTTTGGAAGTAGTCAGCAGAGCTGGATCACAGAGAAGTGCTGAACGAGATGGGGGTGGGCACATAAATCCCAACCTAGACAAGATTAGCCTGAGGACCTTGGGAAGTTCTTGAAGTTTGTAAAGCCTGTTCTTCAACAAGAGTTCTTAGCTCTCCCCCTTCATGGTAAGTGACCTGAATATAGTTTAAGTGGGTCCTTTGCTCATGATCACTGAAAATGATGACCAGTCAAACTGATCAGAAAGATTGACTCCTTCACCTATTTGCTCAAATCTACTGAGTGGCCCAACCTTGATTGATTATTTACTTTTACACTTATTGATATTTACTAACTACTTCTCCAGCAATATGGAGACTTGAGCCATAGTTTATGTCATGTTCAAAAGAAGGGTAAAAATAAAACCAGTTAGCCTTTTAAGAAATTCTGCCTCTGAGTAAAATTTGAAATCAAAATGGCTTGTAACATGAAGAAAATAATTATTTTTTGACATAAAGGTTAGGCTTGAAGTGTTTCTCTCCAAGGTTTAATATTATAAGAGATTGGTTTAGAGTCTGTACAAGAAACTCAAGATCTCACGATTTTGAAAAGTATATAAAATGAACGTTCTATGATGTGCCTGCACTTTTTTTGAGTCTTGCTTACTTCTATAAAGTCAAATGTCATGTCAATGCTAGAAGCAGAGAAAAGTGTGACCTCCTACCTTTGAGCCCACCAACACAGAAGGGCACATCCTAGGGTGAAAGCTTTGTGTTGCAGACCAATTGAAGCCATATGGCTTAGTGGGTAGGAGCCCCAAACCCCCTTCATCGTTGATCAAAGCCCGTCACCCTCACTGAAGATGACTCCCTTTCGGGAAGTTACAAGTGGTGCTAAATTTCAGAGATCATAAAAATGAAGGAAAACCAGGGCATGATGGACAAATTATTCAAGTAGGAATACCTGGTGAATATCTTTTAAAGAGTAAGTTTGCTGAAGTTTTGTATGTGGTCTTAAATATACCACAGGTAAGATGTAAGGAATGTGTACTGAAACAGCTGCTGAAAAACATCTATAAAGCAATCTTCCATTTTCATGCTTTTAAATTGTTTTTATCCATGTCTCTCTTGTCAAATGCACTTACGGAAAATTAAAAGGATTTTTGCTGTTCAGTTGTCTTGGGTTTGGGGTGAGGATATTATTTTGGTGAATTATCTATAAAAGGCACTTTAAAACGCAGAGCCATCAGCTCCCCTGCCTCCTGGTCTGGGGTCTTCCTTAGATGGTGGTGGTGGTGGCATGGTCTGTGTTCAGCCTTAGAGGACTCATGGGTCACCCCCTTGGAGGGTTAGGAGTGAAAGCTGCTGTGCTGGGTGGTAACACAGCCTCAGTGCTGGACTCTGAGGCACATTCACAGCCTCTGGCAGCTTCTGCCACTCCATCCGTTTCCCAATTATGAGTTCCTTTCCCTAGCTGGCGCCTAGAAATAAAGCTGCATATTGTGGAGGAACAGGGTGACTCTGTAACAGAAAGCTAAAGTGTTTCTCACTGGTACACAAAAATCCTTATTTCTTATCCCTGTGACAACATTTTAATACAATTCTTCAAAAGGTTGTTCTTCTCTTCCCATCAGATCTTTGTTCTTTTTCCTATACCATTTCTCATTCCAAACTTGGATATGACTTCCTCTACAAATAAATTCTGATGCCAATAACAGGAAAATACTATTTTTACTTCTACCAATCATAATTTGACAGGATGCATGCTATTCTTACAGAATATCAGTTAAAATAACTTAATTAGCAAATGGACAGTAAAAAAAAGAAATACAAGAATGTTGATTTTTTTAAATGTGCAAAAACATTTTAGAAACCCCATTTCTATTTGATTGAAATAATTATGATCTAGATACTAAAATAATTTTTATTTAAAATGTCTTGAGGTCCAGGAATTATGTATAACAATTATTTTAAATTTTTAAAATTATTTTAATTTAATTTCTCAATTATTTAAAACTACTGCAGAGATTAACATATAATCGGGAAAAGAAGAAAAACATGAAGCAATATCTTAGAGAACACATGTAAACTAGCACAATGTTCTATAATTTATAGTGTGAACCATATTCATAAAGGTTAAGAAGATGTAGCAGCATCATGTAATTTAAATCAAGTGATGCCATTTGTGAGAAACTTTATGTAGGTGTCCAGCATTTTCTATAATAATTTGAACAGGTTTTATTCCTTTGACATTTATCAGAACAATTTATTCACTCATTGAGAAATACATGAGATGAGCCCTCCAATTTTTGAGGTTACTGCCTGGAGATTTCTAAACCATGATGCCAGAAGGTAGGAAGGAACCCAGGAACAGCCCAGTGGATTTGCTAAGTTGACCTGCAAATGTGGCAAAGCCAAGGTGGCCAGAGGTCACAGGGAAAAATACTGGCAAGTACAGTGCAACAGAGAGAGAGACAGAATAGTCTGGAATATATCTCCCTCAACTACTGCTTAGTTTAATATTAGCAAGCTGATGCACATGATGAAATTACCTAAGGCTAAGAAAACAAGCCACCAAAATAATTAGAGGAACAGTGCCTGGAGGTGTTACAGTACTGGAAGTAGTAAATGTTCCCAGTGCCCCGCAGAAAACTTCCTACTTCACAGGGAATTAAAGTATTAAGGAGGGTTTTGCCACAGTCAGAGAAAAACTTAGCCTAGATTAAAGACTACCCTGATACTCCCTAATAAAGCATTAAGAGAGATACAAAAAGATCAAAATAATTTACCAATTTCCAGAAATAGCTCAAGAATATTTTCAGACACAAAATATCCAACAACCAAAAAGGTAAAATTAACAATGGCTGCCACCCAGTGAAAAATTATCCAGCACATGAATCCATGGGTGGAATGAGAAGGAAGGAGATATGTAAGTGACAATTTTAACAAACTCTCACACAGTAATGTGAATGGGGTAGAGGATTTTTAGAGTCATGTGATATGAACACAGAAGAGGATATTTTAGATTGAGTGGTCAGAGGGGCAACTTTGAAGAGATAGCACTTAAGCTGAGATCTGAGTTTCATGAAGCCTGGCCATGTGAAGAGAGAAGGAGGACTGTAGGTAGCTAATAATAACATCTTAAGAGAGGAACAAGCATCTGTGGCTGAACATTACCGTCGTCACAGAAATCTAGGCTCAAATTGTTTGTATTCACCACAACAGATGGTATTTGAATAGATACTTGTATTATTTAGATGTGGTTTGGCTTCAAGATTCATATGTTGGGAGCTAGGTCCCCAGGGTGGCTGCTTGGAAGTGATCAAAGGAGATTTTGGCACCTGGTGTCTCATACATGCCCTCCTAACATGATGTGACACAGCCTCAAAACCATGATAGCCTCAAAAGGGTTTACACCAGAGCTGAGTCAATGTCAGCACAATGCACTTGAACTTCAAAAAATTGTGCGCTAAATAAACCTCTTTTGTTTATAAAGTTAGCCTGTCTCAAGTATTTTGCAATAACAATGAAAAAATGAACAATTATAGATACTTTCCTGCTTTTTGTCTATCTACTGTATATTCAATATTTTCTAAGATATCTTAAATTTTTGAAGTATTTTTACAGTTTTTAAAAAGTCTTAGTAAATAAAGATGACATTTTCAAAAGAAGGTAATCTCATTTTGATAACCCAGATTCATGTGCATCTCTGAGAGCAAAACTGGAGAATCAATGAGGCCACTGGGGCTTGAAGCAAGCCATAGCTCTCTTTCTTGTAGCCCATTTAGCAGACACTGTTTCTATGTCATTATGACCCCCAGAAACACCTCAATATTCCAACACTTCACCAAGATATCCCAAGTGTCTTTCAGATAAAACTTTAAATCATGTTCTTAGAAAACTCCATGTGGCTCTAAAACCATCTTGTGTTATCACGAGATATTGGCTAGGGCTAAATCAAAACTGACTGATTTTGGAATTTAAATTCTGCAAGGTTTGAGTGGAATTTGAAGCTTTCACCTTTAGCTTCACTAAGCTCAAAAGTGAGCTCCAACTCATCACTAAAATTTCCATTACCAGCCATGTTTAGTGTCCTGTAGTGGCTAAAATGAAACCCTGGGTTTGAGGGGCGGGCTCAGCTTGGAGACAGAAGCAAATGCACATTTTTGTGAAAGAAAAAAGACAAGTGTTCTTTGATGAAGATGACATGTATTCTTCATAGAGAACAGATATAACTTCTACATATTCTTACCCTCAGATGACTTACTGTCACATGTGAATGGGGCACATAAGTATTCATGGGGGCAGGGAGGGTAGGTGTCAAGAGTAATTAAACAAATACCAACCAGAACAAAATGGAGGTTGTTATGTTAATGTAAGAAAGATAGAATTCATTTTCAGATATTACAATAATTTTCAGTCATTACTGGGAATTAAGAATCAGTATATATGAGAGAAATAAAATTTGAAATTTATTTACAAAATAACACAGCATCAAGATATAAAGTAATTAATAAATTCTCTCCCTCCTGTTTAAAATTCCCTTTGCAATCTATCCTACCAGCTGGCAAAGTTTTGGAGGGATTTTAAAAAATCTAGCACAATTAACATGTTTGAGTAATGAGTATATGTAGACTTTTATACTCAACAAAAAAGGGGGCATGTGAATATGTTTCATGGAATTCTTGGAAAAATTTTAAAATATCCTTGTTAGTAGACAAGTCTCAAAGTACTTCAAAAATTAATATTCACCCCACATCTCTGAATCCATAAATTTTGAGTTTTAAATTATTGTTATCATCTTCTAATATATTTGAAAACAAAAACTTAAATTTCTAATTAAACTTAGGTTAAATAAAAGTCACCATGAAAATTAAAATAGTATTAATTAAACATAAAAAGAAATAGTAAATATTAAAATTTAAGATAAGCATCTCATAGAGCTTTGAAAAAAGCTTAATTACCAAATCTGACTCAACAAGGGATATGATTTGGATAGTATTTCTATATTAACAACACTATGCATTCCAATCCATGACCACTAAATACCCTTCCATTTATTTGTGCTTTTTTACTTTTTAAAATGGTGTTTTCAGTTTTCAGTGTACTTAGTCTTTCACCTCTCCAGTTAAATTTATTCTCAAGTATTATTTCTAGGAAGAGATGCTTTGTTAGTGAAACTTTTTAAAAATTTCATTTTAGGATTGTTCATTGCAAATGTGCAGTGACATGATTGATTTTTAATAATTTTTTTAGTTGTAGACAGATACATAACTTTATTTATTTATATACGTATTTTTATGTGGTGCTGAGGATCCAACCCAGTGCCTCATACAAGCACCTTGCCACTGAGCCATAATTGTAACCTGACACAATTGATTTTTGTAGGATGATTCTTCATGCAAAACTGAAAGTTTTTTTGGTCTGTTTATTAGATATAGGAGCTTCTTTTTGTGGTTTATTTGGTATTTTTCATATACTGCATCATATCAGTTATGAATAAAAATAGTTTCAGTTAGTTCCATCCCTCAGCTTTTAACATATTTATCTTGTCTAATTGATTTTTCTAAAACTTCTAACACCATAAATAATGCAGTGATAACAGTTGGCATTATTTTCTTTTTCCTGGTATTAGAAGGAAAGCTTTAAGTCTTTTATATCCAACCATGAGGTTTCTGTGGTTTTTTCATGAATACCTTTTATCATATTAAATAAGTTTGCTTCTAATACTAGATTTCTAAGTGTTTCTAAAATGAAAGTGTGTTGGCTTTTGTCAAGGCCTTCTCTGTTAAAATTGAAGTAATCATGTTATATTTTGCCTTTATTTTATTAATGTGGTATATTTTATGTTGTTTCATTTTCTAATTGAACTGCCATACTTTATTGAGATAAATTCTACTTAGTCATGGTGTCTAATCCTTTTTGATATAGTATTAAGTAAGTTTGCTAACATTGTATGAAGAATTTTTATATCTATACATGTAAGCAATAATGGCGTATATTTTCTATTTTTTATAATATTTTGTCTGGCTTTGGTATCATGGCAATTCTGGCTTCATGGGATGAGTTAGGAAATGTTTATTTCTCATCTGTCTTCAGAAAAATTTGCTATTGGTTTGTTCAAATTTTCTAGTTATTCATATGTCACATTTAGTAATTTATATTTTTAGGAAATTTTCAATTTTAGCTAAGTTGTATAATTCATTGGTAATGTTTCAATGCGTGATAACATTAAATGAGAAAAACATATGAATATCTAACTGGATTTAGAAAAATCATTGCAAAAAGTTTAATATTTGTTCAAAATTGAAAACACACATACATACATACATGCTGACATAAAATTGCATTAAGGATGCTGGATTAAATTATTAATAGTATAAGAGAAAAACAGAGAAAATCCCATACCTTAGTATATATGTACACTATGGCAAAGTAGTTTTACTCCTCATTATGCATTCAACAGAAATGTGTACATATGCACTCCTCAGACATGAACAAGAATGTGCACAGAATTAGTGTTTCTAACTATAGTTAACTCATGTTCATAAAGTAAAATGGTATTGCATTCACACAAGTGAATGCAACAAAGTAATGAAAACAAACTATTCTATATGCAATAGCATGAATGAACCTTATAAGCATAGTAATGATCAAATAATACACACACAGAAAATAAACTTTTGTATAATCATATTATTCTAGCTGTATCATTTCTTAGTATTTATCCAAAAGAATTAAAGTCAGCACACTGTAGTAATGCATGCATACCCACATTTATAGAGGTGTAATTCACAATAGCCAAATTATGGAACTCACCTTCATGTCCATCAACAGATGAATGGATAAAGAAAAATTTAGATATATAAAATCATATATATATATATATATATATATATATATATATATATATATATATGATAAAGCTTTGTTCAATCATTAAGAACAAAATTGTGTCATTTGTTAGAAAATAGATGGAACCTGAGAGCAGTCTGTAAAGAGAAATATGCCTAACTCAGAAAGTCAAGGGTCATAATTTTTTTTCTCATATGTGGAAACTAAAGAGACACATGGGAAAAAATAGATGGTATTAGGAGGGAGAGATCTCATAAAAATAGAAGGCAGAAGAGTAGAGGCAATGGATTAGGGCAAAGGGAAGAGTGGAGGGAAAGGAGAGGTACTAAGGGATAAAATTGAACAAATTATATATGTGCATGAATATATATCAACAAATCCTACTATTATATATAATTATAATGTGCCAATAAAAATAAACAAACCAATAGAAAATAAAAAATAGATTATGCTCTGTGGAAATAAGCAAAATAATTCTCTAAATTTAACTCAAAATAATAGTTTTGTTTAAGAAGAAAATGTAATACCAATTGGGAGAGAACATGAGGAAAATTTGTGGGTGCTGGGTATAATCAAAATCCATTTTCTTATATGGTCACTGCAATGAGAAGCTAACACATATACCTAGTGAAAAACTGTAAAAAGTGTAAGATTAACATAATAAGTATATGGCAGAAATTGAACAAAGTATATCTGCCATTTCAAACCAAAGGAATATTGGTTTAATCCACCCATAATAATAATATATTAAATTAGATTCTAAAGAAAAATGTAAAACTATGCTGAATACAAGACTCATCTAAAATACTATTTCAAAAATCACAAAAACAAAAATGTGTATAAGAGGATATCAGAGAAATGTAAGTAAAAAGAAACTAGGTAACATAGTTTTAATATCAAAAAAGGAGTAATTTAAGGCAAAAGCCTATCTAGAGTTCAGCTGATTAGCAAGTTTAATCCCATCTGTAATATTAATTCCCCTCATACTACGTAATATTGTAATCTCTTCAAAGAGCCCTCTGCCTGCCTTATGTCTTAACTTTTGATTCTTCTGATGTAGTAACAAATGGTTGTGCAACTACACCCCTTGGTTTTATTTCTTTCCTTCAGTGAATCAGGAGATTTTAGATTATTTGAAATCTGGACTTGTTGAAAATTTCTTAATTCACCCATTTTTGCCTAATAGCTTTTTTCACAATTTATCTCCATCCTCTATTATTTTACTAGAAGTAGTCAAAAAAAGAAGAAAATAGAAAGAATGAAAGAAAGAAAGAAAGAAAGAAAGAAAGAAAGAAAGGGGAAGGAAGGAAGGAAGGAAGGAAGGGAGGGAGGAAGGGAGGAAGGGAGGAAGGGAGGAAGGGAGGAAAGGAGGAAGGAAGGAAGGAAGGAAAAGAAAACTCAAGATGTACTTTTTAGAATTTTATTTTAAAATCCCCTTACCTAACCCAGAAATCTAGGCTTTTTTGATCATCCTTCATCTTTGTCTTTGCCCTTTCTTCAATTCCAAAGTCATCCTATCATTGTATATATTTGTTACATGAGCGTCTCACTTATAGGTAGCATAAATTTTACTAGTTTCCTTTTGTTGCTACTCTATAGCAAACTCACACAACTTAGTGGCTTAAAACAACACTTATTATCTTATAATTCTAGAAGTAAGAAATCCAAAATGGGTCTCACTAGGCTAAACTCAAGGTGGCAACAGGGCTGTATTACTTCTAGGTCCTCTTTTTCCAGACCAAGAGGCTGTGTGCATTTTTTGGCTTGTTGTTCTTTCCATATTCAAAGCCACACATTGCATCACTGTGACTCCCCTGCCTCTCTGTCCCCCTTTAGAGAGCCCTTAATTGACCCATCTAGAAAGTCCAGGATTATCTCCTGCCTCAAAATTTTTACTTTAACCACATCTACAAAGTCCTTTTTGCTATGATAAGGTAACATGCTCACAGGTCCTACGGATCATGATATGAATACTTTGGGGGCCAATATTTTCCTGCCATCACTTAGTGTAAGAAAGAGGAGACTACTAGGTGGATCTAGGAGCAGGAATATTAACTGTCCTGATGGACAACCTGAGAAACATGCAAAGGAGAAGGGGGTGATAGTTCGAATAGGTTAATTGTATAAGGGGGAAACAGACCCATAAGTCCCTAAGACTCAGGGGACATATAAACCTGAGAGGCTTGAATGATATTGAAAATTTCACCCATTGGCTCAGAATTATCGAGGAACTGTCTTGGGAGGGTTGCAATTGATGCTGGATGCAGAAGATTGAGTCTTTCAAAGACAAAGAGTAACATAAAAGCTCTTTTAGAGATAGCTCTGGCTGGCAGTACTGAAGATGGAGAAGTCAGAAAGTTGAAGTCTACATAACCTTATAGTTCCTCAGCTGAATTCGTTTTAGAAATGCAATTCTGTGTCTGCATCTTAAGACCCTCTCAAATATGACAGCATAACTTTATGCTTAAATGGTTAACTGAAGTAAGCATAAGAGTAAAGGGCTCCAGAGAATGGCCTAATAAAGACCCTGACTCCTTTCAGGAAGAGGAAAGCCACTAGCAGTGTAGGCCAGGAGCTTCCCTGGTCAGCTTGATTGCAGATCCAAGCTATATTCTGGGGAGACTGTTTAAACCATTGTTAAGGAAAAATCCTCTTTCCATTTAAAACAAACTCTTTCTTAGTCAAATGCTAATAGATTCATTATCAAAACTGAAGTGATAATCTAGATAACCTGAGCAAAATCTTTCACAAAACCTCTGAAGCTGTGTTCCTTTTTTAATCCGAGTCTGATGACTGTATTGATTGCCTGTCCATGTTAATCAAATACAAATAATTGTTGAGTTCATCATCTCAATTACTGCCTATGTACCACTAAAATATGTAATTTTCATTATCTGTTTCTCCAGTGGGATAATATGCCTGCCATTTAATTTTTTTATTGGTTGTTCACAACATTACAAAGCTCTTGACATGTCATATTTCATACATTAGATTCAAGTGGGTTATGAACTCCCAATTTTACCCCAAATGCAGATTGCAGAATCACGTTGGTTACACATCCACATTTTTACATACTGCCATATTAGTGACTGTTGTATTCTGCTACCTTTCCTATCCCCTACTATCCCCCCTCCCCTTCCCTCACATCTTCTCTCTCTACCCCATCTACTGTAATTCATTTCTCTCGTTGTTAATTTTCCCATTCCCCTCACAACTTCTTATATGTAATTTTGTATAGCAATGAGGGTCTCCCTTCGTTTCCATGCAATTTCCCTTTTCTCTCTCTTTCCCTCCCATCTCATGTCTCTGTTTAAAGTTAATCTTTTCTTCCTGCTCTTCCTCCCTACTTTGTTCATAGTTGCTCTCATTATATCAAAGAAGACATTTGGTATTTGTTTTTTAGGGATTGGCTAGCTTCACTAAGCATAATCTGCTCTAGTGCCATCCATTTCCCTGCAAATTCTATGATTTTGTCATTTTTTTATTGCTGCATAGTACTCCATTGTGTATAGATGCCACATTTTTTTTAATCCATTCATCTATTGAAGGGCATCTGGGTTGGTTCCACAGTCTAGCTATTGTGAATTGTGCTGCTATGAACATCGATGTGGCAGTATCTCTGTAGCATGCTCTTTTAAGGTCTTCAGGGAATAGTCCAAGAAGGGCAATAACAGGGTCAAATGGTGGTTCCATTCCCAGCTTTCCCAGGAATCTCCATACTGCTTTCCAAATTGGCCGCACCAATTTGCAGGCCCACCAGCAATGTACAAGAGTACACTTTTCTCCACATCCTCACCAGCACTTGTTGTTGTTTGACTTCATAGTGGCTGCCAATCTTACTGGAGTGAGATGGTATCTTAGGGTGGTTTTGATTTGCATTTCTCTGACTGCTAGAGATGGTGAGCATTTTTTCTTGTACTTGTTGATTGATTGTATGTCCTCCTCTGAGAAGTGTCTGTTCAGGTCCTTGGCCCATTTGTTGATTGGGTTATTTGTTATCTTATTGTCTAATTTTTTGAGTTCTTTGTATACTCTGGATATTAGGGCTCTATCTGAAGTGAGTAGTAAAGATTTGTTTCCAGGATGTAGGCTCCCTATTTACCTCTCTTATTGTTTCTTTTGCTGAGAAAAAACTTTTTAGTTTGAGTAAGTCCCATTTGTTGATTCTAGTTATTAACTCTTGTGCTATGGGTGGCCTATTGAGGAATTTGGAGCCCAACCCCACAGTATGTAGATCGTAGTTAACTTTTTCTTCTATCAGATGCCGTGTCTCTGATTTGATATCAAGCTCCTTGATCCATTTTGAGTTAACTTTTGTGCATGGCGAGAGAAAGGGATTCAGTTTCATTTTGTTGCATATGGATTTCCAGTTTTCCCAACACCATTTGTTGAAGATGCTATCCTTCCTCCATTGCATGCTTTTAGCCCCTTTATCAAACATAAGATAGTTGTAGTTTTGTGGATTGGTTTCTGTGTCCTCTATTCTGTGCCATTGGTCCACCCGCCTGTTTTGGTACCAGTACCATGCTGTTTTTGTTACTATTACTCTGTAATATAGTTTGAAATCTGGTATCGCTATACCGCCTGATTCACACTTCCTGCTTAGAATTGCTTTTGCTATTCTGGGTCTTTTAATTTTCCATATGAATTTCATGATTGCTTTATCTATTTCTACAAGAAATGCCATTGGGATTTTGATTGGCATTGCATTAAACCTATAGAGAACTTTGGGTAATATCGCCATTTTGATGATGTTAGTTCTGCCTATCCATGAACAGGGTATATTTTTCCATCTTCTAAGATCTTCTTCTACTTCTCTCTTTAGGGTTCTGTAGTTTTATTGTATAAATCTTTCACCTCTTTTGTTAGGTTGATTCCCAAGTATTTTATTTTTTTTGAGGATATTGTGAATGGAGTGTTTTTCCTCATTTCCGTTTCAGAAGTTTTGTCGCTGATATACAGAAATGCCTTTGATTTATGCGTGTTGATTTTATATCCTGCCACTTTGCTGAATTCATTTATTAGTTCTAGTAGTTTCTTTGTAGATCCTTTTGGGTCTTCTAGGTATAGGATCATGTCGTCCGCAAATAGTGATAATTGAAGTTCTTCTTTTCCTATTTTTATGCCTTTAATTTCTTTCGCCTGTCTAATTGCTCTGGCTAGTATTTCAAGGACTAAATTAAATAGAAATGGTGAGAGAGGGCATCCCTGTCTTGTTCCAGATTTTAGAGGGAATGCCTTCAACTTTTGTCCATTCAGAATGATGCTAGCCTGAGGCTTAGCATAGATAGCTTTTACAATGTCAAGGTAAGTTCCTGTTATCCTAGTTTTTCTAATGTTTTGAACATAAAGGGATGCTGTACTTTGTTGAATGCTTTCTCTGCATCTATTGAGATGATCATATGGTTCTTATCTTTAAGTCTATTGATGTGGTGAATAACATTTATTGATTTCCGTATATTGAACCAGCCTTGCATCCCAGGGATGAATCCTACTTGATCATGGTGCACAATTTTTTTGATGTGTTTTTGTATTCGATTTGCCAGAATTTTATTGAGGATTTTTGCATCTAGGTTCATTAGAGATATTGGTCTGTAGTTTTCTTTCTTTGAGGTGTCTTTGTCTGGTTTCGGAATCAGGGTGATGTTGGCCTCATAGAATGAATTTGGAAGAGCTCCCTCTTTTTCTATTTCCTGAAATAACTTGAAAACTATTGGTATTAATTCTTCTTTAAAGGTTTTGTAAAACTCCGCTGTATACCCATCCGGTCCTGGGCTTTTCTTGGTTGGTAGTCTTTTGATTGCTTCTTTAATTTCATCCACTGATATTGGACTGTTCAAATTGTGTCTATCCTCCTGACTCAGTCTGGGCAAATCATATGACTTAAGAAATTTATCGATGTCTTCACTATCTTCTATTTTGTTGGAATATAGGTTTTCAAAATAATTTCTAATTGTCTTCTGTATTTCTGTAGCATCTGTTGTGATATTGCCTTTTTCATCCTGTATGTTAGTAATTTGAGTTCTCTCTCTTCTTCTCTTCGTTAGCATGGCTAAAGGTCTGTCGATCTTATTTATTTTTTCGAAGAACCAACTTTTAGTTTTGTTAATTTTTTCAATAGTTTCTTTTGTTTCAATTTCATTGATTTCCGCTCTGATTTTAATTATTTCTTGCCTTCTGCTACATTTGCTGTTATTTTGCTCTTCCTTTTCTAGGGCTTTGAGATGAAGTGTGAGCTCATTTATTTGTTGTTTTTTTCTTTTTTTGAGGAATGACCACCAGGTGATGAATTTCCCTCTTAAAACTGCTTTCAATGTGTCCCATAGATTCTGATATGTTGTGTCTGTATTTTCATTTATCTCTAAGAATTTTTTGATTTCCTCCTTTATGTCTTCTGTAACCCATTGATCATTCAGTAACATATTGTTCATTTTCCATGTGATGTAGGATTTTTCCTTCCATCTTTTATCATTGATTTCCAGTTTCATTCCATTATGATCAGATAAAATGCAAGGTATTATCTCCACCCCTTTATATTTACTGAGGGTTGCCCTATGGCATAATATATGGTCTATTTTTGAGAAGGATCCATGTGCTGCTGAGAAAAAAGTATATCCATTTGATGATGGTTGATATATTCTATATATGTCAGTTAAGTCTAGGTTATTGATTGTGGTATTGAGTTCTATAGTTTCTTTATTCAACTTTTGTTTGGAGGATCTGTCCAATGGTGAGAGAGGTGTGTTGAAGTCACCCATAATTATTGTGTTGTGGTCTATTTGATTCTTGAACTTGAGGAGAATTTGTTTTATGAATGTCGCAGCACCATTATTTGGTGCATAAATATTGATAATTGTTATGTCTTGTTGGTGAATGGTTCCTTTTAACAGTATATAATGTCCTTCCTTATCCCTTTTGATTAACTTAGTCTTGAAGTCGATTTTATTTGATATGAGGATGGCCACCCCTGCTTGCTTACGAGGACCGTGTGCGTGGTATATTTTTTCCCATCCTTTCACCTTCAGCCTGTGTATGTCTTTTCCAATCAGATGTGTCTCCTGGAGGCAGCATATTGTTGGATTTGTTTTTTTAATCCATGATACCAGCCTATGTCGCTTTATTGGAGAGTTTAATCCATTAACATTCAGAGTTACTATTGATATATGGTTTGTACTTCTAGCCATGTTTGATTATTTATCCTTTTTTAAAAAAATTTAGTTTGTTTTTCCATGATTATCTTTCCCCTCACCCTCTGTCTTTACCGAGGCACTTCCCACTGATGGTTTTGGTTATTGTTTTTCATTTCTTCCTAGTGTAGTGTTTTGCTCAAAATGCTTTGCAATGCTGGTTTTCTGGCTGCAAATTCTTTTAACTTTTGTTTATCATGAAAGATTTTTATTTCGTTGTCATACCTGAAGCTTAATTTTGCTGGGCACAGAATTCTTGGTTGGCATCCATTGTCTTTCAGTGTTTGAAATACGTTGTTCCAGGATCTTCTCGCTTTCAGCGTCTGTGATGAAAAATCCGTTGTTAACCTTATTGGTTTACCCCTGAATGTAATCTGCCTCCTTTCTCTTGTAGCTGTTAATATTTTCTCTTTGTTCTGTATATTGGATATCTTCATAAAAATGTGTCTTGGCGTTGGTCTACTGTGATTTTGTGTGCTCGGTGTCCTGTATGCATCTTCAATTTGTATATCTGTTTCCTTTTTTATTTCTGGAAAGTTTTCTGTAATTATTTCATTCAGCAGGTTACTCATTCCCTTGGTTTGAATCTCTGTAACTTCTTCTATCCCGATGACTCGTAAGTTTGGTTTTTTTATGTTATCCCATAACTCTTGGATGTTTTTCTCGTGATTTTTTACCAGCCTTTCTGAGTTGGCTAGACTCTTTTCAAGATGATATATTTTGTCTTCATTATCTGACGTTCTGGCTTCTACTTGCTCCACTCTGTTAGTGATACTCTCAATTGAGTTTTTAATTTGGTTTATCGTTTCCTTCATTTCTAGAATTATTGTTTGATTATTTTTTATAATCTCTATCTCCTGATAAGGATGCTTAACTTCTTCTTTTATCTGTTTATGTAATTCATTCTCAATGTGTTATTTTGCTGCTTGAATTTGCTGTCTCGTATCCTCTTTAAGGTTCCATTCCATCTGTGTAAGGTGTTCCTTGAGTTCTTTATATGACCATTTTTCTGATGACTCTAGGTCCTCCTGAATATTTAGGCTGTCCTGCATTGTTTGTACTCCTTTTCTTCCTTGCTTTTTCAAGTTGCTCATGTTACTTCTTGTTCTGTTTGACTGCTGAGTTACTGTTTACTCCTATAAATTTATTTGATGCTTGGGAGGAAAGGTATTAGAAGGGAAGGGAAGAAGTCACTAAAGAGAATGAGAGTAAGCAGGTAGAATTCAAGGAAGGGGGAATAAGAAAATTGAAAAGAAATGAAAAGACAAAAGAAGAAAAAATAATAGGAAATAAAAAAGAAAAAAAATTTAAAAAAAAATAAACAAATAATAATAAAAAAATTAACATTAAAATTAGAAGAAAAAAATTTAAAAAAAATTGTAAAAAAAATTTAAAAAACAACAAGAAAGAAAAATGAAAATGAAAGAAAAAACCCAAATTAAAAAAAAAAAAAGAAAAAAAAACCTAATAAATGCAGTTTTAGAGTTTGATTATCTTCTCTTCCAGTAGGTGGCGCTGTGCCCACCAGGCCAAGTTTCTCCTGTCAATACGCAGGAACCAATCACTGTGCAGCAGCTCCTCCTCCCAGACTGGGCGAGTCTCCAATCCTGAGTGCCTAGGGCCTCCTCTTGTGTCTATTCACTTCACCACTTTTCCTCTAGCCAGGCCCCTCTCACAGGTGCCGCTCACCACAATACTGGCTACACGCCAAGTCTGCTGCTCCCGGGAGCCCTGTTTTCATGGACGACGGGGCACACTCTCCCTGTTTGCCATTCCCTCAGACCCTAAGTTTGTAGAGCTTGGGGCTGAGAATCCTCAGTGAATTTTACTTGCCCTCCGGTAGCCACGCCCCCAGTAACTGGTACAAGAGACCTCAGTTGTCAGCACTGGTGAAAGCAGTAGCCGGGAGTTCCGAGCCACGGTCCCGCTTCACGTCTGATTCCCTCGGTCTGGCTATCACGCTCACGGAAGAGCTGGGAGGGGCCCTTAAGGTTTCCCCGATGTGTGGAGAGGGAAGGCTAGGGAATTACACACCTGTAGCCGCAGGTTTCAATGAAGTTATCTCCTCCACAGCAGTCTGGTGACGTCAGTTCTCTGCCATGGTGGTATCTCTTGCAAATGGCGACAGTTCATTTCCCTTTGCCGGGTGACCAATGCAACGGGTGGGTCCTTACTGTCTCTCCCAAGCCCTGTTTCAAACCTGTGGCCACTACCTATGAAGGCTCGGTTGGCATTTACCTCCATAGGAACAGAAGGGCCGACCAGTTGTTTCAGCTGGATGGATTAGTGCTGAGTCACAGCTGTTTGTCTGCAAGAAGCAGGCGAACAGGAGCTTGAATTCAGCCAATCCGGGCTCAGTGTGTGTTCTGAAAGGCCCAGACTGATCGCCCCAGATCCACGTCAGTTCAGCATTGCCTAGTGATCCTGAGCAAACAGAATTTAGATTGTTTACGACTCCCTATGCCCGCACAGCTGAAGAGGTCAGAGACTTGATCTCTCTGCGCCCGCTGCCATGTTGGAATCGAAAACATCCACTTTCAAGCACTTAATTTTTTTTTTTTTTCATTTGAGGTTGTTTACTGTTTTACAAAAATTCGCCTAAGAGGCTGACACTTTTTTTAGGTGTTTTATAGGAGCTGCATATTCTGTCAGGACTTTTCATCTCCTGGTTGTTCTGTAACTAGCTTAGGTCATTAATGTCAGTTGACTCTGGTTTTTAAAGACATTTCTTTTCAAGCGCCTAGCAGCAAAATCTTGTTAACAATTGTGTGGTTTCCAATTGTTTCTTACTTGATATAAACATGAAGTCCTTCCAGGGATGACTTTCAAAATTTAACTGGAAGTGTATTTCTTTGCTGAACATTGGCAAAATCTAAAGGATAAATTTTCACATAGATTCCTGTGATTCATTTAAGATTTAAAATCCCTGTATCAATAAAACAAGAGTGTCTTGATTGAGTTTATAGATTATATCCAGACACTTGAACAATCAATTGTCTAAAAATGTAAGAAGCAAGATGCTATTTTAAAGTAACATTCAATTTAAATATAAAAACTTTTTAAAGCAAAACATTGGTAAATATAAAGTACATCTTAATAAGGTCTTTTCCATTTTGGAACTTTTGGTGTACTGAGTTTTCTTAGAAGAAACAACTTTTGGAAAGGTGAGGGAAATTTAAAAGGATTAGTTACCATATATTTAGAGGTCAATAAGACTTTGTCAAATAACAAATATTTATATAATTTTAAATTCATAAAATATTTTAAATTCAAAGTTTCTAAAAGAGGTATTGATTAATTCAGTAGTGATTTAATCATGATATCAAAGATAGATACAACTCTTTACTAGTACAGGAGATTATAACTTCTTTGAATGTCCTAAAGATGAACTAAAACCAATATTTGAATGACATAAATGATTGAGCTAAACTTCAAATCAATACAAAAATAACTTCCTATAGGCTAAAATGCTCTCAATGCAGATTTTTATTCAGTATATATTTAAGACTATGAAATATGCGTATCATATTTTCCACACATTTTGTTATGAGCATCAAACAAAATAGGTATAGCACTTGCTCTTGAATTCTGCGGGAGCAGGTATAAAGCAGATAAACAACAGCTGCAACTTAGTGGAAAACTATATATCTATATATCTATGTGCTAGGCACTATTCTAAGTGATTTACATGTATTCAATCATTCAATTCTTTCAACAATTTAAATATGCATGGTAATGGTCTATACTATAGACCATTCCCCTGGATAAACCCCAGGTAAAGAGATAAAGATAGCAGAGGAGGGAGAGATAGCAGAGCCAATGTTCTGGTTCTAAGTGACATATGCATCTATTAAAAGGTTTTACAGAAGGAAGTAAGGGATCAGATTCACATTAAGAAAAAAATATTCTGGCTGATGTGAACAGATTGAAAAGAATTAGAGAAGAACAGGAGAAATTATTTGGAGGCCTTTGCAATCTAAACCACAGGTTATGGTGCCTGGAACTCAGTTTGTGACAGTAGAACATGAGATTTAGAGCTAATATTCAGTGTGACTAGGAAATAAATGAGATGTGAAGCATGAAGGAGGCAGGGCAAGAATGATCCTTTAATTTTGACTTGAGCAACAGTTGGATGGTGGTCATATTAACAGAGAAGTTAAAGTCAAGAGTTTGGTCTGGGATATGGTAAGTTCAAGACATTCCAATAAGTATATCAGATATGAGGTTACATAGCACCCAGAAATGGTACATTCCTCCTGCAGAGGGAAATTCAAGAATCAAGTAGACATTTGTCTAGGTGATATGAAAGTCTCTTCTGTCTTGTTTGAAGGTTGGGGGAAAGAGCGCTCTGAACAGAAAATTGTGAACTACTGTATTTGTTCTTATTGAGTACAGTGCTAGGAACTAGGAGTTGTCCATTTTATATCTCACTCGATCCCAAGGACTTACCCATCACTAAGTAAAAAGAAGATTGACTGTAGCTAAAAATTCTAATATCCACATGTCCTAAAATTCACAGGAGTTCATCTTCAAAGTCTCTTTTTGTATTCCTGGTATAATGAAGCTCCCATTATCATTTTAGAATCTGGGACAAAGAATACTCAATTATGCACAGGTGCTTTCTTTAATATACAAATTTGTAGATAAAAACAACTATATTCATCCTGTGAGGAATAATAATGGCTTTGGATGACATTTTTCTTTTTAAAAAATAACTTCAAATTTGTTATTGCCCATCTTAATTAGTAAACTGGTATCTTCACATTATTACCATTTTTATTTTTACATCATTATATCCTGAACAGTCACTGAGATAAGCTGTGTGCCTGTCAGCTTTCTTGCAGCATTCTCTACTGCTCTTCAGGCCCTGCACCCCCAGAGTCTCATTGCTGGTGTTCTGATCTTTAATGTTCTGTTGCCTGCATGTTGCAATGGACAGAAGCCCAACTAGGTGGTCCATGACTCACTGCAAAGAAACAGACTCAGAACCTAGCCAACCGTGAATTGCCAAATCCAGTGTTTGAAATCAATTTTGAGCTATTTGAAATTTTTGAAGGTAATAGTACTGAGAAACCAGATGTTTCCGTATTTATCACATGTGAGTTACAGATAAGTCACAGGCCAGAAATACTTCAATGCTGTATTATGGTTATGTATGTTGATGCTGGGTTTTGGCCTCATGTTGCCTGGTAGAATCTTAGCTGTGTCACCATCCAGCTCTATGTTCAGGTGCAAATTACTCAAGTGATCTGTACCTTCCTTTTCTTGTGTATAAAATAGGAATCATATATGTATCTCATATCTTTGCAGCATTTCAAATGAATAATGAGCTCCTGGAACCATATCTGTCATATCAAATACTCAATAAATATAAGGTGTTATCATTTTCTCTCAGGATGCCTGAATTAATACAGTAATAAACGCTATAGGGCAATTAAAACCTCTTCTATAACATGTTAAATTGACATTAAATGGGAAGGTGAATGTGATCAGTGGGGGTAAAACTTGCTCCTTTTATTGTATAAATGTGCAATACAAGCCCAGTGTACCCTTGTACTCACAGAATCACTCGTGTTTTCCTAAATAATTTCTGCATATCCAACAATATGTTATGGTTTAGATGTGTGGTATCCCCCAAAACACATGTGTTAGGCAATGCAAGAAGGTTTCAGATAAAATGATTGGGTTATGAGAGCCTTAACCCAATCAGTGAATTAACCCTCTGATAGAAATTAACTGAGTTGTAACTGCAGGCAGAAAAGGTGTGGCTGGAGGAGATGGGTCATTGAGGACATGTATTTGGGGAATATATTTTGTCTATTGTGAGGGAATATCTCTCTCCTCCTCCTCCTTCTCCTCCTTCTTCTTCTTGGTGGCCATGTCCTGTCCTGCTTTCCTCCACACTCTTCCATCATGATGTCCTGCCTTACCTCAGATTCTGAGAAATGGAGCCATCCATTTATGGACTCAGACCTCTGAAACCATGAGCACCTAAATAAACATTTCCTCCTCTAATTGTTCTTGCCAGATCTTTTTATTATAACAGAAAAAAAAAAAGACTAGAACAGCATGAAATCAAGAATCAACTAACTATACATTTGGCTTTCTTAGAACTGCAACAGAGATTTGGGGCTTCTATCTGGATATTTTCACATTCTTCAATTATAACAAACCACACCTACAATCAATGTCTTAAAATTTCGATTATTTGTCCTCATTCACACATCTGTGGATGGCATGGGTCTGGCTGGTTCAGATAGGGCTCCGCTGAAATGTGCTGCTTCAGGCTGGACTTGCTATGCATGGAGCTGGTCCTTCTGGATTCATCCTGGACATGGTCTGGGGACACGGGAGCCTGCTGGTGGTGATGGCATCTGCATAGGAAACAAGGTCCGCTGTACCAGCACCCTTCGCCCCTCGTTTGCTAGGGTCTCATTGCCTTTAACAAGTAATAAGGTTGAAATCTACATGAATGAATAGGGACTGTGTATCATTTCTAATGGAAGGTGGAACATGAGTCTTTCTTTTCACTTTTCAAATCTATCAGAAAAGAGTTTATTGCTGGTAATACTATAACTACTGTTGTATATTTGGACTTATATTCTAAATGATTCATTTTGAGACTTAATATTCCAAATCTTTTTTCTGTTACATAGTTAAGTCCTGCTAGTTCAGGTGTCAAGTTTTCTGATTGCAGAAATAAATAATGTTTTTCCTAACAAGGAATTCTGGCCTAGAATAATACTTCACTAGATACATGTTCTCTGAATTAATAAACAAGGAATAATGAGAGTAATATTTTTTTGCACTAATTGCCCAGCTTTTTTGTGAGGGAAGCAACAAAAGGAGAGAATTTATTCTCCGATCGTTTTGCTCACTGATTCCTTCTTTCATTACAAAAAACAAATGTTTTTCTGAGTGGCTGCTATGAGCCAGGCTTGGTCTAAGTTATAAGGACATAGAAATGATCATTTGGGGAGACAGACAATAAACAATGACACGAACAAGTTAATTGTGGATAATGATAAGTAGCTAAAAAACAAAATATTAGGAAAATTAAATTGCTGAGTTGAGATTGCTTTTGATAGGCAGAGGTGAAACTGTTTTGGATAAGGCAGCTTTAAAGAAAATGTTTCAGCTGAAACTTGAATGATGGGAAGTGAAAATTGGGAGAAGAGTGCAGGAGTCAGGAGGTGCAGTGTATGCAAAGACTCTGACAGGAAAGATTTGGCTAGTTTAAGGTACAAAAAAAAAGGTCAGTACTGACAATATTCTCAACTGCAATGACGACATAAAAGCCTACTGAAATTTCTTAAATTTGACTTCTTGCCTACGATTCCCTAGTGCCCCGTGTACTGATCACCTGGATTTATGATGACTGGCCGTCTTGACAAAGAGCTCCACTGAACTCGAGCTCTTTTAGTGAAAATATGGCATCTCAGTGAATCCATCACTCAGCACTAAAGGTAGAGCTCCATTCAGCGCAAGTTTGCTAGCTGCACAGATGCCTGAACTCGGGCTTTGTATAACTTAAGAATCAGTGAAGGAGTAGCCCCGAGCCTCAAATCACCTAGAACATAGATGAAGTGGGTAGGAGGGGCAGTGAGGGAGTGACAGAAAAGGCCACCCTTTGAAAAGAGGAAAGCTGCATTTATTTAATTCCCTGAAGTGATTTTGACCTTCATTGTCCTTTTCTAGAAATATATAAATCACAAAAACATGAAAGTATTCAAGATGTATCTCACACACTAGAAGGAACATAAAAATAAAATATGGGCCCCTAAAATAATTATAATATAAAATTACATGGGTAAAGTCATTTAAACTTTTTCAACCTGCTTTTATCCTTTTACACTTATCATATTTTCCCCGTTATTGACCATAGTAAAAGGCCATTTCTAATAACTGTCATTTATTTAGTTATCTGAGTTAGTTATTCCAGGGAAACAGACATTTCGGGTTTTTTTTTTTTTTAATACCCCAGATAGAATTTAGACCTGAAAAGGACATTACAAAGAATGAAGATCATTAAGGATGTGAACCCTGAGACCAAATGTCCTAAGTAATTTGTCAGCCATACAACTAGCTAGGGGCAGAGCTTTGGCTGGACTCTTGGCCCCTGAATCCTTGATTAGTTTCCTTCCTGTTACATTAGTCATGAAAGAGGCTAGGAATTTGGTTTATGATGAAATTAGCAATCACAAAAGTTAGAGTCTGAAGAAATAACAAGCAAAAAGATGTGAGGAAAATAGTGCTTAATGAGAAAATCAATTTTCCAAAGGTTTTGTTGCATTTTTAAAAAATTTTGAGCCTTATTTAGAAACATGGGTCAATTTTTACCTTGGCAATAAATCACCTATAGTTGAAGAAAATAGCTCTCTTAATATAGGTTAAGTCCCAAACAAAAAAAAAATAAAAGTGCATAGACTAAGCTGTTATACATAGATTTTAAAAAAGATGTAAAGGAACTAATGGTTAAAATTAAAAGAAATGTAATACTATTCATTACATAGAAAATAGTCTTTAGCTTAAAAAAATTTTAATCATGGATCCAAGTTTTTCCACATATATCAAGGGATACAACTAAAACCCAATAATGCAGACAAAGAAACCCAGGCAATACCATGGTGTGACAGAAGACAAATGGAAAATTCTGGAGAACATATTAGCAAGCTATAAATATTGAGATTCCAAACAGAATAGCAGTTACAAAAGAGTAAGAATCATCATGTACTAAGTTCTTAGTATAAACAGCATTTTAACTGGATAAGTATATGAAGCAACTATTTCCAAGATAATTCAAGGCTATGATCATTGATGCAGGAGAGCTGTACATAATGATCTCCATTTTAACCTCTCCCTACTACCAGGGAGCATTATCCAAATCATAGCACTAGATAGTGGAGCCCAGAAATAGAGCTGGAGTCTTGGTGAGGGGAAGACATTAAATTCAAAGAACAGAGATTCAGACTCTTGTAGAATCTTTCAGGCAGAGTAATATAAATAAGAGAGCTGCATAGAGCAGGAGATTGACAAATCTGCAAAGAAGTTCACTTGAGTCCCTAACTGAAAATGGAGGTGATGATACACAAACAAGACTTCCACAGGCTTGGGAGAAAACTATCAGGGAATTTGATCTGAACTGAGACTCCAGAGGCACAGTATTAAAAGTCCTTTGTATTAATCTGCCTTCTGTTACTATAATAGAATACCCAAGTCAGGCTAATTTATAAAGAAAAGAGATTTATTTTGGCTCATAGATCTGGCCCAAGGTAAAGGCCAGTTTCTGGTAATGACCTTCCTACTTGCAGAGTCTCAAGACCATGCAAGGTATCACATGGCAAGAGATAAGGAGTGCATGTGTGTGTCCTGGTCTGTTGCCTTCTTCTTACAAAGCCACCAGAATTTACTCAGGGGGGCCTCAACCTCTGGACCTGTCTAATCCTCATCACCCCCAAAGGCCCTGCCTCTAAACATCAGAGGCCAATTAAGTTTCTACCCTCTAATACCAGACAGTCTTAATTAAATTTCATCCCATGAGGCTTTGGAGGACACATTAAAACCACTTTCAAACATAGCAGCTTGGAGTTCTCACCAACCAGAGTGTTGACTGCTCACTAAACATTCTGGACCTTCAGTTGTGGCTACATATGAGGGAAAAGGTTTTTCTGGTCCCATAAAAAGGATTAGTCTGGATCAGTGATTCTCAACTGGGATAACTTTGACCTTCTCCAATGGGAACTTTGGCAAAGTTTTAAAACATGAGAACCAAAACTGGCAAAATAATAAGGGAACATAAATTATCAAATACAGATATTTAACATTCCTCTCTCAGTAACTAATAGAATAAGTAAACAAAAAACTAGCAAGGATACAAAAACATGGCAATGTCCACAAATTTATCTTATAAGAATTTGTAATGCATGATAGCAAACAATGCAGAAGATACATGATTTTCAATGCTCCTGAAATAGTCACCAAGATAGATGTTTTAATTAGCTTTTTCACTGGTACAACTAAAAGATCCAACAAGAATAATTGTAGAGGAGGAAAGTTTATTTGAGGGCTCTCAGTTTCAGAGGTCTCATTGCATAGACAGCCAGCTGCATTCCTTGGGGCTTGGTAAGGCAGAATATCATGGTGAAAGAGTGTGGTAGAGCGAAGCAACTCACATGATGATCAGAAAGCAGAGAGAGATTCCACTTGCCACATACATAATATATACCTAAAAGTCACAAACTCCCAATGCCCACCTCCTCCAGCCACACCCTACCCACCATCAGTCACCACTCAGTTAATCCTATTGGGGGATTCATTTATGATTGGGTTAAGGCTTTCATAAACCTGTCATTTCTCCTGTAAACCTTCTTGTGTTGACTCACACATAAACTTTGGAGGTACACCTCACATCCAAACTGTAACAATAGACTAGTCCTGCCCATATGTCAATAAAATTCAAAGGGTGAATTCATACAGATAATGTTCTCTAGCCATACAGAATTAAAATTAGAAATCAATAACAAGTCTATTTGGAAAATCGCCAAATGTATGGTATTAAGCAACATACTTATATATAATCCTTAGGCAAAGAATAAATCACAAAGGTAATTAGAAAAAAAATTTAACGGAATGATGACAAAAACCACAAATCTATTCAAATTTATGGAATGTAGTGGCAAAAGCAAGATTTACATCTCTAAATGCATATAAAGGAAAGTAGAAACAGTAAAAATTAATGTTTGCCTTTAGAAGGCTAGCAAATAAACGTCAAACTAAATCAAATGTATGTAGAGGAAAGGAAGTAATTAATATAAGAGCATAGATAAGACAGAAAATACAAATTACAAATAGCAGCAAAAAAACAACATCACTATAGATTCTATAGACATTAAATAAATAAGAAATTATCATGGGCCTGGGGCTATAGCTCAGTGGTAGATCACTTGCCTAAAATGCCCTGAGTGTTGAGTTTGATACTCACCACCACAAGAACTAAATAAATAAAATTTTAAAAATAAATTTTTAGGAAAATTTGCATGTTCACATTTATGAACTTTACTTCCAGCATAATTTGGTCCAAGAACTCCTTCAGCCACTTCCAGCTGCATGACCATGATTATTTCTTTAACTTTATAAGCTAATTTTTTCTCAAACATGAAGCAACACTCATAATATATCTGACTTCACTGAAGATTAAAGACTAAAGAGAATATATTTATGAAGTACATGACATCATTTCTATCATTTATCAGGTCTTCAAAATGAATATGATTTTAAGCTATATAATATTTCTTTTGAGATTTTTATCAAGTAGATATTATGCTAATGAGCCAATGAAAGAAAACAGAATCATTCAAATCTTGACTCCAAATTGTTTGAAATCCCTAAAAACTGAAAAAATGATAATGATGTTAAAAAAACTCACATACTCATTAATGATCAGTAAATACTATTATTCCTTAAATAATTTAGAAGTTAATTATTAAGCTCTAAATAGAAAATCTTGTTTGACTTTTGAAACATTTTAGGAAAGATTTCTGGAGTGTTATTATTATGGTGTCTTGAACCATATTTTGTGGGGGTCTCAAAATCACTCTCAGGTTCAATGACACCCTAGAAAAACTCATCAGACTTGAAAACCTGTTACACACATGGCTACAGTTTATTATGGCAAAAGAATAAGGATTATAATCACTAAAGGGAAAAAGTGCAAAGGGCAAAGTTCAGGAAAAACCAGAAGCAACTTCCTAGTGCAATTGCATGGGTACACTTAATTCTCCCAGCATGGCTAAGTGAAGGTACCTGTAAATTGCTGCCACCTAGAAGGCTCACAGTTGATCTTCACAGTTCTTATTGGGTATCAGTCATGTAAGCATGCAATTCCTGCATGACTGATCGCAACTAAAGAAGGAGTCCCCCTCCAAAGAAAGAGATGTATTCACATCATCATGTTGTTAGCACAAACTGTCTGAATTAACTGGTCTCAGGAATATGAAAATACTTTAGCAGGCAAAATTTTCCAAGGGTTTAAGCCAATTTCCCAGGCTCCTGAGAACCATTGCTGAACATAGGCCTTTTCTTAGGAATATATAGAATTTGAACTGCTTTATGCTATCCCACTTCATATTATTGTAACTCTCTTATCTGTGGACAATGTAAACTCAATATAAACATGTTTTCCTTCCCCAGATTTTCATTATAAAATATGCTTGGATCTAAGTCTAGCCACATATAGTTCCAAATGCTATCTAGCCTTGCTGTTGCAAACTGTGGGAACTTGTCAGGGGACCCGGTCCTTTTTCTACCTAGCATTCCTAAGTGCTCAATAAAACCTTTTATTTCAGAGATCCCTCAGCCTCAAGAGATTTTGTTTAAAACTGATATGGCCAATACTCTGTGAGATAAGTTGATTTTCCTGAAATTACATGTGGCAAATAAAGGATTAGAACTCAGTTCACTTGCTGCTTACTTACTATACATAAAATAATAACCACAAATGAGATACTTAAAAGAAATTTTAAGATAGCTCAAGGCTGCTAAAATTGCTGTTAATAAAAACAGGAAGAGTTGACAAGGGTTTCTCATACTCAGATTTTTAAGGTAAAATATATAAGTTGTATACAAAATGAAATTAAGCTTCATATACAAAAATTACCTGTTAGTGCTACAAAATTAATATTCTTTGCAATATTCTTAGAAAAATAGCCTACAGAAAGTAATATTGTTGAAAATAGCTCACAAATCTGGACAATACATATTGGAAGTATATAATTTTTAAAACACTTTAATGTTAAATAAATTGAAAATTTTCAGATATAATGATAGAATATTAAAAAGTAATATAGATTATTTGCCATTATTTTTCTAAAGTTTCATTTGTTCAAAAGATATTTTGGAGATATTCCTGTATTTGATTCCTCTTTATTTGAGTAGCAAAAAAAATAAAATAAAAGCCCCATATTCATATCTTAAGCAAATTAAAAGCCAAATTTTATTTCCTTATTGTATTTCATAAAGTAAGAGAGATTTTAAATTTGCTATAACAAGAAAGAGATTGCAGAGACTGACTTGAAAATACACAGTTTATTCCTATACATCTGAATAATCACAGATTATTGAAAAACATTTTAACAAAAGATAAAGAATTGAATTCCATTACTAAGAATCCAAACAAATACTGACTTCTCCAGCATTCAAATAAAAATGAAGGCAGATTTGTCCAGAGTCTCTCATAATTGCCCTTTTATTTAACCACTTGTAATAACCCGCTAATAATTATCCATGCAGAAAAAAAGGAACAAGTTCTAAAACACTGAATCTTTTTGCCACTTAACAGCCTCTTTCAAGGGAGACCTTTTGTATTTCCCCTTTGGTTTATAAAAGGAGCCCTTTCTATGTCTTCCTCATAGGAAATCAAAAGACCTATCATGTGACAACCATTAGAACTCTCTAAGAATGGTCCATCTTAAGCTGTAGGTACCACTTAGGGTTTATAAGGGTAAAAATCAACTGTGTGAGTGTTTCTGCTCTTTGCCATTATGGAGTGATTTCAAAACATGTAGCTAATGGGGTTTTGAAGACACAGGGAAAAGTATCAACAATAATGTTATTTAAGATGTAATCATAGATTCTTTTGTAGTGTTTAGCTTTTTGTTTGAATTATACCTCCTTTGACTTTGCTCACATAAATAAACTGCTTTCTGGCTGCAGAAAAAGTGAGCACCATGTGCTGCCTGCCATGATATTCTCCCTAGTTTTGGTCCTAAAGGCAATGGAGCCATTCAACCATGGACTTAAACCTCAGAAACCATGAGCCAAAATAAATCTTTCCTCCTTTAAGTTTATTTCATCAGTATTTTTGGTATAGCAATAGCGAGCTAACACAGAAAACTGTTAGCTGAAGTGAAATCATTGCTATGACTATACCTGTCTATGTGGTTCAGAAGCCTAAAGACTCTAATGGGAATCGAACTAGAGGCAATTCATATTATATTCTGACAAAGAACTTGTCTACATTTTGTCCAATCCAGAGAATTGCTATAAGCCTTAATTTAAAAAAAAAACTAATAAATCTGATGGAGGAAATTTCAAGACAGCCCAATATTAAGGCAGTGGCATGGCTTCACTTAGCCAGATCTATAGTGAGAGTTAAGAGTAAAAAGAAAACAGAAAAATCTGAAAAACATGCAAATTGGCTGAAAAAGAAGTGCAAGAAAAGTTGTGGCCAAGAGGGTATAGTTTCTAAAGAGAATGGCACTATTAAAAGGAGCCAAAAACATTGTACAGGACAATCAGAAAGATGCCTTGAGGGCATCTCACAAATCAGCAAGACCCCACTCATCTTAGGCTCAAGAGTGTAAAAGTGTAAACTTCTTTAAAGGGTTTTGCTTTGAGAAAAGAGCTTTGAAGTGCCCTGTTTATGCAGGGCCACCTAGGGAATTGTTCTCCTAGGATTCAATTCTGTGTTCAGCCAGCTAGGCACTCAGAGGCTATTGAAACTATGGTCCCAGGGTTCTTGCTACTCCTCCTACTTTTAGCAGATCTTGGTGTTATCCACATGATGCCAGTTTTATAGGCATGCAAAAATGCAAGAGTTGTGGGATCATGAAGCCTCCCACCAAGATTTGAAAGGAAACGCTGGAATGCCAAGCAATATGTATCATTGTTCAAGTCTCAACAAGCAGCCCATGAGATAGCAATGCATGAAGTTATGAGAATGAAGCTGAAGCCACAATGAAGAGAGCCCAGGAAGTTAGAGATGCCAGGAAAGTGAAATGCCTGCCAGGAAAAGCTGCAGACAGCATACAGAGCACTCCAAAGAAGGGGCCATGTAAGTTGCATCCAACAAGGCTATATGGGCAGGACTATGCAACTATTTTGGAGCTTACCACTGTATACCTCCAATGACGGACATGAAACTACAGGATTTCATCTTTGTCCTAATGGATTTAAAACTTTCTTTATTTGGCTTTCTTCTTGCTATTTTGTTATTCTTCTATTTTGGAATGGGTGTGTTTACGCCGTGTCATTATATTTTGAATGTATGTCACTTGTTTTGTAATTTCTTTAACAAGGGTTCACAGACAAAAAATTGCATGGAGTCTCAGAAGTAACTTTGGACTTAAACTTTTGAGCAATGTTGGCACTGTTAAGTCTATGAGAACTTTTGGAAATGGGTTGAATGTATTTTGAATTGTGAAATGGATATGTGAAAGGAAAGCTAGGAACTGGGAGACCAGCAAGCAAGAAATGAAAGACAGAGACCAGGCAGAGATACACACAAAGGTTATTTGTCAGAGCTGACAAATAAAGGCACCTCTCTCCATAGATGGAGAGACACAAACAGGGTTGGAGTTCAGGACTTTTATGGGGCAGGCTCAGGGATTAGAGCTGGGTGGGTCCTAATGTGGGTGGTTAAGGGTGGGGTTGGTATGAGGGAGTGGTGATAGCCCTTGGGCTGGCCCCAAAAGTGAAATTTTTCTTTAAATGGCAGCTATCATTTAAGATGGCTGCCCAGATGCTAAGCAAGGATCTTACAATATGAGTTTTTGGGGACCAGGAACACAAAGTTCTAGGTTTGATGCTAAATGTCACCACAAACCTCCCTATTGCAGCAGAGTGTGGTCTTTGGGTGATGATTGGATCTTCAGAGTTCTAACTCACTAATCTACTTATGGATTTAGGGCTTACTCAGCTATTGGGAGATGGTGGAAACCTTTGTAAGTGGGGCCTAGTAAATACTAAGGAATGTCCTTTGAAGTATTTTGAAGGAGTGCACCATGATCAAGTGAGGATCATCCCAGGGATGCAAGGTTTGGTTTAACATACAAAAATCAATAAATATAATTCGCCACATCAATAGACTTAAAGACAAAAATCACACAATTATCTCAATAGATGCAGAAAAAGCATTTGACAAAATTTAGCATCCATTCATGCTCAAAACACTAGAAAAACTAGGGATAGTAGGAACATAATTGAACATTGTGAAAGCTATATATGCTAAACCCAAGGCTAAGACCATTTTAATTTTTTAAAAAAAATTTTCTTTAAATATTTATTTTTAGTTTTAGGTGGACACAATCTCTTTATTTTTTTAATTTTACATGGTGCTGAGACTCAAACCCAGTGCCTCACGCATGCTAGGTGAGCACACTACCACTTCAGGCACATCCCCAGCCCACTAAGACCATTTTAAATGGAGAAAAACTCAAAGCACTCCCTCTAAAAACTGGAACAAGACAGGGATGCCCTCTTTCACCACACAGTCCTCAAAAGCTTGGCCATATCAATCAGACAAAAGAAAGAAGTTAAAGGGATACAAATAGGAAAAGGGGAGCTCAAACTATCCCTATTTGCCAACAAAATGATTCTATATTCAGAAGACCCCCCAAAATCTCTACTAGGAAGTTCCTAGAACCCATAAATGAATTCAGCAAAGTAGCAGGGTTTAAAATCAACACCAATGCGCGGCGGCGAGTTCCCACCAAGCCACAGCTCTCGGCCGGCGTCTCAGCGCTCCGCGGGGCTCGGTCCCTCCTCCCGCCGCTGCCTTCGGGCTAGCCGAGCACTGGGGGGCCTGCTCGGGGAGAACACTCTGGTGTATAAGAGCTCTGCACAGTGCTCAATAAATAAGAGGTTCAAGAAAGAAAAAAATCCCGGAACAGACCCAGCGACCCGCCGGCATGGTAGTCACGTCAGCCCAATTGGAGTAGGGGCGGAGCAGAGCCGCCGCCTGTGCCAGGAACAGGCCCAGCGACCCACTAGCATGGTAGTCATGTCACCCCAATTGGAGTAGGGGCAGAGCAGAGCCACCGCCCACACCCGCAAGGTAGGCAGACCAGCGACCGACTGGTGGAACAGGCCCAGCAGCCTACCAGCATGGTAGACACATCACCCCAATTGGAGTAGGGGCAGAGCAGAGCCGACGCCCGCACCTGGAACAGGCACAGTGACCCGCTGGCGTGGTAGACACGTCACCCCAATTGGAGTAAGGGCAGAGCAGAGCTGCCATCAGCACCTGCAAGGTAGGCAGACCTACGACCGACTGGCAAAACAGGCCCAGTGGCCCCTCAGCATGGTAGACAGATCACCCCAATTGGAGGAGGAGCACAGCCGCCACCTGCCCCTGCCAGGGAGACTTTTCAACTATACAAGAGCAATATAAATATATAGGGGGAAAATTCAATAACACAACAGTTTCACCAAGCAGAAAGAAACGCGAGCAGTATGAAAAGACAAGGAAAGAAAGGACCACAAGCAATGCAAGTCAACTCAACTTTAGAAGAGGTAATAGATGCAGCAGATGGAATGTCAGATAAAGAATTCAGGATATACACGCTTCAGATGATCTGGAGTCTCAAGGAAGACATTAGACAGCAAAATCAGACAATGAAAGATCACTTCGACAATGAATTACATAAACAAATCCAAGAAGCAAAAGATCAACTATACAGGGAGATAGAGGTTATAAAAAACAAACAGAAATCCTAGAAATGCAGGAAGCAATGAACCAACTTAAAAACTCAATTGAGAATACTACCAGCAGAGTAGAACACTTAGAAGATAGAACATCAGACAATGAAGACAAAGTATTTCAACTTGAAAAGAACATAGACAGCTCAGCAAGACTGTTAAGAAACCATGAGCAGAACATCCAAGAAATATGGGATAACATAAAGAGACCAAAGTTAAGAGTCATTGGGATACAGGAAGCTATAGAGGTCCAAACCAAAGGAATGAACAATCTATTCAATGAAATAATAGGAGAAAACTTCCCAGACTTGAAGAATGAGACAGAATCCCAAACCCTAGAAGCCTACAGGACGCCGAATTTGCAAAATCATAAGAGATCCACACCTAGACACATTATAATGAAGATGCCCAACATACAGAATAAGGAGAGAATTTTAAAAGCTACAAGAGAAAGGAAGCAGATTACATTTAGGGGTAAACCAATCAGGATAACAGCTGATCTTTCAACACAGACACTGAAAGCTAGAAGATCCTGGAATAACATATTTCAAACACTGAAAGAAAATGGGTTCCAACCAAGAATCGTGTATCCAGCGAAATTAAGCTTCAGGATGGAAGATGAAATTAAAACCTTCCATGATAAACAAAATTTAAAAGAATTTGCAGCTAGAAAACCATGTCTTCAAAACATCCTCGGCAAAATATTACACGAAGAGGAAATGGAAAATAACAATGAAAACCAACAGCGGGAGGTAGTACAGTAAAGGGGGGAAAATAATCAAAGAGGAAAACAAACCATGTTTAGTAACATAAATAAACAAATATGGCTGGAAGTTCAAGAGTCTAATAGACCACCATACAATAATCATGGGAGACTTCAACATACCTCTATCACCACTGGATAGATCTTCCAAACAAAAGTTGAATAAGGAAACTATAGTACTCAATAACACAATTAATAACCTAGACTTAATTGACATATATAGAATATACCACCCAACATCAAGCAGTTACACTTTTTTTCTCAGCAGCACATGGATCCTTCTCAAAAATAGATCATATATTATGTCACAGGGCAACTCTTAGACAATATAAAGGAGTAGAGATAATACCATGCATCTTATCTGATCATAATGGAGAGAAACTGAAAATCAACGATAAAAGAAGGAAGGAAAAATCATGCATCACTTGGAGAATGAACAATAGGTTACTGAATGATCAATGGGTTATAGAAGACATCAAGGAGGAAATTAAAAAATTCTTAGAGATAAATGAAAACACAGACACAACATATCAGAATCTATGGGACACATTGAAAGCAGTTCTAAGAGGAAAATTCATCGCTTGGAGTCCATTCCTTAAAAAAAGAAAAAAAGCAACAAATAAACAATCTCATACTTCATCTCAAAATCCTAGAAAAAGAAGAGCAAAACAACAGCAAAAGAAGTAGAAGGCAAGAAATAAGAAATTAATGAAATCAAAACAAAAGAAACAATTGAAAAAATTGACAAAACTAAAAGTTGGTTCTTTGAAAAAATAAATAAAATCGACAGACCCTTAGCCATGCTAATGAAGAGAAGAAGAGAGAGAACTCAAATTACTAGCATACAGGATGAAAAACGCAATATCACAACAGACACTTCAGAAATACAGAAGATAATCAGAAATTATTTTGAATCCTTATACTCCAATAAATTAGAAGATAGTGAAGGCATCGATAAATTTCTTAAGTCATATGACCTGCCCAGATTGAGTCAGGAGGATATAGACAACCTAAACAGAGCAATATCAATTGAGGAAATAGAAGAAACCATCAAAAGACTACCAACTAAGAAAAGCCCAGGACCGGATGGGTATACAGCAGAGTTTTACAAAACCTTTAAAGAGGAACTAATACCAATACTTTTCAAGCTATTTCAGGAAATAGAAAAAGAGGGAGAACTTCCAAATTCATTATACGAGGCCAACATCACCCTGATTCCTAAACCAGACAAAGACACTTCAAAGAAAGAAAACTACAGACCAATATCTCTAATGAACCTAGATGCAAAAATCCTCAATAAAATTCTGGCAAATCGGATACAAAAACATATCAAAAAAATTGTGCACCATGATCAAGTAGGATTCATCCCTGGGATGCAAGGCTGGTTCAATATATGGAAGGAAATCAATAAATGTTATTCACCACATCAATAGACTTAAAAATAAGAACCATATGATCATCTCGATAGATGCAGAAAAAGCATTTGACAAAGTACAGCATCCCTTTATGTTCAAAACTCAGAAAAACTAGGGATAACAGGAACATACCTCAATATTATAAAAGCAATCTATGCTAAGCCTCCGGCTAGCATCATTCTGAATGGAGAAAAATTGAAGGCATTCCCTCTAAAATCTGGAACAAGACAGGGATGCCCTCTCTCACCACTTCTGTTCAACATAGTTCTCGAAACACTGGCCAGAGCAATTAGACAGACGAAAGAAATTAAAGCATAAAAATAGGAAAAGAAGAACTCAAATTATCACTATTTGCAGATGACATGATTCTATACCTAGCAGACCCAAAAGGATCTACAAAGAAACTATTAGAGCTAATAAATGAATTCAGCAAAGTGGCAGGATATAAAATCAACACGCATAAATCAAAGGCATTCCTGTATATCAGCGACAAACCCTCTGAAATGGAAATGAGGACAACCACTCCATTCACAATATCCTCAAAAAAAAAAATAAAGTACTTGGGAATCAACTTAACAAAAGAGGTGAAAGACTTATACACTGAAAACTACAGAACCCTAAAGAGAGAAATAGAAGATCTTATAAGATGGAAAAATATACCCTGTTCATGGATAGGCAGAACTAATATCATCAAAATGGCGATATTACCAAAAGTTCTCTACAGGTTTAATGCAATGCCAATCAAAATCCCAATGGCATTTCTTGTAGAAATAGAGAAAGCAATCATGAAATTCATATGGAAAAATAAAAGACCCAGAATAGCAAAAACAATGCTAAGCAGGAAGTGTGAATCAGGCGGTATAGTGATACCAGACTTCAAACTATATTACAGAGCAATAGTGACAAAAACAGCATGGTACTGGTACCAAAACAGGCAGGTGGACCAATGGTACAGAATAGAGGACACAGAAACCAATCCACAAAACTACAACTATTTTATATTTGATAAAGGGGCTAAAAGCATGCAATGGAGGAAGGATAGCATCTTCAACAAATGGTGTTGGGAAAACTGGAAATCCATATGCAACAAAATGAAACTGAATCCCTTTCTCTCACCATGCACAAAAGTTAACTCAAAATGGATCAAGGAGCTTGATATCAAATCAGAGACATGGCGTCTGATAGAAGTAAAAGTTGGCTACGATCTACATACTGTGGGGCCGGGCTGCAAATTCCTCAATAGGACACCCATAGCACAAGAGTTAATAACTAGAATCAACAAATGGGACTTATTCAAACTAAAAAGTTTTTTCCCAGCAAAAGAAACAATAAGAGAGGTAAATAGGGAGCCTACATCCTGGGAACAAATCTTACTCCTCACACTTCAGATAGAGCCCTAATATCCAGAGTATACAAATAACTCAAAAAATTAAACAATAAGATAACAAATAACCCAATCAACAAATGGGCCAAGGACCTGAACAGACACTTCTCAGAGGAGGACATACAATCAATCAACAAGTACATGAAAAAATGCTCACCATCTCTAGCAGTCAGAGAAATGCAAATCAAAACCACCCTAAGATACCATCTCACTCCAGTAAGATTGGCAGCCACTATGAAGTCAAACAACAAGTGCTGGCGAGGATGTGGGGAAATGGGTACACTTGTACATTCCTGGTGGGACTGCAAATTGGTGCGGCCAATTTGGAAAGCAGTATGGAGATTTCTTGGAAAGCTGGGAATGGAACCACCATTTGACCCAGCTATTCCCCTTCTCGGTCTATTCCCTAAAGACCTAAAAAGAGCATACTACAGGGACACTGCTACATCGATGTTCATAGCAGCACAATTCACGATAGCAAGACTGTGGAACCAACCTAGATGCCCTTCAATAGACGAATGGATAAAAAAAATGTGGCATTTATACACAATGGAGTATTACTCTGCATTAAAAAATGACAAAATCATAGAATTTGCAGGGAAATGGATGGCATTAGAGCAGATTATGCTAAGTGAAGATAGCCAATCCCTAAAAAACAAATGCCAAATGTCTTCTTTGATATAAGGAGAGTAACTAAGAACAGAATAGGGAAGAAGAGCATGAGAAGAAGATTAACATTAAACAGGAATGAGAGGTGGGAGGGAAAGGGAGAGAGAAGGGAAATTGCATGGAAATGGAAGGAGACCCTCAGGGGTATACAAAATTACATACAAGAGGAAGTGAGGGGAAAGGGGAAAAATACAAGGGGGAGAAATGAATTACAGTAGAGGGGGTAGAGAGAGAAAAGGGGAGGGGAGGAGAGGGGAGGGGGATAGTAGAGGACAGGAAAGGCAGCAGAATACAACAAACACTAGTATGGCAATGTGTAAATCAATGGATGTGTAACCGATGTGATTCTGCAATCTGTATACGGGGTAAAAATGGGAGTTCATAACCCACTTGAATCAAAGTGTGAAATATGATATATCAAGAACTATGTAATATTTTGAACAACCAACAATAAAAATTTTTTAAAAAAATAAATAAATAAAACTAAACAGCTTCTGTTAAAAAGGAAACTATTAATAAAATAGCAGCATAAAATTGAAAATAAGTAAACAAATAAATTCTTTGAAAAAATAAAAAATAAAATATAATCAACACCAATAAATCAATTGCATTTCTGTACACCAATGATATATCAGAGGAAAGAGAAATTAGGAAAACTGTCTCCTTTACAATAGCCTCAAAAAAATATTTGGGAATCAACCTAACAAAAGATGTGAAAGACCTCTATAATGAAAACTACAGAACACTAAAGAAAGAAATCAAAGAAGAGCTCAGGAAATGGAAAGATCTCCCATGTTCCTGGATAGGCAGAATCAATATTGTCAAAATGGCCATACTACCAAAAGCACTATGTAGATTTAATGCAATTGCTATAAAGATCCCAATGACGTTTTTCACTGAAATAAAAAAAGCAATCATGACATTTATTAGGAAAAATAAGAGACCCAGAATAGCTAAAGTACTCCTTAGCACAAAAAGTGATGCAGGAGTCATCACAATACAGACCTTAAATACTACAGAGCTATAGTAACAAAAAGCATGATATTGATACTGAAACGGACATAAAGATCAATGCAACAGAAGAGAAGACACAGAGAACATCTACATACTAACACATATCTCATCCTAGACAAAGGAGCCATCAACATGCATTGGAGAAGAGATAACCTCTTCAACAAATGAATATGGAATAAATAGAATGAAATTAAACCTCTATATCTCACCCTGCACAAAACTCAACTCTTAGTGGATCAAAGACCTAGGCATTAGACCAGGGACCTGCACTTACTAGAAGAAAGATTCCCTCCCCCGTTTTTTTTCTAATCTTAGGGATAATGTTGTTTCTTTATAAGGCATCCATAAAACCTCATTTCTGTTCCTCTCTTCCTATCATGCTTCACAACAGGCATCAGCTTTTTTCTCAAATAGGATTACCCTTTTTCTTTGAAATCTGTCTTTTCTCTTTAATAGAAATTTTATAACCCTGTCCCACCAGCTGCCTAAATCCTATCCAACAATAAAGCTAAGTGAAACATCCACTATTAATTTTACTATTTTCTAAAACATTTTTTAAAATATTCTTATGATGCTTTAATATGCCATATTGGTGGTAAACATTTTTATACATGAGAAATACACTGGGGCTGGGGATGTGGCTCAAGTGGTAACGTGCTTGCCTGGTATGCGCGGGGGCGCTGGGTTCGATCCTCAGCACCACAGGAAAAAATAAAATAAAGATGTTGTGTCCACCGAAGACTGAAAAACAATATTAAAAAAAAATTCTCTCTCTCTCTCTCTCTCTCTCTCTCTCTCTCTCTCTCTCTCTCTCTCTTCTCTCTCTCTTAAAAAAAAGAAAGAAAGAAATATACTAGAATCATTCATAAATATTTATTCAATAAATCTGAAGTTCTAACATGCTTGGCACTATAAGACTTGACTTCACAAAACTCACAGTCCAATCATTTAAAAACTATTCAAGTGCAAGGATAACTTTTTATTTGTGTCCAACTAATACTAATTTGTATTATTAAAAAATAATACATTTGTATTTCACATGTAAAATATTGCTGATACATGTTTGTTGAATTGAAATTCATATCATAAAATAAATTCCAGCTAAAATATTAGAAGATGATGACATTAGTTTGTATTTTTTTTGTTTGTTTGTTTTTTTAAATAATGAGCTAAAACATTTCCAAGCACCCTCAGGTGATATACTTTCTGGAAATGGGTTTTCTTGGGCCTTTTCAAACTTGAAAAGAAGAGCCAAATGTCTATTTTATAAACTCACATCTCTATGAATGAGATTTCATAAAGAAAGCAGAGCAGCTCTATTGTCTGGACATAATCGTGGAACACAGCACACACTCATGGAATGTAGGAATGTGGAGGATCTCTGAACAACACTGAAAGGGAACTGTCATTTTTTTTAAAGCTCTGTTTATTGGCAGGAATACAGAAACTAACAAAAGCTGCAAATTACTAATGAAATAAAAGACTACCAGATTTTAGACATAAGAAATTATGTCCTATGTGTCTATGGAAGACACATTCTCCTAATGAGTGATTTAGCTTATAAATCATAACGCAGCAATATCTGTGAATTGTGTGATTCTGTTAAAAACGGCCATTTACTGAACTATACTCACACACAGAGAAAATTAGGTGGCTCAATTGGGCAGCTGCTCTTCATTCTTTTCTACAAACAAGGCCAGCAATTTTTAAGGTGACAAATAGCCTACATTTAGGAAAACATAATACTATGCTTACAAAACTTAATGACAGGCAAACCTCAAAGACTTAGAAATTGGGTTTGAGGGAGACAAACATTCAAAAGGCCACCTGCCTATCAGAAGCCTTTCTGAACTCCTAGCCCTCCTCCCCCTCTCCAGGATTCCCTAAGTGGCTCCTTTGTCTGCTTTCCACTTGCCTCCTCCTCCATCCTGCTCCACCAACTTCCCAACAGGCTCATTTCTGAGACCTAGTAAACCTCTCCTACCTCATTACTCACAGTCTGGTTCCAGGCTCTCGGCCAGGGAGCCCTGGCATCCTCTCAACTGGACACCACTAAGGCTTACTTTAAAAAAGAAAGTGTTCTTCAGTATATGCAATATTTAAAACTCAGCCTTTAGAGAAATTCATAAATCTGTTCTTCTCCAAAAAAAGGGGTTCATGAAACAGAGTCTATAGGTTCAATTTCCATGTGATTCAGAGCAGGTAAGTTTTTTGTAGACAGACACTGACCAACTATCCAGAGATCACAAAGGAGAAGATGGAGAAGGGAAGTTGAGCAAGGAGACCCCTGAGAGGGTCCTGAGTAACTCCTGCTGTGTTCAGAGGGCAACATGTACTTCAGTGACAGATTTTTTTTTTCTGCCAGTCTTTTAGAATTCCTTCCCACAACAATTAATTAGGGAGAAAAATCATTGAAAGGCAACGTTTCTTTTCAATGCTATTCTTGAAATATTGACATAATGAAGATTCTGAGACAAACAAGTTTGAATGAAGGACTTAAGTAGAACCAGATAAAACGTGTTTACTGGATTCTACATTGCTTCATTTTATTTTCAAAATATTTTGTATACCACTCTTGTCTTTTTGACAGAAAAGGAGAAAAAAAATTAAAAAGTTTAATCCTGAGTGTCTTGTAAGGGAAGCAATTTTAATATAACTCTCTTTCTTTTTTCTTCCTTTTTTTCCTTTTTCTTTTAAAAAAATTCTCAAAAACACCTCTTGTTCAGAAAATAATTCATCCACCTAAATCAATTTTTTTCCAACTAGCCTGGCCTTGTGATGGGCCAAAATATAAAATCTTGCTTGCCTAAATGCAAAGAGAGTGTAAATTTAGTTTTATTCAACATTACTTTATGTCCAGATTTCATGAAAATGACTTTCTCTCATTTCTTGGTTCATATTGAAAGAGGTTGGTTTCCTACATTACATTATTCCATTTAATTCAGTTCAGTGAATATTTTGCAAGTATTTATTGTGAATTAAGTGTGTTCATGCACTTTCCATTGTCTTTCTCAATTTTTCAATTCTATGCTAGCACACAGAGTTGTTGTGATGCTTAAATGAGATACAAAGCATACCCTCTTTGAATATATAACAGAACATCATGTACATGTTAATTAGAGACGTGCAAAATTATATATTGATCATTATGTCTTTATGCAGTGATAACATGGAATCTGGCTTCCTGTTCCCCTTCAGAATCCAGGCTGAGAGAAACATTTATCTTACAGGTCAATTGTTAGAACCATAATTTACTTGACATCACAAGTACTCATTTGACCTGACCTGCTTCAGGAGTCAAGGTGGGTGGAAGAAGAAGCTCTTTCCTTAAGGAATGCTTGCTTATTTGCTTTTTTTTTCCTGTACTTATGATGGTCAATATCCTAGGCAAGTGTAAAAATAAAAATGAACTTAAACTCCAATGAAAGTTTTAGATGAATGATGACAGTATTTTCTCTCTGCTATTACTTCCCTGGACATTTCAGAGTATCTTAATCAATATCACATGAAAATGGCTGCAGGCTGCATTGGCCATGGAAATTATAACAGACCTATTTTTCAGATCTTAACTTCAGCGTTTTCTCAGTTGTCCACCTCAGAATAAGGGGAATTATGTATCTATTTTAATGCTATAGCAATAATTACTATTGGTGAGATTGCAATTTTCCTAGTTTTTTAAATTGTATTTTAACATTTCACCTTTTTCTCACATTTTTAAAATTGGTACATTAGAGTTGTACAGTATTATAACATATTGAAACTGTTTTTAACAGAACAGCTCAATTATTTTATGAAAAAATGCAGAAATATTGACTGGGAATCATGACAGAAAAAGTCAGTTATCATCAGACTATATCTTAATTGGTATCAGACAGAGGCAATTTTCTAAAAAGTCATAGTGAATAATAAGAAATTTTTAGAAAATGATAAAACTGCAGGTCATAAAATAATGATAATTCTACAGAGATCATTTTCGTATTATTTCAGGAGAAAGGGAGGGTGATCACTTTTTTTTCATCATTCTGAAAAACGTGATCTATGGTTCATAATGAGAATTTATTTTAATGGAATAAAAAAAGTTTTATTTCCAGTAGATCTAAAATATGGCTGGATTATGGTTTCGGTTATCTTGCTGTGACTCACCGTGGTATGGCAGTCAAGTGCCTTCAAAATCCCCAGGTACTGAAGGGATACAAAGAGGAGGATAGCATGGAAGTAGCACCTCAGAAGCTTAAAGCTGAAGCAGTGGAGAACACACACACACACACACACACACACACACACGCACGCACACACGCACACACATATAGGAAACAATATCATGAGTTAGAAGAGAGAAATAACTCAAGTGCTCCAAGAATGAAAGATAATATACAGTTGGCAGAGTAAAAAGCATCCACAAAGCCCTTTGCAGGAGGCAGCACCTGAGCTGAGTCTTGATGATCAGGATGATAGTAATAGACTTTAAAAAATAAATCTCTACAACTAAAATTTTAACAGGTATTTACTGGAAACTACTATTACCTGGTACCTGGTTAGCATTGAAGACACAAATATAAATAGATATTTGTTATCAAGGAACACAGAAGAGACAAATAAGTAAATGCATGAAAATACAATGTAGTCAGTAAAAATAGAGAAGGAAGTACTGAGGGTTACAAAAGCCTTTGGGGAAGAAGTTACAAACTTCTGAAAGACACATGGACAAAATAGTATTCAGCTAAAATACTGGGGGCAGGCAATGGAAAGTTGCTTTGTGTGTTCAATCATTCAAAAAATGTTTGAAAATACTTATATTTTACTAAGTAAAAACAAAACAAAACAAAAAAAAAACGTTGGGCTAAGAGAAAATATGACAAGTCTCCAGAAAAGCGAGTTCCATAGAACTAGAAAATGGTTAGCAGAAGGGGACAAGGAAAGGGGGTGAATTTTATGAATGGATCAGACTTCAAAGAGCCCCCAAAGCCCTTCTTTGGAGTTCTCTCTTAATCTTGAACACACAGAGAGCTATTCAACAGAGGGTCTTGAACTAGGAGCAGTCAGAGGATGTAAGCAAGAAGGGACATGAGCAGAGAGATGTATTCCAATGGATCCTTCTGGCAGCTCATGGAGATAGAATGAGGTGAGCTTCTGTTGTGAGACCCATTACCCAGCTACTAATTTTGAAACAAGTTAGGAAGACAGAACAGTCTGGAATTGAGTGAAGGGTTGGAGAGTTGTGAAGGAGGAGGCTCCAGTCTCTGGTGGTTAATTAGATGTGAGTGGCAAAGGAAAGAGTCAAGAATGACAGCCAATTCATTCTGTTTGGATGATGGATGCCAGTGGTCAAAATATCAAGGAACCAGCCAAGACATGACAGACAATTCAGGGAGCTCAAAATTAGGAGAAAATGAACAGAAGAATAAGACTTGATGTTCCTTGGAAACTAAACCTGTGATAACACCCTAATTCATGTATAGCATGAAATACACACACACTCAACACGCACACACATACACTTAAATATATACACTAACTACAAACACACACTTGTGCCTTCTATACCATGTCACAAAGTGATTTGTGCAGCTATTCTTGGATTTATATATTATATAATCGTAATCTAAGATCAAATATTACCTGCAAAGTTTTTAATTTATTTTAAATATCCTTTGCCTATTTTATGCTGTATTATCACGTTTGCTAACATATATGACATGTTTTTAAAGTTAACTTTTTAAATAAGAATTATTTTTTTAAAAGCATACTTAATTTCATTGAAAAGTCTAAATCATTTGGCTTAAAATTTTTATTCAAAAACTACTCATTTTCTATTGTAGTGTGTGATAAAAACCTTACTGTCTATGATTGAGCTGTATCTTTTAAGGACTTAAATTTATAATAGAACTATTGTTAAAATTACATTATCTGAGCAATACAGATTTATATATCACATTTTTTAACTAAGCAGGATTAGTAATAGACTCACTTGAGAGCATTGAAATGCATGTTTGATTTCTTATATAGGACAGTAATCAAAATTTCCGAGTCAGATTGTCCTCAAAATGAGTATATTTTCTCTGAATAATAGCTCTAAATATTAAAATAATAGCAAATGCTCAGATGGAGCAGCTCAGTTTCCAAGACAATGATTTTTATTTAGCAAAAAATGAATTTCTTGATTTACTGGAATTAAGTAACTACTTAGGAAGAACAGTATTAATATATAATTTTCATTAACATGCTAATTTATTTAACATTACTTAACTCTCCAGTGAGTATACATTCTACATGAATAGCATTCTGGAGTGATGTAATTGCCGCATATTCCCAACAGTATAAGAATTGCCTACATTCTCTCAAATTGATTTGTGATGGTATTATCACAAAAGGCTAAGAGCTTGTGTATTAACCTACTTTTTTATGTGAGAAAATTAAAGACCCAAAGTAAAGGAAAGATGTGATTTTTCTATAAATGTGCATTTAGATTTTGTATAATAGATTAAACAAATCATTCTTTTTTTTCCTAAAACATCATACAGACTTTAGTCATTAAAATGTAAAATAGTGAGGCTACAAAGGTTTCTTTGCTGGTATTCAGATAGATGTAGAATATATTACACTAAAGTAAAAAATAAATTTATGTTTGAGTACAAGGTAAGATAAAGATTCAAGTTAAATTGCTTCTAAATTGCTATTTATCAGTACATTATTTACAGAATAATCCTCACTAGTGTGTAATTTTTTTGCCATATACTTAAGATATTTTATATAAAAACATTTTTTAAAAATCATATGAATTAACTAGTACCACACCATTTAGAGAATAACAGTATTATGCTTGGTTAATTCCAGTCTATTTTGAAACATATTTTTATTTATAAAATTCAAATCATATTAAAATTTATACTTAGTATTTTAGTTATGATTATATAATAAAAATGTTCCCCACATCATGTATTTTTTATGACTATGTAAGAAATATATTCTAGGGCTGGGGATGTGGCTCAAGTGGTAATTTGCTTGCCTGGCATGCGCCAGGCACTGGGTTTGATCCTCAGCACCACATAAAATAAAATAAAGATGTTGTGTCCACCGAAAACTGAAAAATAAATACTAAAAAATTCTCTCTCTCTCTCTCTCTCTCTTGTCTTTCTTTATATCTTTTTTTTTAAAAAAGAAAGAAATATATTCTACCAGAACATATGCTAATGCTAGACATTTTAGCTGTTTCTAGCATGTTTCCTATTGCAAATAACACTGTAGTGAGTGCTATTCCTTTCATACATTTAGGTCAGTGTCCAGATAATCTTCTAAGGATCAGATCAAGAAGAGAATATAGAAATAAATTCTATAAAAATTTATGTAATATAATAATATAATTATTATATATTTATTATACTATATGATTATAATTATATAATGTAATTATTATAGACTATATTATAATTATAGAATTATGATAATATATAATATTATATATCTTATATATTATAAGAAATAAATTTTTTAAAGGTTTTGAAAACATTGCCAGTTTACTTTTTTAAGTAGTATCTGCATTCAGTAGCTTCTGAAATTGCCCATATAATACAGTTACCAGCATAGAGAAATCTGATGTTTCCAATTGTTCAAATTTTTCATAGTGTGATTATACATATATGTGTATACACAGTTTTACAATATACAGATATATAAACATGTAGTAGTTTTTAGTTTGTATATTTGACAAATATTTATTCATAAAATTAATATTTTTTTGTGTTGTAATTATTTATTTATGCATAAATGACATGTCATTTCCCCATGTCAAGTTTTCATATGCTTTACATTTTTTGTTTTTACCATTTGTATATATGTGTTTATGTATACACATGTGTGTATATATATACATATATATATATATATATATATATATATATGCATGTACATGTTTATATTCACACACACAATGAAGAATCTGATATCTCTAATTTGTTTTTCCTTAAACTTTGCTTATCATGATTTAATACTATAAACACTTTCCTTTTTGGTTCATATCATTAATGTGAAATATTTATATTTACATTATACTGTTAATATACAGATAAAGCCATAAATAATATAGACATACATATAGTTTAGTATAAGATGTATTTGGTTTACATTATGAAATAAAATTTTAATGACTCTTGAAAACTAGTTCAATGAGGATATTTGCATAATTTCTCAGCAGGTTGGCAAGATAATTTTTTTCTACATAGTATCCTCAATAAAAATGTTTCTCTCCTGCCTTCCCATGAAAACAACATCTTGACTAGGTACAGATAACTACAAACTGTCATCCACAAAATTCTTGGTTGCTTTTTTATTTTCTTCTATCATAGAAACTTAAAGCTAGGCAAGATTTATAGCTTTCTTCCCAATGGCCTTGATTTTTATTTGTTCTGTTTTCCACCAGAAATTTTCATTTCTGAAATTCATTAATATTCAAAGATTTATCTAGGGGACTCATTTTTAATTCATTTCACCTGAAATAGGGAATAGCCTTTTAAGAAGAACTTTCTTGTTATCTTTTTAAAATTGTTTTCAATCATTATTTCTGTTCTAATTGCTCTGTCCTTTCTTGTGAAATATCCATAATTATTAGCTAATCTTTCTTTTTTTATTTTTTTCACATCTATACTCTACTTTATTATTAATTTGTTTATTTATTTTGCCCTCTAAATTTTGTTAAGGCCATCTCAATCCCATCCCTCCAAAGTGAAATTAAGTAAGAATATGCATAACAGTAGTTCTCAGAACTGCTTTTTGATAAAAATCACATGAGAAACTAAATAATAATAGTAATTATAATGAAAGATGGTTTGGTTTAGGGCTAATTTCCATCAGGCCATCTGGGTTTGGTCTATTTCAGGTAAGAAAGTATTAATATTTTCCAAAATGTTAAATGAATGGAATTCTTCCAAGACTAACAATAGGTTTAGAAACAAACTTAGTCTGGGAAATTACATTGTTCTCTTTTTTCCATATTATGAGGAATTTTGTAGTAAACTGAAAATAACTATATCCAGCCAAACTGGAACACTTAAAAAATTCCATTTTAGTTTGTATTCTAGGTCATAAAGTCTATAACACAACCCCTTGGCTGGGTTCCAAGGTCTTTAGGAACTTCAGTCTGTTCTCCTTTCATACTCATTTTCAGTATCACAATGTCTACTTTTAGGCCAATATATCTCTATTTTTTCCCACCTTCCTCTCAAAGAAGCTTCAGTTAGACTGTCATCTGACACTTTATTCTGGCTTTATCCTGAGTTATTGTTCTACAAATCCTCCATGATCCTACAGTTTATAGCCTACAAGTCAAACCTTTCTGAACTTCTCACTCAAACCAGTATTAATAGTTCAGTCAGACACCCTTAAATTCCACTGTTCTTCCAAGAATACCAGGGATGATTAGCCAGGTTGAGATAGAGTTCCCTTTTAAATATTTTCATTAATAGCTTTCATTCAGTGTCTCTTCTCTTTTCTGGGTATTGCCAAAATAGTGTTCAGATGTTGATAATACAGCAGTGAGCAAGAAAGAAAAGATTCCTGCCAAAACCAAATTAACAGTCAAGGGACAAATAGACAAGTCAATTGGAACTCCTACAACTCAACAGAAAAAAAAAGTCAATTAAAAAAGGGTAGAGGACTTGAATAGACATTTTTTCAAGAAGACATGAAAATGATCCACAGATATATAAAAAGATACTCACTACTCATCAGGAAAATATAAACCAAAACCATAATGAGTTGTCACTTCTCACTTGTTTTGATGGCTATTATTAAAAATAAAAAAGGTCAGGGTCAACAGGGATGTGAATAAATTGAACTTTTATACACTGTTGATAGGAATGTACAATGGTGAAGTTACTGTGCAAAACAGTATGGAGGTTCCTCAAAAAACTAAAATTAGAACCATATGATCCAACAATCCAACTTCTGGGTATTTGTGCAAAAGGAGTGAAATCAGCATCTCAAGGAGATATTTGTATTCCCATGTCCATCACAGCATTATTTATAATAACCCAAGATATGGAAACAACACATATGTCCATTAATGGATGAATGGATAAAGAAAATGTGGTTCAAACCATTATTTAGCTTTAAAAAAGAAGAAAATCTTTTCATATGCAACAACAAGAATAAACTTGGAGGACATCCTACAAAGTAAAATGCTCTGGTACAGAAGAATAAGAACTGCACAATTACACCCACATGAGGTATCTGCTATGATTCGGATGCGTGTACCCCAAATTTCTTGGCATTAAAATCTTTCTCCTTAGTGTGCCAGAATAGGGAGGTAGTGGAATCCTTGAGAGGTGGGGCCTTGTGAGAGGTCCTAAGGTCATTGGGTGTGCCTCTATTCATTCTCTTTGTTTGCTTCCTGGTTCAGGAGGTGAGCAGTTTGTTCTGCCACATACTGCCACCATGATAAGCTGCCTCATCAGAGACTTAAAGGAACCACTCAGTCTTTGATTGGAACCTCCAAAACCTTGAGAAAAACCAAACATTTTCTCTTTTTAAGTTACCTCAGGTCGTTTTTTTAATAAAATGAAGCTGACTAGTACAGTATCTAAAATAGTCACCCTAATAGAAGCAGAGTGGAAATCTGGGTTTTCACTGGCTAAAAGTAGGAGAAAATGGAAAGGTGCTATTCAATAGGTATAAACTTTCAGTTATGTAAGATGAATAAATTCTCGAGACCTGTAAAACAGTATGCCTATATTTAACAACACTTAAAATGCACTTTAAAAATTGTTAAGAGGTTAGATCTTATGTTTAATGTTCTTATCACAATTGAAAAACAAAAACAGCGTAAGTACTATGGAGAGCAAAATGCAATGGTATCTGAGATGAGGCACCTGTGTTGGTTAGCTTTTCGTTACTGTGACAAAATGACAAGAACAACTTAGAGGCTGAAAAGTTTATTTGGGGCTCATGGTTCTAGAGGTTGGCCAAGATGAGGCAGAACATCATTATTATGATTTAGACATTAGATGTCCCCCAAAAGCTCATATGGGAGACAATGTAAGAGGGTCCAGAGGTGAAATGATTGGTTTAAGAGAGCCTTCACCTAATGAGTGCATTCATCGCCTAGCAGGAATTAACTGGTTGGTCCCTGGGCACATAACTTTTTATCCTTGTTGAGTGGAGCGCTCTCTCTCTCTCTCTCTCTCTCTCTCTCTCTCTCTCTCTCTCTCTCTCTCTCTCTCTCTCCCCTTCCTGGTGATGTTCCCCGCTGCTTTCAGCTGCCCTACCCTTATACCATAATGTTCTGCTTCACCTCCATCACCAAGGCACAATGTCAGCTATCTTTGGACTGAGACCTGGAAACCATGAGCTCCCAGATAAACTTTTCGTTTTAAAATTGTTGCTATCAAATCTTTTAGTCATACTGGCAAAAAAAAAAAATCTGACTAAAACAACTAGGGTGGAAGAAAGTGGTAGAGGAAACCTGCTTAGTTCATGACAGGAAGTGGAGAGATAAAGGGAGGAGCCAAGAGCAAAATATAACCCCAAAGGCATCCTTCCACTGACCCACCTGCTCCAGCCATTCCCCACCTGCCTAACTTAACTACCCAGTACAGAAAGTAGTCTTTTGAAATTATCCATGAGACGGATTGATCTGCTTATTAGATTATGGCTCTCTTGATCTAATCATTGCTTTGGGGGGGGTGGTATACCTCATATCCAAACCATAACATTCTGCTACTGGCCCCTAAACTCTCATGCCCATCTCACAATGTAAAATGCATTTAAGTCAATCTCTAAAAGTTCCCATATTCTTAACAGTTCCAGAATTGTCCAAAAGTTCAAGTTTAATGTCCCCTCTGAGACACAAGGCAAATTCTTGGTTGTGAGCTCCTTAAAAATAAAAAGTAAGTCATATATATCCAGTATATAGTGGCACAGATTAAGAATTTATATTTTAACAGGAGGAACGTGGACATAGAAGGAAGGGATTGGACCAAAACAAAGGCTGAAATCCAGGTGTGCTAACATGTCTGTAGTCCATGTACAACATCTGGGACACATATCAGTGAGATATGATCTCCAAAGGACTTGGGCAGCCCTGCCGATTTGTCCTTGCTCTTTTGGGGCCACATGGCCTCTCTCTTAGGCTAGCTTTGTCCACATCCAGCATATTACCTCAGCAGGTGCTCCACACTAGTGGCATCTTTTAATCCATAGGGGTTTTCACTGTAATTTCCTTCTCACATGCTTTACACATCGCCCTCTCAGGGGCTGCTGCATGTATTCTGACCCTGATAGACTTTGTCTGGCCTCCCAGGACTTCCTTTGAAATCTCAGTGGAAGCTTCCATGGCCTCCTAAACCAACATCCTTCATTCCTGCAAAACCAGCACCACATGGATGTTGTCAATATCTGTCACCAGCTTGAGCAGTAGCCAGGACCCCTTGATACATGGCTTCAGTTGCCTCTGAGTTCTTGGAAGGCTGAGCATGGCAAAGCAAATCCTGGAGTTATAACTTCTTGAGCACCCCTATGTGAGCAAGATGCTCATGGTCTCTCAAATGACTTTTCAATTTTACACCCTTGAGCCAGCCATCAGTGTGGTCCTGTCAGTTCTCTGTGAAAAGTACTTATCTTTTCTTCAATGCAAATAATCTCTTTAGCAATCACAACTTTGTTGGTCCCAATTTTATGTTTCTTGTTTGGCCAAACTGCAAGTTTTTAAATCTTTTCTCACAATAAACATGGCTAAAAGCTTTCAGTAATACCCATGCCCTGGCCTGAAAGCTGTGCTTCCTTGAAATTTCCTCTGCCAGAATAATTAGTCCATCACTTTCAAATTTAGCTTCACACAGAGTTTCGGGACATGAAAAAAATGTAGATAAGTTCTTTGCCAGAATGTAATTTTAATGGCCTCTAGTCCAACTCCAATAGAGTCCTTGTTCCCTTCTGAAACTTCTCACCAGTATTCTGAAATCCCAGTGGAAGCTCAGTATTTTGAAATCTCAGTGGAAGCTCCCATGGCCTCCTAACTCCAGCATCCTTCAATCCTGCAAAACCAGCACCACATAGATGCTGTCAATATCTGTCACCAGCTTGAGCAGTAGCCAGGACCCCTTGATACATGGCTTCAATTGCCTCTGAGTGCTTGGAAGGGTGAGCTCACACCAGTATCACCCATTAAGCTACACTTACAACATTCTCAGGCTTCTCTAGCCTGCATCTCCAAACTTTTCCAAACACTTTCCATAAACTAGTTTCAAAAGTTTCTGAGCCACAAGGTCAGGTGTAATCACAGCAACTACCCAACTCTTTGGTACTAATTTCTTTGTCAGTCACTGTATTACTTTCTGTTGGTTATCACTGTGACCAAAATATCTGACAAGAAAACTTAGAGAAGGAAAAGTTTACTGGGGGCTTATAGTTTCAGAGGTTCAGTCCATGGTAGGTAGGTTGATGCTATTGCTCTGGCTCCAAAGAGAAGCAGAACAAGATGGCAGAAGCAAGTTGCAGAGGAAGATGATGATAGCCAGAAAACAGAGAAAGAGAGGAGTTAAGGAACGAGATATAATCCTCAAGGGCAAAGCCCCGGTGACCCACCTCCTTGAGCCTTGTCCCACCTGCCTGCAGTTACCACTCAGAACATTAGTCCTGTCAAATCACTAATCCATCAATCGAGTTATTTCTTTCATAATTTAATCACTTTACTTCCTGCATTAACACAGGAGGTTTGAGGGAATATTTCATATCCCAAATGTGAAAGTACCCAATGTAGATTTTAATTGTATAAAAAGTAATTGTCTAAACTAGACCAAACTATGAGTAGGGGTGTGCTAAGAGAAGAGACTGGAGGGAAAGAGTTTTCTAGAAGCATTAACCTTTCTCCAGAAGCTGGGAAGACAGCTTATGGATGTTGGCAGAAAAGTCTTCACTAGCCCTGGGCATAGGACCAAGGCAAGGTATCTTTAGTACCCTAAAGGTGATCGAAAGGGCTTCTTCAAGTAATAGCATTCTTACCAATTTATTGTTCGGTGACTATATCTACTATTTCCATGCACTGAACAAGAGGCAAAGACTACAATACAACACTGGCACACTTGATCCCTGATCTCATAGATTTTATTACTGTCTTGCCTGTTGTAATGTTGATGTCTAGGTCATTTTATTTCCATGATCTCTCTGATACTCTCAGAGGTTTCACAAGCACATCACAAGTAAAATAAACTTGTTTGAATATTTTCATGTTTGGGGCCCTCAAATAAACCCTAAGGTAGGTATGTCAGGAAAAAAAATAAATTATGTAGGAAGAAGACAAGGTAAAATATAAAAGAGACTTATAAACAAAAAAGAAGAAATACAGGGAGAAAGATACAAATAATAAGCTGTTTATGGTACAGAAAGGGAAAGTGCCATGGAATGTTCTCTCAGATACAGCAGGGCAGGTGGCCTACCTTTGGAATTATGGTCATTAAAATTAAGTTTTGCCTATTCCAATGCCTTATAGGTTCATATCAAATGCTTTGTTGATATAGTTCAAGAAAAAGAACCACCAAGGGCATTTTTAGAGTGCTAAGAAGCTCATTTTTACAGAAAATTTTGCATAAATCTTATTGTTATCAATAAGCCAGGTAAATCACCAATCATTATACCAATAATGTCTTTTGCTTTTAATTTCAGTATAAGTTTTAAGACCTTAAATCAACTTCTCCAATCTGAAAATCTGAATATAACTACTCATACAAGGTTGGTAACTGTGCATTTTAGATAAGAAATGGGTTGTATTGCTCTAAAACCATAATCATCATCTAAGGGGGAAAAACTATTTTAGCAAAAGAATGAATGGGTAAAAAGGCTGCTCTTTGGAAAGCCTGAATGTGTTGGTTAATTTTAGATGTTAACTTGGTACATGAGGAGACCATGTACCCCCATTTCTAGGGGTATCTATGAGGGGTTTTCTAGATGAAATTAGCATTTGATTAGTGGATCCAATAAGTAGATGGCCCTCTGCATTGTTGACAGGAGTATTCCTATCCTCTGAAAACATGAATAAAACAAAAAGGATAGGAAGGAGAATTAACCGTCAATTGCCTAAGTTGAGCTTCTGTCCCCAGCATGTACTCAGACATCCACCACTGGCCTTCTTGGGTCTCCAGCTTGCAGACAGAATATTATGGAACTTATTAGCCTCCATAATCATATGAACCAGTTCCTTCTAATAAGTCATATATCTTGATTAATAGATAACTCCCAATGGTTCTATTTCTCTGGAGAACCCTAATACATTGTATTATTAATTGATTTCAATTTAAGTAGTAAATCACTTGCTGATCATGTATTAACACATGTCCCCCTAATCAATGCTCTAAGTTCAATGAAGTTTTACAAGAAAAAGAGATTGTATATCTTGCTCTTAAATAGATTATGATCTTATTGAGTTAGGGGAAAATAATTCCATTGTACATTCTAAGATAAAGATGTCATACACATATTTTTTATTAAATTTACATGCACATATAAATAAAGAAAATACATAAGAATACATACAAATATAAGTATACATATAAATAAAACTATACATATAAAAATACATAAGTACATGCATATATAAATATAATAAAATATTGAAAATACATGCAAAAGAAATAATTAAATTATATCAGATGAGTGACTAAAAAAGCATTAACTGAAAAGATGATAGCAGAGATGGTCCTAAAGTATTACTAGAATTTAAAAAAATAAAGAGGAATTATGGAAAAACAGTATATGCTAAAGTATAGAAGCAGAAAACCTGTGCTATTTGGGAAAAGTCAAGCTGGGAGCATGGAGTGATAAAGAGAAACTGCAGGAGAACTAGACCCTGCTGTACAGGGCCATGAATGCCTCCTTGAGATCCACAACAATTTTTTAAATAATGAAGGGAAATTGTATTTATTGTAAGATAAATGACATTGTGAAGGCTTTTCTCTAGGAGGATTATAGGCAGTGATATGTAGGATGAATTACAATGGGAAAAGCCTGGAATTTAGAATTCAATGTACTATGATTTTAAAAAAAGAAGAAAAAAGAAAAGAAAAAAATGTCTAGTTTGAAGAGGCCTAATGGGTTACCACCCTCTTTTTTATGCTCAAGTTCTGGATCAACTAAAATTGATGAGGGAGATGGCAGATCATTACAAAAAGTCTTAAAGACCATAGCCTAGGGGTGTGACACAATGGCCTCCCTCCTAAGAAACCTCAGCATTAGGTAGATCATTCTACAAAATTCAGATAATGAAGGAGGAGAGCAGAGAAGAAGGAAGATGAAGGAAGATGAACTCCATGCTGGGACCCTTTCCCCAAACAAACCAGGGAAGGAGAGAGTGAAGGACCAGATTAAGGCTAAGAGTAGAAGAGTGGAGGGAATCCCTAATACGGAAGTGGGAGAACATGTTCCCCTACCCACAACAGATGGGTTCTATTTCCTTGAGGTGGGGAATCATGGCTGATATTTACTACCACCCAAGCACTTTTCCAATATTTTCTCATTTAATATTCAAATAACACTAAGGTGCAACCATTATTTACATTTTAGAGTGTTGAAAGGGTAAAAATATTGGGCAAGATGACACAACTCATGATAGTAGACTCCAAATTGAACTTAAGGCTATGTGTTTCCAAAGTCCTTGTACCTCACTCACAACTGAATCAAAGAAGGTATCAGGAGAGACTTTAGTAAATGCTTACAGGTTTAGGGGACAATTTGAGGACAAAAACCCAGGGAAGGAATCAAAGAATGAAAATAGTGCAACATAAGCGAAATCAAATAGACAAAAACAGCTCTTTTTGGGCATGAGCCAGCAATAACCAACTCAGAGACATCCAAGATCTGGGTTCTGACTATCTTAGAGGGCCTACTGCAAGAATATATTAGCACTTCCCAACCTCATGGGCCCCTGGAGCTCCCCCAACCCGCAATGCTCATCTGAAATAAGTTGGCCAGTTAGGTTTGGAATTGAAGACTTACAATGGCCATTTTGCACTTGAAGACAGGAGATGTAAGGACCTCAGTCACCTTCCCAATGCAGTGTTCGGCATTATGTAAGAATGGCTTTGTGGTGCTCAGTGGTTGGACATGCAAGAGCATCATGATGTATACTTTGAAGACTGACAAGCATATCCATACTAAAGTACACCTGGATGGTATTGACATCTTTACTGGGAAGGGAGAAAAATGTTATCTGCCTGTCGACTCATAATATGGATATCCACAAATATGAAAGGAATGAGTTACAGATGATTAACATCCAGGATGGGTACCTAGCAATGTTCCAGGACAGTAAGGAGGTGTTAGAGGAGCTTCATCTGCCTGAGGAAGAGCTCAGCAAGGAGACTGAGCAGAGGTATGACGGTGAAGACCATAGCTCTTTTCACCATGACAGAGGAGGCAACTGTTGTAATCAAGGATGTAGCCAAAAAATCAAAACAAAACAAAACAAAACAAACAAACAAACAAAAAACTGACTCCCAGACTGATGGTGGCAGTAATGACCTTTGAGCCTACAGAAACCCCTCTTCAGCCAGCCTCTACCCTGGCCTGGCCTTTAGCTGGACCCTTCTCACAGAATATATTTGATGTTATACTAAGTTTCTCAATTCTGTTTGTCTGTTGGTAAGTCCCTGTCCTTCATCCCACTGCCCTGGCCAGAAGCAAGAGAATCATGGCCTTCATGAAACTTCGTTCCTTTTCTCCTCTCCCCTACAGGCCTGGTGGGGAAGAGCAATGGGTACTGTCTGTGTTTTGGTTGAGTTGTAATTCAGTCTAAAAGCAGAAAGCTGTGGATTCTGGCAAATTGTCCTTGTGACCATTACCACTCTCCCAGGGCCTGGTCCCCTCTTCTTCATGGCCCTTTACCAAAACATCAGTCTCAGAGACTGGAGACTATCTTGTGCCCTGGCCTGTGTCTCTCCCCAAACTATTAGATGGGGCAACAAGAAGAAGAGAGGGAAGGAGACCTGCATCCTTCTTGGGCATCCGGAGTGCCCTGCCCCAGACACCTTCTCCTTGTACATATTTTCAAGGAATGCAGCATGTGAGGAAAAATGGAGTTATAGTTTGGTGGCTTGAGGAAACAAGAAAATTGAGGCAAAATGGCTTTGGTAGTGTATGGTATCTGGAAGCATTTGTAGCAATTTGAGATTACCAGTGGAGAAGGACAATTTGAAGAAGAAAATGAGAAATGACAAAATTAAGGAACTTGGGTCTAAGAAAGGAAGAAAGGATTGAGAAAGAGAAGCATATGAAGTGGTTTTCCTTAAAATTAGAACGCTTCTTCAGGTAAGGAAAACTATTTACAAAGACAGAAATAGAGAAATCTCACCCAGGAAGGCCTCAAATACATGTGAGAAAAATCACTGTAGGGTTTGATAAGCATATACTCCAATTAGGTAAGGGAATTGTCATAGTTCTTCTAACAAGTGGAATACAGAGCCCAGAAAAGTAAAATAAATGTGGGAAGTAAGGAAGTAAGGGTAGCTAATGCAGATATAAAATGAACCCAGTACATTTGGGGAAAAGAGGTTCTTTGAGGGAGTTTAAACAATAATGTGCAGTGACTAAAATGTAAATAGAAACATTTAAACCTAAAAATATTTATGTTAGAATCATATAAACCTATACAAGTTCTTTGGGTTGAATATAGTATGATTCTAATGCATTGACAGCAATAGGCTGACCACAAAAATTGAAATAAAGAATTGAGCCAATTATTTTGTTAATCCAAGCTCTAAACATGTAAAAAACAATTATCTTGCTATTTTAGCCCCAAATATATTTTCATGGTAAAAAACTCAAATAGCTCTTTTAACACAGACAAAATTAAGAAATGCGTGTTTAATCTTCTAAATCGTAAATCAAATAGCATCGGCATATGTTATGTTTGTGGAAAAGAAAATTATTCTATGGTATTTCAAAAATAAATTATAGCTCTGCTAGTCTTAAGTCATCTTGTATTCTTTACTTACTCTTTCTTCTTCCATACTGTTTTCTTTATTCTTTAGGTCTCTTAAGAATCCTGAATTTGATACAACTCTATTCTTCAGGGAAATACAATTAACACTACATCACTGGGGCAATAAAATGCCTTAAGATATCCTGGTCATTCAGCCACTGTCTGTAATTTTATTGGTAGGGTAGGGAGATGGAGTAAAGGGGAAAATATGTACAGGAGAACTTGACATTTACAAAGTTCCCTCAATTTTCTATGTATATATTCAGTCCATAGTTAGCAACCCATTCGTAAGTCACAAAATCAACTTATTGGGCCACAGCCAGGCTTTTTAAAGGTGAAATAGAATAAAATAGAACAAAACAGGGATCGAACATATATGGTAAGAATAAGTTTGGGTTAGATAAATTTTTGTCTTGATTATTTATAAATACATTCATACATAAAACCCAAGTCATGGTGTAAAAGGCACTTCTTAGTGTGGATTATAGTAAAAACAAATAGAAAGTTGTTGATTTAAAGGATAACTTTAAAGTTAATCTCTTTCATGGTTTTAGCTAGCAGATTCTTTTCCCAGCCTCCCAATTCTCTTTTCTTTCTTTTTTGCATTCCTGTGGATTGACTCCAGGGCCTGTGCATACTAAGCAATCTCTCTAGCACTGAGTCACATCCTCAGCTTTTTAAAAAAAATTTGACAGGAGTCTTTCTAAGTTGCCCAGGCTGGCCTTGAATTTGCAACCCTCCTGCCCCAGCCTCCTGATTTGCTGGGATATCATGCATGTGCCACCATGCCCAGATCCCAATTTCCTTTTGAGGAATCATTTTTTTCTGAATGAGTGGAGTCTTGCTGGGGTGGAAATCTCATGGCCTGCTTCCCAGTATGAAAGCTAGAAGGGACCAAGTCTTTTAGCTGTATACTCTTTCCTTGGACTTTGAGTCATGAGCAGGTGACAAAAGGAGGAAAAACAGATATAGTTTTCACACCCCCTTTCCAGTGGTGCATACAGACCACCTTGTTTAAGCTGTGAGATGATTCCTATGATTCCTCTACCGTCATTTCTGTCCATTGTCCAGTTTCAAGTCACTATGTTAAGTACCAATTTCCTTCCACTAATACTGTTTTGCTCATTTTTCATAGTTCATTATACTCAGAATCAAAAGACTTTCAACTTATATGTTGTTTCACTTAAATCCCACAATACCCTGTGATATGGATTTTTGTAAAAATTTCTCTTATGAAATAAATTCATGGTGGCCCAATAACTTTGCCAACAATTATGTCAGAGACAGTTCATTGAATTTCAAGTTTATTTATTTATTTTTTGTTCTTTCTACTGAACAGTGCACTTTGGGCTGGCAAGAGCCTACAGCCATATATTTCACATTCAGAATAATTCTAGGTGGAGGATTTGTCAGGAAATAGTTCTTACTTTATTTGAGTGAATCAAAATCAATAGTTTTCTATTAGCTTAAAGAGAATTTTCAGCAGTCTTGAGATTTTATAGAAGGTTTTAAGATTATTCATGTTGAGAAAAATTCAGTTTGAGATGTTTTGCTGATATTTTCATTGATTTTCATAGAGAAAGGCCTATTTCTCTATTAACTGCATTCCTTTGTCAATATTACAGGGTTCTGGAACTCCTGATATACATCAGATGAAGGTGAACAGCATAGGAGTCATGCTAAGAAGTCCCTCAATATCAATGAACAAGAGCAAGAATGGATAATTTAGAAGTGTAGCTCTTCCATTTTGCTAAATTTCTCAACACAAACCTGGGTTCACACATACACACACACACACACACACACACACACACACAATCCTTTATTCCTAGTTTTGTTTTGCTTTTTACCATTCCCACTTTCCATCCTGTGATACAGCCCTCATCTTCTTTAGCCTGGACTATTGTTACCACTTTCAACTTATATTCCTAAATCAATCCTCAATGTCTTCAAATCTATACTTACATTGCTGTCATTAGGATCTTTATGAAACCAGAGAACAACGTGATTCTCTATTATGCATGCTTAAAATGCCTCATAGGAGTTTATCATTATTTCAACTATAAATTATGTCTTTCTTAATATAGTACAGAGCACCGATATTTTAAAACTTTGAGTTTTCTAAACACATTATTTAATCTTTTTATCTATGCTTTTGCATATGATGTTGTTTCAGCGATGTGAAATTTCCTTTTCCATGTTGCCATCTTGAAAAAAATGCTTTCCATCCTTAAAAAGCTATTTTTGATGTCAAGTTCTCCAAAAGGGATTCTCAAGCATTTTCTAACACCATTAAAGAGTTAATCATAACTCCCTTTATTATCTCTACTTTTGTGCATATGCTGATATACCCATAAATAAAACTAGATAAAAATATCTACTTCATGGAGGCCAAAAAATCTATATAAAATAGACATAAGTAATAAAATGTATGATAGTAATAACTACTCAGGAAAAAAATAATTGAGGCAAATGTGAAAAGAAGGGCTAGGAGATGAGTGGTCAGGGAGAGCCTCACTGAGATGCATTTGAGAAAGGACATAAAGGAGGTGACAGCAGGGGTCTTGCAAACATCTAAAGAGCTTTTGCAGGCAAAGGAAATTAGAAATTTGAAGATTTCCAGGAGGATTTTCCACAGAGGATTTGAATAACACAGGAAGCCACTGGAGTGACTGCAGTAAATAATGGGTAGGATGAGTTGATTTACAAGGATTACATTGCATGAATTCTGCCCTCATCCATGTGCCAAATCAATGCTTAGATTACATTAGATGGACAAGGTGTCTTTACTTTGTGTGATGCTTGTAAACAACTGAGAAACAGAGCATCTGCTGCTCTTGGCCTGGCAAGAGCCTACAGCCATATATTTCACATGCAGAATAGTACTTTCCAACTAAGACCCACCAGATACATACAGCAAGTCTGTCCTTCACTTCTAATATTGAAATATTAGGTCACAATTCTTTCAAAGGGTAGTAATGTACGATCTACTTTTTCTAGGGCTGCTCATTTGTGACCATGACCTTGACATTTGAAAGTAGAATTAATGCTGGGACAAACATAAAAAAGATTTGGGGTTAGAAAAACACTGTGATAGAGAATTGGAAAACTAATTTGAAAGTTATTCTACTGTGGGAGCCTTTAAGATGTATGCCAATTTAAATTCCAGTGGGAGAAAGGAGGGATAATAAACATGCAGTTGTCAGGTAAGATGCCCAATTATGTGAGAAGGTTGAAGAAGAGATTTTAAATACATTTTATAGTTTTAATGAAGGCAATTCTCTGTTGAAATCATTTCAATGGTCCTATTTGGAAAGAGATGGATGGCCACTAAAGTCTTTACTTAGACTTGTACATTCTTCCAGAGACCTTCTGTGTAAGCCTGAAAGCCAGGGAAATGTAAACCAGTACTTCATTCATCACAGGCTTGTGTCTGGACAAAAAGTAAAATGTTAGAAACCTGAAGTTCTTGAAGACATTCATCCTGCTAAATTAGTCCCATCTGTTACCTTAGAACTGAGAGGAACACCAGAAATTGTGGCAAATGGAATGCCTTTCCTCTTCATTATATAATTTTTCAGTTTTCATTCATTCAAACATTTCCAATTATATTTTCCTTAACTCTATCAGTTACATAGATGTCATGCCACTGTACCTTCACAGAAAAGGAAGGGGAGGATTATGAAGGACACACGAGAAGGGGGACTCTAGAACCAGACTGACAGGGTCTGGTTTTCACCCTACCACACACCATGTAATGTTGGTCTAAGTATTTGACTTCTCTATGACTCAGTTTCCTTCTCTATAAAAGGATAAAAATCTATCTCATAATTTGTAATATCAATTGAATAGTAAAAAATTTAAAATGCTTTAATAGTGCCTAGAACCATTATAAGAGATGAATCATAATATTATAAGACTGAATCATAATATTAAACATAAGGAAAACTCTCTGACTGAAACCCCAATATCTGTGCAATACAGTGAATGCATATACATTCATCAATGTACAAAAACTTTAAATAAATAGGTTAAATCTTTTATGTCTGTTTGCCTCTATCATATTTATCATCCATCCAATTCACCTATCTTGGTAATAATTTACTCAGTTTTTCTTAATCTTTTGCAATTCCTCTCATTCCAGAGACCTATGCCATTACCAAAACAAGACTTTTTAGAATGGAAGAAGCCACATTGTTAAGGATTATTCCTACAGGAAGGAAAGAAGAAATTGAGAGGAAGGGCGGGAGAAAGCAAAGAGGAAGCCTTTATTAAGCACAAACTCTGAGCTGAAGAACTTATGCCTCATCAGAACCCAGCATCTGCTTTCTTTTCAATTCTGAAGACCCAGTATCCAACACAAATTTCTCAGGGAAGCATCTAATATAGATTCTTTCACTCTTTGTGCAACTTTACTAGGACCAGGATGAGTCCCTAAAAAGTAAGTAGACCTTAATGACTATATTAACATGTTGTTATCTTGTATATTATATACATATATATCATGTATATGTGTATTTCTTAAGCTACTTTAACATTGATTCCTCTAAAATATCAGACTACCTGATTTGGGAATTTTTTCATTCACCAATTTCTAAAAACAGGCCCCCTTCATGCTCCATGTAGCTCTATCACAGGTGGGTGAGCCCAATAACTTTGTCAGACATGAATGAAACCAGAGGTGAGAACTTGATCCTATGGTGTGGAAAACAGCTTCCCTTCCCAAAGAACTTAGGCTTAAGACTGAGAAAGAAACCTTTTCTCATCATGAAATTGATTATGTATCAATTGTATAAATGTCAAGGAACATTGAGGGCCATGTGCACCAACAAGTGGACTGAAGGAGAAGAAAACACTGATCCACAGAGAGAGAGGAATTAATTTGCAGAGGCAGAAATGGGCAGAAATCCTATTGATGTCCCCAGTACCTGTTATTTGTTATTTTTTTATTTTCTTATTTGGCATCAGGGATTGAACCAGGGGGCACTTAATCATTGAGCCATATCCCAGTCCTTTACTATTATTATTATTATTATTATGAGATAGGATTTTGCCAAGTTGCTTAGTTCTTTTTTATTTTAATTTTATTAATGCACTATGGTTAGCCATTATAGTTGGGTTCCTTTGGACAAAATCAGACATGCATGGAATTTGATTTATTCCATTTCAGTCCCTAGCCCCACTCATTTTCCTCTTCCCTCCCCTTATTCTCCTTTCACTATTCTGCTGGCTTTCCTTTCACTAGTTTATTTATTTTATTTTGATTAGTGCTTTGCAGATATATAAACCTTCCATACACTCCCCGTTTAGTGTAAGGAGTCTAAATCTCCACAGGTCTCACATTCAGTGCTATAGATGGGAATTACCCAATATCAGCCCTCAAGTGCAAATGCTCCTCTGTGGGTTCTGTGGGTTACCAGCAACCAAAGGAGCTCTATCTTCTTGATATTCAGAGCTTGGATTCCTGGGTATAGTCTTTGTACCTGTTTCAGTCACACTGATCCAGGCACACTCTGGGACCCACATTAGGCCACTGCTGGGTCAGGCTGGCAAATTCCTTTATGAATTCCAGATTTCCTGCCTCCACCAGCTGCTTCAAGGTTCCCATGGACTATCCAACCATTGGCCCAGAGATTTTTGTCATTTTTAACTGAACAACTTCCCTACAATTTCTGGGTCCATTATGATCAGCCTCCCTCCGTATTCCAGAGGTTCTCCCAAGCCAATTTTTTTTTCACTGTGTTTTCTTCTCTCTGCCTGTGTCCCCTCTCCCCTTAGCAGCCACCAGTGCCAGATAAGCCGGAGCTTATATTTGAAGTTCTGACTTTCTGTATCTCTACAATTTCTTTAACTGTCCAGTATTAAATTTGGTGAGTTCCCTTAGTTACCCACCTCACTGAGGAGGAGTCTTTGCACTTTTTAAATCTTCAGCTAAGAAACTGCTAGGAAGTACACCTTTTCTCGAATCTTCCATCTTTACTGTTTTATTTTTTTTCTTTTATGATTCCTGGATGTGGTCTTCCCCATATTATAATTCACCTTTTTAACCTAGGTTAGCCCAAAAGAAGTTTGTGTATCTTGGAAACAAAAGACTTTCTGTAAATATACCTATCAGAGGTATATTTATCAAAGGACAAGGTATATCAAGAAACTATTGTTATCAAGATATTAATTTCAGGTTGAGCACAATGGCACATGCCTGTAATCCCAGCAGTTCAGGAAGCTGAGGAAGGAAGATCATGAGATCATAAGTTCAAAGCCAGCCTCAGCAACTTAGCAAGTCCCTAAGCAACTCAGCAAGACTCTGTCTCTAAATAAAATACAAAATAAAAAAAAAAAAAGTAGGGCTAAGGATGTGGTTCAGTGGTTAAGCATCCCTGGGTTCATTCCCAGTACCAACATATATTTCATATGTTGTATGTACAAAAAAAATGAAATATCTTGCACATTTCCCTAGAAACAACAGACATAAAACAGATAAACTGTAACAAGATGTGGTGAACTTCCCACTCTCAGTGAGTGAGAGGCCTTGGCCAGTTGATGGAATCTGTTCTAGGTAGGGTTATTAATAAACAGTATTTTATCCTGGACCCTCGACATCATTGCTGACACTGTACATTCATGGACTGATTCTCACAGATCAATAGCCATCTTCCAAAGTTATAAAAGTCATCATCCTCACCTGGCTGGCAAGCTCCCTCCAGAGCCCTGTCCCTCCATTTCAGCCTAAGGTAGGAATCCTACTAGCTCTACAATCAAAACAAGCTGTCACCATAGTTCTTGCTCTCCACAAAAACTAAGTATTCTCATTCAACTCTGCCGGTGTAGCCTGGGTGGCAGTTACAGATCCATCCATTGCTAAGTTGTTGGAGGCAAATTAGTCAATGGTACCTGTCTAGAGTATACCCAATGACTGATGTTTTCACCTGAAATATTATAAGACTCCAAGCACAAAGGTATTAGCCTGTTTGTTGGTATTATTGTGGATGCCAACATTTGTAGAATTCAAAGATTATCAACATTAATGAATTTAGAATTCTTTAGAATTAGAAGTTGACATCAGAAACTATATGTTTTTAATGGTGGGTGCCTTGAGAAGTCAAGATGAGTTCATCAGTTGACACGGGGCTTGGAAAACACAATCCCACAAACTAGTCACAATATCATGCATTAGAACTAAGTTAAATATTCACAAGTCACATCCTCCAAAGACACCAAGATCATAAATATTTAATAGATAATAAATATCCATCTGTAAGATTTATATATTTGATTTGTAGTTATTAGAAAAGCATTTTGTTCTTTAGAGGTTTCCCAACTGTATTTTACTTTTAACTATAATGACTAATTGTCATCTAAGCATTAATCCTGAGATTATGAAATGCAGGCATTCTGAGAAAATAAATGTACTCACTTGATGTTTATGACAGGAAAACAGGTTTGAAACATCTAACCTTGCTCTATAATCTAGTTATAATTATCTCAACCTGTATAAAATCTGCTCACATGCTCTTGACATTAAAAACTACCTACTTCAATCCTTGTATCATTTTGTTCACAGAATAAATAAATAGTCATTATGACAAGTACTTTTTAAGTGTGTAGAATATCAATTTCCCCATCAAAATGTTTATTTGTAAAAACCTTGAATTTTAGAAAATGCGAAGTTCAAATCTAGTGTTTTCCTTGGTACAATCCACTGGGCCCACAGATCAATTTTGTTTGAACAGCTGAGAAAGAAAATAAGCACAAGTGTTGTTTTTGTTGATGTCACAGTTTTCCCCATTGTCTTACACTCACCAATTGCACATTTATATTATCATGTTTGCCCCATACACAAATAAATTTGTGATCTTTTTTTTTTTTTTTTAGTTTACCTTCCGATACAATTAAATTTACATCTCCAATAGTTTGTTTGCTTGTACACACTGGCAAATGTTACAGCATGAACAGGGCATGAGGGACTGCAATTTACCTTAAGAACAAAAGAATAATTTATTACTGTACCAAACAACAAAACCAAATCCCCTTTCAGTGTTAATAATTCATTATAAAGGAAGAAGCTATCAATTAGGGGGAAAAATCAATTTGAGAGTACAAGAGGGAAAAAGGTCACTATCATCAAATTTGCAGTAGCTCTCCTCTAAATTAGATATCTAAGAAGTACCTGAGGCTTGCCATTGGCCCCAGCAAAGAATAATGAGCAATGAATTAACAGCTACATTTCTGGTTTTCCTCCCATTCCCCAAACTAAGTCAAGAAGTGAGAGTTCACTAATCAGGACCATAATGGTTGCTAGGAAATAAATATTTGTCAGCATAGTCTATCTTCAACCTCATAGGGAGCTTTATCCAAAGTCCTATTAACATACTGGCTAATTGACACTCAAAATAAATATGTCTCTAAGAAGTTATTGGTGTTGTTCTGATTCCCCAGCTCCTGAAAGTCCTGCATCACCAATAAAGTAGTTCAAATAGAAAGGAAGTTAATTTGTGCAAATGGATCAAGAACTCTTGGGTTTTTTTTAAGAGTGTCTCTCAAAAGACAGGAAGTGTTTGAGAGTTAGGCATTGTTTCACTGATGAGAGCCCATTTTTAATACTTATCATGCTAATTAAGGCAATGGCTTCACTAATATAAACTCCTTTCTGACAGTATGCCTTTTAGCTATCTCTCCTACCTTAATCAAGAGGAGGATTGCTGAAGGTGTGTTGCTGCTGTCTCTGAATTACCTGACAAAAGGTGACCTCCTGAGATGAAGTGTGACTAACTAGAAGGATTGGAGCATGTGGGTGCCAGCATAAACTAAATTAAACACAAATAATATCATGAGTAGTCTCCATAGATGAAGAATCTCTATGTGCACTTGAAAGTGTGAAAATGGAAAAAGTTAAACATTCTAAGCTTTTAGAAATGCAAGAATTATAAAAAAAAGTTTGAAGATATAGTGGAAGCTCACCATCATTCAATCTCCTTATTATCCTTGGTCTTAGTCCATTTGTGCTGCTGTAATTGAATATGTCACACTGGGTAATATATAAGGAACACAAATTTATTGGCTCATAGTCCTAGAAGTCAGAAAGGCCAAGATCATGACACTCCTATCTTCTCAGTCTCTGGGGAAGGACATTTTATTGTGTCTCCCCCCAGTGGAATGTGGGAGAGAGCAAGAAGGGGCTGAACTTCTTTTTTTTTTTTTTTATATTCCAGTCAGGATGAGGTCCTTGTTCCCCTTTGATATTGCAACAAAATACTTTATACCGAATTTTCACAAGCCTAAGTTTTCCCCAGGTATTAGTTCCAACGTCCCAATTACTGAAGAACCCAGGCCCTTCAGCACTGGACAAAGAAAAATGAGTAGCAGAATATTTACTGACTAAAGGTACTTAGTAGGTATTTTACAAAACTACTGAGTAAATCTCTTCTTTGTCAGGTAAGGGTGGGAATAAGGATGTGGAATTAGGATTAGTTATCAAGAAATTTAACATAAAAGAATGAAACACTGTATTAGGATAATTTATCCAGAACAAAATTACAAGCCACTGGGAAATCAGATAGGATTCAGAAATGAACAAAGGTACGGATGTTAAATACTTGGGAAGCAAAGGGAAAGTGTTTCCCAGTAGGACAGAAGCTAAGAAGGACTCCTTGGCAGGAAGCTGATGTGTTTGAAGTACTGAAAGAGTGTATGCAGACTGCAGTTTATAAACAGTCTAATTTTATGTATAAAATCAAAAAATGAAATAAGAAATTATAAAAGGATACCAGTGCTTTTAATCCAATATTAATCCGCTTTAAGAAATGTTTTATGTCTGATTCTTCCCACAACATTGTGAAATGAGGTTGATTCTCAAGTAAGTTTTAATAAAAGCAACAGGTATCTTATATGGGTCCTGATGATGAAAATGAGTGCCAGTCTGTGCCTCTGTTTGTATTTAAGTAAATACAACTTTGTTCCATGAGAATAAACCTCATTTCCCTCAGAACATCTCAGTATTATAATAAGAAGCAGGTGTTCTTCTCATTTCTTAGATGGATAAATTAAAAAACAAAGAGGTGAACAGACAGCTCAGGAAAAGCAGACAGCTGCTGAGGCCAGAGTGAGATTTAGTTATTTTGTGTGAACCTCGCAAGCTAATTTCCCTCTTGAATCTGCTCCAACAGGAGGACAACGTGCTGATACAAAGGCTGTCCCTGTTCTGCACTGAACCCATATTCAGTAATCAAGTTGAAGTTTGACTGCCCAGGAAAATTCATTTCAAGGCAGAGTTAGCAGGTATATATGTGAACTCCTGGTAAGGAAGCCTGTACCTCAAAGTATGTCAGTCATCTTTGGGTAATTTATGCTCAGTTGCATTAGTCTCAAAGCAACACAATCTTTAAAGACATTGTACATAATGTTTATAGCAGCACAATTCACAATAGCAAAACTGTGGAACCAACCTAGATGCCCTTCAATAGATGAATGGATAAAAAAAAATGTGGCATATATATACAATGGAATATTACTCAGCAATAAAAGAGAATAAAATCATGGAATTTGCAGGTAAATGGATGGAATTAGAGAAGATAGTGTTAAGTGAAGATAGCCAATCCCCAAAAACCAAATGCCGAATGTTTTCTCCGATATAAGGGAGCTAATTCATAGTGGGGTAGGGAAAGGGAACATGGGAGAAATAGACGAACTCTAGATAGAGCAGAGGGGTGAAAGGGGAAGGGAGGGGGCATGGGAGTAGAAATGATGGTGGAATGTGAAGGACATTACTGTCCAAAGTACATGTATGAAGACACAAACTAGTGTGAATATATCTTGTATACAACCAGAGATATGAAAAATTGTGCTCTATATGTGTAATAAGAATTATAACGCATTCTGCTGTCATATATAAATTTAAAAAATTAATTAAAATTTTTTAAATTGTACAAATAAAGTTTTGAAACAAAAAATTAAAAAAATTAAAAAAATATTAGGGATAGTGTAAATTGAGCACAAATCATAGCACATGGTAAATGCTAAGTGCTAAATAAACAGATGTGGTAAAAAATAAATAAATAAATGAAGACATTGTGCATAAAAGGTATCCTGCATAAAGTAGAAAGCTAGTGATTTCCTCCCTCCTTAACTGTTTTCTCCACCCTTATTTATCCTGCTCTGTGTATCAGGAGAGCGACCTTCAGAAATGCTTCAATGGAGGCTTCCCTGTCCTCTGACTTAGCCAATGTGATCACCATCAGAAAATCAGAGAGCGGGAAGAAGATTCTATACCATCTTGCTTCCTGACAGGCTACAGTTTGTCCAGGGTTCTATACCATTAATTTGGATGTTGGTCCTGTTAAGTGAATCCATTTCTTATATCCAGAGAATGTACTGGGTTCTAGTAATCACCCTGACCCCTTATTCTGGCAGGCCTTTGCTTGAATCACCATTTCTTGGTGATTTTCTTATCTTTACTACACCTTTGAAAACAGTCTGTTCATTAAACTCTCTTAATTTACCCTTTTGAGAATCTCACATGTTTCCTGCAGGGATCCTGAGGAATGTATTAACACACTTGCTCCTTTCTGATAAAAATATAGGAAATGGAAGTATCCTGTATTATTTTCCATGGCACAAAAAGAAATCCATAAATCAGTGGACCAAAGTTCTATTCAGTATGTGTATGCAATTCAGAGAAAATTGTTAAGGAAAGGTGGTCACTGCCAGGTTTCTAAAAAGCATAGTTCTAGGTGTATGCACATGTCATCCCATGCACTCTCTTCAGAAGTCCACAAGTAAATATTGTCATCTTTGTACAGATAATGAAGAATGAATGGCTAAAGTCAGGTATCACATGATTGACAGGTGACTTCTGAACTCATGCTCTTCCCACTTCCTCATAATTAACCTGTTTTCTCCACCGCCAATAAAATGAGACTATTGGGTACATCAGCAGCATCCTGGATCTGTAGTTAAATTGACTGTTTTGAAAAATTGAGTTCAAAACTTCACTCTCATTTGGTTACATCTTTAAGCCCCTGATGTGATTCAAATGACAACCATGGTTGAAAACCTCTGGAGTAAATGCTCCATAAAGTTCCTTCTGATTCTAAAATACTATAGTCTAGTGTTTTTAACTTAATGCTTCAATTTGAGCTTATTATCATTTAAAAATTCATTAACTTTTTTTATTTAATGGTTTCTTTTTTTATTCCTTATAAGTTCAAGTAAGAAAATATATTTCTAGAAACCATCCCATATTAACTCTTGCATCATATAATTTTCCCACATGTCCATCAAACACTTGTGGAGTGCTGACTATGGACAAGATCCTTTCTTTATGATAAGTAGACAACAATGCTTTCTTCCCCACAAGAAACTCATATTCTAATGGAGAAGCAGACCAAACCAGATATTTATAGTATAACATCCAAGTGCAGGGATGGACATATACACAGTAGATGTGTCCCTTGCAGAACTCTTAGAGAATAGTAATGCCATGACCCACACTTTAAAATCTTTGTTGAAACATCCCAAGACTTCACAGATACATTTTTCCAGAGACAGAGTGGGTCAATTTTATCCACATATGAATATAAACAATTCAGCCCATTTGAGCTGCGAATGCAGGTTGCTTGGCAACAGCTTTTACAGTTGTGTTATTTGCTCTGAAATGAGAGGAGTTGGTACTTTTCTCTTTAAGACAAAAGAATATTAATAACAGCAATAATGGTGGGTATTTATAAGTCTGTATAATATTTTAGTTCATGTGTGCTTTAGCATCCAAGTTAGGAGGATTTTGGAAAGGAAAGAGGTTGAGAGAGAAAGGCATAGTTAAATACCATCATCAGAGGCATCTCTAACAGTAAGCTGACCTAGCTTTATTAATCCAGTATACATCTATTGAGCATATTTTTATTTTTAAACTTCTATTTACAAGGCATTTCATGAAAATTGGGGAAAAACAAGGATATAGGATAGGAAAGGAGAAAAAAATATGTTTAATACTTTTTCCCTGTATTTTGCATATTTCATTGAGTTCCTTAATCTGCCCACTTGACTTCAAGTTAAAGAAAAACCACAGTATCTCCCAAGTACCAGAGAACCACTGCAGGAAAGGCCATGGGCAGTTACAGGAAATAATATGTTCCATTTCCCAATAGTGATAATTAAGGACATAAAATCCACACAAATCCACTTCTTACATATAGAGATTTTTTATACCACTCTATCTCAGTAGCTGCAATAGAAAAACATGTCCAGTTAAGAGTGGATACTATTTGTCTCAATTTAAAAAACAAAACAAAAAACACCTTTCAGATCAGAAAAGAAAATGCCAGTCATATCACATGTCCACATCTTCCTACCCAGCTCCAAAGAAGGAGGCAGATTCTTCACTCCCTACTGATATAAAATATGACAGCTAATTTGTTCCACAGTATTGGAGCCTTTTGGAGAGAGATAAGTGAATTATATATTTATAATGCCTAAAAAATATGAATGCAAACAAATGTCCACTTAAAATATTGCTGTCATTTCACAGTTCTCATAAAGATCACCCCAATTTCAAGGTCCTGCCCATCTTTCATTTATTTATCAGCTCTAAATGTTAGCATATTAGTAAAATCAAATGGCAGTAAATAATCTTGGATATCCGAACAATGTTTCCTGTGTCGGGTTTGTCATTTTGCTTGTTATTGAGCAGACAGATGGGATCTAACTTGTCACAGCAAGCTTCAGCAAAAACAACATAAAACACACCAGCAAAATGATGGTGTCAACAAAGCCATAGGCTCATAGTGCACTCGAGTTAGTAGGTGTGATTTGTAACCAGGGGTCATGGCAACAATCCATACCTGGAGGTGAAAACTGTCAGACTGGAAAACATTTTTTTTTCCCAAATGCTTTTTGAACATGAATGTTCAGTGCCCACCAGAGTAGTCTTCATAAATCTTCAGCATATGGTCTTAGCTCATCCTCTTGCAAAAATAATTAGATTGCATCAATACTGGATACCCGATCAGGTTTTGCCCTATCAGGTTTTGCCCTATCAAATAGCATGAATTTACATGTCTGAGCAATAGAGATTGCCACTGCCAAGTCTCTTACTGTGCTTCTTCACCAATGACAAGGATCAAACCCCCAATACTCCAGTCACAAAGAAATATCCATATTGTTGATTCCTAATGTATCAGGAAATAAAAAAGAGAGACTCCTCCCTTTATCTGGATATCAACTTCACTGGAAGGGGCAAGATAGTATGAAAAAGTATATTTAGCAATTTACTATTTTTAATCCAAAATCAAACATAGTGAAATATGATGAGGAGTTTCATAAAAGCTTGGCTCTACCATCTACCAGTGACTTTCAGCAAAGTGTTCCAGAGATTAGAAGAGAACACTTCTATTTTTAAGAGTAAGCATTGTGAATTCCAGCTTCCTCCTGGGACATAGAAAACTGAAAACAGTGTCATTACTACCGTGATAGAAAACACACATACACATAGAGTAAAATCCAAAAAAATCACAATGTTTCTTGATTCCATAAGATAGCTGAGTCACAGAGCAATTAACTAACCTGAAATCTAAGGAAAAACAAGTGAGGAAAAGAGTACATTAGTACTCAATTACCTAAGGCAGATGCTAGACACTCAATACCATATAAGCTACTAAAATTCACTAGCTTGCTAAAGGTAGATTGGGAGCCACCGTGACAATGTGCAATGATTGGGAATCAAAAACATGGAAAGCAGCACATTCTTTCAGAGTCTTCACAACCCTCACTGGATGCTACTACCATACTCAGAATAAAAATCCTGAAAAATTCTCTTTTGGGTGAGGGAGAATAGCATCCCTAGATTCAAGTTCTTGCAGTGCCTGCCACCACTCACAGTAAGGAGTAATAGCAGTGTACTACTATTGGAAGGTAAAAAGGATAGATGGAAAACTTCTCTATGGAATAGAAATTAAGGCAAAACTTAAATCGGAGGGTGGAAAAAACACTGAGAAAAATTCTGAAAAGCTACTCTCCATTTTAAACATAAAATACTCAAACTGTGTGTTTCAATATTATAGACACAAATCCTGTATGGCTATTGGGTATTCAGGATGTGGGCAAACATACATGTTTAAATGATGGTGTTTTGGATATGCTTGATTAAATTATATATGTTACTAAAATTTAATTCACTTTTATTTTACTTTGGAAAGTAGTTTTACTAAAAAAAATCAAAATTACCTGTGTGTCATGTGTTATAGTTCTGTTAGAGAGTACTGAATTGGAAACCTGTGCTCTGTTCAACTCCTTACACAACCTGTCATAATAACAGTTTCACAAAAAACAAGCCATGCCCATTTTCATGCAAAAATGCCACTTACTTAGTCTCTACTATCTACCAAAAATGTCCAACTCTCAACAAAAAACTTACAAGGCTAACCAGGAAGCAAAAGAGAATAACTAACAGAACCAGGCACTATCTAAGTTAATAACTATAATTAATATAGAAAGGACTCCAGTAAAAAAAGTAGGCAATTGACAGGATCAGATAGACAATTCCAACAAAAATTAAACTAAAATCAATGGAAATATTAGAACTAAAAACCAAGATTACAGAATAAAAGAGAATGCTTTGAAGGTTCATCAGTAGACACAAAACTCAAGGGAAGATGAATTAAATATAAAAATGTGAAATGAAATTGAGGGTAACGGAACAAAATGATACAGAATTTAAAAAAAAAACAAAATATCACAAGCCATTAAAACAGCCCAATTTGTGAAATTGAAATATCAAAAGAAGGGAAAGAGGCAAAATGAAAATTTGGAGATATTAAGGCAGATAATTTACTAAAATTAGTGCTATTGACCAAGCCACAATTCAAGAGCTCAGAGAATAACAACTGCAATAAATACCTAATACATGCAAATCCCTGAACATATCATATTCAAACTTCTAAAAACCAAACACAAACAAAAATACACATTAAATACAGAAGAACAAAGGTAAGGATAACAGAAAAATTTTCATTCTTGTTTCATTATAACTTTTATAAATAAGACACAACAGAGTGAGAATTGTAAAATATTAAAAGACACATGCACAAAAGTCTCTCAACCTAGAATTTAATACCACTTAAAATATTTTTCAAAAATACAAGAGGAAAGAGAGAGACAGGCAGAGAGAGCAAGAGGTTCACAGCCAGCATACCTGAATGACACTGTGAAAGGAAGGTCTTTAGGCAGAAGAAAATAGAGAGATAAATTTGTATCTATGAAAAGAAATGCTCAAGAGCTAGTAATGAAGATAGAAATAAAGTACACATTTGTTTATTTTATTTTTCTAAAAATAACTAGTTCTCTAACTCAATAATAGTTTTGTTAATTTATATGAAAATACATATATGACAAATATTACACAAAGTATGGTAGGAAATAATCTGAAATATTCTGTTATTCTGCCATCCTACTACATATAAGATCGTAACAATTATCAAAGACATATTCTGATATAAGAAATTAATAAATTAAACCCAAGAGAACCAATAAAAACTTTTCATGATACTACAAATAATAAAATAGTGGAGATAAATAATTAATATAAAAGAAAGAAAAGAACAAGTGCAACAAATAGAAAAAAACTAAGATAATTATAAACATTAATCCAATTATAAGAATAATTACAATGATCCAAAAGAAGAATAAAATGCTTAGAATGGGTATAAAAACCAAGATACAACTGTATGGTACCTACAAGATACCTACTCTAATCATAAAAAAAATCAATGTTAGAGGTAAAGTAATAAAAAAAGAAATCTACCAAAGAGCCCATCAGTGAATGAATGGATGAACAAGGTGTGGTATACTCATTCATGTAATATTTAACCATAAAAAGGAATGAAGTATTGAGACAAGTTACAACATAGATGAAACTTGAGAATATTATGATAAATGAAAAATGCCAAGCACAAGGACAGTGACTGTTAATGGGAGGGGGCTTTATTTTAAGTGATTAAAATATTTTGAAATTGAGTTGTATATTATAGGAATAAATTTTATAGTACATAAATTATAGCTCAATAAATCTGTAATTAAAAAGTAAAACAATAAAAACATTGAAATACTAATCAAAGAAATGCTGAATTATCAGCAATTCATTGGACAAATTATCAGACAAATCATATGAGCAATATTACATAAAGGAATGAATCCAAAAGGAAGACACAATAGTGTTTGCACATATATCTAATAAAAATACATGAAGCAAAACCTTTTAAAATTGAAAAGAGAAATTCAGGTTCATTCTTGTGGAGATTCCAACACCCTTTGTTAGTCATTGATAGAAAAAGTAAAATGAAAATTAGAGCAGATATAAAAAACACACTATGAATCAACAAGACCTAGTAGATATTTTTACTCCAAGAAGGCACAACTAGAAACAATTATTTCAAGTATACGTGAAACATTAAAGATTATAGATAAACTATATTTTATATAAAAAACAAATCCTAACCATTTTGTAAAAATCAAAATGGTATGAATTGTGTTTTGGAATCATAAATTAAACTAGTAACCATTAGCAAAAGGATAATTGTGAAAGTCAACCACTATTTTTAAATTAAACAGCACCCTTTTAAATAACTCATTAGTGAAAGAGGAAATGAAAAGAGAAATGGGAAAATATTGGAGGTTGAGTGAAAAATAAAGTATAATGTAGACAAATCATGAGGACACAGAGAACACCATAGTGGTAAATAGTCAGGAACCAGCTTTCCGGGAAAAAGATTTTATTTGTTGTAATTGGCAATTTTCATGCTGAAAATATTCCCAGCATGGATGACATCATTATAATAACTGGATGATAATTCAAAGGATAATAATTGAAGAAACATTACAATTAGCTTTCATGAGCCAGTACAGATCACAACCAGTATATTACTGGATGCAACTTAGAGGGATACTGGTAACAGTAAAAGCTTATATTAGAAATGAAGATCTCAAACCAGTGATCTAAGATTGAAACTTAATAAAATATAACAAGAGCAAATTTCATACAGATTAATTAGGATAAAGAAAATAACTTAGGTAAAATCAGTAATCAATAGAATTGAGAACAGAAAAAAATGATAGAGAAAGTAAATTAAACCATGAATTTTCTCTTGCAAAAACACAACGTAAACCAAGTAGTCAATAAACAAAACCAGACTAACCAAGAAGAAGAAAAGAGACCGAAAATGCCAATATCAGGAGTAAAAGAGGAATGACATTGTCAAGACGGCTGACTAGAGGTGCCAAGCATACTGCTCTACACAAGAAAGAACCACAACTTAGGGGGGAAAAATAGCTACCTCACAGGAGCATTTTAGGCAGTGTGAGTGGAGTGAGGATGCGATAGAGATGCCATGGAGCAGTGAGATACATGCACCACACCCATTGCTGCCTTCAAACTTAGCCTTCCTGAAGGAGCTACAGCCCAGATTGCAGTGGAATCCTTCAACCCCTGCTGCACAGACCACTGACACTGCCAAGTGTTGATTATAGCTGAAGAAGCTACGCAGGACAATACACTAAAGCATCCACTGAGAATCAAAGCAAACACACTGTATCTAACCAAAACTCTAAAACACATCTCCAATATTTTTTCTTTTTCTTTTATTTTTTTTCTTTCTTTTTTTTTTTTTTTTTTTTTTTTTTTTTTTTTTTTACTGTGAGAACCAATAAAACTCACAGTGGCAATTGACCTACCTGTTGCACAAATACCAACGTAGGGGCACAAAAGTCATGAACAAACAAGGTAACATTTTTCCCCCAAATGAACACAATAAATTTAGTAACAGACCATAAAATAAAGGAATTTAACAAGACCCCTGGTAAAGAATTCAAAAGAATGGTTTTAAGGAAAGTTAATGAGGCATAGAATAATATAGACAGGTATTTAAATGAAATAAGGAAGTCAATAAGGAAATAAATGAGAAATTTAAAAAGAGATAGAGATCATAAAAAACAACAAAAAATGTTGGAGCTAAAAAACGTAATGAGTAAAATAAAATGTACAGTGGTAAACTCAACAGCAGAATTAATCAGGCAGAAGAAAAAAAATTCTGAGATTGAAGACAAGTATTTTGAATATCCCCGTCAGATTGGAGAAATAGGAATTAATGAAGAAAAACTCTGATACTCAAGGGATAAGATTAATCAAGCAAATCTTTGTGCTCCAGAAGGAAAAGAAGTGAGAAAAGGCACAGAAAGACTATTCAATGAAACTGCTGAACTTCTTAGCAATATTGGGAAAGACAAGAGACATCCATGTCCTAAAAGTCCAAAGCACCCTTAATAGAGTGAACCCAAAAAAAAAAAAAATCTTTATGAAGCATCTGATAAAGTGTCAAAAATACAAGTCAAGAGAGAATTCTAAAAATAGCAAGAGAAAAGTATCAAGTCACTTATAAGGAAATGAGGAAATGACCATTAGACTAATGGCAGACTTCTCAGTGTAAACCTTACCCGCCAAAAGAGAACAGGATGACATATTCAAAGTCCTGATGACAACACACTGATAACCAAGGATACTACATGTAGCAAAACTATGCTTCAGAAGTAAAAGAGAAAAAAAAAACTTTTCACAACAAGCAAAAATTCATCACCATCCAAATCAGGCCTACAGGAAATGCTCAAGGGAGTCCTTCAATAGATGTAAAAGGATGATCACTACTAACAAGACAACAAGAAAAAATAGAAAACTCAACAATACAGGAGATGTGGAAGACAGAACCAGAATAAAATCAAATGTGAATAATACAGAAAACTACTGAACCACAAAGATGAATGGCAAGAAAGGAAAAAGTATATACAAAACAAGTAGAAAAAAATAAAAGAATGGCAAGGATATATCTTTTCTTAACAATACTGACCTTTAAGATATACTAATGGGATCACAATTTAAAGATACAGACTAGTTGAATGGATTTTTCAAAAAGTAGATATGATGATATGCTGCCTTATAAGAAATTAACTTCACCAGTAGACACATATGGACTGAAAGAACAAGAATGAAAAAAAGAGGTATCCTTAAAAAAAAGCCCAAAATGAATGGAAATGAAAATCTTATATCAGATAAAACAAACTTTATATCAAAAGCTAGGAAAAAAAGACAAAGAAGTTCTCTGTACAATAAAAAAGGGGCTCATTCAAGAATTTTAAATTAAATAATTGCAACTACCTATACACTTGATAATGGAACATGCAATTTCACAAAGTAAATATTATCAGATCTGAAAGGAGAGCTAGACTCTAATGCAATAATAGTTGGAGACTTCAGAATTCCACTTTGTCAATGGAAATATCATTTAGACAAAAAAATTAACAAATAAGCATTTAAATTAAACTATATTATAACCAAATGGACTTAATAGACACAGAACATTTTATCCAACAGCTTCAGACTTTAACATCTTTTCATGGACACATGAAACATTTTCCAGGATAGACCATATGTTAAGCCATAAACAAGTCTTAAAAGTTTTAAAAAATGAAATTATAACATATTTCTTCTCTAAGTACAAGAGGAATTTTAGAAATTGTACATGTACATGGAAATTAAATGAAAATTCTTATGAATGACCAATGGGTAAATAAGAAATCAAAATGAAAATCACAAAATTTCTTGAAACAAATGAATATGAAAACACAACACAGCAAAAACCAATGGGAAACAGTGAAAGCAGAAGCAAGAGGGAAGTTTACAGCACTTATGTGCTAAATCAAAAAGAGAGAAAGATAAAGAGTTCATATGAACAACCTGATGATGAAGCTTGAGGATTAGAAAAGCAAGGAGAAACAAAACCAAAATTGGCAGAAGGTAACAAATAACAAGGATTAGAATAGAAATGAACAGAAACACATGTGCTACATATGCATGCATATGTATATGAAAATAAAATGAAAAGTTAATTTTTTAAAAAGATAAACATATTTGACAAATCTTTATATTAATCAAGAAAAAAGAGAGAAGATTCAAATAAATAAAATCAGAGATGCAAAGGGAAGCATTAAAATTTATTTCACAGAAATACAAAGAAAGGGTCATTAGTGACTACTATGAACAACTGCAGCCAAATATGATTGGAAACCTAGAAGAAACAGATACATTTCTGGACACATACAACCTCGCAAAATGGGGCCATCAGAACATAGATAGAATACCTGAATAGACTAATGACAAATAACAAATTTAACCAGTAATAAAAATTCTCCCAACAAAGAAAGACCTGGAAACAGATGTCTTCATTGCTGATTCACCAAATTTTAAAAGAGGAACTAATGAGAATAGTTCTCAAATTATTCCAAAGTATTTAAAGGGAGGAGGGACCTATTCAAACTCATTTTGAACAGGAACAACAAAAGCAAAACATCAAGGAAACAACAAAAGAAAACCACAAGCCAATATCCCTAATGAATATAGATGCAAAAATTTCCAACAAAATAATAATACATTAAAAAGTTTATACAACATGATCAGGTTGGATTTGTGCCAGGGATGCAAGAATGGCTTAACATATGTAAAGTGATAAACATAATACATCAAAAAAGAATGATAAAAATCATATAATTAGCTTAAAAGATACAGAGAAAAGCATTTAATAAAATTAAATATTTCTCATAAAATAAAAACTCAAAAATTAGGTACAGAAAGAATGTACCTCAATGCAATAAGAATTACCCGTGAAACTATGTAGTCTGAAAAATACTGCATGGGGAAAAACTGAAATCTTTTTCTATAAGATCAGGAGCAAGACAAGGTTTCCATCTTTATCACTCTTATTCAATACAGGGTTGGAAGTCTTAGCCAGAGCAACAAAACATGAGAAATAAATAAAGAACATCCAAATAGGAAAAGACAAGATCACATTTTCCTAAGGCACATCAAAAAAATTGTGCACCATGATCAAGTAGGATTCATCCCTGGGATGCAAGGCTGGTTCAATATACGGAAATCAATAAATGTTATTCACCACATCAATAGACTTAAAGATAAGAACCATATGATCATCTCGATAGATGCAGAAAAAGTATTTGACAAAGTACAGCATCCCTTTATGTTCAAAACATTAGAAAAACTAGGGATAACAGGAACTTACCTCGACATTGTAAAAGCTATCTATGCTAAGCCTCAGGCTAGCATCATTCTGAATGGAGAAAAATTGAAGGCATTCCCTCTAAAATCTGGAACAAGACAGGGATGCCCTCTATCACCACTTCTATTCAATATAGTTCTCGAAACACTGGCCAGAGCAATTAGACAAACGAAAGAAATTAAAGGCATAAAAATAGGAAAAGAAGAACTTAAATTATCACTATTTGCGGATGACATGATTCTATACCTAGAAGACCCAAAAGGGTCTACAAAAAAACTACTAGAACTAATAAATGAATTCAGCAAAGTGGCAGGATATAAAATCAACACGCATAAATCAAAGGCATTTCTGTATATCAGCGACAAAACTTCTGAAACGGAAATGAGGAAAAACACTCCATTCACAATATCCTCAAAAAAATAAATAAATAAAATACTTGGGAATCAACCTAACAAAAGAGGTGAAAGATTTATACAATAAAACTACAGAACCCTAAAGAGAGAAGTAGAAGACGATCTTAGAAGATGGAAAATTATACCCTGTTCATGGATAGGCAGAACTAACATCATCAAAATGGCGATATTACCCAAAGTTCTCTATAGGTTTAATGCAATGCCAATCAAAATCCCAATGGCATTTCTTGTAGAAGTAGATAAAGCAATCATGAAATTCATATGGAAAAATAAAAGACCCAGAATAGCAAAAGCAATTCTAAGCAGGAAGTGTGAATCAGGCGGTATAGCGATACCAGATTTCAAACTATATTACAGAGCAATAGTAACAAAAACAGCATGGTACTGGTACCAAAACAGGCGGGTGGACCAATGGTACAGAATAGAGGACACAGAAACCAATCCACAAAACTACAACTATCTTATATTTGATAAAGGGGCTAAAAGCATGCAATGGAGGAAGGATAGCATCTTCAACAAATGGTGTTGGGAAAACTGGAAATCCATATGCAACACAATGAAACTGAATCCCCTCCTCTCACCATGCACAAAAGTTAACTCAAAATGGATCAAGGAGCTTGATATCAAATCAGAGACTTTGCGTCTGATAGAAGAAAAAGTTGTCTCCGATCTACATATTGTGGGGTTGGGCTCCAAATTCCTTAATAGGACACCCATAGCACAAGAGTTAATAGCAAGAATCAACAAATGGGACTTACTTAAGCTAAAAAGTTTTTTCTCAGCAAGAGAAACAATAAGAGAGGTAAATAGGGAGCCTACATCATGGGAACAAATTTTTACTCCTCACACTTCAGATAGAGCCCTAATATCCAGAGTATACAAAGAACTCAAAAAATTGGACAATAAGATAACAAATAACCCAATCAACAAATGGGCCAAGGACCTGAACAGACACTTCTCAGAGGAAGACATACAATCAATCAACAAGTACATGAAAAAATGCTCACCATCTCTAGCAGTCAGAGAAATGCAAATCAAAACCACCCAAGATACCATCTCACTCCAGTAAGATTGGCAACCATTATGAAGTCAAACAACAACAAGTGCTGGTGAGGATGTGGGGAAAAGGGTACTCTTGTACATTGCTGGTCGGACTGCAAATTGGTGCGGCCAATTTGGAAAGCAGGATGGAGATTCCTTGGAAAGCTGGGAATGGAACCACCATTTGACCCAGCTATTGCCCTTCTCAGACTATTCCCTGAAGACCTTAAAAGAGCGTACTACAGGGATACTGCCACATCGATGTTCATAGCAGCACAATTCACAACAGCTAGACTGTGGAACCAACCCAGATGCCCTTCAATGGATGAATGGATAAAAAAAAAATGTGGCATTTATACACCATGGAGTATTACGCAGCACTAAAAAATGACAAAATCATGGATTTCACAGGGAAATGGATGGCACTAGAGCAGATTATGCTTAGTGAAGCTAGCCAATCCCTAAAAAACAAATACCAAATGTCTTCTTTGATATAATGAGAGCAACTAAGAACAGAGCAGGGAGGAAGAGCAGGAAGAAAAGATTAACATTAAACAGAGACATGAGGTGGGAGGGAAAGGGAGAGAAAGGGGGAATTGCATGGAAATGGAGGGAGACCCTCATTGTTATACAAAATTACATATAAGAGGTTGTGAGGGGAATGGGAAAATAAACAAGTAGAGAAATGAATTACAGTAGATGGGGTAGAGAGAGAAGATGGGAGGGGAGGGGAGGGGGAATAGTAGAGGATAGGAAAGGTAGCAGAATACAACAGTTACTAATATGGAATTATGTAAAAATGTGGATGTGTAACCGATGTGATTCTGCAATCTGTATTTGGGGTAAAAATGGGAGTTCATAACTCACTTGAAGCTAATGTATGAAATATGATATGTCAAGAGCTTTGTAATGTTTTGAACAACCAATAAAAAAGATATTGTATCACCGAAAACTAAAAAATAAATATAAAAAAAGAAAAAAAAATACCAATAACATTCACTATAGGAGTAGAAATATCACATATATAACTTATATGAAACCACAAAAAAATCTGAGTATTCAAAGCCATCTTGAGCAAAATGAAAAAGGCAAGAGACATCACATTATCTTATAAGAAAACAAGATCCAAATCAATAGTAACAAAGAAAGCATGATACTGCCATAAAAAGAGACATGCAGACCAAGGGAACAGAATAGAGAATCCTGAAATCAATTCCTGGATTTATAGTCAACTGATTTTCAACAAAAGTAACAAGGATATTCACTGGAGAAACGGAAGACTCTTCAATAAACTGGAATCTACAAGAAAAAGAAAGAAACTACCCCCACGTAAATAAACTCTACATAATATGTATAAAAATCTTAAATGTAAGACGTAAAACTATGACACTATAAGAATACAATGTAAGAAAAACATTCTTCAGGACATTGGTCTGGGCAAAGATATTAGTTTTTTGATATAACTCCAAAAGCACAGGAAACAAAAGACAAAACACATAAATGAGACTACATACAGCTGCCGAGCAAAGGAAACAATCAACAGAGTGAAGACACAATGCACAGAATGAGTAAAAATATTTGCAAACTATTCATCTGACAAGGGATTAATTTTCAGAAAGGAAGGTAGGAAGGAAATCTTATTAAAAAGTAGGTGAGGGACATGAATAGACATTTTTCCAAAAGAGAATAGACAAATGGCCTACAAATACATGAGAAAACAGTAATCATCGGGGAAATGAAAATCCAAACACTGAGATATCACCTCATACTCTTTATAATGATTATTATCAAAAAAGATAAAAAATAATAAATTCTGACAAGGATACAGAGAAAGGGGAGCTCTCATACACTATGGTTGGGAATGTATACTGCTACAACCAATATGGAACTTCCTTAAAACCAGAAATCATGTTGAAGAGGCTATCTTTTCTCCAATGTTTGCTATTGGCTCTTTTGTCTCTAGAATGAGGTAACTATTTTTGTGAGTTTGTCTCTGTGTCTTCTATTCTGTTCCATTGGGCTTCTTGACTATTTTGGTATAATACCATGCTTTTTTAAAATCACTATAGCTGTATAGTATATTTTTTTTAAGAGAGAGAGAGAAAGAGAGAGAATTTTTAATATTTATTTATTTATTTTTTAGTTCTTGGTGGACACAACATCTTTGTTTTTTGTATGTGTTGCTGAGGATCGAACCCGGGCCGCATGCATGGCAGGAGAGTGCACTACCGCTTGAGCCACATCCCTAGCCCTGTATAGTATAATTTTGATGCCTCCTGCTTTGCTTTTCTAGCTAATGATTGTTTTGGATATTCTGACCTCTTATTTTAACAAATGAAAATAAATTAAAAACAAATAAAAATAAACTAGAAATCAAACTACCATATAATCTTGCAATCTGACCGCTGAGTATATACCCCAGGGAATTGAAATCAGTACATCAAAGACACATCTGCACTTGCATGTTTATTACAACACTATTCACAATACAAAAAATAATTAACCTACATATCCATTGATGGACAATTGGATAAAGAAAAATGTGATTTATACATACATACCTATATATGTGTTTATGTGTGTGTGTGTGTGTGTATATATATATACACACACACACACACATATATATAAGTTATTCAACATTCAGCCATAAAAATGAATGAATTCTGTTATTTGCAGCACCATAGATACAACTGAAGGACATTATGTTAAGCAAAGTAAGTCAGGCACAAAAGACAAATATGCATTTTTTTCTTTTATAAAGAGGTAAAAGATTGATCTCAAAGACATAGAAAATAGAATAATGTTTATCAGCATCTATGAAAATAAGGGGGAGGAAGGATGAAGGCATAACCATAGACTCTATAGATGTAAAAGTTTAATAAGGGTATGTTATAAATACTTTTATATCCATAAATTAGACAATCTAGAAGTGGACAACTTTCCTTAATGAGATTACTATGAGCAAAACTGTGCCTCCCCACCCCCAATTCATATACTAAAGTCCTAATCTCTAGTACCTCAGCATTTGACTATATTTACAGATATGTTCTCTAAAGAGGCAACTGAGGTAAAATGAGGTTGAATGAATGGGCCTTAATCCAATATAACTGGTGTGCTCATAAGAAGAGATTAACCTAGATGCCCTTCAGTAGATGAATGGATAAAGAAAATGTGATACACACACACACACACACACACACACACACACACCCCACAATGGAATATTATTAGCATTAAAAGAAAATAAAATCATGACATTTGCAGGTAAATGGATGGAGTTGGAGAATATCATGCTAAGTTTGCCTATCCCAAAAAACAAATGCCAAATGTTTTCTCTGATTTAAGAATGCTGATTCATAATGGGGCTGGAGGGGTAGGGCATGGGAGGATTAAATGAACTCTAGATAGGGCAAAGGGGAGGGAGGGAATAGAAGGAGCCACGCAGGGAGGAAAGACAGTGGAATAATATGGACATCATTACCCTAAGTACATGTATGAAGACCAAATGGTGTGACTACTTTGTGTACAACCAGAGATATGAAAAATTGTGCTCTATATGTGTAATATGAATTGTAATGCATTCTTTTGTTGTCATATATAAAAAATAAAATTTAAAAAAATAAATCCAGAAGTTAAGGAAAAAAATACAGAAGAGGAGATTAAAACATGACAGATTGAGACAGGACCATCTGATGATTGAGGGAGACACTGATCATTTATAATCAAGAAGAGAGGTCTCAGAAGAAACAACCTTGTCCAACAACTTGATCTTGGACTTCTGGACTATAGAATTGTGAGAAAATAAATGTTCACTGTTCAGTCCAGCAGTCTAGAGCACTTTGTTACAGCATCCCTAGCAAACTAATGCAGTCACAAACTTCCAAAGCTTATTCAATAATCTAAATTGTCTATTCTCTATTAAGGAAATTAAATAAATAGTCAGAAAACTTCTAATTAACAAACCTTCAGGATCATGTTGCTTTGCCAGTGAATTCTACCAAACATTCAAGTAGGAAATAATATCAATTCCACACTGTCTTTTCCATAACATGTAAGAGGAAGAAGAACTTTTTAATTTACTATGTGAGGCTAGGAGGACCCTGATGGAAAAAAATAGAAAAGGGAATCTTCACAAAACAACAAAATCACTGAAAACCTTTCCTCAGAAACATGATGCATGATATTCAGTAATATATAAGCAAATAAAATTTTGTAATATATAAAAAGGATAATAGACCATGGCCAATGTGTGGTACAATTTGAAAATGCAAGGTTGATTCAACATTCAAATACGGATTAATATAATTCATCATGTGAACCGATTTTTTTAAAAGGCAAATATATGATATTTCCACAGATGCAGATAAAGCCTTTAACAAATCCATCTATACATGGAAAAATATCTCAAGAAACTAGAAATAGAACATAACTTCCTCAACCTGATAAGAGTTGTTGTCGCAGAGTTGAGTGTTAAGATTTCTTTGTGTATTTCTGATAAACATCCTTTACTAGATGTGTCTTTCTTTAAAATATTGTCTCCAAGTTTGTGATTTGTCTTATAGCTCTCTTGAAGCTTTGTTTGCTTACTGCTTGTCAGCAGCTTAGCAGGAAACAGTTTATACAAACTGCTGAAAACAACTTATCAACCATTTTCTTGTCTTTTCGTCTCATACATGTATGCATATCAGAACCAAAAGATCTGGTAAATAAATGCATACCATCCGTGTTTCACTCTAAGCATGGCCATACTATTCCCAAAGAATGCCCTTCATTCCTTTATTCCTGAGGGCAGCTTATATGTTGCCTTGACTTTCTAACCTCTTATCCCTAGACAGAAAGGATACAGAATTGTAACTCAGAGCAAGTCAACCTGTGTTAAGATCCTGCCTCCTGTTTTTATATGATCTTAGGAAAAGTACAAATCTTACTGTGTTACTGTGAGCATTAAATGGATTTATTCATTAAATATTTACATAACTTTTCTTATAAGTATCCAATAAATAATAGTTATTTTTATTAGAAATGTAGGTGGTTCTGCATAGGTATCACCTGCATAGCATTTTGACTATTATTTTTGGAGAATGCCGAAGAGATTCTAGGGTAAATGAATTCACAGATTGATGGAGATAGAAGAAAACTTAGACATCTTTTAATCCATTGTTTTAAACACAAAGGAATGTCTCATTCAAAAGCATCTTGAGGAGAGCCTAGTGGGTAATATTGAATACGACTTCGGTTATTCTTTGTGTGAAGGTGAGGAGGAAACTTAGCTCTGCAGTAGCACCTGGTCATGCCCTCTGTACTCAACTCTCTAGTTTGCCATTAGAGGACTCCTCTGAATGCCTAGGGTGTCAAGAGGCAGAGAAGTCACCCATCTAGTACTAAAATCACAACCAGCCAGACTTTAAATTTTATGGGCAAGACACTGGCACCTAGAGAAGTTAACCTGTGCAGTACCATTCAGGTTGTTATAAATTTAATCCAGGACTAGAATTCCTCTTCAAGAACCTTTAATGTGATCTGGAATGTGTAGTTCACATTTGGTCAGTATGAAACTTTAATATGTGAAATTTTACATAGCAACAGAATCTGATATGCCAAATTAAGCAGAAAAGTATTTTATGGCTCTGAAATTGAATAAGTACTCTATCAATAGGCTCAAGATATGGGCTAGAGTCGGGGTGGGGGGCAGAATGTAAGTGGTCACTTGCCCGAACTGTCCAGTTCACACTCTCTATCTCCACTACAGCTTTTCAAAATCTGACCCCACATCTTTGTGGCAATTCCGTTAGGTCTAAGGTCTTGGACAAAGGCATCAGGTTTGTATAGTTGATCCTGTGCCCAGTTGTTGGAGGAAGAGAATGGGAATTCCTGGGTCCCGGAAACTCAGAAAATAGAGTCTAACTTCCCTCAAAACTCTTATGAATGCAAAAGGTCTATTATAAATTCCTCCTATAAAAAGAGCTAAACTAAGTTCAATTATAATTTTAAAAGTTCAGAATACTCTATGAGATTGTCTATCAGAAATTCCATCCATGTGATTTAGCATAATGATTCCTTTTTAATAATCTTAAATAGCCTGTTAATTGTTCATTTTTAAAACTATAACTTCATCATGATACATTAATTTTATAGGAACAGAACTTTCAAAAAATAAAAATAAATGAAATTTTATGTTGACCTTCTCTTGTTACTAAAATGTCTCTTTCAAGGGCTAACATGGATAAGCTTACAAAGATAATGTTATTTTTGTGCTGTCTACATTCTTTCTCCCATACTAAAATTTATTTTTCCAACTTTCAAGATATAGATAGACTTTCTATGTTGGCAGATAGAAATTGAAAACAAAGACATTTATTGGAATTGAAGAGGAGGGTAAGTAAATCACAATGGAGCAAGGGTAGGAGTATGGAATTGGCACAAAAATAATAAAGTTTAGATGCTATGTTTATAGATGATATAACTGAATAAAAAAATAAATTGAGAATCCACCAGAATCAATATTTTATATGTCTGGTAGACAGTTTTTCAAATATCAGACATCTCAAGAGAACTGTTGGCAATAAACTTATGATTAAGTTCCCTTATATGTACTATGATGCAATTTACCTATGTTGTCAGGTGAAGGAGAGCTGTATTTTTTCAGTTATAGCTATCATTTCAATGCTCAAGTTTAAGAACAAAACCTAGGTTCCTGATTAAATACCAATCCACCTCTGCAAAAATGGAGGCTACAAAGGTGACTTGAGAAATACCAAAACATTAGCTTTGGCTTTCAATCAAGAGTTGATAGCTGCTTTTCAGATGTATAGCAGGCCCTAAAATTCAGTACAATTTCCCAGAGAAGACAAATGCCAGAGAAAACTTTCAGGATAAGTCTTGGACTCATTTGGCAATTTTAAAAATAATAATAGCTCACCATCTCTAGCAATCAGAGAAATGCAAATCAAAACCACCCTAAGATACCATCTCACTCCAGTAAGATTGGCAGCCATTATGAAGTCAAACAACAACAAGTGTTGGCGGGGATGTGGGGAAAAGGGTACACTTGTACACTGCTGGTGGGACTGCAAAATGGTGAGGCCAATTTGGAAAGCAGTATGGAGATTCCTGGGAAAGCTGGGAATGGAACCACCATTTGACCCAGCTATCGCACTTCTCGGACTATTCCCTGAGGACCTTAAAAGAGCGCACTATAGGGATACGGCTGCATCAATGATTATAGCGGCACAATTCACAATAGCTAGACTGTGGAACCAACCTAGATGCCCTTCAATTGATGAATGGATAAAAAAAAATGTGGCATCTATACACAATGGAGTATTATGCAGCACTAAGAAATGACAAAATCATAGAATTTGCAGGGAAATGGATGGCATTAGAGCAGATTATGCTAAGCGAAGCTAGCCAAGCCCTAAAAAACAAATGCCAAATGTCTGCTTTGATATAAAGAGAACAACTAAGAACAGAACAGGAAGAAAGAGCATGAGGAAAAGACTACAGTAAACAAAGACGAATGGGGGGAGAGAAACGGAGAGAGAAGGGAAAGCATATGGAAATGGTAGGAGACCTTCAAGGATACATAAAATTATAAGAGGTTATGAGGGGCAAGGGGGAGGGAAAAAAAAGGGAGAGAATTGAACAACAGCAGGGGAGGTAGAGAGGGAAGATGGGAGGGGAGGGGAGGGGAGGGGGGATAGTAGGGTATAGGAAAGGTAGCAGAATACAACAGTCACTAATATGGCATTATGTAAAAATGCGAATATGTAACAGATGTGATTCTGCAATCTGTATTTGGGGTGAAAATGGGAGTTCAAAGCACAATTTGAGTCTAATGTAAGAAAGATGATATATCATGAACTATGTAATGCGATAAATAATCAATAAAAAAAGCAAAAAAAAATAATAATAATAATAATTAGAAATAGAGCTAACTGTATTTTGATGGACCCATAAAAATGCCCTCTTTCAGTTTCACTGAATGATTTTGCTAGAATAAATATGCAATATCTTCAAAATAAATGTCAAAGCATATCTTCCTTGCACATGATTTCAGTTTGACTGCAACAGCCCTTCAATTGCACTTCTGCCTCAAAATGTAGGGGGCTCTCATCCCATTGGCTGGTAGGGTGGGGGGCGCTGCTTGTGTTCATTTCCTTTTACCAGAAGCCATGATTACAATTCTTTTAATTGTCATATCTGGTTGTTTGATTCATTTTATTACTCAAACTTGCCCCAGTAAACATTATAGAGTGGTAGCATATCCTGATTCTCAAGAATCAGGTTATTTTCAGTCAATGGGATCTCCAAGTTCTCTTCTGAGATTTCCTAGCTCCTATTTGTTGAATCAAAAATTAAAGATAGAGACATTAATACAGTGGATACCACATTTAAAATAATGTTCATGAAACTATTCTGTATGATACTATTCAGATGGATTCATGGTATGATACATTTCTCAAAACTCAACATATACAAGACAAAAAGTGAATCCTCATGTAAACTATAGACTGTAGGTAAAAAAGATTTGTCAAACTAGGTTCATCCCCAGATAATGAAGCCATAAAGCAATAATTTTAGTATTTACTATTGCAAGTAATATCAATATTCTTCCATTAAATACATATAATACAGATTTTTACCAAAACAAAATATTTAGAAATTCAATATTTATATACAAAAATTGGTATAAATATATAAACACACCATATATTAAATTTTTATATATGTATATACACATATGTATATATTTAGTGGAAAAGCATCAATTCAGTGAGCCTTTGGAAATCTGTTAACTACTTTTATTTTTGTATTGCTATTTACTTTCCTTTAGTGCATATACTACTTTGGTTTTGATAATTTTACAAGAGTTCTTTATTCTTCCTATGTTATAATTTTATGAACAAAGAGCAGAGATTCATCCAGAAGCATGTAATAATCTCACTGGCAAGATTTCTACTCATGTGTTAGGAGTGCCATTCAGCCCAAATTGGTAAAACACTGAATGCTCACCAAAATTAATTATTCCATAAACTGTGAAGCCTTTCTTGATGTTCAACAAGAGAACTACGTGAGTATTCTGATTCAAGGTAGGTAGAAAGGCTATGTTTTTTTACCAAAATAAAACAGTACAACTTTTTAAAATGACAAAACAAATACTTATATTTAGAAGTTCAAAGTATCCCTACTGAATTAGAAGAGGGCCACTATACTTTAAATGGAAAGTAAATGTGGATATGTAAATAATTATATACTTAATATTAGACTTTATTCCTTTATTGTGTAATTTAGAACACAAAATAACTGGACACATCAAGAGGTCATTTTGGGGGTAATGTTTAGTGGCTATCTTTCTAGTAGAAAATCTCTGCTAAGTAGAAAGTTGTAATGGATGGGAATGGTTCACTAACAGGGATGTGAGAAACAATGTAGGCTGTTCTACAAAGTTCTTCAGAGCATCCTAACTAATATTGAGTTACAGAGGCTCACAATAATTTTCCCTTTATTGACTTTTCCCTTCTCTATCTGACTCTCAATGCTTTTCATTCCATCATTTGAATTCTTTCTCATAGTATCAGCTAACAGCAATTAAATCTTTTAGACTCTACTTTTTGGGAAATAAATATTAAAATATCTCCCTAAAAAGAAAAAAAAAGTATTGTCACAGCTTTCTAATCTCATGAAGTCTCTTTAGTTTTTTTTCAGTATACATTTTTCTGTATGTATTTGCAGAAGGAATAAAAATACTAAAAGGGAATTCACAAATATGACAACAGGGTGAGGTTTCTCATTTAATATTCTACTACCATAGAAATAAAATCAACATAATAATCAACTAAAATAGATCTGTGTTTTAATAAGGTTTCTGAATAAATAGACAGGAGGCCAATAAATAATAGGAATAAAGAGGAAGGAAGAAGGGTAGCACATTGGAAAGTACTGGGGAACGAAATCTGCTATGTTCATTATGAATATGGCACAATAAATCCTACTTATAGATATAATCATAATGCATTAATAAAAAAATAATAGGAATAGAAGGGAGATCAGTACATAAAGCAGGTGGATATGGAGGAAAGAAGGGAAGAGAAGGAAGGTACTGGGGAATAAAATTGATCAAATCATTTTATATACATGTAAAAATAGGATATAATTAATCCTAATATTATCTATAATTATAATGCAGAAATAAATAAAGTTTCTGAAAGATTATTTATACATAAATTCAACATATGGCTTTTAAAGTGTATAAGTTTCCTATTTACACAGGGTCTTAATGGTGTTGTGTTCAATAAAAGGAGCAACTGCAGCAATAGATACTGTGGTAGAGCCTGGGGTAAATAAGAGACCAGCCAGTACCTGTGTCCAGCGGTGAACAGCAAAGTTAGCTTAGAATCACAGGCAACTATAGCATAAGTCTGTCCATTAGAGCATTTTAAACAATGACTATTGGAAAATAAACAGCATGATCAGTAATTGGTCAGATCAAATACCTACTGAGCAACTATAGCGCAAATAAATGACCAGAACATAAATGTAGTAATCACTTTGATTAAGACAGCCCAAGTTCCCTTGATGGTAAGAATGAACACCTAATTTTACTTCCAGTTGCTTGATTGATAGTGATATACAGATAATGTTTTCAGTACCTTTAGGCATTGTATACTTTCATTTACAAGCAACAAAAAAAATTTACTACATCTTTCCTAAAGAACCTAGATTTATTGATCAGATAACTGAAGAGTCTAAAGAAAAGGCACACTTTGAGCTAGTTTATTGCAGTAATCAAAGACACCGTGGAAATTTCTTGTTTCACTTTATCTTCTTTCTACACTATCATTATAATTGAAGTTGATTCTTTGTAAGATTTCAAAACACTTGCCAAAAACTTCTAGAAATACATTTCTATTGATTCATGTCCAATGGACACTATCCCTTTGAATTGCTTTCCCAAGTGAATAGGCAGGATAATCAGACGGTAAGACTTAGGCAGGCAGGTAAGACAAAGGGCTCCAAACATTATTCTGTAGAAACTTCCCAAACATTCCCAACATTCCAAATACCAAAACTCTTTGCCAGAGAGTTAAAAGGAAAGACAGGATAGACTTGAGTGGAAGCTATAGAGAATTTTAAACTCAATGGCTAAAAGGGCACAACCAATCAGAATTCTGCAAGCCAACCACTGGACAAGTCACGTTCCAGATACTTAATTATCATAAAAATTAGGACACAACTTCTTTAGACCCAAATTCTCCTGGGCAACCCTCTATTGGGACCCTTCTTGCTTGGTGAGAACTCTTGTTTCTTATCTTCTTACTTGAATAAACTTACTCTTTCACACTCACTCCTCATTGTCCATGGATTTTATGCTTCAAGTTTGCAAGACCAAGAAACTTGAATGGAATCCTGGCAATAACACTAGCAGCATGGCCTACTGTGGAGTAAAAGAGCTATAACACAAACAGGCCCTGCCCATAGCAACAAAAAAACCTAGTTTCAGAAGGGTGGAGGTAATGTTTTTGCAATAAGTTTCCAACAAACTTCTTCTTTTATATCATTGGCCCAAATTATGCTTCATATCCCTATCTTTGAACTAGGAAGTGGTTTCACTGATTGGCTTAAGTGAATCAGAACTTGCCCTTGGGGCTCTGGATGGTATAATTCTTACACAACTCATTCTTATGAGGATATTTAGAACAGGGTTACTAAGGAGATATTTGGAAGCAAAGGTGGACTCTATGCTGTATGAGGTGCAAGTCATACATCTCTTTGAGTCATTCTATACAAAAGAAGCAAATTTATCTAGTTATTCAGATTTCCTGCTACTCATTTATACTAATAATATATTGCACAGTCTAAAACCATCTTTTATTCATTGTTTTAATAAGTGCAGCTAACTTTAATTATATTTTAATGAGGATCCAAATACTCTAATAATATTATCATTTAAGAATGCTCTGAGTGCACACTTATGAAAATTTTATAATTTTAAAGAACTTTGGTTCATTTATATTATTAAATTTGGGGTTTAATTTATTATTAGATTATAATTTGTTTTAAAATAAGGAGACTATTAATAGCTGGATTTTAGATTGTTGTTATTTTTATTTCTGTTTAAAGTCCCAAGGAAATAGATTTCAAATTCTATAAGATGCTAAAATAAGGTATGATCTATATCAGACTTAGGGGAATAAAAAGATTAAAAAATAGGTTACTTACCTTATCTCTCTCTCATATCAGGAGTTGATCATGGTTGAAACTGATTCGACCATAAAAGGCTGAAAATCAGTAGGGAGACTTCCCATTATGGTACCTTCCCTATCTTCCTGGTCTTTTTCCTGAAGTAGTTATACGGTTTCAAGGAAACTGCAGAAGAGCTTAAGATACATCTCTGGGTCTTGTTAGACACCATGTCCTAGTACTAAGTAAAAGACTGCAGGCTTCTGTAAAGAAGGACACCAAGAGTCCTGAACTCCCACTCAGGATGAGTCAAAGTCCCCATGGTTTCAGTGGACCATATATTGGTTATTCAAAAATAAAACAAGGCTGGGATTTTCTTGTGTCTTCCCGAAAGTGTTACCTAGAGGACTGAGGAGATTGTAACAGAAAAAAAAAATGGCAAGTACACCCAGATGATGGAAGAAACAACAAGTTGAAGAAGAGCCCTCCTTGTCATTTGTGAGGAGTATACACAGAAACCATGAAAATGCCCAAAGATCAAAATTAGTGCTATTCCCGGGTAGCCTTCCAGGGGATTGGAACTAATTCACCAATATCAAATGAGACCTCGTTTATTCTCTTAACTTTTATTTTCTCCCTTCCTTTCATTCCAAGCAGAGGTACTGATTGAGGAGATACTGCTGTCTAAGGAAAAATCTAGCCAAGTTCTACCTCCACCAGGCTGCAGACTTCTATCTTTATCAGGCTTTCTCGAAGTGAAGGTAAAACTTTAAAGCTGAAGTACAGTCCTCAGTATATTATTATTCTGGTCTGGACATACTAATTACCAAACACAGACTCTTTTGTGATGAGAAGAGAATTATTATCTGAGTTATGAAAGCTACCTTGAATGTCATTTAAGGGTTAAAGAAAATTCTTAACCTTTGTGCAAGTTTAAAGGGTAGTTGGAGAGAAAAATAAAATTGCTTGTGATGCACCCTCTGAGTTCTGCTTTTTAAACACAATGACTCTGAGCCTGTTCTGTCACGAGGTTGAGAAGCATAAAACTTATTTAGCAAGTGTTGTTGCTTAGCTTTTAAAAACATCATTAATATAGTTTTTCACTCAGATATATTTTCATAAATTGATATATTAAAAAAGAAAAAAATAGTAAATTTCACCATTTCATTCCCCCCATCCCCATCTCAGTATTTCATTATTGACCAATCATATTTAATGCATTTTTTAAAAATATTTATAGTGAAGTATTTGGAAAAGGCTATCTGTAACCAACAATTAGATGATTCAATATTTACTTGTGTTAACAGTTTGTAATACAGTGCTTGGATTTTAGCTTTTGTTGGTTGATGACATCACACATAGGCCAATGAGGTTTCTATGGCAACACAGCTGGATTTGGGGCAGGCCAAACTATACATAAGCAATGAAAATACTGGCTTTTTTTTCACCCTTAAAACTGGATCTGCCATAATGTTAGGAAACTATCCATTTGCCTAAATCTTGAAGAACAATTCTAAACCTTCATGAGAATGGTAAACTATAATCTTCATTCTATCTTGCATCCTGAAAACTCACTTTCTTATGAATGAATATGGATCATAATTGGTATAATATATAGGAAAGGATATATATTTAATTTATAGAAGGAATGTACAAGTTTATGTAAATATTGCCAACATAAGCCTAGAAATATAGGTTGCATTATGATTTTTTAACCAGGTATAAAAACATGTGGCAGAAAGAAAATTTTACTGAAGTTAAACAGAGTGACTCCAAAACAATAAGATTGCTTTGATTTTTATTATTTTTGTGCAAATATATTTTAGTGATATTCCTGACCTAAACATAGAATTTTTCAAGGTTGCCAGAAGCATTTTCTCAGGTGAGAAAAAAAAAATTTCCTGCTTATTGACATGTTCATGGTCTCTCAGGCACATAACCTGAAACTAATGAAACCAAATTAGAGCTTCTAGGTGAAAAGTTTTTAAACCACTTAATCTGTGGCTGTTTACCAGTTTATTCTACATCATTCTAGTGCCAGTACATCTAGTACATCTAGGTATGATGTACAGTAAACATCATGATTTCTTCCTGGAGAGCCTTCCTCCTCAGGAGCAAGGGCTCTGTGAGGGCATGGACTAAATCCAGACCACAACATATGACTTTGTTCTAAAGATGAAAATCATCTGTGGATAATTCTCTTTTTTCTTATAAGTTACTTAGATAATACAGGGTAGGAGAATGTGCAGAGGTAAAGGGAGCCTATTGCTTAAGAAGAGTGCCTGTTCTCAAAGAATTTCACAGTACTAATGATCTGCTGCTGCTTGGGGCTGACTCTCTTCTGTCTAGATGATAGAGAGACACCATGGGTTTCCATCTTGCTTGACAGGAAGAGCTGCCTTTCTCCTCTTGTCCTAGAGTACAATATATACAGCTTCCCTGTCCAGCATTTTTTTTTTGTTGTTTTTTTTATCTACCCTAAAACCCCCAAATACTTCATTGCCTAGTTGACTCATTAAAATCTTGGTTTAATGTCACTCTTTAGAGGAGTTAACCCAGACCTTCCAGTCACATCGCTCTGATTTATAAATACACTTGTCTTCTGTGATGGCCAATTTTATGTGTCAACCTGCTGAGCCACAAAGTGTCCAAATTTGGGGCTAAAAATTATTTGGTGGCATGTCTTTAAGGGTATTTATGGGAGAAATGAACGTCTCAATTGGATGTGGAGAGTGGTGGAGAGTGTGGGGAGTGGTGACTTGGATCATGTTCTCCGATTGCCTCATGTCTACATTTGTACAGGAACTTCCTGTGCAAAGTATAGGTTGAGATTGCCCAGTTTCTATGGTGATGCCCAGCCTGAAGAATCTCTCTGAAAGGCATGGAGCTCCAAGGGATAGAGAATTCTGAGCATAACAAGATAACCCTAATGTCTCATCAGTGCTGCATCCTTCAGATTGCCTGCTTTGCAGAAACAAAATTTCCCACAAATAATCTTTTGATGATAAAACCTATATAATAAATATGCTGAGCTTGCTCTGGGTCACTATTACTCCATTAGAGTACATTGTCCCACCTGGTCCCAGATTTTTCTGTGTTTGTCTTTCTCAATCCCCCATCACACCTTGCAGATTTATTTTTTTTAAAGAGAGAGAGAGAGAAAAACATATACATAAATATGTGTATTGCCCCTTGGCATGAGAGTCTTTTACAATTGTGCCTAATGTTTAAAGTACCTTTGCACACTGCCATTGGAATTATCAGTTGTAGTTGTTGTTGTTGTTTTTTTTTTTTTTTTTTGAACCAGAGATTGAACCCAGGGGTGCTTACTGCTGAGCCACATCCCAGCCCCCTTTTTAAAAAAATATCTTATATAGAGATAGGGTCTTGCTAACTTGCTTAGTATCTCACTATGTTGCTCAGTCTGACCTTGAACTTGCAATGCTCTTGCCTCAGCCTCTGGAGCTGCTTGCATCACCATACCCAGCTGGAATTATCATTATAATTATAAAATAACCACATATACTGGATGTTGAGTGGTCCATATTCTTTATATATGAAGAATAGATAAGATAAATGGAAGCAAAGAGGAAAAATGTTTTAATGATGATACTAAAAAGAATGTTCAGCAATTTCTTAATTGCTTCTAACATAATTTGATCTATACATTGTGAATTCTAGAAATCAGAATAAAAGTAATGCTAAACTTCACCACTTTAGGACATATGTGCAGAGAAAATCACACTTACATAGGTAAAGACTTTTCAGACTAACGCTTTTCTGGAACAAAATTAAAATAGCATACTCTGACAATCTTTCTGATATAACACTAAGATTCATAAATGTGAAAAAGATCATTAAAATTAAAGTGTCTTTTAGCATTGGACCTGATATTATACACTCAGTTAATCATACATCTCATTTAAGGTGATAAAATTCAAGATAAAATTGAATATTTTAATGAAGTAACTGTGTCAATGCTGCTTTCAATTTTTAATATAGCTATTTGAATTTTATGAGTTTCTGACCTACAGATTAATATTGTTTAAATGCATTCAAAAATTTAAGTGCAGTTTCCATTGTATATTGATACACTTAAGACGCTCAAATATGAACACATCATAAATGTGTCCACATATAATGGAGACACACACACACACTCACTAGCACGTGCGTCACCTGCACTATTCTATATATTCATGGCCATCTGTTTTTTCCTAACTTCTAGAAACCATCTCTGATCATAATGGCCCACTTACTCCTACATAAGTACATAGGTGTAGGCACACACACTAAACAATAAACTGTATTTTAAAGGAAGAATTTGTAAACAAAATAGGATTTACAGAAACATTTAGCAAGGGAGATGGAGAGGGCTTGCAAACTTTTCTTTTATTCTTTTCCAAAATCAACCCCTACTCCACTGATAATTAGGATTCTCCTTTCGGATCATTTTTCAGAATTTATCAATATTTAACAAGAAATATACTTGCCTACTATGCACACACATAAAATATAAATGAATATTTTACCATGCAAATAGCTCCTTAAAAGATACTCCATCTTCACTAGGGGTTATTTACTGACATTTCCTATTCTGTTCTCTTGCATTTTTTAATGGTTGGTCACCATCCGTTCATTGATTTTGTGACCCACTAATAGGATGTGTCCTACAGTTTGAAAACCACGCTCCAGGCTGTCCTACAGACCGACCATTACACTCCTGTTTCACTCATTCTTCATCTTTCACAGCTGCTTCCTCCCTTACAGAAGTATGCATAAATTCTACCTGAGATTCCAAAGCCTTGATCCCACCCCCTGGTGCCTTTATCAAAGCCTCTTCTCAATAAGCTTACAAAGGCTTTCTGGTACCAGCTGCTAAGAAGATAACATATTCTCTTTATCCTCACACATTTAAAATATTCCCATGGGCAGAAGCTTAGTTAATAAAATGCTTTCTACTTTAAAAACATTACTTCAAATCCATCCACCCGGATCCTGATTTGAATGCTATTTCTTAAGGCAGATGTATTTGATCGTATCATTTCAAACTCAACATGAGAAATGAGTGCAAAGAAAATCTAAAGCTTTTAAAAATAACCAGAGCTTGAGCAATCAAGGGATTTAGAGAAAAATGAAGTCAAAAAATCATTTCTAAGACATAATATAATTTGATTCTTAAAAGATGAAGAAATCAAGCAAACTGTGGGTAGATGCCTCCAAATCTTTCCACTAAAGAAATAACTGTGAAGCAACTGTGATATTGTTTTTGTAATATTATTTCTAGAAAGATATGTTATAAACCATGCTTGCGAGCATGTCTCTTTTCTCAGTTTCAGTTGTATTTAAATATTAAGTTTATCCAGTGAGCCTCCAGAAGTTGATACACAATGTCACCACAAAAGGCAGGATGTTAATCTGGAATTGTGGATGCCAACATTTTATGGCAGGTATATTCTACTCCCTGTGTAACTGAAGCAGGATCTGGGTGCCTTCAGGTTCACTCTTCTGATTTATGCATATGTTTTATTCAGCAAAGAACTAATTTATTTATGTCTGTTCTTTTGATACTAACTGACTTTGTCAGAACCTTGCAACCACATCACTGATTTATACATCATTTATGATTTCACAAAGTTTCCTTAGTAAACTTCAGGTTCAGTACTCAAGAATCGATGGTGAGGCACTTGCCTTGAAGAACATCTTTATTGCCAATATTTTAAAGGTAGTATTTTGTATTTGTAAATGACTTTCTGATTCAAATGTACTTTCACACATACAAAAAGAACATAATTCATGTCAATCATTACCTCAAAGTTTATCCCAAGCCTTGCAAGGAATAGGAAAGAAATGGATGAGCTGAACCTTGTTCTCAAGACCTCACAATCACACCAACTCTAAACTCCAACCACCAGGCCCAGTAAATGCTGCTGAATTTTTCATGACACTTGTGTCTATTTATCTTACAATTACAGTGAGAAATGGTTTCGTTTTGATGGGTAAGAGATGAGATTGTGAAGTGAGTTTTTCTCCACACTCTAGTGAAGGAAATTGACAAATTACTAATTTCTCTAAGACTGGTAATTTTTCCATATTAAAAATGGAGCTAATGATGCCTGGACCACAGGGTTATTATGATGCTTAATAAGATGCATTGCAAAGAAATAATATATGTATAGCACAATAACTGGCAAAGGGTATATGATAAAAGAAATTTGCTACTTTTACAAAACAACCCATTTATCGCTTCTTGGGGCCTTTTGGCTAAGATCAAGTGTACAAAACAACCCATTCGCCTTACAAAATTTATCCTTCCTTCCAAATGAAGCTTAAAGTCACCTTCTTGGGGAAGCCTTCAACTTGCAACTGCTCCTCTATTCTTGAAGCTTCTAAAACACATCTTGCTTGTGATTAATAGGACTTTCATTTTGTATTGTAATAAAGAATATATCTATCACTTCAAATAAATTATGGACTCTTTAAAAGTAAAGACTATATCTTATGTTACAGATTTTTTCCCTACCACAGTGCTTGACCTCCAGCAGGCTCCATATTCCTCTCCTGGTTGAATAAACAAATGACCATCTCGTGGACATGATATGTCACTCTAAACGTTATGAAAACATAATAGTGGCCTTGCATTGCAAATCATGTCATTATATTCGCTTCTCAGATGAATGCCTGAAATATCATTATATTTAGTGGGGTCTCTTTTACCTATGCTAATATTTATGAATCATGATTTTATCTGTAAACAGAATAATATACTCCACTGCAAAGGATGTGTTAAGCATATTCATGAAGTATTAAAGCAGAGAGCTCCTGAACTTCCTCAGGCTGAGAGGAAAACTTCCTCATGCTAAGGACAGCCACCAAGAAAGCTGGCTAAACCTATATACACCTATCTGGCTTTTTGTTTCATTGTAACCACTTCTGCAGGACAGGTTGATAAACAACCTCATCACTTCTCCCCAGTTTGATCAAACTGCATGAAATTCATGTTTTCCTCTTGACATCCCTTATTTCTTATGCCAAATCTGGCCACCCAGAATCCAGGCAGGTCCCCTGGCTTGGCTGCAAGTAACAGTATTGTGTCACAATACCAACATGTTTCTGAAATCTGAAAATTGGATTTAGTCTTGTTATTTTGTGACATAAATAAAATATAATTGAAAACTAGTCATCAGAGATATACAAATGAACAACTATTAGAATTCTTCATTTTTATTTGGGAAGGTTATGGGATTAACCACAACACTGACGTGGGCTATCAAAATCAAATAGTAGTCAAAGAACAATCATCCAAATTCAATGGTCTCTTTTAAGACAAGGATTCTGAACAAAATGTTCTAAAGAAACCTTGATTTGTGAAGTTTGATGTCCTAACCAAAACTACTGCTCTCTGGGTGCCAAATGTAGTAATGAACAAGATACTGTGTAGTAACCACACTTTGTATAAATTTAAAACCAAAAGGGAAAAAAAAGGTTAATTGATTTCTAGTAAGCCTTCCATGTGTCACAAGAAATGACAGATTGTCATGACTTTTCTTTCTTCTACCCTCTGTCACTGGACTGTGTTCATTTGCATTCTTTAAACATAAGAACCCACATCACTAGCCTCCTCGACTAAAATACACCCCTTTACAAGACTTCCTAAGTCTCACTGGTTGTTTGTAACTGGTGCCTACCAGAGTACCTGACAAACACGAACAGGTCCTCAATAAAAGATTGTCGCTCAGAATATTTAGACTTTGCCAGGCAGCAAATCTCCATCTTTATATTCCTATAGGACTTGGGAAGATTCCTTAGAGACTAAAAGTGGATAGAACACTCATCTGTGTACCATGTTGCTCTGAAAACAGGTGGCTTTCAGCAGGTGGTACTTAGTTGGGAAATGCTTCCTAGAAGATTCCACTGCCAATAAAATGTTCTTAACAGTTTATTGAGTGATAACTTGACCTGTGTGTTACAGCTCATGAGAGTACACAATGACTCTGTGAATGTTTTATAGTTTAGAAAAAGACATCACTTCCACGTGAGATGCAGCACCTGAAAGCCAAGGTTTCTATTAGTCTCAGTTACACTGCTAAATTGTTAAGCCAGCTTTAATAAACTTCTCTAAGAGAACTAGTCAGCTGAAGATTATCTTTCCATTGGAGACCAGGGAAGACTGAACTTCAGATCAAACTGTTGACATGGCAACAAAAGCAATCACCATGCAAAACAAATGACAGAACTAAACCAAATGATTTTAAGTGGCAATTTTGAGATGCTGTTCTCAATGCAGCAGCCTCTCAGGTTTTTCAGCCACTAAATTGTCCACACCAGGTTTATAAGCAACTGGATATAAGTTTATTGAAAATCAAGTGTAAAAGAAAAGAAAAAAAAAGCATTAACACTCTCAATGATGATAGGTCCATTCCTATCACTCTCTAAAGTTGGTTATATTTTCCTTAAAATGAGACAAAAACTTATATGGTAGTAATACATTTTATACAGACAAATCTAATACATATTAGAGTCAGATTTACAAAAGACTATTAGAATATCCTTTCCAACTGAACCATTTGGAAAAGGAAGTTTCTTGGTTTTGTTATGAATTTTTTTAATGGAAAACATATATCTTAAAAATATTCATTGTAGTGGCTGATCTTAATTTGAGAAGATCACAGTTTATGAAGAGAATAGCCTAATGGATTCTACTGTCATGTATAACTAAAGAGACTGGTAAACATATTTAAATGTTTCAAAACATATTTTTTAAAAGAAGCTCAGAGTAAGGGCAACAAACTAGGACCATCCTACAACATCTTTTACACATATTTGTTGCTTACTTGAAGCAACAAATATGTGTAAAATATTGGGGGGGCTGTTATAGATTTATATATTAGAAAACATGATGGAATAAAATAATAAAGAAAAAAGAGACAGGGGTCAAATAGAAAAGATAAAAACAGCAATACTGGCATAGATGGAAAAAAATAATTCCAAGATTGTTGTAGGATTAGTGGTGTCACAAAAGAGACCAAATTAGAAGACTTCAACTTTTCTTTACACTTTCTAAACTAAATTGAAATTCTTAAAATTCATGGTTGGGGACATTGTATATTAATCTTCCAGGAAAAAAAGAACAGAAAGTTAGATAAAAGTAGAAATAGTGGTTCTAGTGAACACTACAGAAAATAATAGCAATTATCCAATAACAAGTTTTGAACATAGCAGTCAGACCGTAGAGAAGTGCAACAGGGATACCATCATAAAGTGGGATTATTTTAGTTACAATTATACAAAGTACATTATGAAATAGATTTTGAGTTAGCAGAGTCAAATTCCCCTTCAAAGGGAGACAGATCACAAGCTCCCAGCCTCAGACCCTGTCTCCTACAAGCCCTGTACTACTGCCTGTCCAATCCTGTCATTCTTTCCTATGAATTCTGTTCTTTTGCCTCCCTCTGCCTTTGCTCTGCGCTCAGACTAGCATTTCCTCCCAGGACCACCTTCCTCTCTGGTGAAGTCTCACCCATTTTACAAGAACAAGATCTCATTCCACCCTCTCTGTGAAAACTTCCTCCATTTATATCCAAAAGAAGTTATTCTTTTATTCTCCATAGCACTTTGGACATGACTCCACAAATTATTCATCACACTGTATCACAATTGTTTTACCCTAGTCTGCCCCACCTTGTTTTTTAACAGTGAGTTCTTTGAGGACAATGACCACATCTTTGTCTCTGAGCTCAACATATATCTGTGAAGTATGAGAGAGAGAGAGAGAGAGAGAGAGAGAGAGAGAGAAAGAATATGAATATTTGAATAGGGGTTGCCCATAGCAAAATAGCAAATTCCAGAAATGCCAAAATATTTGGTGAATGCCTATAAATAACATTATCAGTGTGATATTGACAGATGGCAGATAGACATGAGCAGTAGGAACAGGAAGTTAAGGGGACAATTCTATAGACTGAGCTTACACACTGGCCCACATGGGTTCTTTTAAAAAACAATTTCCCAAAAAGCAATTTATCTGAGGCCATTCTGGCCCTGCTCTTATTTAAGTCAATAGAATGTTACATTCCTTAACAAACACCCTGTTGTCCTAAGGGCTGCTTTCAGGATGAAGGAAGTAGACTCCTTTTTGCTGGTAACAACACAAATTACCCTTCTGCATGGAGAAATTTTGCAACCTTTATACACACCAAAAGACCCAGGAAAACAGGCTAATTAGAAACAAAGTCACCAATCATAAAATCTGTAAATAACAAGCTGCAATTAGAAACCCATCAGCATGGGCCAAGGTGACAGAGAGTTTCCCTTAGATCTTTAGCATATCATTTAAATCTAATTGTAATACTAAATACCCTACCCCATGAGTTCCACTTGGGTTCCTGTGGGTAGACCATGTACAGTAGGGAATTATAAATCTGATGCAATCCTATTGTCATTCAAGAGTTAAGAGGTAGTACCTTATTGGGACTCTGAACCCATCCCTAAGATCCCCAATAAAACTGGGGAACAGAATCAGCATGATATCCCTCTTTTCTCTAGGATACCATTTCTCTTGATGATGTCTTTTCCTTTCTCATCCAATAAAATTTGCTATACCTTCACCATCTTTCGTGAATTGCTTCTCATGCAAGAACACAGGAGCAGAGAAACACAATATGAACCCCAGATACTCAGATCCACTGACAGTAACAATATGAATGTGCACCTGTATGCACCTGTAATCTTTGCACCTGAAATGAGTGAAGACCAACTAGAGAGCACTGCCTGCCTGGGTACATCTGCCCCTACCTGAGTCCAGGAGGCTTTCAGGATTTCTTCCTTGACCTTTCACAATCAGTACTGATTGAAGATGACTTCTTGTGAATTCTACGAGAGAGGTGGAACCCATCACACCACAGCTATTTCTGGACAGATTCCACTGCACCCCCACCTCCAAGAATTCCCACACCACACTCTGGAACTTATGATCACCTTGAAGTGATTCACCACTGAAAGCACATATTTAGATGTCCCAGTTTATAATCACAGTTTCCTATCTTTTCTGTCCTCCTTCTCAATTACTTCTAGTTCTTACGCTGCATCAAGATGACTCAATCCTTCATCCTCAAATTTACGCCTAATCCACTTTACTTCTTTTCTTATCTAACTTAGAGTTATAGATTCTCTTGCCCCAAGTCTTTCAGAAGTATCTATATGGCATACTCCAATCACAGCAAATACTATCTTAGAATCTATATCCAGCATACTGTAGTGCTTCCAACTTTCATCTTACTTGATTGTTTTTGCAAAGTTTGATACTCTTTACCACTTACTGTTTGAAATGTCATTTCCTTGTGCTTTTTTAACATTATTCTTTGCTTTTTACCTATTTGTGCTCAACTCAGACCTCTCTACTAGGCTGTAGGTCTTTGTATCCTACCTCCCTTTGGTTATATCAATTAGGAGATATCAAAACCACTCCAAGTCCAAGTGTTCAAGACTGAACTGATTGGTGGCTGTCACAAAGATCCAACTACTTCTGCTTCTGGGATCTGTACCTCAGGAAATAGGACCACCATGTTCCAGGTGATACTTCATCCCTACTGCTTCTGCAGTGCCCACATCCAGTTAAAGCCCCAGTCCTGAGGAATCATTAATGTCCTCAAATTCATCATTTCTCTCCATGATCATTTCCACTACCTTGGTATAGATACTAATTGCTACTATTTGGATCCTCTCTGTATCGTTTGAATAGTTCCCCTATGATTCTATTTTTTAATAATTTATTTAAAAATATTTATTTTCCAAAAAATTTGTATCTCAATGCTACCATCTCCTTTAGCAGGCATTTCCAGACAATTCTACCTAAAGTAAGCACTTGAAGTTAGTCTCTGACAGAGCAATCCTTGGGTTTTTGTCATAGGACTTACAATAATTTTATTTATAAATTTGTTGTTATCTTATTCTCTCTCACTTGACCCACAATGGCTTGGGTTATGCCAGTCTTATTTAGCACTGCTTCCTTTGCATATAACTAGGAATATTTTACAGAGCAGTAAATCAACTTATGTGCACTGTATGAATGAAAGAATAAATTAATAAATCAATTTTGCTACATTATAAGCACTTATCCAGTCATAGGAATATATATAATAATGTCTTAGATAGAAACAGGATCTACCATCTTTGAATTTATAGGATCCATTTCTCCAATCTATTTTCTTCAAGTATAACTGCCCCCCTTGCATTGTTATTTCCACATTTTGGGGTTTTAATCTCCCATAGGTGAAAGTTGAAATTTATTAATGTGGGTAACAAAACTTCCAACATCTAGCATTGATTTGCCTCCTCACTCTCATCTTTGGACATTCCAACACTTTCATCTTGAATTCATTTTTCAAATTGATAAAACTTCTCTCTCCTGATATATGTGTTTCCTCTCTTCCTGTTCATAACCACTCCTACCTGCCCTAATTCAGTTGAATCTGTTCAGCTATTGGTTCCTCTTTTTTTAGAAACTTAAAGAAGAAAAAGATTATTTTGGCTCGCAGTTTCCGAGGTTTAGCCCAAGTCCACAGCTCTGGGCCTGAGTGAGGCAGAATGTCATGGTGAAGGAGCATGGCAGGGGAAAGCTGATCAGGACAGCACAGCAAGAAAACAGAGAGTTCTTCTCACTAGGGACAAGATGTAAACACCAAAGGCACACTCCCAATGACCTTCTTCCCCCAGCCAACTAGCCTGACTGCCTGCCTGCAGTTACTATTAAATTAGTCTGAAATAATGGATTAATCCACTGATTAGGTTATAGCTCTCACCATCTGCTAGGAGCCACAACCAAATAATATGATGCATGGCACTTTTTGGTTGTAAGGTGACGCCAGCTAGCCATTGAGATGATATGATTATGTTAAGATTTACATTCATATGGAAATTGGACTCCTGCTGTTCACCTTGGCCTGCTACAGGACTCATGTTACGGGACTCCTGGAGAGTTCCCATTGGTTGGGGAAGGATAATAGGAGGGAATTCTGGGGGAGGTCCTGGGCCCCCGGTTCCGGTAGAGGCGATCCGCGTGGGTGGACAGGCTTGCTTGCCGGGCGCGTACGGAGTATTGGCGGCATTTTCAAAAATAACGTTTTGTTCCTGCTTGAGTGGCTCGTGATTCTGTGCCCAGCTAGACTGCGGCAGTTGGTGGCCCGTACAGGGAACGCCTGAAGCTTAGAGGTGAGTAAAATTGCTCGCCCCTGAGGGAAGGTGACAGAATGGGTGACCATTTCAAAAAACAATGTGTTCTTGTTTTGATTTATTTTGTTTTTATTTCAAGCTCCCTAGCCCTAGAATTTTCTCAGGCGAACTGGGAAAAATGGTTGGCTCAAGGTTTGAAGTTATTCGGCCCTGAGAAAGAGAAAATTGATACAACCATTCTCTGCTCCGTTTTTGTTTCATTCTGTTTCGACTTTGTTTTATCCTATCTTATTGGGTTGCATTACCTTTATAGTAGATTAGAATCTAGTAAAAAACAAACCGAAAGACTGTTAAGTAAATTGTTAGAGGTCCAGACTATGGTAGAAAAAACGTTAGGTCAAGCAAAAGAGAAGGTCTCTCAAGCTAGTCAGACAGAGGAAAATTTAAAGAAAGAAAGCTTAGAGGAAAAACAGCCATCAGGTGGAGAATTACAACAGGAGGTTGCTACTAACTCCATTCTATCACCAGAGGGTGTAATTCAACCCACAGCTCCATCTACAGTTGAGCGGCCCTCAACTCCCGTAGTTGATGGACGGAATTCTGAGGCAGGACCCCAAAGATTAGCATGCCCTGTACTTGAGCAGGCAGGAGGGCAACGAACTCACCGTGCTTTAGATTTCAAAACAGTAAAGCAATTAAAGGAGGCTGTAACACCTATGGCCCTCAAGCTCCCTTTACCATAAGTATGGTCGAATCTGTTACCAACTTGGACATGACACCAGCAGATTGGGCTAACGTGTTGATCTGTGCTAAATGGAGGACAATATTTGTTATGGAAGGTTGCCAATGAGGAATTTTGCATGGAGACAGCTAGGCGAAATGCAGAAGCCAGTTACCCTCAAAGAAATCTAGATATGTTATTAGGAAAGGGACCTTATGAGGGTCAAAGACAACAAATTGAATATGATCCTGGCATATACGCACAAATTGCTGTAGATGCAGTTAGGGCATGGAAAACTTTACAGGGGCATGGAGATTTACAAGGTCAATTATCTAAGGTAATACAAGGAACTAATGAACCTTACGCTGAATTTGTAGATAGGCTTATTCAGACAGCCTCTAGAATATTTGGAAATACAGAACAGGCAATGCCATTTATAAAACAACTGGCTTATGACCAAGCAAATCGTTGCTGCAGAGAGGTCATTAGACCATGGAGACATGAAGATTTAAACACATATATTAAATTATGTAGAGACATTAATGAACAAGGGCAAGTCTTAGCAGCAGTAAAACAGGCTTTAGATGCCAGGACAAAAACATGCTATAATTGTAATCAAACAGGACATTTTAAAAGGAGTTGCCCCATAGGAGGAGGGTTTAACCAAACTAGGTATCAAAGGAATAGAATACCGGGTATTTGCCCACGATGCCATAGAGGGAAACATTGGGCTAATGAATGCCGTTCTCAAACCACCATAGAGGATATTCCGTTATCAAAAAACGGAAAAGGACCAAGTGTTTACCCACGATATCATGGAGAAAGGTATCAGGCTCCATTGCCAAAAAACGGACTAGAGGGCCCAATGCCCCGGGGCCCAAAACCACAAATATACAGGGCAATGGAGGAACCCAGCAGCACCATCAAGGTAGTGCCCAGGACGCATTATCCATTAAATCCCTCATCAGACAAACTAGAGGGAGCGCAGAGTTGGACATCTGCGCCTCTGCCAGAGCAGTACTAACTCCAGAGATGGGAGTTCAAATCATTCCCACAGGAGTAAAAGGACCTCTTCCCCAGGGAACAGTAGGCTTATTATTGGGACGCAGTTCTTCTACACTAAAAGGACTTATGATAAGTCCTGGGATAATTGATCCCGATTATGAGGGTGAAATAAAAATTATAGCTAGTTCTCCAAGAGGTATATCAGTAATTTCACCAGGAGATAGAATAGCACAGTTATTAATAATACCCAGCCTGCATGATAAATTTTCCAGTTGTAATGTAGAAATAGGTTCCAAGGGATTAGGCTCCACAGGTGTAGATTGGGCTATGCTGTCTTTAAATTTAGATTCTCGCCCAATGCTAAAATTAAATATTCAAGGTCATGACTTTAATGGGCTGCTGGACACAGGTGCTGACCTCAGCATAATATCTCGTCAAGAATGGCCAAAACATTGGCCATTACAACAAGCCACTCAAACACTTCGAGGCCTAGGAGTGGCAGCAAATCCCCATAGAAGTGCTATGGTATTAGATTGGAGGGATCCTGAAGGATGTGAAGGAACTATACAGCCCTATGTATTGGATCATCTTCCTGTAAATTTATGGGGACGAGATGTCCTAGATCAATTAGGATTGACATTAACAAATAACATCAATCCTAACGCGCCCACTACTAGGGCTAGACAAGGCTTTAGGAAAGAAAAAAATTTAAGAGAACAAGAACAAGGTATGACAGCACCAATTCAAATAGATCAAGAAATAAATAGACATGGATTGGTTTTTCAGAAAGGGCCACTGAGACAATCAAAATTACTTGGAAATCAGAAGGACCAGTGTGGGTTCCTCAGTGGCCCCTGACTAAAGAAAAGATACAAGTAGCCCATGACTTGGTCAGACAACAATTAGCGGAAGGACATATACAACCTTCCATATCCCCCCATAATACTCCCATTTTTGTCATTAAAAAGAAATCTGGTAAATGGAGATTATTACAAGATTTAAGAGCCATTAATAATGAGATGGTTATTATGGGACCTGCTCAATCAGGGATTCCACAATTGTCTGCTTTACCAAAAAACCTGTCATGTTTTAGCTATAGATATTAAAGATTGTTTCTTTTCAATTCCAATTCATCCCGAGGATAGTCCACATTTTGCATTTACTATCCCTGCACTGAATCATGAAGGTCCTGATCAGAGATATGAATGGAAAGTACTCCCTCAAGGGATGGCTAATAGCCCAACTATGTGTCAAATTTATGTTAATAAAGCAATCCAGCCACTTAGAAATCAAAATCCTGAACTACAAATATTTCACTATATGGATGATGTGTTATTGGCACATAAAGATAAAAACACATTGCTAGAATGTTATGCCACACTTACAAACTTATTGAAAAATTATAATCTAGAGATAGCAATAGATAAAGTACAATTAAATCTTCCAATTAATTATTTAGGAGTTCTATTATCCTCAACCATGGTCCGTCCACCAAAAATTCAAATACGAGTAGATCAACTCAAATCACTTAATGACTTTCAAAAGTTATTGGGAGACATAAATTGGATAAGGCCTTATCTAGGCATACCAACAGGAGAGTTGGGACCTTTATTTGATATTCTAAAAGGTCCATCAGATCCAAATTCACCCCGCATGTTAACGCCTGAAGCGAGAAAAGCATTAAAAATCATTGAGACATATATGGAAAATATGCATTTGGATAGAATTGATATAAGTTTGCCTTTATTATTTATTGTACTACCAACAAAAAATATTCCTACAGGAGTATTTTGGCAAGAAGGTCCATTATTGTGGATACATTTATCTTATTCTCCTAACACTATTCTTACTAGATATCCTGAGGCTGTAAGACAATTAATACTCAAAGGAATAAAAGCAGCAAAGGGAGTGTTTGGGATTTCTCCCAATAAAATTATCACTCCATATACTATGGATCAAATTGATGAGTTAGCTAATGAGTTAAGTACTTGGGCAATAATCATGTGTAAAACTAGTGTTTCATTTGATAATCACTTACCATCTAATCTTTGTTGTCTTTTTGGTCTAAGCATCCTGTAGTTTTTCCAAAAATGACAAGAAAAACCCCTATCATAAATGCTCCAAATATATTCACTGATGGGTCAAACAATGGTACAGCAGCAGTAGTTACTCCTGATCAAACTTTTACATTTTTAGTACTCAAACAATCAGCTCAAAAGGTAGAGCTTAATGCAGTATTACAAGCTTTTATGATGTTTAAAGATTCTGTATTTAATTTATTTTCCGATAGTCAGTATGTAGTTAATGCTATAGTATCCCTTGAAGATGCTGGTAGGATTTCACCTTCTTCTACTGTTTTCTCTTTGTTTTTCGCTATACAAAGTCTAATCTGGGACAGAAAAGATCCATTCTTTATAGGACATATCAGGGCACATACAGGATTGCCTGGAGCCCTTAGTATGGGCAATGAACTAGCAGATGAATCTACACATGACATACATATTTTCTCCACAATAGAAGAAGCTATAAATTTTCATAAAAGGTTCCATGTCAATGCTAATACTTTACAAAAGCGTTTTAAAATAACTAAAGAACAAGCCAGACATATAATAAAACAATGTCAAAATTGTGTGACATTTTTACCACAAGTTAATCTTGGAGTCAATCCTAGAGGACTGATACCTAACTATATTTGGCAGATGGACGTCACACACTTGCCAGAATTTGGAAAATTAAAATATTTACATGTTACAGTTGATACTTCTTCCGGATTTTTGATGGGCTCCCTTCATGCCGGAGAAAAAACTAAAGATGTTATAGCTCATTGCTTACAAAATTTTGCCACTGTGGGCGTTCCAAAACAGTTAAAAACGGACAATGGTCCTGGTTATACTTCTACCTCTTTTAAACAATTTTGCTCATCATTTGGCATTACTCACATAACAGGAATTCCATACAATCCACAAGGACAAGGCATAGTTGAAAGAGCTCATCAAACTATTAAAATGTACTTATTAAAACAAAAGGAGGGAATTGGAAAGGGGTATATATTCCCCAAAGATAAACTTAAAATAACCCTTTTTACTTTAAACTTTTTAAATTTGGATTCATCGGGACTTAGTGCTGCGGAAAGACATTTGTATCCAAAAAAATGTACATAAGCCTAAGGTACTTTGGAAAGATATTCTAACAGAACAATGGAAAGGTCCGGATCCAGTGATAGTCTGGAGTCGGGGCTCTGTCTGTGTTTTTCCACAGGAGGAACAGCAGCCGATTTGGATTCCAGAGAGATTAACCAAAACAATTTCTACAGAAAAAGAAGATGATTTGACTCAAATCCATAACAGCTGATATCCAGAGCTCCAGCTTGGCTATTCTTACATCTGCGACAGTGATCAACCAGGATGCTTTTTTTCAATATCTATTTTATTATTGCTTTTTCCCACATCATAAAGTTCCATTTTATTTTTGAGCTCATACAGACATAAATTAATGTTTTTCTGATCAGTTTTATTTTTTGACTATGGAGTTTTTAAACATTGCAATGGAGATTTCACCTAGGTAAATCTACAAGGCCTTTACTATTGTCTTATATGTTGTATGTTATGTGTGCACATTTCTGTTTTATGTTGTATGTCTGTATGTGCGTATGTCCATATATCATATATGAGGAGTGCTCATAAAAATATGGATCCCAAATTTTTTTTTATTATTCATGTGATTTTAATGGTTTAATTTAATTTGGGTAAACAGCTGTTGAAGACTGTTTTAATATGTGTACAAATAAGCAGGTTAACAGATCTGTTTGTTTACTTTCACCTTTCCTTTTCATTATATTTAATAATTCTGTTCAGGATAATGTAAATTGTTCTAAAAATTGTTTTCTTAATACCTGTTGAAATGTTACATTTTTTTCTTTTCTTAACATCATTGTCAATCCCTATTTTCATCCCAGTGCCGGTGAAGACAAAGATGAAACCAAACTACAACTTCTTCAATAATTATCACAACAAACTGTATAAACTGATGCATCAATGAATAATAACTCAACAAGTAATGCTCAATCACTGAGTCGATTTATTTTGGGAGGAAATGGACATATTGATAGATTCCTCCACTTTGAACTGCTTACAAAACTTGCCTGGACTATGTATCACTTGTATGCATTGTGCTCTATTTGTTGATGCAGCGAATTATGGTAGTGCTGGTGTATCTTAGCTGATGTGTCACCAGTGATGCAATTTTTCCTAAAGAGCTGTCTATTGACTTGATGTTGTGGCATTTCTGTATCCTCCTCCCTTCTACTAGTGATGGTCTAATTTTGGGGGCCAACTGAGGTGAGGCAAAGAACCTCACCCCCCCACTGGTGCATAGGCCTATCCACAGGTATGGCTATATACTGGACCGGTAGTCAGTGACGGGTATGATTCAGTTGCAGTGGTATCAACCTAAGACAGGAGGCTGACGCCTAGAGGTCAGTTTTCCGATGACGGGTAAGAACCATATGTTGAATTGGACGTACCTAACAGGCACGGTCCCTAGCCACATTGCCTGTTGCTTAATTAAACAGAAGGGGGCAGATGCTAGGAGCCACAACCAAATAATATGATGCATGGCACTTTTTGGTTGTAAGGTGACGCCAGCTAGCCATTGAGATGATATGATTATGTTAAGATTTACATTCATATGGAAATTGGACTCCTGCTGTTCACCTTGGCCTGCTACGGGACTCATGTTACGGGACTCCTGGAGAGTTCCCATTGGTTGGGGAAGGATAGTAGGAGGGAATTCCGGGGGAGGTCCTGGGCCCCCGGTTCCGGTAGAGGCGATCCGCGTGGGTAGACCAGCTTGCTTGCCGGGCGCGTACGGAGTATTGGCGGCATTTTCAAAAATAAAGTTTTGTTCCTGCTTGAGTGGCTCGTGATTCTGTGCCCAGCTAGACTGTGGCAACCATCTAATCATTTACCTCTGAACATTCTTGCAGTATTTCACACAGGAGCTCTTGGGGGACACCTCATACCTAAGCTATAACATCCTTCAAGAAGAGTTGCAAAAATAACTCCCTGGTATCCCTGCTATTTCTTCCAGAGACGCTTCTACTGTCCTTATCACAGTACCAATTGCCCAGAATTAAATATATAATCAAGCTCTGTAAGATTATTTCCTTCATTGTTTTGGTCTTAGGAAACAGAAACTATTATCAAGCCTAGCATGTAGTAGAAACTTCATAAATGTTAGCTTATGAGAAACAATTAGCAATAATTCTCCAATTAGGAATAGGAGAATAAGTTAATGAATGAGTCCATGGAGGGAAAGGTATCTGTTAGGTGTCTTACTTCATAAGGTAGCTAAAAGTTTGAATAGCAGTTTCCTTAGAGAAGTAATCTCCAAATGGGAGTGTATATATCTAAAGAGTACAGTTTTTTATCTTTAAACTGGGCTTTGGGAACTTGACCATCATATATTCAAGATTTTTTAGCAAATAGGAACAAATTTCTATTTCTTCTTTACTGTAATTCAATGAAAAAAAAACAGGTTTTTGTTTTGTTTTTCCTATTAGGGCTAAAAGGAAGATGGGAAAGGAAAAGAAGAAAATAAGCCCACGTCTCAATCCAGAGGTATATGCTGATATTCTAGTCCTGGAGTACTAATGTCTAAGTAATTCTGGAATTGTCTTCAAATGTAAAATCCACCCAGGTCACACACTGATTTATTTATTTGGAGCTGTACTGAATTAAAAGGCAATGCTAAAGCATCTTCAAAATCATATCTATTTGGAATAGATAAGCACCCTTAGAAGCAAGTAGTATTAATCCTTTGCTATTTAAATGCTTTTTAAATGTCAACTATTTCATGTTGACATGTTGTAATGATCTTTTTTTTTTCTTTTTGGTACCAGAGATTGAACTAAGTGATGGTTAACCACAGAACACATCCATCCCTTTTCATATTTTATTTTGAAATAGGGTCTCACTAAATTGCTTAGAACCTCACCAAGTTGCTGAAGCTGACTTTGAACTTGTGATTCTCCTGCCTCTGCCTCCCAAATCACCGGTATTACAGGCATGCACTACCAAGCCTGATTGTGATGGTCTTTTGATGTATCAACTTAATAGTCCATGGTAATTCAATCAGTCAACAATCCAGTTAAATATATTTTGTTGGTGTAATTGAAGTCCATAACCAAATGATTTCAAGTAAGGAAATTATTTTAACTAATCACATGGCCTGACTACACCAGTTAAACACTCTTTCTGAAAAGCTGCGGGTTCTCTGATGAAGGAGAAATTTTACCTGGGAGTAGCAGATGTGTCCCATTCCCAAGAGTTTCAGCCTGGCCTTACTGATGGCCACTTTATTGATTTTGAACTTGCCTGGCCAGCCCCTACAACTTTGTAAGCCAATACTTTGCAATTTAATTTCTAAAAATGTATAATCCCAAAACGTTTGTTTCTCTGGTTGAGTTCTGACTGATTTGCATGTTGTCCTTTGAGTTACTGGGGAATTTCCTGGGACTAGCCTAGTCAGTGGAACATAAAAATAAAATTGGGAAAAAATAACTATATGGTTAACATTTAGAAATATCTAAAACCAAACAATCACTGCTATTTGTTAGCTTGTTGTTATTATCTGAGCTTTCAACACATAGAAAGGTAATTACTGCCTTGAATTTGGGGGAATATATAATTTGAGTTGCCCAATGAAGGTTCATAGATAACTTTTAATAAAATCTAAATAGATTCTGTTCTAGTCATTTGATTTACTACTCAGCAATTAAACTGAACCCCTAATTAATATCATTTAATAAAAAGTCTCCTGATAATCAAATTGATTTTATTTTATCATATTCTAACCTGATTAGATGATATCTGACTATTCCCTTTTAAGAGACCAAAAAAATTTTCATTTAGTGAAAAATTGTATATTTCATCTTCTAATAAAAATTGCCCATCTTCTATAGTAGGTGATTTTAAAAAAAAACACGCACATTTCATTTTCTTTCCCTTTCTTTCATTCTATCATCAGAAATTGGTTTTTCTCTTCAGGTTTCTATAGAGACACCGAGGTCACCAAATACTGATGGCCAAATATCAGAATTTTCAATTTCTGCCAAGAGAATGGATAAAAACTCTGGACCAAAGACAAATTCAATACTCATTACTTTTCAGGAACTCTGGGGATGCTAGCATTTTGAAAAATGCTGTAGCGAGTTAAACCAAATGGTTTTTCTCTCCCCTACATAACACAAATAGAAAGTAACACTGATTGAAATTGAACATGTTGATGGAGCTGAAAGCAGGGAATGATTGTTCTGAGTAGGTTATAATTTATATTGAGTTTTTTCCTGAAAGAGTCATATTAGAAGGGTGGTTTGTGGGGCAGGCACTCTGTCTCACCCCATATGCTTAACTTATTGTGAGGTTAAAAAGTTTCCTTCCCCTTCCTGCTACATTTTTCAATATACACAGGGATTCAAGGGGGCCAGAGGAGCCAGACATAAGGTTCTCAATGCCACACAAGCAACCCCTGCATGTAGGAGACTGCTGTGAAAAATGTCTCCTTTATTCTGGAGAACTATCTATTCAGAGTAAAGAATTGATAAGCAAATAGATCGCTTTTTGAATACTTTTCCTAGCATTGGAGTAGGAGGTGACTTCAAGATGTTTGGTAAAAAGATGTTAACTTCCACAACAGTCCCATGGGCAGGCTCCTGGGTCTTGTTCTTACTCTTTCCTCCCTCTTCCACCCACCACAAGCCCCCCCTCCTGTCCCTGCCTCACTTACTTGTCATCCATCTTCTTCCTGGTGCTACAGAAACAAAGGAGCTGCAGATTTCCTGCCAACTCTGGCCCCAGCCCTGAATTACCCTGTTACTACAGTGGGGTGTGGTAAAGAAAGCATAGAGTGTACAATTATTATTATTATTATAATCTAATAGCATCTTTTCGTGTGTCTGTTTCACGCTGTGGTAAGCACTTAACATTTACTTTCCAGTTTAATACAATAGTAACATTATGGACTAAGGTTATTATTATCCCTATTTTATAGACCTCTGGATATGGAATTCAAGAATGCAGATTTGACATGTTTTTTTTCCCCTCATGCCTGTTATGACCATGTTTCTCAGCTCCTTCCTTTTGATATCTCCCCACTTTCCTCAAACATTCCAACTCAATCTGTTCTGAGTCACTGAAAAATTCTCAAAGTATAAGAACCAAGAGAAACCCTATGCTATTGCAGCTAGAAATGCAATAGTTTATACTGCTAGCCGGTTCTTCTCCTTACAGTAACAGCCTCCAGAAAATACAGCACTCTTGTTCTTTACGTATAAACATTATGCAAATGACAAAGCTCCTCTCCTTAAGGGTCCTTCTAATTTAAGATGCAATTGTATTATCGCTCTTTCTTAAATTACAAGACTTCCAAAGCTAAAAGGTTTATTTCAACCTCTACTCTTCCTCACTCTTGCTTCTTATATTTTAACACTCTGAAAATGTTTTGAATAAATTATCTACTACTCATCAACACGCCAAGGTTAAGTGAATCATTAAATAAAACATAATAATACCAATTGGATTTATAATGTAAATGAACAAAATCTATTGAACTAAAGCACACGTGTCAATGATAATTTTTTATGTTTAACATTCTCTTCCACAAAGGAAATATACCCTGCCCTCACAAACCATCATTCCATTTTGTGTAACTGGCTCCAATTCATTGGCCATGAATCTTTGAATCAACGTTCATTTCTGAAATCCTGAATAGTCAAATAAAAGGTATCCCAAACGCCTGCAGCCATGGAATATCAATCTTGTAAGCACTGCTCCATTTCCTCATGGTCCTATTAAACCACATTTAAAGTACAAAGAAGTGAATAAAGTCACAATGGAAAAAGTTGGTAAATTTTACTAACCTTTACCTACTTAATCAAAAATGTCCCAGATCTTCAGAGCACTTTGGGAACGACATTAATTGCACTCTCTAGGACAAATCTTCCCAGGCGGATCATTTTCTATTCTTGCCTCTCCAACTCTCAACCTAAGATTTGGAGCATTTGCACAGTTTCTAAAACTAAAAATATCTGTTAACTGCAACATGGTCACAGGAAAGAGCATAGGGTTTGGTTTAAAAGGACACAGACTTGAGTTCTGGTTATGTTAAGTTCTACTTTTATTCTTGTGAGTGTGTGAAATTATTTCAGTCTCTATTCTTTGTCAATATCAAAAATAATCAATAATAACAAATTCATGGGTTACTACGAGGAACAGAGTATTAGTCTAATTGTCTCCAACTAGGACTCACATCTTAAACCTCTCAACATCACCACACTCTAAGGACCGGGATATCAACAAATGAAACTTTGGGAGACATACTGAAACCACACCCAACCTCAGAACCCTACATCCTATAGAATCCAGGGGATATAACTATGCTGCCAATGAGTGGACCTCTGTTGATGACTCTGCAGGCTCCTACACATTTATATATGGAGCATATGGGAGAAAGGGTGCCAAGAAAATGACTAAATAGTAGTCCAAGTAAGGAAAGGCCAACCCCCCAGTTTGGTGACAATAAAAATGTAATATAGTGTTCTCAGTAAGCTTTTAGAAAAATCTATGTGCACCATAATAGAAGTAGACAAAAGCTAGGTCTAATGCAAAAAGGGTGAAAAATAAGAAATTACATTTTAGTGAGCCACTTCTAAGTATATATATTGTGGGTTTTTTTTGTCTTTTTGCACCTGACTCTGTAGGGAGAAGAAAATACTACATTGTTATAATACTTCAGAGTGGCTTAACTGAAAAAAATTAAAATTTTCTACATGTGAATTTATCAGCTCTCTGTAGCTTCTACCATGCTGTTCCTATTGCTTTTAATCTTTCAACTATTTCACTGTCAAGATCAGCTAGACATTAAAGACTTACTTCTTAAATATTCACTCGCCTGAAATATACATGCTGGGTTAAATAAATCCCCAAAAAGAGGGAAAAAAATGGCAGAACACCATAAAGTTTCCCAGAAAGTGAATAATACCTTTTAAAATAAGTTGGTATGCTATGAAAGAACTTAAGCCAGCAATTCACAATGAAAAATTTAGCTTTGTAGAAAAAGAAACTATAACTCAGTAACCTCTTTTGTCATTTTTTTAACAAAATGCTTGAATATTTTAAATATCTATACTTTAAAACACAGCCTAAATTTAACCCGCCAAATCCTGAAGATACTTTTTGCATAGCTTAAAACTTCAATAGTTAGAAATACTCTAAATATTGAAGATAATGGAATCATTAGATTTTTTTCATTCATGACTTTTTTCTATGTTCATTCATTACCCTGACCTCATGGGGTGTGAGAATGTGTCCCAAAGCCTTACATGTACTTCAAGGGCAGACCTTTGAGTGGCTAAAAACGGGGATTACTGCCCTACACTTGCCTCTAATCCTTTATACTTATTCCTCTGAATGAGAAACCTGCCTTGCTTATTTTGTTTGCAATAGCACTCCCCAAACACACACAACCAAGGCTTCTAAATTGCTTCAACATTTAATTTTTAAACAAATGGAGCATTTCTTTTGTAACTACCCTCTCATGCACTTTTTCTTTAGCAAACTCTTACAAGAAACATTGAAGCTAAATCTGAATTATTTGTTAATTATCACAAATATTACTGTAATTTATTATAAATATGAAGTTTCTAAGAAGTATACTACTTAGTCTAGCAGCAGACCCACCTGTAAAGGTAATTAATAGTCTCAGCTCCCCATCCACATCTATCTCATGGAATTCTATGACATTACACAAAAATTTAGACAATGGACTATGTTCTCTGTATATGATTTTCAAGCACAAGTATATGGGACTTATTACAAATCAGAATGTATATATTAAGAAAATTAAAGGGAAATAAGTCTAGAACTTCCTGTGGTTACATTAAGTTTCTTTGCTAATCCTAAGAGCTCAGGAAATTAGGATAAACTGATAAACGCTTTTACCAATAAAAACCTTTGTACCAGAGCACTTCACCCATTGTTTTCTTACAGAATTTTAAACAGAAGCAGCATATCTTCATTTTTCTTTCATCACTCACGTCATCAAGCAGCCCCCAAAATAAGGAGCTTGTGAAGTTCCTGCAAATCCACCTTATAAATTAACACATGCATAACACTAGAGATGAGACTATCAGTTTAACAGTATCTAGTTATCACTTCTTTGAAAGCTGTAGGTGCATGCAATTAACACCCAATAAGAACATTATATTCAAAAATAACACAAAATCTACATGTGTTGAAGAACAAGGGAATTCATTCTGATTAAAAGTTTGTTATAAATAGTAATTGAAAAAAATACTTACTTTTGTTTTGAAAGATTTTGGCTATGCACACACCCAAAAGATAAGGAAATTTAAAAAAGAGTGATACTAATTGAGGCTCCAACATTCAAAACTTTGAAGATTTAGATGAGAGCTAAATTGTTTTCATTTTTCCTGGTTTTTCATTTCTCTGTGGAATTCAAATTTAGAAAAGATTCAAATTTCAAAGTTAAGTGAAAATGAAGTAAGACTCTCCATAAATACTGTGTTTTGGCCACAGGATTAGAGAATCATACTAGGAAGGGAGTTGAAGTGCCATCAAGTCCACTGATTCACAAGTCTGACTATGGGAGAAAAGGTTGACTCTCCATACTCCCTTCTAACCCTGGGACATGGTTACCTTTTAAAGAGCTACATTTTCCACAGCTCCTTGAACCTAGTTGTACCTTTTGACTAAATTCTAGTCAATGGGACCTAAGAAAGTGCTATGCACCACTTTCAATGCACTCCTACGTGTACTTTGCTTGCTGGAAACAGAAGATTCTAGGGTGCTGGCAGATAATGGGACAAAAGATAAAAGAAGATGAACTCCCCATAAAGGAGACTGCTACACAAATACCAGGAACCCCAGCATTGGACTATTACATGACCAGCAAATAAATTTCTCTGTATTAAATCACTAAAATTCAGGATCATGCTTTGTAGTAGCTAGTATTATCCTAATAAGCAAAATCCTATCAAACACAATCATGGAGGTAAAGTCGTTAACTGTAATTTTTAAATGATCTGTTGATTTCTTACACAGCCAACTCAGCAACTATCCATGGTCCTGAATCTGGGCATGTCAACCTACAAATGAAAGAGTAAACGGGTGCCCACAGAGGAAAGCTGTTTGTCTACAACCACAGTTAGCCAGTGGGAAAACTAGAAAGCTAATTCAGGCCCCTTGATGAATTCAGCCTAAAGGAAAATAAGAAGGTTTCACTTTGTAGTAGAGCCAGTAGGGGATGTACTCGAAGCCAACTTATTAACACAATATGTGCTCATTTCACTGAAAATCACATAAATTCACATTTTGCTAAGAACTGTGGATTATATGTAAAATTTCATTTATCAAAACTTTCACTGCACTCCTGAGAGGGCTGAGTTAGGTAGCTTCACTTCTGTCTCGTGTGATTTTCAGAGCAACCCTGTGAAATAGGTATTACGATGGCTATTTTAGTGGATGAGACAACTGAAGCTCAAAGAAGTAAGAAACTTGCTTAAGATTCCACTGCTAACAAGTGTCTATATGCCCTCAAGGTCTTTATGTCCCAAGCCCCACGACTCCCACACAAACTAGCTTCTAATGCATTTGTCAGCAGACTGAAAAATTCCTGACTGTATATATGCAAAATGAACATATGTTCTAAAGCATGGCACAACTGTTTAATTCATTTAGTGTGTGTGGAACATATACTTACAGGTTGGTATACATATTGATGTATGGTATATTTGAAGTGTACTCAGAGAGTGCATATTAATGTATGTGTTCATTGGGGAATGTACTCTCTGGCTATCTGAGTCCTGCTTTTCCAAGTCATTCAAGCCCGGATTACCAGGGATTCTAAGACTTTCAATAATAGCAACCTTCTAGTTGCAGCTCAGCATTAGATTCCAAAAGCTGCTTCACATGGCCACAGAAACACAGCCAAGTCCACATGGTAGCATGGCTCAATGGCTGAGAGCACAGACTCTGGAGCCAGATGTTATGGGTTCAACTTCTGGCACAGCCACTGTCTAGTTACATGATCCTAGACAGGTCATGTGACTCTCTAAGCTTTGGTTTCTCCATTTGTAAATTGGGAATAATAAGACTAACTACCTCAAGTGTACTGTTACAAGTAAGTAATTATATAAACTGATATAGACTGAATGTATATCCCCAAATAAATATTTTTACAACTAGAGGTTATGAGGGTAGATCTGTCATGAATGGAATTAGTGTCCTCATAGGAAGACACTTGAGAAAGATGATCTCTTTCCAACATTCAAGGATACAGCAAAATGGCCACCTGCACATGAAGAAGCCCCTCTCCAGGCACCTTGATCTTGGACTCCTCAAGACTCCAGCATTGTAAAGAATAAATGTCTGTTGTTCAAATCACCCACTTCATAATATTCTGTTATAAAAGGCCAAGCTGACTAGAACAGAAGCCTTGAAAAGTTCCAGCACATGGTAACCTGCTACATAGATATTTGTTTAAAACCACAATAAAAACACAGAACATTCTCTTGAGCAAAAAAAGCATGGAAAACCAAAAGCATTAAACAATGTATAAAAGTCATTCTTAAATGATTTATTTAAGCAACTCAAATTTTAACACAAATATAAAGCCCAGGGATTTTGAAAGTATATTCCACATAATATCTTATAAAACTATTTAATGAGGAAAGCCCAAGATCAAGTAAGTTTAGATTTGCAAAACTCTGGCATCCATGAAATATACCACTCAATGTTGAGATGGCATTTCTCAGGGTTCCCAACTGCCAATGAATAAGCACAGCAAAGGAATAAATGAACTTATGCAAAGCACAGGACACTTCGGATGGATCACTTTGACTAGAAACTCCACACAAACCGGACCAAAACTTTCTTAGAACTGCACTATAATAGGCCATTCTTTATACCCAATTATCTTCCTTATTTTCTGGCCCTTTATAGATTTATTTTGTGTTCTGAAATTTCTTTTTCTACCTTCTCTGCCTTTTTGCATTTATCCTTCATAGATTTTCACTAACATCCACCCCCCCCCCATTTTTTTCCCCTTACTATCTTGGCATTTACTTTATCAAGGGCCTTAATTATCACAAGTGGGGCTAGGAATTTGAGAATCAGAAAGATTCGGTTCTGGTGTGGCTTACTCACTCCCAAGAAGATAAAGAATGCACCCTCCTGTGTAATGTATGGACCATGTAGAATCTCTGGAAGAAAGTGATGGTCCAGTGACTGAAGACTTTATTAATGGTGATCTAGGAAAAAATGAAATAGAGAACACTCCTGATGTAGCACACAGACATTTGATAGAGATGGTGGGAACAAGTTGTAGAAGGATGAGGAGATGTCTAGTAACCACTAAGTTGGTTTGATGCTCTGCAGAAGGACAAGAACCTGAAGAGCATGATAAGTAGTTTAAGACTGAAATGCAGAGCAATAGAGCCTAGAACCCCTGAAGTGGAAGACACAGACAAGTGAGTGGCAGGATGAAGATCTATTATAGTTGTAGCTCCAGCAGTGTTTCTATGTTCATTCAAGGCAAGTCTATGTTAAGGTTAAATCCCTAAATGGGAAAACCTGGAAGCCTCGAAGCACAGGTGAAATTATCTGGATGGATGCCTGTGAGGATGTTGACTCTACAGAACCCCTGAACCTCAAAGCTTGTTAAGGTAGCCCACTCTTCCCTAAAAAGAGTTATTGCTTCTCTTCTACTTAAAACTGCTTCAAAGATCTGCTCCTATAATGCAGGTGCTGCCTGCAGGCAGGTAACAAACTAAGCCTCAGCATAACAGGCTGGGTCTGATAAGGGAAGAAAGAGAAAAAGTCGTATGAATTAGCTAGCGTATACTGGCAGGAGCCTGAGAAGTACCCCCGGGGTTGAATTTTGATGTTCCTTATTTGAGAAGTTCATATTTTAATATTGTATTAAAAAGAATTCATTGCTTTGCTGACATGAGATTTTAACCCTTCACAAGAATGTAAAGGGTCAGGAGAAACTCATTTTAGGGTAGACCTTAGAAGTCTGCAAAAAGCAATGACCAGTGCTGAGTGAAATTGACGTGCTTGAGTTGGTTTGAAAAATGGTGGAGGAAGGAATAAAGAGGCTGAGGCAAGTGAGCATGAAGTAATGGATGTGTGACACACAGAGAGAATGGTGTCCCATGACAAGCCTGGTAGACACATCGACCACTGTCAGAAACACACCCGCAAAAGAGACATTGGCATCATAGAATTGGTCAGTGATGAGTCCCTTCTGTGGACCAGACCTAAAAGGAATGATGGTGGAATGAGTTAGACATCATTACCCTAAGTACATGTATGAAGACACGAATGGTGTGAAAATACTTGTGTACAACCAGTGACTTGAAAACTTGTGCTCTGAATGTGTGATATGAAATGAATTGCATCCTGTATAACACATTGGAATAAACAAACAACTTAATTTTAAAAAAAGAGATATGAGGGGGAAAAGGAGGCACAGAGATGGGCTACATGGGCTTGTTAATATCCATGGTAATGACAGTGACTTAAATGATAGAAAACATGGGAGACTGCTTTACCTCCAGAAGCCAGGAAGCTGAAATTACTGTGACCACCAACATGGTTATAGGACCTGCCCAGGTGCTTAAATTAGAGAATTTTAGAGACAGTTGTTGGATTTTGATGTTTCTATGATGAAACTGACTTAAGATTATCAAGGGTGCTTCTTAATATAACTACAAAAAAAAGCAATAGAAGATCAGTAGTCTACAGGGAAGAGCTTCAAGGAAAAGATACCATAACTTGCTCATTGCTTATTTCCCAGACCCAAGCCTATGTTCAGGTCTGGAAACATTTGACTGAAGAATTGGTTGGTACCTAGAAGTTAGGATCCTACATTTCCCTGGTTCTTCCCTAAAGGGGCCTTCTACTATATACTCACATACCTGAACAATGAGGGAAGGAAAAGCTCAAAAATTTTAAGGACTATGACATGATATCTGAATTGACATTGATGCCAAGAAAATCAAGGCATCATTATGCTTTTCTGTTAATGTGGGGGCTTATTATAGCCAGGTAATAAAGTTTTTTTTGAGTCCAGGTTATGGGGGACCCACTAGGTCCATGGACCACTCAGTGGTAATTTCTCCAGTATCTGAGTGCATAATTGAAATTGATATGCATAAGCAGTTGGAGTCACCACAATGGTCATTGGTCTTGAGAAAGACCAGGTGAAAAATGCCCCCCGATTTATGACTATTATAGTGAAAAAAATCATTTTATTGCAGTGGTGGAAGATAGGTAGGAGGTTATTGCCATTACTAAAGTCCTAAAGGATGCAGGAAAGTGTATCTATCATATTGTGGTTTGATTTTCTTAATTAGTTCCTGCCATAACCAGATAAAACCTAGACAATAATTATAGACTAACATAATTAGTTATGTTACCAAGCTATCATACTACCTACTATGCTACATTGGCATTGCTAAAGCATATTAGTAGGGTTTTATTTATTTTTATATAGTTTTATAAAAGTATAATTATATACCTAGAACCACACATATTTAATGTGAGCAATATAATGAGTTTGGACATAGCAAACTTCTATGATGCCATTACCACAAATTAATAGATGTATCCAACACCTTCCAAAGGGTTTTCTTTTATGCCTCTGTCTGGTTTTTGGTTTTTCTGGTAAGAGCATTTAGCATGAGATATCCCCTGTCAACAATTTTGAAGTCCGCAATACCATGCTGCTCACCCTAGGCACTGTGCTGTACAGCAGATCTCTAGAATGTATATTTCTAGTATAAATGAAACTTTATGCCCATTGAATAACAACCTCTGCTTCTGTGAGTTTGACTAGTACAGATGCCCTCTTAAAAATAGTATGTTGCCACTTGGGGACAAATGCACTCCTTTTTATTACAAATAGAGAAGAGGCCAACAACTAGTCACCATGCACATAGAGTGAGTAACACGGTTCACTTACCCTGTGCCTTAGGCTGTGCAATTTTTCTTACTTTATAATAAAGTTCAAAAGATGTGGGTTGTCTGTACATCCCACAGAACATTACTTTGATATATTTCATGAATAATATAATTCAGATTCAACAGAGTAAGCAAGATGTGGCTAGCACACAGGATTCCTTGGAGAGCCAGGAGAGCTATGATGATTCAAGAACTCCCCACCCCAGAGTTTTCAAGAATGAAATCCCACTTTGGCATCTGCTTCTTTGAGGTCTACAACAAAACTATAAGCATCATAATTCCTTTTGGAGCACCACATTGCTCTTTAGCATTTCAAAGACTCTGAAAAATATAAACAGACTCTAAGAACTGTAACTTTGTTTAATCCCAAATCCCCAAACATGTTTTATCTCAGAATCTGCTTTCAATCACCCCAGTGTGATATTCATTGATGTCAGCACTGCTTTCTTCAATAGCTTCTCACTCTTTGGTGAGCATTGTCTTGTCTCTCCAGTTAGACTCTCTGGCTCCTACCATCTCCCATCTCTTCTCCTCTCTGGGTTCCATGGTCTCCATAAAGCCTTTCCTAACTCCTTCCCCATAGGAATTCTTTCCTGACTCCAATGGACATTTTTACCTGCCTATTTATTTATGGTTTCTTATTACTGCACAACTTCTTATGGGTGTAAGTATAATTTCTCCAACTAGATTGTAATCAACTCAAGGATAGAATTTTTTTTTTTTTTTACTTTTTTGTGTGCTCTATGATATCTTTCACAGGATAAAGCACCTGATTCAAATAAGTTCTTAACAATTAGTTAATTGATTGATAGAAATATTATAACAGTAATTTTTTACTCCACAATTATTATAAATAAATTATTCCACTGGCTCTTAAACATAGTGTGTATCAGGTTCACCTGAGAGCTTATTAAAACAATGATGGCCTGCCCCAGTCTCAAAGATTCTGATTCTATGGTTTGGGTCAGGTCTTGAGATATTCTATTTATTTATTTATTTGTTCATTTATTTATTTATTATAAATAAATCCCTGGTAATAATATCAGGGATTAAACCCCAAGGGTGGTCAACCACTGAGCATATCCTCAGCCTTTTGATATTTTATTTAGAGACAGGGCCTCACTAAGTTGCTTAGGTCTTTGGTAAGTTACTAAGGCTGCCTTTGAACTTGCAATCCTCCTACCTTAGCCTTCCTAGCCACTGGAATTACAGGTGTGTGCATTTCTAACAAGTTCCCTAGTGAAATATATACTACTGCTTAAGGAACTATATTTGGAGATGCACCGAAGTAGATCAATGAAGACAGTCTCTTTGATCATTCTTGTGTTAATGACCATTTTTTCTCAAGGAAGCCTTATGCTATACATTTTTTATGTGACATTTAAAATTAGAAACGTGGACTTACCCATCACTTAAAAATTGCATTTCTCATGAGACTGCTTATCAGCTTTGCTTATTATCATGTAGCAAAAATTGTCTTTTTCTTTCCATCATGCCTATGGTGACCATACAATTAATTATAGTAACTAGGAAAATGCTACACTGCACAAAATGTGAAGACTGCAGGACTGTCCCAGACAAATAGGGACATAAGATCATTATCTGTAGCTACTCCTCCTGCAGTTCTTCCTTCCCTTGAATCTATCCTTTTTTCATCACGTACCAGTACCACTAGTATTCAGACTTTCTTGTGCTAAGAAACAACAGACAAGTCTTCCTCCTTTCATTTATGACTGTCTATCTCCCTTTGTATCTGTCCAACCAGAGTTATTCTCTTTCCCTCTCTCCACTCTCAACTCTATCTCATTGTGAATCTTGTTTGTATTGGGACATTTAGAAGATAAATTAAGTAATAAACCATAGAAATCATATAAGTATCAAAATATGCCTTATCACTGGTAAATTTTTATTAGAGAATTTAGTTTGAAGCCAGAACAATATAGGCTTTCTTTCTTCCTCTGGAATGGTCAACTCCCTAAACAGGGCAAAGTCATTGGAGAATAAGAAGAGACTTCCTGCAGGAAAGCTGAGAAGAAATAAAGAGCAAAAGTAGAACTCAGGCAGGCATAGGTAGTAACCTCTCAAGCTCACCAATCAATAGACCTTTCCTCCTGAAAGTGGGTCTGAGGAGGTGGCAAGAGAGAAGTAAATAAAGTTCTTTCCTAAGAGCTGTGAAGTGTCCATTTCTATAAGCCAAAGCAAAAGCACAGAAAAGTGGTGATATAAAACAATTGCATTTATATCTTCCCATTTTCACTCCTAATTCTCATCTTGTCCATAACTTATAATTTATTACACATGCATCTGAGTCATTTGCAAACATGCACTGTTAACAGGTACAACATGTTACTAAAGATGAAGTAGAGGGGTTATCAATGTTTATAGTAGTGGCTAACATTGATTAACTCATCCCAATTTACCAGACATTCTTTTACATGCCTTGTGATCTACTTCTACTTCTACTTTTACATGCCTTGTGATCTTATTGATCTACTTCAGTGGATCTCCAAGTATCATTCCTTAAATGGCAGTATCCCAGTATCATTTCATATTTGTATTACTTCTTAAAAGGAAAGCATTTGATTCAGGATCCCTGCATTCTTCCTGGACAACCATATCTATACCTGGGTGCCAAATAGGGACTGAAGGATGTCCATCATTGGACTGTGAAGTTCAACAAGGAGTTAACTGATGTGATAGCAGGAAGGTAAAATAACTATAGTAAAAAATGAGAAGCTCTTGGTTTGAATGATTAAAGATGGAAAGTTCCAAAAGATGTCCCTGCTGTTGGTTCATCTAGCCAATGAAGTCGAAAAATTAAATAACTATAAGAGCAAAGTGTTAATTGAATTTTAAATCATAAATTTGAAGATTCAAGATGAAATGGAAAGAAAAATTGTAACATAGATTCCAAAGTTATAAAGAGAGGGAAGCTAGCAAATGATGAAAAAGAAGAAGTCATTAGTGCATAGTGTAGACTCCAAAAAGGGAATCAGAGGTTCAGGGAAATGGATGTGAAACAAGACAAAGAATATGCAAACAGGCAAGTGCATAAAAGAAGAAGCCAAAGTTGTCAACATCAATATGAAAATATTTTTAAACCATTAGTAATAAGAGGTATGCAAATTAAAACACTGAGAAATCATCAGTTAGAAAAGTGGCCAAAACCAAGTGACAGAAAAATTATGAAGAGATTAAATTCCCATACAAAACATTGCAGGTGAAAAGATAAACTGAGTCAGTTACTCAAAAAAGCAATCTGGCAGGATTTTTGATGATCCAGAATGTGCATGCCCTAGGACCCAGGCCAGGCTTCTGTCCCAGAGAAATACTTACACAAGTCCCAAAGGAGACAGCAGTATTCATGGTAGCAGAATCTTAGAAACCACTTAATTCTCCATCATTAAACAAATGAAATTTAAAATAGGTTAGAATGCACAAGTTAAAAACAACAGTTCAGAAATACAGCCTGGAATAACTTTTTTAACGTGATATTGACAAGAAAAGGGGTAAGGGAAAAAAGTACCCCACAATAACAATTATATATATTAAAACCCCATTGTATACAAAGAATGTACCTCCAGCTTCTTCCTCTACCAACGTAGTGGGTGTTAACTGTCCTTCAGGACCACCTGTGTAAGAACACTACTTCTACCTGGTGACTACTAACAGCTCTTCAAGCAAGAGACCACTCCCTCCTGCTGCACTTTCTGCACTTGGCTCCAGGACCCCCCTGCGCTTTCCTGGGGATTAATCTCTCACTGGCAGCAATTTCTCCATCCCTGTATTTGCTTGTAGTTATTTTCTTAAGTTCTAGAAGTCACAGCATCACAGTTCAGTTCTCAGACCTTCTTCCTTCTCTAAATCCATTGACACACTGGGTCCTCTCATCTGATACATGACTTTAAATAGTATATGTATCCCAGTGATTTCCAAATTGCCTTTTGAGGCTAGACCCACATATTAGGTATTTTGTATGTCAGGAACTGCCCCAAATACTTTAGTATATTTCACTTTATACTCCTGAGACAAATGATATTTGAGGAACCTTAGGTTTTGCCCAAGGTCTAGAAGCTAGTAAGTTACAGATGCAGAAGTCTAACCCAGATTTGTAGATCCTAAAGCCCCTCCTCTTTAACCAAGATAACAAATTTTCTCTATGTATATCCCGATAGTATTCTATAAATTATTTATGCTATTGCAAAAGCAGATAATGGCCCTGTTTTTCTTATTTTAATTTATCATCATGTAATTGTTCTGACATTTTTGCTCAAATATTACTATAAACAGAGTTTACCTTTTCAATAAGGTGAATGTAGCATTTGAAGATGGATTTAGGGCACCATAATCTTAGTTATGTTGAAATTAAGCAATCTTAAGTGTGGAGAGGCTAGTGAGTATTCTGGATGATCAGTTACTTCATCTGATTTTAGCCCGATCAAAAGACTATGATAGATCAATATGTTTATTCCAATCTTTCCACTTCTTTTTTGATAAATTGTCCTTTCCCCAATTTGCTTGTGTGCTGAGTGCTCCCTTTAAAGCACAGAGAGAAACCATTTTATATTCAATACAAAAGCTTGTCAATGTTAATCTGTCATCGGCCAGAGATTGACTGACAGGAAAGAACAAAAGGTGACAGATTTCTTTTAGTTTCAGCATGAGAGAAAGGAAAGAGAAAAATAGACCCAGTATAGAGGAGTGGAGAAAATACGTGAAAAAGAACAGGAATTGGGGAAAAGAAAGAGTGCTGAACCAAAAGATAAAGAAACAATTTGAAAAATAAAAAGAGAGGGTTCTAGATTTTGTCTCATTCCCAGTTATGTCTATAAAACCTAGAACAGCATCTGGCACATTGTACATAAAGAACATATTTTTAATTGATAAACAAAAGCTTGGTAGTGGTAGCGGAGATCAGCAGCTGTCCCTCTCTTTAATTTTTGCTACACTTCTACCAGAAAGATGCATCTTATTATAGCAACACATTTGTCCCCAAAATCTGCAGTTGGAAGCCCTTGTCAGGAGAAAGATGACCTCTTTGCCCCACTGGGCCAGCCAGACCAGTCTATGTAGGAAAGAAAGAAACATTAATTATCAGGTACATCAAACAGAAGTTTTCAAACATCAAATCCAAAAATGTAATAACTAGCAAAATAAATAAATTTGAGACGGAGAGACATGCACATCTCACAGACACATACAATCACACAGATTTGTCCCTTGGTATCTGGAGGCAATTGGTTCTAGGACCCCTGGTGGCAATCAAAATCTGAGGATAGTCAAGTCTCTTATGTAAAATAGCATAGTGTTTCACATCCTCCTGAATACTTTAAAATATCTCTAGATTACTTATAATAACTAACACAATATAAATGCTGTGTAAATAGTTGTTATACTGTATTGTTTAAGAAATAATGACAAGAGTCTATACATGTTCAGTACAGACATCACCTATTTAAAAAAAAATATTTTGTTAAAGGTTGATTCAATCTGCTGATGTGGAACCTGCAGATACAGAGGGCCACAGCTTTCTCTGTGTGTATATAATATATATAGAGAGATATAAAATATATAGACATATATATATATATATATATATATATATATATATATATATATATCAGAGTTTAGATGAAAGATAAAATAATATTAGAGCTACTGAAGTTTGCAATAATAAGATGAATCAGTTCCAGGACCTTCTTTTAAACCCACCCCTTCCTATCTCCTTCTCAGAAAAGTAGATGTGCTCAAACTCTTATTACCAATATCCAGCCATTTTTACAACACTGCTTCAGACAGATTCCATTACTCCCTCAGAATCTGAATCAGAGAGTTAGTCCATGCATTCAAACATTAATGCTGCCTTCATTTTACACATGGATCATCACATTCTTATTCTGTTCCATATTTCTTGTCTCTTTATCCTCTGTGCTACATTCTGGGTAATTTACACAAATTTATCTCACTGTAAATCTCCTCCCCTATCTCATGTACTAAATAAGCATGTCATGAATTTTAGTTTTAGTTTCTTCATTGGCACAAGTTATATTTTGTTTTCATTCAAATCTGCAAGGTAGTTTGCTCTTGTTTTGTTGTTTGTGACTCTTATCCTCTTTTTTCCCTTGCCTTTTTAATCATTTTAAGAGCACAGTGATTATTACAGGTCCTTTTTGTGTATGCTCTGTCATCTCAAGTTCCAAGAGAGCTATTCCTCCTAAATATGTGCTAGATGACTTCCTAAGGTGTGATATTTCCTTGTGTGCTATTTTTTTTCTCATGAGCTCATTTTTAGTGGGATTTTTTTCATTTAAGAGCTCCATGAACCCTGGTTTGATTGTTACATAATTGTTTCATCTTTGCTTTTTCAATCCTCCCAGTGTTTACTGGTTCAAAATATTTTAGAATTAAAATCTTGGCTTAAGAATTCTAACAACACATTTGTAAAATCACTTCGCTCTTTTAATCCATTTGTGGCACTAGCCCAGGACTTCAAAATCCTCACTGAAATCGTTTATCTTAGAAGATTATGGTGGAGTAAATTTCTTTACTGTTTCCTAGGAAAATTGAGCAAACTTTTTCCACTTTCTTTTTTAACCCCATTCCTACAAAGGTCTAGCTCTAGCAGAGATATTACCTTCTATTCTTTTAATCGAATCCAAGATCACATCTTCTACCCCCAAAGGATACTCAATTCCATTCACTAGCCTCCAGACTTAATCTGACTCCCCTGGCCTCCAATCCTAGAGCTGCCAAAGCAAAACACTCCAACTTGCCATTGTGGCTTTAAATTCCTCTTCCATTCTAGCATCCAGGGATTTCCCCTCCTTTATATGTCATTCAGAATTTGTATTAGTTAAAATGTATCAATAATTTCTAAGTTTTATTAGCAGAACAATAATTTACTATACCTTTCTGTAACATAAATATCTAGAGAAGTTTTTCACAGTAAAATATAACCTTAGTGGAAAGAGTCAAAACATTGCTTCTGCAGAGAATGCAGCAGAATCATAGAGTATAACATCAGAACACATGGGTTGAAATCCCAACTCTTCTATGAACCATAACATGGATATCAAACCTCATATCTAACTGCAGATCAGTTTGTCTTTAATAAAATAAGGTGAACAGAAATAATTTGAGTCATATAAAAACCTTTAACATGTGCAGTATAATGATAACGATAGAAAAGCATGTTTTATTCTAGTTGGGAGCCTGAGAGTAGCAAACGTAGTGCCAATACCTCAGGTCAACAGGCCAGGATGTTTGTGGGAAGCATTCAGGTGGAAGAATAGTTCAGCAGCAAGAGAGTTTAAAAAGTCACCTCACACACTGCAGTAAGCACATACTTACATGAAAATCAGGATAAGAAGTTTTACAGGAGCATGGGCAGATGGGGAAGCAGCAGGATGTCCTAGTGCCTCAATCCAGAGCTGTGAGTGGCTCAAAAAACTAGTGGGAATCCCATAAAGAATAGAAAGCAGGCCAGGTCACTGAGGAAAACAGTCTGCTTGCATAGGAACCAGATCAAGGATCTTAAAGTTTAAGAGACATAAAAAGTTAATGGAAAAGTTTCTTCAATTAAGTAAAACAGAAAAGGCAATAAGAAAATTATTGGAGGGGGGGCAGATTTCAACAATTAAGAAGCAAGGGCTGTGGAATTGTAATTGTACTGAATCTCCAATGATTCCCCTTATGCTCATTTATATCTTAACCTCAACACCCATAACATTATTGTGCTTGCTTTTTTCAGCTTGAGTCTCCATTACTACATTATGGTTTTATAAAGGACAGAAACAGTTTCTCCATTCCCAGCTCTTGGAACAGTGGCCTAGGGTAGATTACATTTTCAACAACTAAATGTTCAATGCACAAATAGTGATTAGGACAAAGGCAAGGTAGAGAAGGCAAGTGGAATGCTGAACATAACTCAGACTTGTACAAACCAGCAGAGTATCGTGGTAACTTGGAACTAAGTGCAGAATTAATGGTGATAAGATTGAATTGGTTATGCTGAGAGTGAACCCTAGAGCTAACACTAATATATGATAAACCAAGTAAAAAGGAGGAAGTTGAATGCTATTATGAACTCCTTTAAATGATCAAGAGTAGCTTGGCTTCTTCATATTAAGAAAAATACAGGAATAGACAAGAGTTTCCAACTACCAGAGTGGTGGTTTTCAACAGGTCAAGCAGAATTACCTATGGAGCTTTTCAAAGTGCAAGCATATGTCCTTACTCTGATCTTTTACATTAATGTATTTGGAAGTTCAGTCTTTCAAAAAAAAATGAAAAGAGATTCTAACTCACATAGATAAACAATAAGCTTGGTGTTATCCAATTAAGAAGTAGAATCTGGAGAAATTTTCAAGTGAGCATCTGTGGTTTCGTTTTCTTTTTCTTATGTGGAAACAAGACAGCAAGTGACCACATCACTAAAAAGAGTTTCTGGTTTTAGGGAATAAAAAAATTAAAATGGATGTCTAATTATGTAACTCATTTATGGATTTGCCAGGAGGCAGAGACTAAACTGATGTCCCCAGGTCAATAAGCAAACAGTGACTCAGTATTTGCTATATATGTTTAGTTTTGTGAGGAACTTAAAAAATACATTCTTTGATTCATGAAATCATCTTATTACTTGATAACTACACTTCTTTGCAAAAACAGAATATAAAAGTGTCTAAGTTACTGAGGGGGGACAGGGAGTATAAACAGTTCTAATGTTAAGGATAGAGTACTACTCCTGGGAGTCTTCACGGAAAGCCTCCTCGGCTCTGATTGCTAGGGCAGGGAGAACAGAAAGGGAAACGCCATGGCACACAGAGCAAGAGAGAGAGAGAGAGAGATCAGCTATCCTCTCCGAAATGAAAAGAAATGACTGTGGCGAGCGACCAGGAAAGATCTCAAGTGCTAGTCCTCGGTGTCTGGACTTTATCCTATAAACAAGAGGAAATCAATGTCATTTGTGTCTTGAACTGATGTGGACAAAGCTGCATTTTTGGAGAGATCGGTTCAACAGTGGGGTGCAGAAAGTCTTTGAAAGAGATGTGTGGAATAAGAACACCAGAGGAAGGCTGCTTCAGTCATCTCAGTGGTAGTGTGACCACAGGGGTTTGTGAGATTTCTGTTAATTCTATGACCTATGCTAAGTCTAAGAAAAAATCGAATCCCTTTTTGAAACACTTGGAATGACTGTGATAATTATGCTGAGCGTTAAACACGATGGACTTTAGCTTCATTAAGAAGGCGCTCTGCATAAGACCAAAGACATGCTTTTCACCAACTGAATATTCCATTCTGAGAGAGTGTTTTTTTTTTTTTAAACACTAAAATAAGAACATAGATAACAAGTAAACAGCTGTCCTAGTAGACCTCAAATGCTGCCACATTTGCTTGGCTGTATTTACTAACCACAGAAAATAATTTCAAAAAAAAACTTAGTCTTGTTTTATTTTGTTGTTTGTTAAAAAGCAAAACATCTAATCATGTATACCTTTTGTGCCTACTTATTGCTGGTATTTTCTTGCCTCTTTGTATTTGTAAATATAAATCATATTTCAATAAATTAACCCCTGGAACAAAAGAACATTAGTTTTTGTTTTTGTTGTCCGTGAAACATATCCCTGCCTCCCAGGTACTTGGTGCATTACAGCATACATGGTTCTTTTGAAAGACTGTGGATTTTGCCCTGGACAGATTAATAAAATCCTAAGACCTGAAAGTGACAGATTCACAAAGGCATAGCACACACATACATACGAGGAAATAACAGAAAATCAGATGGCAATTCTAGTTGATTAAAGACTTCATGGTGTGTTATTAGTTAAGATTCTTCATTTGGAAAAATAAAATGTCTTCTATCCCTAACAAATAAATAAATATTCCTGAGGTAGAGTCTTGATTTATATTACATTTTTTTCTTTATTCAGAAGTTAAGCAGATATTATGCACATAGTTTATTATAGTTAGTTGATTAATATATTCTAGCTCTGCAAACATTGGAAAAATTAAACCACATAGGAGATTTCCTGTGCAAAAGCTACCCATTCTGAGTTAGTTTCAAGACTTCTATATTCTAAATAATCAGTAATCTGGCATAGAAAAAAATGAGCAGGATCATGATTAATATTCATGATTAATATTTCTCCTTGCAGGAAAATAGCAATATTACATTTCTTCTCTTTAAACTCAATGTGGTAATGTGAGTTTTTTGAACTAATGCAATGTGAATATAATTGACAACTGTAATTTCTGGGCAGCAACCTTTAAAGTTCCCTTCCTTATGCCATGACACCCAGTAACATTCTAAACAGCAAGCATCCCTCTGTTATTCTTGAGTGAGAACAATGTAATATAACCTGTATAACCCAATATGCACACAGTGTGAACAGTACATAAACCTTTACGCATTTAAACTACTATGATTTTGTGTTTCTTACTAGAGAATAATCTAGAACATTTTGATTGACATAGACATTTTGTACAAGAAAATGAGTCAGCTATAACAAAAATAAATAAATATCAGTTATGCTATGCAATATTGGCTTAGCAACTAAACAATAGGTAGGTAAAAACTGCTATCAATTAAGCAAAGGAGAAACATCTGATAAAACTGCCGCCTGTAATATATTGGTTGGCAGATCATGTGCCCAATAAAGCCCAAAGTCTCAGAAAAGAGATCATAGAAATAGTAGTTATGGCATGTGTAAGTAGCTATTGCCTGCATTTTATTAGGAAAACAATTGACTGGCTTGCAATCAAAACTAAAAAAAAAAAAAAATGAAAATTAAATTAAGAGTTCCTGAATTCAGAAAAACAGAGAAGAGGAAATTTCTTCCCAACCTAAAATGCAAAAGATAAAATTCATAGTCTTTGAGCAACAAAGGCTAAGTAAAACTCAGTCTTATAGACAAGGATCAAATTAAGGACAGGGCTATAGTACTAGTACAACTTTATAAATAGATTAAGATGTCTTAGAGTGAAAGCTAACTAAAGATGTGCATCCCAGAAAATGAACTTAATGATGTTGCTCTCCTCTAAGTCCAATTGGCTCAAAGTATGTACAATAAAACAGAATTGAGAGCTGTGTGGATGAGAAAGTAAAGAATACAGCTGTCTTAAGAATTATGTTATATAAAGAACTATGAGTGGAAATGCTAACACAATATGCTGATTCGAATCAAGTAGATAAGACAACCATGAAGTACGCACTGAGTTTTGCTGTCATTATAAATCACCAGTGTGAACAAAAAGAATGCCATTGATCTAGGCCTATATCAACCCTTGGCTGCCACAAATCTGCAAGCAGAAAGTAGGCCTAGAAAACTACTCGGGCCTAAAAAGAGTCATGTTTCCCAATACCAATTGTTTTAGATGTGCCTATAAATGATAATACAAAAGAAGGAATCCCCAGAGAGCCACAAAGGACAAGGGAGCTCTTCCCAGACAGTGGAACCAGGGTCTCTTCAGTAGGAGCTCTTGTAATCTTGGCTCTATGAGATGGTAGAATCACTCAAATTAGGCTGGCACCTGCCGTATGTCTTTTATTATTCCCTTTCCAAGCTGGAATGTTTATTGACGTTATCTTATTCTACTTTGGCCAGTGTGTGTTGAATCATGAGAGGAAGTTAACTTATATTTTTAATTCATATGTCTGAGGTCGCAAAGATCACATTCAGACTTGATGATGTTACTGTTTATCGTCTACTGTTACGGTTTAGGAGATTCATTAACTCCTTTGGAAAGAGGTGAATGTATTGTACACTTGGGAATAAAAATAAACTGACCATTTTTTGACCAATATTACATGTTTGTCATTAAGACTTTTTAGAGAACGAATATTTCTGACTACTTCTTTCAGATGTATAGTAGTATTACACTTCCCTCTCATAAGATGAAGTTTATTAAGTGAAATAGAAGTGAAAGCTCTATAGTCTCTTCAAGGTGAAAGTTTTTAAGGAAAGCATTTTAATTGATCTATTCCTTTCCTGTTTCCCTATTAACCAGTGAGTATGAGGTCTTAATCAAGCCACAATCCCACATGAATACAACATGAAGTAAAAACCCCTCAAATCTGCTGAGTGCAGTGGAGCATGCCTGTCATCCCAGTAGCTAAGGAAGCTTAGGCAGAAGGCTCATGGGTTCAAAGCCAGCCTCAGCAACAGTGAGGTCTACTAAGCAACTCAGTGAGACCCTATGTCTAAATAAAATACAAAATAGGGTTGCGGATGTGGCTCAGTGGTTGAATGCCCCTGAATTCTTAACCCAGTACCCCCCCAAAAAAGAAAAGAAAACACAAACTCCAAATGATATAATTATGAGAAATAAATAAATATTCATTTTAAGCCACTCAGGTAATAGGGTGTTTGTTATTGTAGTATAACATAATCTATCTGATTGAGAGGCACAGCTACAAGAAATCAGTGTTTCCACAGGACTCAATAAATGTTTGATTAATGGAACTGAATTCATATAAGCATTTTAGCATTAAGTAACAAAATTAAGTCAAGGAGAATGCAATTTAGTAGATTCTCACAGCATTCAAACAGTCCCAATTCAGACAATCCACACAAAGGTAACTAAAAAATAGAAAAGAGCTGCCTGCCCACACTTGACCAGAGGATTTCTCAATATTGTAAACAATAAAGCAAGAGTGTCTCAAAAAGCAATGAATTTTCCATCAAGAGAAACTAGAATGAATATATTTGGAAAGTTGAAGGGAGAGTTTTACTTAGGCAGGAAGTTGGATGAAATGACCTTCACATTTTCCTCTGATTGAAGGATTCTGTGATCATGATTATTTCCCCTTCTGTCTCTTTCAAACCAATTTAAAACAAGATAGGTAGAAGCCAAGTGCCCAGGCTGAACTCAAGATTTATGACAATCCTGTTAAACTTTTTTTTTTTATGGTCTGTCAAGTGTTTTTATATGACCGAGGTGACCCATTTTAATATTGAATTCCTGGCTAAATCCAGCAATGTTCCAGGTCCTACATTTACAATGCTTCAGGGTTCTCAGTGGGGAGGAGACCTATTTAATTGCCCACTCCAACTGTGATTTACCAACTAAGTGGCCTGATTATTGCTGTACTTCTTCAGATATATCTTCCCATTTTCAACTGTACAACTGTGTCCCAATTCCTACAGAAACTGCAAAACAAACTTATAATAATGCATTCAGGCCATAAGCAAATGAAAGAAGCCATACAAACTGGAACCTTCAATATCAGGAGTCAGACTAAGGAGAGAAAAGTATTGGAATTAGACAAGATTACACCATGAGGTCACAAAGTCTCTATAGGAAGGCAAAATGGAGAATTTCAAGATCATAACACAAGGCATGGAGAAGAGATGTACAGATGATCTAGCTTAGACTTCTACATTATAGGTAGAAACTAAAATTCAGGGCTTTATTTAAGGACATTGAGCTCCCAACTCCTACTGGCTAATTCCAAAACCAACCGCTACCAATTTTACTGTGTCACCTGCTAATATTTATATATACTCTCCATCTGTCACTTCATTTGACCCTCAATGTAACCCAAAGAACAAGAAAAAAAGGATAGAAAATGGTGATCTCAAAAGCTCCTTCTTCCCCTTCTTATATAATAAGAGTTCCGAGTTATAACCTTGGCCAACTGCAGGGACAAATTTCTCAATCTCTCATAGAGCTAAATGTGATGTTTCAACAACACTCCTGTCAGTGGTATGTGAGAAGTGATGGGTCTATAGAACTTCCGTATTCTTCTCATATAAGAAGAGGATCTCCATTTTTCTCCTTTCTCAATGACTGAAACACAGATGATGTAGTTAAGTCATCTTGAATCCTAATGATGAGACCCATAACACAGGGGATGATGGAAAACAAATTAGAAGGAACCTGAATCCACAAAGGGCCTCAGGAAATAGAACTGCCCTACCAGCTCTGAACTGCCCACATCCAGATCATTAAGGATTTGTTTCTATTTCTTATTTCTATCATAGTAATCAAACTTATATCCCAATGAATATGGCAATCAGATTCTATTACTAATTTTATGAGGAAATAATTGAGACCCAGTTTGCATAGGATACTTACTTTTTTGGCTAGTGCCTCTCTCCAAAGAAAGGATTCAAGTGGAATGACTTACAGAGTTTAATCCTCAGCATGTTTGGCTGTTTCATGTAAATTACCAAGTCTCATTCTGCTCCAGAAAAAAACAAATATGTATATCTGCAATGCTAGTGATGATACTTCCCTTAAATAACCTAAGAAGGCTTTATGACAATAGATCTTACATAAATAATACAAAAGTTTATGGCACATTTATATAGAGTTTGCCAAATATATTAAAGAGCATCAGGAAGGGGCAAGCAATTGTTGCCCTAGAATTTTGCCTGTTTTAATATGACATGCAAGTAAATGATCTTTTAAAATATATTTTCTATTCAGATAATGCTGCATGAACAGCTGTAACCAACGTAGGGGGAACTGAGGGATGAAATTAGCTAATTTCTTGCAATCAAGACAAATTCAAATGAGGAAAAGTTGCATCCACCTGTCATTTGGAAATTCTACGAAGGAGAACTCTAAGAGAATTTTTCAGGGAGAAACAATCTGGTAGAGGAGAAGGCACTCTAGTAATCAAGCTTCTTGTCTTTCCTGCTCATTAGTGAAATAAATCAGTTTACAAAACCTATATTGTAAAACTTTGTGGTTTACCATAAAAGAACTTTTTAAGGCATCTTCTATAAAATAGAAAAGTTTGGAGTTTACAATAGCAAAACAGATCCATAATTTTCATGTTATACCCAATCAATTTGCTTTATTTTCAATATAATACATTGAAATAAAATACGTTGTGGAGGGGCTTGGGTTGTGGCTCAGTGGTGGAGCACTTGTCTAACATGTATGAGGCCCTGGGTTTGATCCTCAGTGCTGCATATAAATACATAAAAAAAATAAAAAATAAATATTCGTCTACAACTAATATATATATATATATATATACATATATATATATATATATATATATATATATATATATATATACATACACACACACACACAGTATGGAACTGCTTGACATAACCATTCTCAACTATTTATTGATAACTAAAACAGCTACCCCTTCTTCATCACTTTTCCTTTTTAATAATCACTCTGCTTCATTTATATCCCTGAAAATCTACTACCAATAATCTTTCATATCCTCTAACTATATTGTCTTCTGCTCTTATTTAATTAATAACTCTTACTGAAAAATTATTGTATATTTTGAATTTCATTGTCAACCACCCTGACCCCAGATATATACCCTCTTCCCCTCACCTCTTACTGGATTCAGCATTTAGTTCTCAGCCCATTTGACAAAAGAGAAAAATGGCAAAACTACTCTATATGTTGGTGGTTTTGGAGAATTGAAAAAAGGACAGCTTCAGCTATAATGACATTTTGAATCAACCTATAAATTTCTAATTTTTTCCCATAATTCAGGTGTTTTGTTGGTTGGTTGGTACAGGGAATTGAACCCAGGGGTGCTTAACCACTGAGCCACATCTCCAGCCCCTTTATATATTTTCTTAGAGGCAGGGTCTCATTGAATTGCTTAGGGCCTCCCTAAGTTGGTGAGGCTGACTTTGAACTTGTAAAACTCCTGAGCCTCCTGAGCCACTGGGATTATAGGTGTGTGCCACCACACCCATCCCATAATTCAGTTCTTTCCTGAAAGTTTTTCTTCCAAAATGATTTAACAAAAATATATTAAGTGGCTATTGTATATCCAGTGCTGTAGATAGACTATGAATACAATACAACAATACAACAGCCATTATGGCAGAGTAAATTTACCTTTAACTCAACCATGAATTATACATCTCCTTTTTCCATTTTCTTTTCTCACTTGAAATCTGGAAATTATTTTGGGTTTTCTTTTTAACCTTGAATTTATTCATACGTTAGGATAACAAGAAGACATTTTTTTGAGTGAACTAAAGTTATAGCAAAGACTCCATTACTCAGTGCCTACATACCTACACTTCATTTCTCACCATAACTCTTTGGAAAGCTTGTGGATTTTTGTTTTGTTTTGGGATTTTTTGTGTGTGAGTGTTGTGTATGTGTGTGTGTGTGTGTGTGTGTGTGTGTGTGTGTGTGTGTTTTGTCTTAAGAGGTGGCAAATTACGCGTGAACACTTCAAGTTTCCTAGCCTCTTTCTGAGCTCATTCTGTATTCATTGCAATCTCTTGCTGAAATGCATTTGTCATCCATGTGCACCACACATCTATTTATGTACCTGAGGTGTGTTACTGCAAATTATCCATGGTAGATGGGCAGCGAAAACAGTGCGGTCCCTTTCTTGGCTTATGTGCTTCTCGACAGATATTTCATTATAACTTTACATTTCATAACCCTGCAGTACTTAAGTGTAAGATTTGCTACAGTTTCTGTATGGCTTATTTACCACCAAAACACACATTGAGACTTCGTACCCAGGTTACAAGTATTGAGAGTGGGTCCTGTAAGAGCAATTGGAGGTCTTGCAAATCTGCCTTTGTGAAGGGATAAAAGCCTTTCTTGAGAGATTTGGTCAGTTCTCTCAAGACTAGATTATTTGTTGCAGGAATGAATTAATTCCCAAGAGAGCAGGTTCTTATTAAGCAGGACTGCAACCTCTCCTCATCTCCCTCACACACATCCTTCTGAACACAATGATACAAGGAAGCATGGAGTCCTCACCAGAAGTCAGGCAGATAACCAGCACAATATTCTTGGACTTTTAGATGTGGGTCAAAATAAACTTCTTTTCCTTATAAATTATCCAGCCTCAGGTATTTTGTATTAGCAACAAAAATGGATTAATATCTGCAGTTGGTACCAAGAAGTGCAGTGTTGCTATAATCATACATGAAAATATGGAATCAGCTCTAAAACTGTGTAATGGGCAGAGGTTGGAAGAATTTGGAAAAAAAAAGCTACAAAAAGCTTAGTATGTTGTAAAGGAAGCATTTAAGGATGATTATGGAAAGACCTAAGAAGACAAAAAAAAAAAAAACTAGGGGAATCGTGAAACTTCTTAGAGATTGGTTATGTAGTCATGATCAGAAAACTGATACAAATACTTATAGTAAAGGCCATGTACATGGAGTCTCAGATGGAAATGAATAAATCTTATTGGGATCTGGAGTAGTGGCTATCTTCGCTATGAAGTAGAAAAGAATTGGTGTGTGTTCTGTCTGTGCTCCAGAGCTTTATGGAAGGTAGAACTTAAGCGTGATAAAGATTTCACGCAGAAGAAATTTCTGAACAGCCAAGCACTGTGATTATTTTTAATCACTTACACTAAAATAAGAGAGGAAAGAAATGATTTAAACATACAATTTATAAATAAAAGAAGAGCAGAGCACAAGGATTTGAAAAATTCACAGCTCGGCCATATAGATAAAGGGTGTGCTGGAGTGCAGCCCAGTAACAGGTTGCTAAAGAAATTAACATGAACAGAAGGCAGCCAGGTGTTAATAGGCAAAACAATGGGGGGAAATGCTCCAAAGGCACTTTGGAGACCCTGGGGATCGCCCCTCTCTTTACAGGCCCAAAGCTGTAGGAGCCCAGAATGGTGTTGGGAAACAGGCCTGTGCTACTGCTGTCCAAGGCCAACTCAGCACCACACCCCGGTGCAGGACTCATCCACCTCAGGGATAGCTCAAAGGGCCTCAGGTATTGCTTCACCTGCCAGTTTTGAGAATACAAGCCTGGGAGCGTCCATGTGCTTTACTGACAATGTTGTAGAAATGAAGAATTCAAGTGCCATTGAGGCATGGTGGCCTCCAACCAGTTTCCAGAGGATGTTGCAAAAACCTGGAGGCCCAGGCAAAATTCACCACAAGGGTAGAATTGTTCCAGGGAATTATTTATAGGGCAACAAATGGTTTGTGGAGCCTGGGGAGCAGGACTCTCCCAGAACAGCAGCTGGTAGCATGCAGTGCCCCCCTGGAAAAGCCACAGGCACCAGTTAGCAACTCCAGCCCAAGAGAGCAGCCATGTGGACTGAGCCCAGCAAAGCTGTGGGGACCCGACACCTCCCCCAGTATGTCCAGAAAAAGCACACAAGAGTAAGATTATCCTCCAGCTCCAAGATGTCTGACATACTGGGTTTGGTACCCACTTTGGGCTAGTTACTTCTTTCTTCTGTCCAATTTCTCCCTTTTGAAATAGGAATGACTGACTACCTATCCCCGTCCCACCAATATATATGTTAGAAGTTGGTAACTTGTTTTTTACTTTGTAAATTATAGCTAGAAGGAATTTGCCATGAGTTTCAGGTGAGACATTTGGAATTTGGATTTTTAAGTTGACATTGGAACAAATTAAGATTTGGGGATGGAATAATGGTATTTTGTTTGTAAGGACATAAATTTTAGGGGTCCAGAAATGAAATGTTATGTTTTTAATAAATGTTATGGTTTTAATCAAATAGGGTTTGATTTGATCCTATCAAACTCATGTTGAGGCTTGGTCTCCAATGTAACAATATTGAAAGGTAGATGGGCTTGTAAGAGGTGTTTGGGATCTTGAGGGATTTGCCCTCATTAATGTCTTTCTCAAGGACTGGTTTAGTTCTCTTCAGACTGGATTAGTTCTTTTGCAAGCAGTTTGTTATAAAGTAAGTCTCGCACCCCACCTTGGTCCTTGTTCTCTTTCAGATATGTGTTCCTTCTGCACATACCCACTTCCCTTTCATCTTCTCCAACATAATATAACTATGCAGATATGGAGCAGATATTCTCTTGGACTTCAAGAACATGAGCTAAGATGAATTCCCTTTCTCTCTACATTACCCAGCCTCAGGCATTTCGTTACAGCAACACAAAATAGAACAGGACAAAGTTGTTCCTAGTTAGATTAAGATTGTATCTTTGCCAGTATACCTAACCACAATGGTGTCTTTTTAAAATAGTCATTAAAAGTGAGTTCTTATTCAAGATTCAATTTTGTTTTAGGTCACATAATTGAGAACACTTTTTAAAGATCATTTCAAACCCAAAGTACAATGTGTTAAAAGAACAATTGTGGAAAGAGTAAACAAAGAGAAGCTAATAAAAGTCCTATGAAGAAACCAATTTTAATAAAGTTTGAGTTCATGACATTTGGATGCTACAGTCCATTTTGATTAAAAAATAAAAAATGCAATTTATGAAAATTTCTAAACCTATTTAAGACAGTAACAGAAGAGATACTTAGTTCTTCTTCAGATAGAATAGGTAGCAAGAAATTCATCAGCTTTCACCCCCACATAGTGCATACTATTTCACATTTATCCCCTCAGCAACCCTAAGATCTAATTTGCCTTATGTGTAAAGGAGATATACATATATACATACATATATGTGTATATTCCTCTGCTTTTAAAAGAAATAATCCTCTGAAGAATAGCCCCATAATGTAAGAATCAATGGAAACTGCTTTTCTCTCTTACATCAGAGGCAGAAATAAAATAAAGTTTATTTTACCTTTTATAATCAATGAAAGTAAATCAATGCTTTGTTGGAAAATCTATCTGGTGCCTAACAGAAGCAGCACAAAATAACAAACCTTGATATGATTGGATCCTATGATGATAAAATACATAATATAAATATAATTTTAAAATTAAGATATGACAGAAAAATGTAAATCACCTTTTATGGGGATTTTTCAAAACCATCTAGAAGGTAAAGGAATAGGAACAGGTACAGGAATAAAGAACAGGAAAGTTGAGGGTTTGGAGTTCTAATTCTGGCTATGCTTCTGACTCTACAGCTTAATCACTGAGCTCTCTGCAACGTTCTGTCATGCAAATGAAGGACCAGAGTTACTTCATTGACACTCTACTTATACCAGTCCATTTCTTTCCCACAGGCATAGCTGGGGTCATAAAATCATCTCTCAGCAAGTCCAGTCAAGACTTGTCTTGTGCAGGACATCCAATGTATTTCAGGGAGCAGGTAGGAAATTAGTCTTACCCTCTTCAGTCCAGATTCACTCTAAAGTACTGAGAACACAAATGCACATGAGAGTGTGGGTTGCATTTTCTTCAATAGATCTACCCTCTCATTTAGCACATTGAAATTCTCCAGTACTTTGTAGTCTGGTGCTCTATTTCATATCTGGAAACAGATTTCTTCCAGGATGAAGAGCCCACATATATGGGTTCTCACCACTATTTATTTCCCACAGGACCCTCTTTCAAGGCACTAAATCCACTTTCACTCCTATATCACCAGCCCATATTCAAATTCTTCCCTGGGTGGGTTAATGATTTTGAACAGTCCCTTGCTCAGCTTCCCCTCTGCAGTACCAATACACGATATGTGTGATGAAACAGCAGGGAAGTTGCTCTAGAGCAGATAGTCCCAATCACGAATATATTCATGCACAGATACTTGGTATAGATACTTGGTATCCAAATGAGCCTTTCAGAATATTTATTTTTAAAATAGTCTAATAATTTTAAGTGGTAATAATTTTTAGAATTATCTTTAGAATATACAAAAAAGTAGCTGATCAAGGTTAATACGTAGTGTTAAGTTATGTTGATATGATATGAGAATGACAATTTACATCTGTGGTAATATACCCCAGAAATCTATAACCTCAGTCTCATAACAATAAAACTCTAAGACAAGCCCCAGTTGAACAACATTCTACAAGATACCATACCACTACTCAGAACTGTTGAGATCAACAAAAACAGGGGTAGTCTGGAAACTGTCACAGCCGGGAGGAGCCTAAAGACACCTAACAACTACATGTAAAGGGGTGTTCTGAACAGAAAATGGACATACAGTACAAAGAAAACCTGAATAAACTACAGATTTCTATTAGCAACAAAGTATCAATTTTTATTTGTTAATTGTAACAAATGTACCCTAATAGTATAAGATCATAATGAGGGAAGTTAAGTGCTAGGTGTGTGAGAACACTCTGTATTGTATTATCTTAGCAATTTTCCACAAACTATTCTAAAAACAGTGAAACTATTTTTTTAAAAAAAAGGTTTATTAAAATAATATGCAAAAAGGAACATTCCATCAGCCTATTATAAGAAATAATCTCTGAAGACCCATGAAGAGGACTACTTGGGTGAGTGTCTACCAGTCGTTTTTCTTGGCTTCAACTCTGCTTTAAAATGCATTTTTCAAAGCAGGGTTAAGAAATAGACAAGCCAACCTTGCAACAATGCATTTAATAAGAGAAGCAGTGGAAAAAATTCAGTGATGGCAGTGTGCTATGTAAATAATAATAACCAAGGAAAGAAAGAAAATTCCTGTTTGCAAAACATCACTCATAAGATATCCAGCTTAAAATGGTTGCAAATATGTCAATATCAAATTTTAGTGTGATATAAACATCACGAAACTCAATGCTAAAAATTAGAAACATTAAGCCTATGAAGAAATATATACGTTGAACTACAGAGAATATAAAAAACAGCCAAACTTTTAAATACACATTTGATAGTATTCTAGAGAAAAGATATGGTTTCTATTCTTACCCTCCCCCTGTGTTTTGTGTTAGCATCATGTATATCTAAAAAGAACAAATTAAAAAAAAAAAGCTATGGAATTCAACTCGTGGAAACTATTTTCAGAACATATCAAGAAGAAAGAGAAAGAAGAAAAATCTAAAATTTTTAGGATTAAAATGGGACTCAGCCCATTCCATTCCTCTCTAGCCTACTGTGTGAGTTGTCAGAGAAAGTCACTCTGGGAATATGTGTCTGTTCTTGTTACTCTACTGGGTTGAGATTAGGAAATCATATATTGCAACAGCGGTCTAAAGGTCAAACATAGAAGACTCACTTACTTTGCTACTTCCTCTCCTGGTGCTCTGTTAAGAAAATAGCACAGATTTGAAGCCAAATGCTTAATACTTACAGAAGAAAAGAAAGCTCAGACTTAGTCCATGCATAATAGAAGACTAAAACTTAGAGCTAACGGGTAGTGCTTTAATAACAGGCACTGTTAGCACTTAAATTCCACTATCTTCGTTCATGTTGCAAGAGCTGTAAAATGGTAGGTGCTAACCTGATACCGCCAGGTAGAAAGGGTAAGCAACTTACTCAAGGTGTTTTAGCAATGAGAACTGGGGTTAAACTTGGATTAGAATCCCCATATTTTTGACTATTGTGGCTACTAGTTATAATTATTCTGTTAAAATAATTGTTTGATGCAATTTACTGATAATTGAGAGAAATAACCATTCAAAACTTGAATTATCCCTTCTAAGATGTTATTGAATCAATAATTACTTTGATATATAATAGATACAACTTCATTGTTGCTTTGAAAATCTGAAAAAAACTATAATATTTAATTTATCTTGAAGGGAAACTTAGTCTTTTTCAAACAATTTTGAACTATTAATTCCAGTTCAAGTGAAATAAACCAAAATTTTAGAGGTCAAAATAACTTATTTCTATATCCCGGTTGTGCAGAGAGTACCATGGAGAGACATTCAAATTACAGCTATGCCCTTCAGTCCTTGAATAGAGGTAAGCCTATTGATCTATCAATTCTAAAAAAGCAGTTGTAATATATTATAACTTAAGGTCAGGAAGGCAAATAAATTACCTAACATAATCCTTTCTAGTTCCTGATAGGTGGCTCCATAACTTCTGTTTGATGATTTCCAGTGAGAAAACTCTAACTGACCCACTGTAAAAATCTATTTCATTGTTCAACAGATAATTACAATTGTCATCTTTGTTAAAAATTGATTTTCTCTAAGGTACTTACCTGTATGCATTATTTAATAGTAACCATGAACTGATCATTTAGTAAATGCCAAGCATTATTTTGGGGATCTTAGCAAAGAGCTAAACAAATACTTTACCAATATTATATTTTATCATTTATCATCAAAATAACTGTGAAGCAAGGTACTATATTTAATACATTTTTATCTTCCTTTACAAGTAAGGAGAGTGTTAGAAGTTTTCCCAAAACCATAATGTTTTTATAAGATATAGGTTTAGATAAATCAAGTGTTAACAGTATCTTTGAGAAATGTGGCCAGTGTGTTTTAAAAATATAATGGAACCCATACCATACTATCTATAGGAAATGCCTTAGGTCCTTCTGATCTTACTAAGAGGACAAGTGTTTAATATCTTATTATTCTTTTTAAAAATTTTTTTAGTTATACATGGGAATGATATCTTTATTTTAGTTATTTATTTTTTTATGTGGTGCTGCGGATTGAACCCAGTGCCTCACACATGCAAGGCAAGTGCTGTACCCGCAAGCTATAATTCCAGCCCCTATCTTATTATTCTTACCATAGAAATTGTGCACAAAGACTTAAAAACTACAGTGTGTGATTAAAAAAAAAAGTTTTTCCAAAGAATCAGAGAGTATTTTCTGAATTTATGAGATGGATTTTGCATTTGTATTTATTTGTATTGTATTGTATTATTTTTACTAATTACCCTTTTGGAGGAAAACCTATAAAACTAAATTAACTTCAAAGTAAAATATTTTCAAAGTAAAATATAAGGTTTTAATATCCCACTCCTCAAAGTCCTATGGATAGCACAGTAAATCCAACAAAGAAACATTATCATATAGGTGGATCCTTAAAAATGTAACAGATTTTGATGAAGCATTTTAAACAGATGGTTTTAGAGGAAGTAGAGGTTGTGATATTACAAATCTCAGAAAACTTGAGTGACAGTGCCAGAGGGGGTACTGCTGACTTCAATGTTGTCATTGTAAAATTTTCATTCTGATTTCTGCTTTGATCTCATTAGATAATAACTCTGAAAACAAAACTATAAAAATGACTAAAAGCCAAATTCAGAAAATGTGAATTACAAATACAAGTACTGTGGCTCTGTGCATGCTACCTTAATAAAGTCACTAACATCTTAGTGGCATCCTCAAAGGCAATCCTTGCCCCTAGGTATTCTTTCCCTTGTGCTATCCCCTCCCTTTGAGGGCTGGATCTGGTAAATTATTACTTTAGTGAGGAATTGGGAAAAGGAACAGGATATCATTCATAGAATTATGTTCCAGAAAGTCAATGATTTCCCCAACCTTCTCATCCAGATGTCATGTGAACTGCCCCAAAGAGGAGCCCATGTATCAAGAAACTTATAACCTTATAACCCCAGCAAACAGAAAAAAAAAAGCCTAAGATACAACAACAGCAAAGAGGGTACAAAGTGAGTGAGTTTGGAAGCAGATACTCCCCAAGTCAACCTCACATGGGAAGATCTTGGATAGACAATCTGTATTCCACAACCTGTTCTTTACAGAGTCAGCCTCAGTAAACAACTTCCTCACAGAAAGGCCTGGAGATTCAAGTGTCAACATCCCTCATTTAATAATCTAAAGCATAATTAATGAACTCTTTGCTATCCTTTGGAAGTTATAAGCTTCACTTGGTGATTTTATAGCAACCAATGTCAATTTTTTTCCAATAGAATACAGCAACCCAAAACAATACATTAACTTCATAATTTTCAATATTCTTCAACAAAACATGCAAGCAAGCTACTCTTCTGTACCTTAATTTTTTGTAATTCCAGCTCCTTTGCACTTTTAACTAGGTTTGTAATCCCCACAGACATAGCCAACAGTGAATTTTAATAACTATTCAATGTGTTGTATTTGGCGAATAAAGGAAGGAAAAAATATCTATTTCCTTGTAGAAAAGAAAATGCTCAAATCAGAACACTTGAGGTCATGTTTCTTGATTATTGTGTAGTGTTTATAAATCCCTGAAGCTGCATCTGTGTTTTGGGGAAAAAATTGCTTGTGGCAATTTCTATGCAAAGCGAAATTACTACTAGGAAAAAACTGTCAAAATTATTAAAATTGAATATTCAGCATACTTTTTTTCAATGTTCAATGTTATTTAAAAGTATATAGAAACTGAGCTCATCTCTAAGGGATGTCAGATGAAAAGAATTTAAATTCTTCCAAATTTGTGAACATATCTGACTTTGACTAGAACTAGAACTGTTGCTCAGGGTGAGTATCTCAGGGGGTGCAAACTGGGTTTCTTTGGAATAATTGTCAACCATTTCACAGAATTTACATAAAACTCTGTAATAATCTACCAAGGAGAAGAGGTTGCTTATTTTTTCTCTTTGGAGAGGTTAAAGAGGTGATTCTTAATTATTTCACCATTCATCAAAATTAGTTTATCCTCATAAAGAGATGAGATATGGTTAGGTTGCCAAGGGTCACAGATTTTCTAGTGGAAAGAAAATTTCATGCTGAACATGAAATCCTTTTTCTGAACATTTTCACCACTGAAACCCAGATAACCTCTTACTCCAGGGTCAGAGGAAGAAGTATTGCCTTTCTTTTTAAAATCCTGCCCTCACACATGTATTCATGATCTTGTCTCTCTCACCAATTAATCAGAGTTTCTTCACCCTTCAAAAATCCATCTCTTTCTCTCAGAAAGATATGAAATTTTATACATTAAAAAATTAAGCTCAAATATCATTAAAGCAATTATAATGACAACACAAATTCTGGTGATATCACAAAATGTATTAAATTTTATACTACTAACCCATCTTCTAAGGCTCAAAATTATCTCTTGTTTGCCTCATATGATTTTGAAGTTCTTAGCTCTCTACCATGTCCCTCTCTCACCTACTGATCTCTCTAGTTTCTCTCACACCTCCACAAAGTTTTTCTACTCATTGCTTTTCTCAGAGTCAGCTAACTATCTGCCCTCTTTTTTGCCTTCTCAAAAGAACAGCCAGCTACAGATACCCATGCCCTAATCTCTGGAACTAGTGAACACACTAGGTTACATGGCAAAGCAGAACTAAGGTGGCAGAATCAAAGCTTCCAATCAGCTAGACCTTAAAGAACTTATTCTGGATTATCCAAGGGGGCCCACTGGAAATACTAGGGTCATTAATAGTGGTAGAAAGAATCAGAAGACAGAACTATTTTTTCAAAAATTAAGATGAAATAAAGATATTCTAAAATCATCAGAGAAATATGAATCAAAACCATAAAATATTATGTCACCATTAAAATGACTATATATGTATATCATAATAAATGTTGATCAGGATGTGGAGAAATTAAAATGGGGACTTTCATACATTGCTTGTGGGAATGTCAATTGGGCTCTCCTGCCTTTGACAACCAGAGCACTAAATAAAACACATGAACAAGCATTGTTAGATATTATATAAACATCACTCTAGGACAAGGATTCCTCAAAACATTAGAAACAAAGAGAAACTAAACCTTATAAAAACTTGACAGCTGAATATTTCCATTTATCCCTTCTGACCTTTGACTCTTTGGCATGTATTTTTCTTTAATATCTATTATCAAATTCAAAATACTGTTACTATTTTTGCTTACATGCTTAATTATCTGTTTAAGACATCAAAAATTTTTAAAAAAACTTCTCTAATTACCCATATAAATCTTATTTATGTCTTCAAAGAACAGGTGCATTGAAAGAAAGATCTGTGGAAAAAAACAGAAGAGTGGATCTGGGCAGCCAGCAACCTTCTGTTCAAATGTGACAGGAATGATCCAAGGACAGTGAAGGAGTTCAGGCAGTTTCACCCAAATTATAGCCTGGAAGTTGTGCCAGGCATGGCAGCCATTTTGCAGAGTCCACAAGGAGCCACCCTCCTAGAAGAAATTAAATCAACATAGCTACTGCCCACCTTCTGTCAGCAACAAACAAAACCAGTGGAAATACCTCTGAAGTGGGTTCTCTCCGTAATCCCTCTAGAGAAGCTTGTAGAGGGAATGTTACTAGCTGAAAGTTACTGCTACCCCCTCCCTCTCACTATGAACAAGGGGAGTGAGGTGGAGCTGACCCAGGAGCTAATTACTCTGGCGGGAGGGGGGGGTGCTAACTCTGGCCCAGAGATCAACACAGCCTCCATAGGAGTTCAGGCAAAGATGAGCCAACTGACACTACCCCAGTCATGGTGACAGGTAAAACCATGGTGAGCTGTAACAGCCAGGACAGAGGCTTCTGTGCCACAGACAACCTGTGCCCTCAGGCCCCACAGTTGCAGATAGCCATCAAGTCTTAGCACTGCCCCCCCCCCCCAAATTCCCAGCAGATTGCAGTGGGCCAACAGACTTTCTATCTCAGTCACAGGGACTGTACCCAGATTATCCACATCAGCCAGGGAGGAGGCTTCTGCACCAAAGACCGCCCACAGATAGCCCACAACCACAGGTTCCACACTCATAGACAGTCACCAGGCTCTATGCCACTTTAAAGAAGACCCTGGGGCAGGGAGCAGATGCATGGCATCCTGAAGCTGTCAGTCCTGAGTCCTGCATCCTATGCTATGCAGCACATAAAAACAGCCAGCAGACACAACACAGCACCCTTCAAGCATGCAGGCTTATGCCCCTGGGCTGACAAACAAGAACCACTAGTGAGAAATCCACAACAACAGGAAAATAGCTCCTGTGCCCCAGAACCTCTAGGAGAATCCAAAGCTTAAGAGTGATGGGTAGCTTCCAAGGTTCTGTTTTAGTCAGGGTTTTTTTGTTTGTTTGTTTGTTTTTGTTTTGTTTTGTTTGTTTTTGTTTTGCTGCTGTGATTAAAAAAAGAACAGTTTTGGAGGAGGAGAAGTTTATTTGGGGGCTCATGATTTCAGAGGTCTCAATCCACAGAAGGCTGGCTCCATTCCTCAGGGCTGGAAGTGAGGCAGAACATCATGGTGGAAGACTGTGGTGAAGAGAAGTGGCTCACATGGTGATCAGCAAGCAAAGAGAGACACTCTAGTCACGGATACAAAATAAATACCCCAATTACCCACCTTCTCCAGCCACACCCTATCTGCCTTCAGTTATTACTCAGTCCCTTTCAGGGGATTAATGCCCTGATTGGCTTAAGGTTCTCATAACCCAATCATTTCACCTCTAAGCCTTGCATCGTCTCACACCTGAGCTTCTGGAGGACACCTAAAATCGAAATCATAACAGTTCCCAAATCCTGATGAATCTAAACCAGGAAGACTCAATAATAAATTTCTCCACTTTGGCATGGTTTACTGTACATAGCTCTAATGTCAATTTTGATCTCACATATATTACTCTTCATTATGAATCAATAGCTGTTCCCCTAGTATTGAATATTGTGCCCTCAACCCACTTGATTATATTTCTTCTAATGTTTTAAAGCATTAATTGGAATCATTCTCTCTTTTCCTAACTCAAATTTACACTTGTTCTTTTTAGCCCCTCTTTTCCCTTTTGCATTACCTGCTACTGCCTCATATTTCCCCAACCATATTTTTTCTGTTTACCTTGCTTTGTGTTATTCACTTCTTTTTTCTTTTGTTTCTTCATCCAATCTTTTCTCTCCCTTTAATATAAGAGTAATTATACTATCTTTAATAAATAATTTCTCAACCTATTCTAGAACATTACTACAATCTTACACCTGGATTAGGGTAACTGCAGAGAATATTATCAACAAGTGTTTGTTTATCCTAAGGCTGATTATACAAGGCTTTGCTCTAAAATGACCATAGTAAATAGGGTTTAGTGTCTTCCTTCAAGTGGAGCTGATACTAGGAACAACAGAGAACACATGTTGAGTGAACATATTAATTCCTGAATATTCACCCAGCCTGGGACACTTAAAGAAACTTGCTAAATAGTCCCTTGCACAAAAATAGAAGTGATAATCCTTCTAGTAGATGAGTGGACTTAACAATCAGTATGAAAAAGTAAAGACACAAGCCACTCTAAACAGCTCGAAAAACTTCAGTGACTGATTCCATTGACATCACAGTTGAGGAAATGTCAGAGAAAGACTTTTGACAAAAGTTAAATGTTAAAAATGCATTATTTGCTACTGCCTCAAATTTCCCCAACCATAAAAAAGTTAAAAATTATAATGTTCAATGAGTTAAAAGAAGATGTAAGGAATGATTATATGAAGAAAAAGCAGGAAATAAAAGATAATTTTAATAACAAGATAGAGATTCTGAAAATTAAAATCCTGGAAATAAATGACTCAATAAATCAAATTAAAAATTCAATAGGAGGCATCACCAATAGATTAGACCACTTTGAAGACAGATTCTCAGGCCTCAAAGACAAAGCATATAACCTTGAAAAGAAAGCCACCAATAAAGAAATGATGTTAAGAGACCATGGCCAGATTTCAAGAAGTCTGAGATAAATAAAGAGACCAAATATAAGAATCATTGGTGTAGGCAAAGAAACTGAAATACAAACTAAAAGAATTCACAACCTTTTCAATAATACAGATTTAGAAATTTTTCTAAACCTTAAGAACAAGATGGAAAGCCAAATATAAGATGTGTTTAGAACCTCAAACATGCAAGATAAAAAAATCTAAGTCACATTATAATTAAAATACCTAATATACAGTATAAGGATAGAATTTTATCTAGAGCTGCAAAAAAAAATGACAGGTCATATTTAGAGGTAAGCCAATAAGGGTTTCAACTGATCCCTTAACCTAAACCCCAAAAGCCAGAAGGGCTTGGAATAATATATGCCAAGAAAGAAAATGGGTGACAACCACCCACTTTATTCAGCAAAACTATCATTTAGAATTAAACACAAAATAAAAACTTTACATAATAAGCAGAAACTAAGGTAATTCCTAACCACTAATCAATCATGTACTACAAAACCTAATCAAATATTTAATACAGAAGAAATGAAAAATAGAAATGAGAAACAGCATAGAGATGAATTTCAGTAAAAAATAGTCAAATAAAAGGAGAATAAAATCTGAATTAAGCATTAGAAATAAATCAAAATACCAGGAGATAAAAAATCATCTCTCAGTAATAATACTGGAAGTAAATGGTCTAAACTCTCCAAACAAAAGAGAGAGATTGTCAGAATAGATTTTAAAATAAATCCTAACCATATGTTCTTTACAAAAGACTCACCTTACAGGCAAATATATTCACAGAAAGAAGGTGAAAGTATGGGAAAAGACATATTATGCAAATGGGGACCAAAAGCAAGAAGACAAAGTAGACTTCAATCCAGAATTAGTCACAAGAGACAAAGAAGGTCACTTTATATTGGTTAATGGAATGATCTATCAACAAGATATAATGATTGTAAACATTTATGCACCAAACATTGGTACACTTATTACATAAAACATACCATTCTCAATATAAAGAATCAAATAGACCAAAATAGAATAAAACTGAGTGATTTCAACCTACCTCTCTCACCACCACATAGATCATACAAACTAAGTGAAGTCTCTTGATAACTAAAAAATACTAGTAATCAAATGCACCTAACAAACATGTATAAAATATTTCATAGATCAACATTCATCTTCTCAGCAGTACATGGAATTTCATCTAAAACAAATCATACTTAAGGGCACAAAGCCATTCTTAGCAAATACCCTCCCCTAAAAAATAGAGACAATTTCCTGTATCTTATCAAGTCATAATGGAATTAAATTAGAAATCATCAGGATTTTTTAAAAAATAGAAATTTGTTTTAACACCTGGAGATTAAAAAACAAATTTTGAATGAGGAATGAACAGAAAAGAAATTGGAGAAGAAATTAAAATTTCTTAGAAAAAAACTGAGAATAGAATATGTCATATGGAAATCTCTGGGACAGTACAAAGGCAACTCTAAGAGGGAAGTTTTTAGCACAGGATTCCTTCATTAAAAAAATAGATCTCTCACACACAACTGATGCTATACATCAAAGCCCTAGAAAAAGAACTAATTCCAAAATTAGTAGAAGACAGGAAATAATTAAGATTATAGTCAAAATTAATAAAATTGAGAGTGAAAATACAAAAGAACAATGCAACAAAGAGTTGTTTCTTTCTTTTTTTTTTTTCCAGATTGTCAACTTTTATTAAAGCTTCTTCTTGTGGCAACCATACTAACTCACATGGATGCTTCAGGCCCATTATTAGTAACAGGCTCATAAACACATAGGGTACTTTAAAGAATCGAGAGGCTGTTTTCCATGAATTCATCAGCATGTTGGGCACCAATGCTTACAGATGCCAGGGATCAGGACTTCCATGGACCTGGAATTACCTGCAATTCTCTGCTCTCTGGCTAAGGATACAGTGTTCTGTGGCAGGAACAGAGATCCTGCATTAAGTGTGGGAAGGGTGGTGGCTCTTAGTTTCTTAGCTTTCAGGGATGAGAGGTGGGACATCGTTCATTCCAGAAGCAGCTTGTGGATTTCAACAGACCTCTTATTTGCTTTCTTTTTTTCTGAATTTTTAAAATTTTGATTTTTTATATATGACAACAAAATGCATTACAAATCATATTATACATATAGAGCACAATTTTTCATATCTCTAGTTGTACACAAAATAGAGTCACATCCTCCGTGTCTTCATACATGTACTTACGGTAATGATGACCATAGCATTCCACTATCTTTCCTACCCCTATGCCCCCTCCTTTACCCTCCCACACCTTTTCCCCTTTGCCCTATCTAGAGTTCATTTAATCCTGCCATCCACACCACATCACAGCATATTATGAATTAGCATCCTTAAATCAGAGATATCATTCAGCATTTGATTTTTTGGTATTGACTAATTTCACTTAACATTATATTCTCCAGCTCCATCCATTTACCTGCAAATGCCATGATTTTATTCTCTTGATGGTCCATTGTGTATATATACCACATTTTCTTTATCCATTCATCTACTGAAGGGCATCTAAATTGGTTCCTCAGTTTAGTTATTGTGAATTGTGCTGCTATAAACATTGATGTGGCTGTGTCCCTGTAGTATGCTGTTTTTAAGTCCTTTGGGCATAGACCAAGGAGTGGGATAGCTGGGTCAAATGGTGGCTCCCTTCTCAGTTTCCAAGGATTCTCCATATTGCTTTCCATATTGGCTGCACCAATATGGAAATTTGCAGTCCCACCAGCAATGTATGAGTATGCCTTTTCCCCCACATCCTCGCCAATACTTATGGTTGTTTGTATTCTTAATAGTTGCCATTATAACTGGAGTGAGATGAAATCTTAGTTTTGATTTGCATTTCTCTAATTGCTAGAGATGTTGAACATTTTTTTTCCATATATTTGTTGACTGATTATATATCTTCTTCTGAGAAGTGTCTGTTCAGTTCCTTGGCCCACTAATTGATCAGGTAATTTGGTTTTTTGATGTTAAGATTTTTTAGTTCTTTATATATTCTAGAGATTAGTGCTCTATCTGACATGCATGTGGAAAGAATTTGTTCCCAGTTAGTAGGCTCTATATTCACCTCACTGATTGTTTCTTTTTCTGAGAAGCTTTTTAGTTTGAATCCATCCCATTTATTGATTCTTGATATTAATTCTTGCACTATAGGAGTTTTATTAAGGATGTTAGGGTCTAATCTGACATGATGGAAATTTGGGCCTACTTTTTCTTCTAATAGACACAATGTCTCTGGTTTAATTCCTAGGTCTTTGATCCACTTTGAGTTGAGTTTTGTGCATAGTGGGGGGGTATTAATTTTATTTTGTTGCATATGGATTTCCAATTTTGCCAGTACCATTTGTTGAAGAGGCTATCTTTTCTCCAATGTATGTTTTTGGTGCCTTTGTCAAATATAACTAAAATTATGTGGGTTAGTCTCTTTTCTGTACTATTGGTCTACAAGTCTATTTGGTGCCGATATCATACTGTTTTTGTTACTGTTGCTCTGCAGTATAGTTTAAGGTCTGGTATAGTGATGCCACCTGCTTCATTCTTCTTGCCAAGGATTACTTTAGCTATTCTGGGTCTATTATTTTTTCCAGGTGAATTTCAATACTGCTTTTTCTATTTCTGAGGCATTTCTTGGGATTTTGATTGGAATTGCATTAAGTCTGTATAGTTTTTTTGGTAGTTTGGCCATTTTGACAATATTAATTCTGCCTATCCAAGAACAAGGGAGATCTTTACATCTTCTAAAGTCTTATCTAATTTCTTTCTTTATAATTCTGTAGTTTTTGTTGTAGAGGTCTTTGACTTATTTCCTTAAGTTGATTCCCAAGTTTTTTACTTTTTTTTTTGATGCTATTGTAAATGGGGTAGTTTTCCTCATTTCCCTTTCAGAGGATTTGTCATTTATATACAGAAATGCCTTTGATTTATGGGTGTTGATTTTTTATCCTGCTACTTTGCTAAATTCATTTACTAGTTCTAGAAGTTTTCTGGTGGAATTTTTGGGGTCTTCTATGTATAGAATCATATCATTGACAAATAGTACCAATTTGAGCTCTTCTTTACCTGTACATATTCCTTTAATTTCTTTCATCTAATTGTTCTGGCCAGTGTTTCAAGAACTATGTTAAATAAAAGTGGCGAAAGAGGGCATCCCTGTCTTGTTCCAGTTTTTAGAAGGACTGCTTTCAATTTTTCTCCATTTAGAATGATGTTGGCCTGGGGATCAGTATAGACAGCATTTATGATGTTGAGATATGTTCTTGTTATCCCTAGTTTTTCCCTAGAACATGAAGGGATGCTGAATTCTGTGGAGTGCTTTTTCTGCATCTACTGAAATGATTGTAAGGTTCTTATCTTTAAGTCTATTGATGTGATTAATTACATTTATTGATTTCCGTATGTTGAACCAGCCTGGCAATGCTGGATTTTTGAACCCCACTTGATTGTGGTACACTCTCTTTTTGATTTGTTTTTGTATTCAATTTGCCATAATTTTATTGAGAATTTTTGCATCTATATTCATTAGAGATATTGGTCTGAAGTTTTCTTTTTTTGAGGTATCTTTGCCTGGTTTTTGGAATCAAGATGATATTGGCCTCATAGAATGAGTTTGGAAGTGCTCTCTTTTTCTATTTTCTGAATTAAACTGAAGAGTATTGGTATTAGTTCTTTTTCAAAGATCTTGTACAACTAGGCTGTGTATCCATCCAGTCCTGGGCATTTCTTGGGTGGTAGGTTTCTGATGGTGTCTTCTATTTTGTCACTTGAAATTGATCTGTTTAAATTGTGTACATCATCCTAATTTAATGTGAACAACTCATATAACTCTAGAAATTTGTCAATGCCTTCAATATTTTCTATTTTATTGAAGTACAAGTTTTCAAAATAATTTCTAGTTATCTTCTGTATTTCTGTAGTGTCTGTTGTGATATTTCCTTTTTCAACACATATTTGAGTTTCCTCTCTCCTTCTCTTCATTAGCATAGGCCTTTCAATTTTATTTATTTATTTCAAAGAACCAACTTTGTATTTTCTCAATTTTTTTCAATTGTTTCGTTTGTTTCAATTTCATTAATTTCAGCTCTATTTTAATTATTTCCTGTCTTCTACTGCTTTTGTTGTATATTTGTTCTTCTTTTTCTAAGGCTTTGAGATGTAATGTTAAGTCATTTATTTGTTTACTTTTTCTTCTTTTAAGGAAGAAACTTTAGAACCGCCTTCATAGTGTCCCAGAAATTTCCATGTTGTATCTGTGTTCTCATTTACCTCTAATTTTTTTAATCTCCTCCTTGATGTCTTCTATAGCCCATTATTCATTCAGTATCTTATTATTTAGTCTCCAGGTGTTGGAGTAGCTTTTATTTCTTAATTTATCATTGATTTATAATACGGTTCTATTATAATCTCATAGAATGCAGGGTAGTATCTCTACTTTTTTATATTTGCTAAAAGTTGCTTTGTGACATAATATTTGGCCTATTGTAGAGAAGGATCCATGTGCTGCTGAGAAGAAAGTGTATTCTCTCATTGAAGGATGAAATATTCTATATATGTCAATTAAGTCTAAGTTATTGATTGTATTATTGAGTTCTATAGTTTCTTTGTTTATCTTTTGTTTGGAAGATGTATCTAGTGAAAGAGCTGTGTTAAAGTCACCCAAAATTATTGTGTTGTGGTCTATTTGACTCTTTAACGTGAGAAGATTTTGTTTGATGAATGTAGATGCTCCCTTGTTTGGGAAATATATATTGATAATTATTAAGTCTTATTGGTGTATGGTTCCCTTGAGCATCATGTAGTGTCCTTCTTTATCCCTTTTGATTAACTTTAGCTTGAAGTCTAATTTGATATGAGGACGGAAACCCTTGCTTGCTTCCACAGTCCATGTGAGAGGTATGATTTTTCCCAACCTTTCACTTTCAATTTGTGGATGTCTTTTCTTATGAGACTAGTCATTTGGAGGCAGTATATTGTTGGGGCTATTTTTTTTATCCAATCTGCTAGTCTACATCTTTTGATTGTGAGTTTAGGCCTTTAACATTCAGGATTATTATTAAGACATTATTTGTATTCCCAGCCATTTTTGTTTATTTTTGGTATTTAATTTAACATGGTTTCTCCTCTGATTAGATTTTCCTTTAGTGTAATACCTCCCTCTGATGATTTTCATCATTTTTCATTTCCTCTTCATGGACTATTTTGCTGAGGATGTTCTGTAATGCAGGCTTTCTTGATGTAAATTCTTTTAACTTTTGTTTATCATTGAAGGTTTTTATTTCATCATCAATCTAAAGCTTAATTTTGCTGGATATAAGATTCTTGGTTGGCATCTATTTTCTTTCAGAGCGTGGTATATGTTGTTCCACAATCTCCTGCCTTTGAGTGTCTGGGTTGAAAAATCTGCTGAGTTACAAATTTGTCTCCCCCAAATGTGATCTGATTCCTCTCTCTTGCAGCTTTTAAGATTCTATCCTTATTCTGTATGATAGGCATTTTCATTATAATGTGCCTTGGTGTAGATCTGTTGTTATTTTGTATATTTGGTGTCCTCTTAGCCTCTTGTATTTGGTTTTCCAATTCATTCTTCATGCTTGGGAACTTTTCTGATATTATCTCATTGAAGAGATTGTGCATTCCTTTGGTTTGAAACTCTGTGCCTTCCTGTATCCCAGTAACTTAGATTTGGTCTTTTGATGTTGTCCCACAATTCTTGAATGTTCTGTTCATGGTTTCTTACCACATTCACTGTGTGGTCAACTTTATTTTCCAGATTGTATACTTTGTCTTCATTATCTGATGTTCTTTCTTTAAAGTGATCTAGTCTGTTGGTTATGCTTCCTATTGAGTTTTTATTTAGTTTATTGTCTCCTTTATTTCAAGGATTTCTGACTTTTGTTTTTCAGAATCTCTATCTCTTTTTTGAAATAATCTTTTGCTACCTGTATTTGCTCTCATATCTCCTTATTGGACTGATCAATTTTTGCCTGTATTTGCTCATTTAAGTCATTCTTTAATTCACAGATCATTTTAATTATGAACCTTCTGAACTCCTTCTCTGACATTTCATCAACTTCACTGTCCATGGGTTCTGACCTGGTTTGTTTGGGGCACTTTCCTCCCTTGTCTTTCCATGTTGTCTATGTGTCTTCCCTTTTTGCAGTGTGGATCTGAGATATTACATTTTCTTCCCTATATTCTTGTAGTACCCATGCAGATTGTCTGTACCTCACCTTGATGTCGGGCTGTCAGACCCTGCTGGTGTCCCTCAATGGATGCTACTGAAACTAAAGGTGGTTGTGGCAATGGCCCAGGTAACTTGAGGTAATAGTGGAGGTGCCCCAAGATGGATGCAATCTCTTACAGAGATGGGGCTGAAAGGGTGGGCCTCACACTGTCTTTGGGATGCCTGCTCTGAAGTGCAGCTGTTTCTAGGCCCTGTCTCTTGTCAAAAAGGTAGGGAGTACTGCGTGGGGAAGGCTGTGTGATGTCTGTAGTGTCCCAAAATGGAAGTGGATTAGGCTTGAGCTTCCGGAGGTGGGGGTGGTGAACGTGGACTTACCCTGGGCCTGGGTCCCACATATGTCAGTGTGGATGGATCTGAGCCAGGCCTGAGCTCCTGCTGCAGGAAAAGGGCTTCTGTGCTGGAGCCTGAGCTCCGGCAGGTGTCTGCCGGTGGCAGGATGGACCTGGGCCTACTGTGGGCCTGGGTCCTGCACAGGTTGGTGTAGGCAGATTTGGGCTGAAGAGTTGGTTCTTTAAAAACATATACAAGGTGGCTAAATCTTTATCTAACCTAACCAAAAGGGAGAGAAACCCCAAATCAACAGAATTAGAGATGAGATAGGAGATGTCACCACAGACACTTCAAAACTCCAGAGGATCATTAGAAACTATTTTCAAAATTCATATTCCAATAAACTAGGAAATCTAGAAGATTTGACAAATTTCTAGACACATATGACCAATCTGAACTGAACCATGATGAAGTAGAAAACTTAAGCAGACCAATATCAAGCAACAGTTGAAGCAGCAATTAAAAGTCTTCAACAAAGAAAAGCCCAGGACCAGATGGATTATCAAGTGAGTTCTACCATATATTTAAAGAAGAATCAATGCCAATTCTTCTCAAATTATTCCATGAAATTTAAAAAGAAGGAACACTGCCAAATTCATTCTATGAAGCCAGTACCACTCTGACACCAAAGCCAGACAAAGGTATATTAAAGAAAGAAAACTTCAGGCCAATATCCCTGATAAACATAGATTGAAAAATCCTTAATAAAATATTGGCAAAACATATTAAAAACATATGAATAAGATAGTACACCATGATTAAGTGGGTTTCATCTCAGGGATGCAAGATTAGTTCAACATATACAATTTAAGAAGTGTAATTCACAACATAAATAGAGTTGAGAATAAGGATTACTTATCATCTCAATAGATGTAGAAAAAAACATTCAACAAAATCTCACACCAAGGGGCTGGGGTTGTGGCTCAGTGGTAGAGCACCCACCTAGCACATGTGAGGCCCTGGATTCGATCCTCAGCACCATATAAAAATAAAAAATAAAATAAAGGTATTATGTCCAACTACAACTAAAAATTATTTTAAAAATTCTAGCACCCATACAAGTGAAAAATGCTGGAGAAACTAGGGATAGAAGGAACTTACCCCAACAATGTAAAGGCCATGTGTGACAAAACCAAGGCCAACATCATACTGAGTAAAGTAAATCTTGAAGTATTTCCTTCTAAAATCAAGAACAAGACAAGGATGTCAACTCTTACCCATCTTATTCAACACAGGTCTTGAAACTTTAGTTGGAGCAATCAGTCCAGAGAACAATATTAAAGAGATACAAATAGGAAAATAAGAAGGTAAAGTATATCTGTTTGCCGAAGACATGATCTCATGTTGAGAAGATCCCAAAAAACTGCAACAGATGGCTTCTAGAGCTGACCAAAAAAATTAACAAAGTATCAGGATACAGGATCAATACACATAAATCAATTGCTTTTTTATATTCCAACTATATATTTTATATTATATATATTATATATTCCAACTATATATTTCTGCTATAAAAATGAATCAGGAAAATATTCCATGAGAAAAACCTCAAAAACTAAAATAAAATACTTGGAAATTAATCCAACCAAGGAGGTGAAAGACCTCTACAATGAAAATTATAGAACACTGAAGAAAGAAATTGAAGATCTTAGATGATGGAAAGACCTAACATCTTTTTGTATAAGCATAATTAATATTGTCAAAGTAGCCATCTTACCAAAAGTGTTACAGAGATTCAGTTCAATCTCCATCAAAATACCAATGGCATTCTTCCCAAAACTGGAAAAAAATAGTCCTAAAATTAATTTGGAAGAATAAGAGACCCAGAATAGCCAAAGTTATTCTGAGCAAGAAGAGTGATGCTGAAGGCATCAAAAAACTGAACTTCAACTTACACTACAGAGCTACAGTAACAAAAGCAGCATGGTACTGGTACCAAAATAGACATGAAGACCGACGGAATAGAAGACTGACAAGTCCATAAGAATATAGACATCTGAAACTTGACATTGATGACAAAAACATATGTTGGTGGAAAATAACCCTTTTAACAAATGCTGCTAGAAAAACTAGATATTTATGTGTAGAAGAATGAAACTAGATACTTATCTTTTGCCCAGCATAAAAGTCAACTTGAAGTAGATTAAAGTCCTAGGAATTAGACAAGAAATTTTGCAATTGCTAGATGAAAACATGGTGTCAACATTCAGACATATTGGCACAAGCACCAACTTCCTTAACAAGGCTCCTAAAGCATAAGAAATAAACCCAAGAATCAATACACAGCATGAAATTAATTTTTCTGCACAGCAATGATTAAGAATGTGAAGAAAGAGCCTATATAATGGGAGAAGATCTTTACCAGCTGCTTCTCCAACAGAGAATTTACTTCCAGAATATATAAAGAACACAAAAACTGAACACCAAAAAGAAGAAAACCCAATTAATAAATGGGCAAAACAACTAAACAGATATTTCTCAGAAGAAGAAATACACGTTGTCCACAAATATATGAGAAATCATCAACTTCCCTAGCAATCAGGGAAATGTAAATCAAAAGCACATTGAAATTTCATCTCAAACTAGTCAGAAGGGTAATTATTAATAACACAAACATTAACAAATTCTGGCAAAGTTAATGGGGGAAAGGTGCACTCATACTTTGTTGCTGGGACTGAAAATTAGTACAACTCCAGATAGTAGTATGGAGAGTCCTCAAAAAACTAGAAAGGGAACCACTATATGACCTAGTTATCCCACTCCTCAGTATTTATCCAAAAGAATTAATATCACTATACTACAGTGATATAGCTAAATCAATGCTCATAGCAGCATAACTCATAATAGTTTAGTTATGCAACCAGCCCAGGTGCCTGACAACAGATGAATGGATAAAGATGTGATATACAATGAAGATTTACTCAGCCCTCATGTAAAATGAAATTATGGCACTTGAGGGTAAATGGATAGAACAAGAGAACATTATGCTAAGTGAAATAAGCCAGGTTCAGTCAGCCAAGGGTCAAAGTCTTTCACTTACATGTGGAAGCTAAACCAAAATAAGAAGAAAAAATAATAATAGGGGAGGGAAAATCCAAATTGAGGGAAAGGAATGACAGATGAGAAAAGAAGAACGGTGAAATGAAATTGACAAACTATGCTATGTACATATATGAATGTACCACAGTGATTTTCACCTTTATTTGTATCTATAGAGCACTAATTAAAAGAAAACTATAAATGAATAGAAGAAAAACCAGTAGAGGAAGGAAGAGGGAAAAGAAAGGGGAAGTATTTGGGACTGAAGTGGAACAAATTATATTTCATGCTTGTATGATTATGTCAAAATGAACACCACTATTGTGTATAACCATAATGTACTAATAAAAAGAAAGATCTCAAGTCTTTCCTTAACTTGTGATGTGCACTGATGTGGAAAGAAACTACCACTGAGCACAGTGGCACATGCCTGTAATCCCAGGTGCTCAGGAGGCTGAGACAGGAGGATCACAAGTTCAAAGCCAGCCTCAGAAACTCAGCAAAGCCTAAGCAACTTAACAAGAACCTGTCCCAAAATGAAAAAATAAAAAGGGCTGAGGATGTGGCTCAGTGTTTAAGCTCCCCTGGGTTCAATCTCCAGGACAAAAAAGAAAAAGAAAAAATATTAAAAAGAAACTACCCAATGCTGGAGAAAAACTCAATAGAAAATATAGACCAAACAAATCTTGGAACTTAGACAAAACTGGGAATAGCTCATGTTTTCAAAAACTGCAATGGAAAGGCTATTGTGGTAAGATAGACAAGGACATTTAAACAGCTATTCTAAATGTATCCTGAGTATCATAAAAAGTGGAGAAAAACATGACCAAATTAAAAGAAAAAAAAGTAAGCAAAGACCACAAATGTAATTTTTAGAGATGAAAATACAACATCCAATATAAAGGATTCACATAATGGGATTGAGACTGCATTAGACACTGAAAAAGAAATGACCAGTCAATGAAACTGTTGAAAATGAACAAAAGAGGAAAAAAGATGAAAAAAAATCCCATAATTTCCCTGTGTAAAACATCAAGATTTCAAGCACACATATGAATGAAGTCTCAGGAAGAAAAGTACTTCAAGGAAAGAAATAATATTCTAGGAAATGATGACCATTTTCCAAATTCAGTTTTTAAGAAAGTATAAGCTCACCTAAAAAGCCTTTTAAAAATCACAACATAAATATAAGGAAAGTTAGATTGAGGCTTATTATAATCAAATTACGTAATAATAATAATGATAAGGAAACATGCTTAACAGCAATCAGATACAATAACCTATGTCAGAGGAACAAAGATAAGAATCATGGCAGATTTCTCATGACAGGCTATGCAAGTGAAAATATAATTGAGTAGTAGCTCTAAAATATTGAGACTATAAATCAGCTATCTAAACAGAATTCTATAGCAGGGAAACATTTGTAAACTAAGAGAAAATGGAAACATTTTCTAATAATAGAAACAGACAGAATTTGTTTCAGTACAAAATAAAGTACCCTGTAAGTAAAGTTAAAGAAAATTTGTCAGAGAGAAAGAAAACAATCCAGATGATAATATGGATCTCCACAAAGAAATGAAGAAGGTCAAAACAGTTATTATAGAAGGTATTTTTCTCATTTTTGACATCTTAAACAGATAAGCATTCAAGCAAAACTATTTAGAGTTTAATAATAAATAATAATTTAAAATAAGGAAGGGGAATAGAAAATTACACATAAACACACACACACACACACACACACACACACACACACACACTTGTCATTTAAAAATATATATGTGTATAATTCCTCAGAAAATTAAAACCAAGAAATGAGCCAAATAGTCCATGACTGGCATGGTCTCTAGGCTCTGCAGCAGGAAAATGGAATATGTAGATATGTAATTTTCAATTGTTTTCAGCAAAATAACAAGTTATTTCCATAGAGAAATAATAGTCCTTCCAATGAAATGTTCTGGAACAATTGGATACTGTAAGAAAAAAAAAACTCCCTCTTATCTCAACATATACAAAAACTAAGTTCAAATGACTATTATATTCAATAAAAGGGTGAAGATTCTAAAACTTCTAGAAAATTTTGTGACCTTGGAGTCACATACATAAACCATAGAAGAAGAATTTGACAGCTATACTTTGTCAAAATTAGAAAGACCTCATGTTCTTCCAGAGACATTAATATAAAATTAAAATTTCAGAAGCATACAGAGAGAAAATACTTGCTGTAGATACATGTAAGAAATAATTTTTGTTTAGAAATTCTAAACAACTTTTACAACTCCACAACAGTAAGAAAAATAACCCAATAACAAAATGAACATAAATGTTACAAGATATTTCACCAAAAAAAAGATATTAAAATGGCAAATAAGTACATAAAAGTATTCAACACTATTAGTCATTAGGAAAATGCAAATTAAAACCACAAAGAGATGCCACTATACACCCACTAGAACAGCTAAAAGTAAAAAAGACTGACAATACTATTTTGGTGAAGATGTGGAGGATTTAGAACTCTCATACATTGCTGATGGAACTGCAAAATTGTACAGACACTTTGGAAAACACTTAGGCAGTTTGTTATACAGTCACTTATAAAGTTAAACATTTATGACCCATAATCTCACATCTAGATATGTCCTTAAGAGAATTGAAAATATAAATCCACACAAGACTTGTACATTAATGTTCATAGGGGCATACTCAGAATAGTCAAACTGGAAACAACCTAAATGACCATCAACAGGTGAATGAATAAGCAAATCAGGCACATCCACACCACTAGAATACTACCCCATAATAAGGAGGAAACTAGAAATACCCCTAACAGTGTGAGTCTCCAAAGCATTTTTCCAATTGAAAAAAATCATGCACAAAGCATTGTATTCTTCATGACTCCCTCTACATGAAATTCTAGAACAGGCAAAAGTGTAATGACAGAGAGCAGATCAGCTGTTTCATCTTTCCAGGGACTTGGGAGGAAAGACTGCCAATCAGCACTAGAGAATGTTTTGCAGAGATGCAATGCTCCATCTCATGATCGTTGGGGTACTTATATCACTACATAAAGCTGGAAAAACTCAGCAAAGAATACACTTAAAAATGGTGAATATCAATAAAACTGATTTGAAAAGTACATATAAAGTCTTTAGTTCCTCTCCAATCACATTATATAAGTATCTGATGGAGGTTAAGCCAAGAAACTAAAGATTTTTAAAACCTTCCCAGTTTTATGATAGGTAGACAAGCAGCTATAATAGTGAACAACTTTAGGAGCAAGTCATCCTTTGGACTCCAATTCTGATAAATAGCAAGAGAGATTATTATGATATCTCCATTTATGATCAGGAAACCCTAGGAATTAGAGATGACCAAAGCCAACCCTACCACATGCTTAAATGCATCTTGATTAGTCTGAAAACTGTAACATGACTCTGTTTTCAGAGGGCAAATCGGTTTGACCATATTGGACAGCAGAAGACAGAAATACAGGGTATAATCAGAGCTGCAACTAGTGTTTAGTGTTACTATTATTTTTATTACTCTCAAAAATATCTGTACTTTAAAGCAAAAATCCTGAAGATAAATAAATTTCAAGAAACAAAAAATAGCTAAAATGAAGGAAGGACAGGCAGTGGAGTTAAAATTCATTTTTGTCTTCCTGTTCAAATATCCTGTAAGCAAGTCCTGCCTAGTACAAAACACTGATCTCAGCATCATAGGATAATGTCTCTGAAGTCTTATTCACCACACACAAAAAAATGTCATTTGCTAATAAATGAATGGAACTGGAGAACATCATGCTAAGTGAAATAAGCCAGACTCAGAAAGTCAAAAGTCGAATATTTTCTCTCATAATCCAAAATAAGGGTGCGGAGAGGGAGAGAGAGAGAGAAAAGAGGAAGGGAATTCCATCAAAACTGAAGAAAGTTCAGGGTATTGAGGGGGAGAAAGAAGGGAAGAACAGTGGAATGAATCTGACCTAACTTTCCTGTGTATGTATATGAATATACCACAGTGAATATCACCATTATATATATCCACAAGACACCAACTGAAAACAGAAAAGAAAAGAAAAAGGCAAGTAACAGAAAGATCAACAGAGTAGAGGGAAGGAAACCAGGAAAGAGGGGAGGGAAAGTACTGGAGACTGAATTATAGCAAATTATATTCTATGCTTTCATAATTATGTCAAAATGAATCCTGATGTTATGTATTTAAAAAATGATCCAAAGTCACCACCAATAAATTTGACTTGAAGGTTTGAGGTGAGGTCCAGGGTCTTATTTTCAAGCATCCCTGCTGATTGTCATGTGTGACCAGTAAGGGAAGTGACTGTCAAGGGGATAACAGAAAGGTATTAAGATAAATTCTCTTGTTGTTTCTGACTAGCCTCCAGGACAAAATGAACTCTTAAAATGACTTCCTTTTTAAATCCACTCAAATAAAGCAGTGCTTTCTAGATATGGAAGGCATCTAAAATCCTCTCCTTCAGCTTTTGTAAGACCCTTACATCGAAGCAGAGACTAAGGGAAGGGAGCCTTTCTGTCTTCAGGTGTCTATTGTCTGAAACATGGGAATAGGTATTGACATAAAGGTATTGACATAAATTACAAATTATACTGAAAACCAGTCTCTCCAATTATTGTAGAAATCCTGAGTATTTCTGTGTCTGAGATCTATGATCAAAATATCAGTCAATTTCCTACAAATAATGTTGATTCTGCAGGATACTCCAAACTAAATTACCTCTCCAATCCTAGTACATGTTTCACAGAGTCTTTTTCTGGAAGAGTAATCTTCCACAGAACATTCATTAATCTGCCTTTAAGCAGGAGTCTTTCAAGGAAAGAGCAAACTATTAAAGATTTGTGATCATTTTCCACCCTTGGTAGTAGAGAGGAGGTCAGGTTATATATCTGTAAGCCATGACGATTACACATCAGAAGATTTTCAAGGGTCTTTCTGGCCTCTTGATTATAATCCATATTTGAGGATGTCATGCTTCATTGAAATTCCACATTTACTTTAAAGCTCTTAACCTCTGCAATTTTGCCTAAAGGCTGAAAACTTTCAATTTTTCCTATAATGGAAAAATGAAATCTGAAGTAATTCATCTTTCATTTAAAAAATTTTATGGAAACATAATACCATGGAATATCATTTTGTATTTCAAGGGTATAGAGGTCACTTTTCCAAATTTGTGTTTAGGTTATGAAAGAAAAAGAATTTAAAAAAAAGATATAGTGAAAAGCAAGATTTTCAGTGGTTTTAAAATCAAACTATAGACTTCTTTCCAAATAAAGCAATTTCTCCATTCCAATTTTTTAAAATTTATGTCTAATGTGTTTGTTGTGTATTCAATTCCAAAGCATGCTGTTTGTATTTTCTTGGATCAAATTTTATATAAAAGGCAGGCTCTGGTATTTCTCTGCAGTAATAGATGATGGGATGCCGGTCTAGTAGGTGAGGAAATCAAAGAATGGGAGAGACAATAGACAAAATTTTTGAAATGGAAGAACCATATACTTATCATTTCATTGGCCAGGATATGCTAGAGAGAGAGAAAGGATGAAACAGAAAGTTATTAACTTCATTGTTTTCATTGAATGTTTATTTTGGATAGTAGAGAAATTAGATGTAGTCATAATCCAACAAAAGTGATTAACAAATATATAAATAAACATTCTATACCTAATATAATTTGGCTAATCAGAGATCCCTAACAAGTTAGAATATAAATTCATTGTACGGTCTTCCCAAGAGAAACCCAGGGCAGAGGTGCAGGGTGCCAACACTATGCACAGAACTAAAGCCAAGGGGTTCTTTCTTATCCTCAGGAGCATGTCTTTAGAGGTCTGACAGCCCCACAAGGAACCTACTAATGAAGCTCAGCTATGATTTCCCAGGCAAGCAAGCATTTTGTGACTAGGAAATACAACTTAAAAGGTAGGCGCATATAAGTTCCAATTTTAGAGATAAATTCTAGAATCAGAAGCTGATTGAAGAGCATCAAACCTTACCAAACTAAGTGATATATAAAAGGGAAATTGGTGATCATACATGAGGCCACCTGCTCTATTATTCTCCAAGCTTTCTGACATAATCAATGGATAGTTACAATGCCAAGCACATTCTAGGTACAATGAGGAAGTGAATAACTACAGAAGCTCTTTATCTTCCCATTGGGTTATGTCCTGATAAACTCATTATAAGTTGAAAACATTGTTCAGTTATAAATGAGTTTAATATGCCTGTGTTAGCTTTCAGTCATCATAAAGAAATACCTCAATTAATCAACTTATAAAGAGAAAAGAGTTAGTCTGAGTCTCAGTTTTGGAGGTTCTAGTTGGTCTAATTGATTTTTTTTTAAAGAGAGAGTGAGAGAGGGGAAAGAGAGAGAGAGAGAGAGAGAGAGAGAGAGAGAGAGAGAGAATTTTTTTTAATATTTATTTTTTAGTTCTCGGCGGACACGACATCTTTGTTGGCATGTGGTGCTGAGGATCGAACCCGGGCCGCACGCATGCCAGTCGAGCACGCTACCGCTTGAGCCACATCCCCAGCCCTAATTGATTTGTGCCTATGGCAAGGCAGTACATCATGGTGGGAGCAGAGAGCTTGTCATAGCAAAACCACTCACCTCACCAGGAAGCAAAAGGCAATGAGGAAGATTTCAGAGTTGCACAGTCCTCTTAGGGACCATACCTGCCATGACCTAAAGACCACCCACAGGCCCTACTTCTCAAAGGTTCCACCAACTCCTGATAGTACTGCCCTTGGGACCAATCCTTTAATACATGAACATTTGGGGGAACATTTAAGATCCAAACTATAGTAATACCTAACCTACTCAATGTCAAAGTTCAGCAACAATGTGCCTTGTAGAACCTCAGTTGTTTGCTTTCGTGATTTCATGACTGTCTGGGAGCTGTGGCTCTGCATTATGAAAGAAAACTGGATTGCACATTATTTGCCCAAGAAAAGATCAAAATTCAAAATTCAAATTATAGTTGCCACTGATTGTGTATCACTTTCACAGAACTGTGATTTTGAAAAATCCTAACCATAGTTAAGTTGGGAAACATCTTTATATGAAACCTGCTTCCAAATTTTGAGGAGGTTGCAATTCACTACTTAATAACCTATGTGGTGATATGGTGTCATAGTAAGTTTTAGTCTTATCTCTACCACTTATTAAATTTAAGAATTATGGGTAATAGTTTAACTTTTCTACCTTTTAAACTAACCTTTTAGGGTTTTTAGGAATGCAGATTTCATAGATTAAAAGCCTGGTACATACCAAATCCTTAACAAATAGGAGCTATTATTATGTGTTCATGCACATAAATTATTTTTTTTACTTTCTTCAAGTAAAAGAATATAAGAATTAGAATGGATCTATCGGTTCCCCGTTAGAATTGTAATAATTATAATTTAGAATTTCAGAGAACTACCATTCATTTATTCCAAATTGGCTTCTACATAAGTGCAGTTCCATAGATAAAGGATGGTGTACAAAAAGAAAGCTATTGTGGAGTCTCAGGTTAAGATAGAAAAAAAAAAGCTTTTAAAAGATTAAATTAAATGTCACCTTTATGAAATCATCATCTAAAATATTTAATACCAGAAGAGAAATAAAATGGATTCAAAAAAATAGAAAATAATTGGAAATGGAAAATAAATTTCTCATGGGATATAGATACTTCAGTTAACTTTCTTTCCCCCCCAAAAAGTGAATCTAAACAATGAAATAAATCTCTGGAAGGAAGAGCACATTGAAAGGAAACTAATGTTAATGCCAATGTCTCTTAACAAAACATTAGCAGTTTGACATGCAATAAAACTTACTAATTAGCAGCACAGATTCTGAAGTCTCAGTGCTGAGGTTCAAATCCCAACTCTGGCTCTGCAGCACTCTGACAAGTTTCTTAACTTCTTCATACATCAAAATGAGAATGGTACTAGTACCTATTTCATCACATGTTTGTGTCGATTTTGTGAGTTATTATACACTAAATGTTTAGCATAGTGCCTGTCATACAGGGAGTCCTAAACAGATGTCTGCAGCAGCTGTATCGCTATATCATTATAGCTAATATCATAAATATTCATTAAATAGAGAATGTTTCATCATATCTGAGACCTTCCTTTGTTAAAATTCTGTTTTTCTACCATTGTTGTTTACTAGTCTACTAGGAATAGTCCCCAATTTACAATGGCTCAACCAACTTTTGATTTTATGATGGTAAAAAAGCAACACATTCAGTAGTATTTTTATCTCTTCTCAGGCTGGCTTTGTGTGGGACAATAACTCTCTTGTGATGCTGGGCGTTGGCATGAGCCCAGCTCCCAGTCAGCAGCAGGGTACCAAAGGTAAACTACCAACCCTAATCTATAGCACTCTGTCCTGCTATAGCGTTTGGAAGATTAGATACATTCAATGCATTTTCAACTTGTGTGGTTTTTATTAACCTAATATTGGATTTATTGAGAATTTGGGAGTCTGAGGCAGGAGGATTACAAGTTCAAGGCCAGCTTCAGAAACTTAGTGAGGTCCTAAGCAGCTTAATCAGACCATGTCTCAAAAAATAGAAAAGTATTAGGGATGTGACTTAATTTTAAAGCATTCCTAGGATAAATTTCATATAGATAAATAGATAGATGTTAGAGATAGATAGATAGAGATAGATAGATAGATAGATAGATAGATAGAGATAGAGATACACATATATATTGCAATCTACACCAGAACTTACTGCTAATCTTCACCTGTATGAACAGAGTTCCATCACCACCTACACATTACCCTCTGTGAATCTGGCAGCAACCAGAACCATATTATGCACTACAAAGGAAAACAAAGGGCTCCTAACCTTAAGGGGGTTCATCTCTTGGTAGGAGAATCCCTTTTAAATGTGAGAGGGATATTTGACAATATTACTCAGGTAGCTGGAGGTTGCAGCTTGGAGTTAAAATGGAATAATGCAGGACATATCAACTGAAACAAGGGAACCAAGTCCACTGGCATGAGTGACAGAGCAGCATTTAGGATAATCTCCCCCACAAAAAGAGCTAATCAATCACCTGAAAGGAAGGTTAATTCTAAACTCCCTGTCAACTCACGTCTGGATCTTAGAGAAGGGAGAGAGAACTGATATAAAAAAATTTAAAAAGGTGTTCTCTTCAAAGTCCTCTAAGATATGGGGGGGGGGGGGAGATCCAGCACACTTTGATAGATTCTCATGGAAAATGGCCTAGAAAGATAGACACTTGCCCTCACTGTGGTAGAGTGTGGTATGGCTTTGACACATCAAGGAATCTAGACATCGATGGCAGTAACCATGGGTACAGGGAACAGTGTTCTCGAAAGCTCACATGTTCACTATGACAATAGTTCCTTGGGACTTGTTGGTAGATTCTAGCAGAGGTGAGACAGGCAAGAAGAGGAGCAGAAGTAGGCATCCCATGTGACTTACCTCTTCAATGAGCAAGCGCATGTGAGAATCTCAAAAATACTAGCATAAACCCAAGAGCCTTATAATGCCAGGTAAACAGGAGTCAGAGGGGCTTAAGGGTACATTATTATCCTTGCCAAGTTTTAAAACAATAATGATGAATTCTTCATACTCCAGTTACTCACTGCAGAATTTTGTATAATTATCTTTCACAATTAAGCATTATTTATAACCCAAAGTTTATATATTTGTCACATCTCTTTAAGACCTCTACAATTAAGGTAATAGCCTCTGAGGGTATAAAAGAGAATAAATTCAACAAAAGAGGCTATTGTTTTAAAAATTATAAACAGAAAATTTTTTTAAAATAAGCACATTTCATAAAAGCAGTCATTTTACAAAAGCAATGGAAAGGACTGAATATCTGTGCACCATCTGTCCTAGCGCATATATTAAGAACACTATTCTGAGTAACACTTCAACAATGCTGCTTACATTCTTTTCACTCCTAAAAGAAGTATTATTCCTTCTTTATGTACTTCTTCTTAAAGAACCTGTTTTCTTATTACCATTTGCAGGGGCTTCACACAATTGCTTCATGTAGAAGAAGCCAAATTGAATCTTAGTGCTAGTGTGCCAATCTTATTCAATTTCAACATTTTCTTAACCTTGAATTCTAGTTTGACCTTGCCTCAACACTTCTTCATTCTTGGAGAGTATCTCCTTGATTCTTTGTTCCTGTGTTTGTATTTGTACCCTACCTTCTTCTCAAAAGCCTCTGAAATGTCACATGCCTCTAATCCCAGATGGTGGTAAGTTTGGTCTTACTACCATCATAGTCATTACCACAAGCTCAGGACAGAATAGGAAACTCCATAGAGAACGTGCTCACAACTCCTACCCAGCTTCCAAGAGAAGTTGGTGGTAGCTGAGGTTCTTCAGGAGGTGCAACATGATTGTATTCTAGCCAGTAGAGGAGATAAGAGGGGGCACTGAGATCAGGCAGATGACTGTGGAAGTGTTGAGGATCAGTGGAGCCTTTCATTCAGGTGGAGTCAGTGGGTTCCTTGAAAAACTTGAGTATTCTTTTATGTAATATTAGAAGATGGCAAAATAAACAAGATACCTGATAGGTCAAAAACACTGTGAAAAATATAATGATACTGAAAACCTATCTCTACATAAGACATATAATCTAGCAAGAGAACAGAGACTTAGTAACCTACCATGCAATTCCAGACATCACATGCCAAAAAGTCACAATTAGCTACTCCATAAGTGTGACGGATATTATATTATCAAGTTCCAAAGTTCAGCTTCATGTCTTTACTTAGTTAAATTTCAAATCTTAATATGCGTTTTATATTTTCACTGCTGCTCTCCTCCCACCAGTATCCCAGTAAGATGCCTATGCTTAGAAAGAATGAAGACATAAGCCATTGGTTGGGAAGTAGAGAAAGTAAATGAAAAAGAAGGATTCCACAGGATGAGATAATTCCAGCAAACAACTTCCCATCTTTTTTCTTAAAGAATCTCATCAGCTTGTTATTGATATGCTGCTCTTGTCTCTCAGGAAGACAGATGCCAGTAGTCCTACTCTCAATGAGACCCCCAAAAGATGCTCAGGTTAGCCCTGCACACCTTACCCGTTTTGGAGTCAGAAATTGCAATAGAAAGCAATCATACCTGTGCCAAAGTGTGTGTGTGTGTGTGTGTGTGTGTGTGTGTATTGTGTGTGTGTGTGTGTGTGTGTGTGAAAGAGAGAGAGAGGGAGGGAGGGGGAGAGAGGAGAGAGAGAGAGAGAGAGAGAGAGAGAGAGAGAGAGAGAGAGAGAGACTTACCTCCCAATAAGTGAGAACTCGCCCACAACACCGAGGCGCCGCATGGCACTTAGGAGTCCTCGAACAGTCATGCCCTCGCAGAAGCACACCACCACTCTGGCCTTGGGAAGCCGCTCTCGGAGCTTGCGCAAGAGTCGGTCAAAGCTCTTCTCGCCAGCATTGCTGTAGATTTTGTCTGAATGGGCGATGCAGAGGCCTTCCTGGGCAGCCAACTCTTTGAAAGCATCCATTCCACTCTCCCCGTAATTCCCTGTCCAAAAACAATCAGCAGATAGATGTTCAAGACTACCATGGCAGAAACAGCACTTCTAAACTACAATAAGGACTCCTTAGTTGCTGGGAAGGAAGAAAGTAGACTTGCTAATTGAATTCAAATATGACTGGAACTGAAGGAAGATCTGGGCCGATCAAAAGGAGTAATCAGCTGTGGCCAATCAACTCTATGAATGTGATGAGAAATGACCTGAGCTAGGCATCCACGAGGAAACAAGTTTTGTAAAATAAAGGACTGCTGCTCTATTTTACAGTCATGATGAATTGTTTGTCCCAGACTTAACTGTGTGGGAGACAGCAGCACAGTGGGGTAGGGAGGTCAACTGGCTTCAGCTGGCCGCCAGGTTAAGCGGTAGACACTCAGCCTTTCCATGAACAGTGAGCTCTCAAAGCAGATGGAACACCTGGCATGGCCAGAGGTAAGCAGACAAGAAACAGTTGCTGGGTTTAGTCAACATCCACCACCCTCTGCTGAAATGATGGAAGGGTGGGAGACTTTTATGTTATATCATTCTCATAATAAAATGTACTTTAATCAGTGAAGTAAGATAAATATCACACTTCACCATTTCTCCCTTCCTCTATGTCACTGATGATATAACCTTCACCTTAGGGGCTTCTATAGCCCTTCCACTCTTCTAGGTTTGGGGACACCGATACCTTTGTGGATGATGTACTTAATAACATATCTTCACAGTCCCTCATTGATATTTTCTGTAACTCGCATGGCCACACTTCTGACCTTGTTATGACAGATGTCTATAATATCTCTAAATGTGGATATCAAACATCCCAGTCTCTGTTTATGTCCTCTTATCATTCAAGCTCATATATTCCACTACACCTACCACAGCAATTTTTTCAACCTCATAAAAACTTGAAATCCATGAGCCTATTTTTTTCCTTCCATGCCCTCTCTTAGGCTGGCTTCAACCTTGCAGGCTTTCTTCATCATCACTTCCTTTCAAATTCTTAGCTCTGTTGATTTTCCTGATGAAACCCTAAGGCTAATGGACCCCAGCCAGCCACCTGTCTACAGCTGTACCTGATCACTTAAACACAGATGGAATAAGCTCACAACCTATTAGCTGGTTTTATTTAAAATCACTGAGGACACATTCAAAAGTGGTTCTCCATAGTACAGGAAAATTATACAACACCACCCCTAAAAAATGTTCTTAGTTTCTAATATGACAATTTTGTCCTTACTCTCCTCTATTTAAATCTTTACACTAGGGCTGGGGATGTGGCTCAGTGGTAGAGTGCTCGCCTGGCACGTGCAAGGCCTTGGGTTTGATCCTCAGCACCACATACAATAAATAAAATAAAAGTATTGTGTCCAACTACAACTAAAAAATAAATATTTTTTAAAAATCTTTAAACTATAGTAGGGTCCATTGCCATCCCACCTCAGCTGCGATCCTCATTTCATATTCCAATAAGAACACAGAAACAGTGAGACAAAAATTAATCCAGCCATCTCCTGCACCATCTATGCACTTTTCTTCTTACATTCTCCAGCATTCATCATGGTATACATTTGAAGTGCTTGAGAATAAGAGTTAACCCATACTCAAAGACACTCACTCCCATCACTTTTCATCTATTCAAGGGTTTTCTCATGCAATTGTTCCCTCTCTCTTGGATAATCACTTTCTTCCACCTACTAGTGTCAATTTAAAAAAAAAAAAAATCCCTGGAGTCGATGTTCCACTTGCATTAGTACTTACTCTGCTGCCATATTTGCCTAGGCCAGTGTATCTACTTCTGTATCTCCCATTCTCTCATTTTCTGTATTTTCTTAACTGAGGTATAATTGACATACAAAATTTTACATGCATTTGATGTATAATCTTAAGAGTTTAGACATATGTATAACAATCATCCCAGAATCTTCTCTTGTCAAAATCTGTTGCCAGGGCCACTGAAAAGCTTCCTGTTGTCATCTCTCCTGATTTGTTCTGTCTACACTGTCCTCAACCACTCAGGTGCATTCAGGATCACCCCCTCTTGAAACAATTTATTCTCTTGGTTAAAGAGACCAGTGTTCCCCTGGTTTCCTCACCACTCACTGACCACTTTTGAGTGTATTTGCTTGATTTTCCTCATCTACTCAACCTTGTCATGCAAGGATCCATCCTGGGAAAACTTCTCTCTTCTTCTGTACTCTCATCCCAGGTACTCCCAGTCAGTCAAGTCCACTGTTGAGTCCCGTGTATATAGAACTTCAGACTAAATTGTCCTCCAGAGCAAAACTAGACTGTTCATTTGCCAGCCTCTTATAGCCATTCATGGACATTTCAAACAACATATCTGAATAAATTCTTCATTCTCCACCTTGCAAATATGCTCCTTTGAGACAGATCCTATTAGTAAGAGTGTCTTTGCCCACAAAATTACTAGATAATAAAATGTAGAGCTATTTTAATTTCTGTGTTTTTCTCATATCCAAGATCCTATCTCTGAAACACTCCTAATTCATTCTCTTTTATCTTCTTCAACCTCTGCCTCTTTAAACCATGTCTTAGTATGTTCTCTAAAAACAGAACCTGAGATGAAGATTGTTATTCAAGTAATTTATTGGGAGAAGAGCATCAAGAGAAGCAGGGAAGCACACGAGGGAAGAGCTAAGTAGGAAGATTTTCTCAGATGAACATTAGCTTCTAACTGGTCCCAGAAGGAAGTGCAAGAGCACATTAAACCATAGAGTTACTCCCACTTTGAGCAAGGGAGCTATGTTGGGTGATGGTCCCTGACTAAACTTCACCCAGGAGGAGGAGAAATACAGCTCCCGGGAAGCAAGTAGCTAGTATTGACAGAAGCATACTCAAATAGTAGTTGAGAGGTTAGTGTACCAGGCAGACAAAGGCAATCTGAGCAGGCCATTCTTACCTAGGCAATGGCCTCAGCCTCCCCAATTAGACTCTTTGCTTACATTCTTGTCCCCAATGATTCATTTCATGCCTAGCAACCTGAGTGTTCTGTTAAGGTGTGAACCAGATTATGTTGCTCCATTACAGAGAGCTTCAATTGCTTCCAAAGTGCTTGGAATGAAAATTAAAATTCCTTCCCTGGGACTACCAGGCTAAACATGGGCTGAGGCTTCTGACCTCTCCAACTTCATCTTTTTCTCATTGTAGAAATCACTTATTAGACATATTTCAACATCCCCTCCTTCACCTTCTTTAGTCTCATGGATGTCGATCTCTTCATAGAATACCCCAACCTCATTCATGTTTTTGCTTATTTTTTATTCCTCTGAGAGGTTAAACTCCATGATAACACCTCTTTATAAGTTGTTGTTCAATGATATATCTTTAGTAGTTAGGATAGTTCTAGATATTTAAATTTACAATAAGAGTGTTAATTATAACTGACCAGTAGAGAAATAGACAAAGGTATAAATGAGCAATTTAAACTCAACAATAAGTGAATAACAAGCACATAAAAAAATCTTCAAATCTCATTAATTAACAAGAAAGTGAAATTAAAATAAAACATTGGTTTTTGTCACTTCTCAAAATACTAGAATTTCAAAGAAGTTACATCCAGTGTTGTCAAGGCAAAAACATTCACTGTTGGTTTATGTGGTTCAAACATTTGTTGGAAAACTTGATAGGAGTTTTCAAAAATTTTAAGGTAAATATCAGGTAAATACAGCAATTATCTAGAATATATTTTATATTTTCTAAAAAGGACCTGGGACTTAAATTTAACATCTATAAAATTTTCATGAGCGTCATAATGAAACCCGATAAGATTTTCTTGTATCTTTGAAAATAAACCCTTCTTGTTTCCTTGCTAATAAGATTGAATGATCAAACTGGGATATTTCTCTCTTCACCTAGCCACCTTCAGTGGCCTAATATCTTCCATTGGAACCCAAGGAGAAGCTTCAACATATCACAAAACCCTCAGCTCTCTGGTCTGTGGAAACATGCCACAGCTCAGAGAAGAGCAGTGACTGATTATAAGGGAGAGAATTGCAGCTGGCTCATTCATCTGCAGAAGAGGGCATAAGGAAGGAAGTCAGATGCCACTTCTCACAGTAAATGCTGGTTCAGTAATCCAGAGGTAAATAGACTTTACCAGCAGACTCTCTTAACAAAGCTCACTGTCAGAAAAGGAGAATAATTTTATAACTATGGTGCCAATCCTTGTGCTTCAATCATACACATAAAAAAATTATTTTACTTCTTTATCAAAACACATGCAGACTAAATGAGCAAGAGTGCTCTTTGCATGAAAATAAGCAAATTCTCATGTTTTAAATCTAGTAAAGTTTAGAGAAATACTCAGTCCAACACCTCAGCTTACAGACAAGGAAGTCCACCACAAATAAGTGAAATGGCTCACCGAAGAGGACATGGAAATAGATGATGCTAGAAGTGGAAGAGTTTCTCTTTGCCCTAACCCCTAGGTTCCTGAATATTTCTCTTAATAGCAAAAAAATCAATTAATATATGTGTTCTCATAATCTAAAATAATGTCTGGGTATGTGAATTTATTCCATGAAATTCTTCTTCCAATTTCTGTATTCATATGTATTTGTTTGGACAGTAATTCTTAATTATACAAATTGATAGCTGAGAATTTTGCATTGAACCACATTTAAACTGCCCATTCCTCTCATGATACTTAAAAATCCCCAAACATGCATATAAACTTCCATGAGAAGAACCCTAACGTATGTAAAACAGCAATAACTTGTTCTTTTACTTTATACTTTAAAAATTGCATAAAGAACTAAAAAAAACAACACCAAAAAAACCCCAAAAATCCAATTAATAAATGGGCTAAGGAACTGAGGAGACATTTCATGGAAGAAGAAATATATGAAATTCATATAAAAAAAGTTCAACATCTCTAGCAATTGGAGAAACAAAAATCAAAACTGCAATAAGACTTCATCTTACTGTAGTCATAAAGGCAATTATCAAGAATACAAGCAACAATAAATGTTGGTGAGGACATGGGGAAAAAGGCACACTCATACATCGAAGGTGGTACTGCAAATAGGCGCGAACATTATGGAAAGTCATATGGAGAGTCCTCAGAAAACTTGAAATGAAACCACCATTCGACCCAGCTATCCTGCTCCTTGGTTTATACCCAAAGGACTGAAAATCAACATACTACAGTAACACAGCCACATCAATGTTTATAGCAACTCAATTTACAATAGCTAAACTATGGAACCAACCTAGATCCCCTTCAGTGGATGAATGGATAAAGAAACTGTGGTATATATACACAATGGAATATTAGTAGACCTTAACGAGGAATGAAATTATGACATTTGCCATAAATAAATGGAGTTAGAGAATATCATGCTAAGCAAAATAAGCCCATTTGATAAAAACAAAGGTCAAATGTTTTCTCAGATATTCGGATGCTAATTTACAATGAGGGGACAGCTAGAGAAGAATAGAAGTACTTTGAATTAGTCAGAGGGGAGTGAATGGAGGGGAGGGGGAATGGGGGTAGAAAGAATAGTAGAATGAATCCGACATTATTATCCTACACACATATATGATTACACAACCTGTGTGATTCTATATCATTTACACTGGAAGAGTAAGAAGTTATGCTCCTTATATGTATGATCTGTCAAAAGCATTCAATTGTCATAAATAATTAATTAGAACAAATAAAAATTTAAAATTGCATCCTTAAACATTATCTCATTTGACTTAAGACACCCAATTGTATCCATTATAATGATAACAACACTAGCTACAAAGAGCTGAGAAAATGGGAAGAAAATCACCTCCCCATGCATTTTAATTTTGTTACTTCTACTTACAAACAAAGAGTTCATGTTGTGACAAGGACAGGTACAAATATATAGAACAGAGGTTAGGGATTTTAACCCATACCTGGCATAAAGAAAGTAATGCTTGTTCTGAGTCTTAAAATACAATAATATTTTCCTTATTAGACAGAAAACTTGGGGACTTGTACCCTGGCTGCCTGCCAGGTCACCAACAATGTCAGTCTAAAGACACTACACTAAGCCTGGAGCCCACCCTTTGCTCCCCTCCCCCTTCCATCCTGCCCCACAGACTCCTCTTGCTTCTCCAGGTATTGAACAATTTATTTAGATACTTCTCTGGATCTAGCATCTGCAGACATGAAAAAAAGTTGTGAATAGTTAGAAAATTGATTTGTATTAAGACACATAGAAATGGGTCACGTCATCGTAACCACTCAGGGCTGGTAGAGAGCTGCACGTTTTCGTCCTATTAGAAAATATTACATTGAACTCTTCAGTTCAAAAAAAAAAAATACCTGTGCTCTGCATTTTAAGAGTTGCCAAGAAAAACCACACATTAGCTTTTCCTTCGATTCAATGAGTATTTACTTTGTGTCTGGTATTGGCTAAATACAAAAGTACCTAAACATTTCATGTGTTCATCACAACAACTCCACATCAAAGTTCATAATCCCTTTTACCAATGAGATCATGGAAGCTCAAAGAAGTTAAGTAATTTACTCAAGATGACACAGTGGTGCATCTACGATTTAACATCTAACTCAGGTGTTCTATCATTTTATGCGGCCTCATATGTGAACCTATAATATAGCTATGAAGATACCACCTAAGCACACAGAATGTAGCAACAACTGAGTTGCGCAGGCTGTCTGAGAAATAAAAAAAAAAAAAACTATAACATTAGATTTGGGGATGAAAGAACAAAGATAATCAGAGAAGGCCTCATAGGAAACGTTAAGAATGAAGGCTGGGCCTTTAAAGAGACCATTAAGGGACAGACATTCAGGGTGAATGGGAGTGAATGTGAATCCACAAAAGTTATTTTTAGAGGCAGTGAGAAGTTCCACTAGAGCAGAAGGTTCATGGTTTATAGAATGACACTTTGTGTAAGAATTTCGAGAGAGGCATCTGGCAGACCATTCCAAGACAGCAACACAGCAATGTGCTATATGTTGCTGAGACGTAACAGATTATATAACAGACTTTATTCCTGTTACAATATTGCCTAAAACCTAGAGAGTAAAAGAGAAAGGAAAGAGTGGCATCTGACAACACCCATCATCTAAGAAAATTAATATGTTGACAAACCTTAATTTCTATCTTAGTTATGCAACAAAAAAGGTTTACTGAGAATAAATCAAGATATGCTATAAAACTAAGCATCTAAATGGAACTGATAGGGATATTTATGAGAGCAAACATAAGATTTGCAAAGAAATTCCTATTATTTGGATAATAACAAATCTTGTAAGATAGTGGAAATTGAAAATATTGACAGGGGCATGAAAGCCCCTGCAAACAGATGTAATAATTAGAACTGTCTCAAGAAAGAAAAAAACAATAGCTATGACTCTGGATTTTCTAAGACAGATATGGTTTTGAAGCAGTCAGATATGACAATATTCCACTGATCAACATAAATTCATTCATAACAGATTGATTTATAGTGATTTGATATCTAACTTTTATTGATCAAGCAAGCCATGCATAAAAGTGTGCTGGATTTCAAAATCACCTTCATGAACAGCCATCATCACAGAAAGTAGGAAAGAAAGCTAGGCTCTCTATTGATTTTTTCGTACTCTCAAAATATTGAGGATGTATTTAAAAAACAATCTGAGCTCCAAGGGATGGTTAAAGTTACATATCAATGATCATGTGGAAAATAGTCCAAATGTTCTTTGTTGAATTTTCATAACGTTTCTCTGTCAAATAATTAAGTATTTGTTTAACACGGCTTATTTTAAGTATCAGTTAAATGAGAAGAATCACTGATGAAGGAGGATATTTAGATATTTCTTCATGTTGGAAGAACCACTAGTCTTAAGCCCTCAACACTCTTAGCCCGTGCCTTATTTCATGTAGTCTCATGATCTTAAGACTCCCTCCCTTGTCCAGACTAGGTCAGAGACCAGTCCCTGTCACTAACTTCTCCTGGGAAACATTGGACAAATAAGTTAATACCTCATTTTTAAAAGAGTTTTGAGAAGGAAACTGATTTCAGAGCATATTCTAGAAACCTACTCTTCAACATCCATCACTATCAGAAATTCTTCCTTTTGACCTATGTTTCCTACGATAAAGTATACATTCTTCTTCATTCTTGGTGGAAACAGAAATGAGATGGTCTAAATTGTTTTCTTTTTGTGGTGAAAGATCCTTTCTCTCCTGCTGGCAGAGAAATCACTCCCATTACTTTTCTGATAACCGTTTGACTTGTTTAATTCTCCCACTTACTACCTAGAAAATGTTATGTCTCTCCTGCCTCCATCCAAACACCTGCTGAGTGTTCTAACTCAGTCAGCCCTGTGGGTCTGGACAGTCAGGTGAGTGAGTCATCATCCTCCTCAGGGCGACCAGGTGGTAGCATATAAGAAAATTTATGTGCAAGGTCAGTGTAGGAACTGCTGCACACAGGGAAGTCACCGAGAACAAAGGAGAATCAATTTCACTGGCAATATCTGGGTCTCAACTCTAATTGTTCTGATTTGGAAGGATGCAGGTACTGCCAGGAGCAGCAGCTTCACCACGGTGGTTGTTCTCTCTATGCAGTGACATTGAGGTCAAGCTACCTTTGTCTTTGTCTTTGTGTCTCCGAGTCTTCCTGAAACCAGGAACCACGGCATGTCCATCTCTAAGATTAAAGCTGGCAGCACTGATAACACTGATGAAGACCCACACGGCAGCGCAGGGTGGAGGGCGATACTGGCATCATACATCTCCACCAAGGCATCTCTGGAGACCCCCTCTGCACCCTGTTTGTGGCAACACTAAACTTGCAGACCAAAGAAGACAAGTTAAAGAAAGTCTTTTCCCACTATGGTCACATAGGGTGTCTCTAGCTGGTGAAGGACTGGGACACATGCTTCTCCAGGGGCTGCACCTCCACAGAGTACTAAAGAGGAGTATGTGTTGCTGAAAAGGCTACCAGGATGCAGATGGCCTGTGATCCACCCGCAGCAGATATTTGTGCACCATAAGCTAGAACTGACTCTCAGAGGGTGGATCCCTTGGCCACCAGGAGGAGGACTGGGCCAGAAAAAGGAATCTGGGCAGCTGAGACTGGGACACAGTATCAGCTTTGGCCACAACCTATTAATTTTCCCGTTGTTAAAAACAACCTCTATAGAGAGGGGAAAGGATAAAGGAGGGAGCCATCCTAATCCTGAGGGAGACACTAGGACTACAGGACAAGGGACTGAAACCACCACAGAGGTTGGGAGAAAAGATGGCAAGAAAGAGTGCCAGGCGGAGATGGCCTGAAAATGACTGGGAAAGAGAGCCCACCTTAGAGAGGTCAAGGGGAGGGAGAGGGATAGAAGCAAGTAGAGGCCCAACAATAGCAGACCCCCAGAGGAAGGCACAGCTGAGTAAAGGACTAGAAGGGTAACTATCTTTTTAAGCAGTTTATGTCCAGGGATTGAATAAAATACTGATAATGGTGGCAGGGGCAGAGAAGAAAACACACCTGGAGGCAGATCAACCTATTTGAATTCTGGATTCTGGGTTAGAACCTGGATAACCTTGAAGAACTTTCTTCTGGAAGCCTTGTTTGCCCCTGTGTTAGACGGAGGACATAATGTACATCTCAAAGAGCTCCTGTGATTACTAAATCATATATGATAATGAAGGTAAATTTCCCAGAATGTAGCAAATGCTGGAACTACTCCCTATAGTTGTAGAATTTAAAATTGGACATAAGGCTTTAGCGTTGACCCAAGAACCTTAGATTTCTTTATCCTCATGCTCCTATTTATAAAACCCTACTTGGTAATTGCTTCTGTGACTGCACTGCTTCCCTTTCCACTCATGGTCACCTGGAGTCAGGCTGTCCCTCGATATTTTTCCTGCCACACTTGCACAAAGCAAGTCTTTCTCTTTTTATTTTTTGGGGTTGTTTTGTTTGTTTTGCACTCCAAGTCTGTTTCTCTATATTGTCTGTCACTCAGTGTTCTTTAAGTTATGCCACACATGCCTCAGTGGATCCCTGTTAGAGCTTCTTTAGGCAATGACCCAGTTTGTTGATTCTCTAACTTGAATTCTTTAGGAAATGGAGAAAGAAATTGAAATAAAGGCTGTAAGTGATATAAAAGTGCCAGGAGATCATCATTCTTGGAAAAAAAAAAAACATTTTCCATTACAGTTTCCATATGCAAGAAATAGGTTCAGAGGCAGACTCTACCACACCTGTACTCTCCATACCTCTGTAATACTGATAAACAATTAAAAGTTGGAAGGATATATCAAGCAACAGTTCAGAAAACGGCACCCAAACACACACACACACACACACACACACACACACACAAACACACACACACACACACACCCTCTCTCTTTCTCTTTCTCTCTAAAGCTATATGTTTTCTAATGACAATTTCCAGTTTAGACAATAGTGTAGTATAAACTGTTCCCTCATTTTGGTGAAAAACATGTAATATCAATAAGTTCTTGCTGTAGATTATTAAAATTATGTTAATTATATGCTTATTCTTTGACTCAGAAAATAATTTTTTTTATCCAACAAGTTTAAATTATAAAGATCCTTGCACAGCATATAATTAGAAGTAATAGTAATCAAAAGCAAAAACAACTTTTGTCCAACAATACAGATTGTTCCAAATATCATCATGTATTTATAAAAGGAATGTATTTGATACATATTGAAGGATGATACAGAATTCACTCAATGTCATGGAACATTATTTATCCTATATTATTAAGCATAAAAATAGTTAAAATCTTATGCAAAATATACAGCCATTTTTAAAAGAAAATATATGTTTATATATTTACATATTATAAAAATTTGAAGAATATGCATAAAATATTGTGTTTCCTTAGATGGTAGAATTAATGAAATTATATTTCTATATTTTTACTTTGTTCTCTAATTTATCTACAATAATCATATATTATGTTGCTAATAAAAATAAGTTTGAAATAAAAATGCATATGGGTGGAAACTAAAGATGCTAAGCATAGCTATTACAGGCCACTTTGAGAAATTTTCTAGAAAGGAAATGAACCCCTTATAATGCCTATATAAAAAGTTTTCTTTATAAAGGAAATAGAAATACTAGTTTCATAGCCACTGCCCTTAAGGAAAGTCGGCCATAGATCATGTGCCACTTCCTACAATATCACACTTGGATGACATGCGTATGTGTGACATATGCATATTTCCCGTTTTAAATCCTGAAGTCTGATTTGAATCTTCTAATTTATTTTTTTTTAAAGGCGAGGTCTCCCTTTTTAAAATTTAAGCCCCAGTGAAATTCTATTATCTGCTGAGCTTCTGCCTCAGGATAATATGTAAAAGTCTCACAACTTTCCCTCTTTGCTGCAAATTTCCTCCAAGGGCTGGCTATAATCTTGGCCGTCTCTTCTCCATCACAAGAAAGCATGTCAGGCTGAGGCCAGATGCCTGGCTGATTGAAGACTCTGCTCAAGTGGTAAAGGGCTAGACACAGTATTAATCATCTCTAAATTTTTTGTCTATTATTTTTAATAGAGAATAATAGTGAATAAAATTTGTTGAACTGGTTTCTGTGCCTGGTGTCCTGACCATTATGTTTCATCAAAGTTAAAAGAAATCAAAAGTATGGCTTGGTCCAGGGAAGGTAAGCAACACTAACGTTGCCTGATCCTGAAACAGTGGAATAATATGAAGATAACTAGCATTTATTGAGATCTAATATCTTCTTTCATCTTCATGAAAATTAGTGCCTCATCTACTCCCAATTATCTCCATTTACAAAAGACACTGAGGCTCAGTGAAGTAAGGTGACTTGCCCCAAAATTATCAGACCTGGGATTTGAACTCAGATGGTTTTGATACTAAAATTCTATGCCTCCAAATTAATAACTCCACGAGGTTTTATCTTTCAGATTTTGGCAGTTTCCTACATATTGTCCTTTCTCCCATTCTTCTTTACTAAAAACTACAATTTTTGTTTGGGGTGATTGTGCAGAGTCAAAAAATATCTACCTTCCCAGACTTCCTCGTGGCTAGAAAAGCAAAATGACCCAATTCCAGATGATGAGATTTAAGCAGAAAATTGCAGGTAAGGCTTACGAGAAATTTTTGCAAAAAGAAGATGGTAGATATGTGTCTTAGGCCTTTTATTTCTTTTTTCTTCAGGCTGGTAATAGAACTGAGACTGGAGGTGCAACCACTAAGTTGTAACAACAAGGGGTTAAACACAGGGATGAAGCCTATATGCATACGCAGGGACAGTAGAAGACCATAAAATGCAGAGATCTGGTAAGATCACTAAGTGGCAAACCAGCCTCATAGTTCCTACTTCTTGCATGAGTAAGTTAAATTGCTCTCTAATAAACCACCACTAAGCTGGCTTTCTGTTTGCACATGAACATTCTGATCCTTGTTATAGACTGAATTCTTGTGTTTCCCCCAAATTGATATATAGAAGCCCATATCAACAGTATGATTATATTTGGAGATAGGGCCTATAACAATTGATTGAGGTTAAATGAAGTAATAAAGTTGGGGTCTTGGTCTAATAAGATTATTGGCTTTTAAGATGAGACACCAGAGAGGTTTTTCTTTCCTCCCTCTCTCTCTCTCTCTCTCTCTCTCTCTCTCTCTCTCTCTCTCTCTCTCTCTCTGTAAAAATGAACCAACAGAAGGTCATGTGAGGACACAGTGAGAAGCAGCTAACTGTAAGCCAGGAAAAGGGCCCTCACCAGACAACAAATAAGCTGGAACCTTTGTCTTGGACTTTGAAGTCTTCATAACTGGTGAGAATACTAATTGATTATTGTTTAAGTCATGTAGTTTATGATATTTTGTTATGGTAGCCCAGGAAGGCTAATCCGATTCTCTATGATAGACCTTCCGTATCTTCAGGTTGTACATTCATGAATTCAGCTAACTACCAATAGAAAATACTCAGAAGAAAATAATTCTAGAAAGTTCCAAAACCTTGAATTTGCCACATGCTTAGCACTAGACTGAATCCATGTAAATGAAGTGACATGAAGGTCCACCTCCTGGAGTCTCCCATGTCTCAGGTCCTCAGTCTCTCCAGCACTGGTCGAGTGTTGTTGGCCTCACTTCTCATTTGTTCACCACTTGTGTGATGTGCACACTTCATTTCTGTGAAAATATGGCTCCTAAAATTCACAATCCCCCACAAAGAGGCTCCTAAAAGGCAATTGCTCGAAGGCTAAGCAGAATGTAAAGGGCTATCCTTCAATAAAGTAAAAATCTTAGACCTTTTGAAAAGTAGCCTGACAAGAGTGGCTTCTGGACTGAACGTGTATTGACACTTTTCTTGTCATTATTCCCTAAATAATGCAGTATAACAGTTATATTCATAGTATTTGCATTATGTTTGGTATTAAGTAATCTAGAGAGGATTTAAGTCTGTAGAAGGGTATGCATAGGTTATATACAAATACTATGCCTTTCTATATAAGCAACTTGAACACTCATAGATTTGGTAACTGTGTGGGGTCATGGAACAAACTCCCTGCAGATACCAAAGGACAACTAACTATACATTGTGTTTCACAGAAGAGAGTCAGAAGTCTTAACTGCCTCTAACTAGTTGTGACCTTGAGCTGTTTATCATCCCATTTTGGCTAATGTCAAAATGTGAGGTTCATACTAGGAGATCTCTCACGTTCCTTGCAGCATAAGCATTTGGTGATTCTAGAACAATATGAATCAGCACTCTTTCATAATCTAGAGCTTCATGTCAAAACATTTTTCATATTCTCAGAACTCAAAGTAGACATCTGCTTAACAGATTTTTTTCTAACAGCTTTTTCCTTTCCCAATCTGATTTCTTTTACAAGTGCATTACTGTAGGAGAAGAGAAAGCATTTGTTGTGCAACCATTTAAAATGTATCTTGCCTGCAGACTTCAGTTTTACCAGTACACACTTCTAGGTACGCAGTCACTGAAAAGCAGAGAACGAGACATCTTCCTCAGAGACAGCCAACCTATGTACAAACAAGGTCACTTACAGAGCATGCTCATTAGGCGAACCTGAACTAATAGAAAGATGTACTGCCCAGCCTCATTGGACTGTCAGGAGCCAGCTGTTCTCTCACCCCTCCAGGTAGCTACTTTTAGCTCCCTTTGCTCATGAAATTAACCCAACTCAAGCACTTGGTCTCCTCCTATTTAAGCTCAAATTTTATATCTTTTGCATCATCAGTGAAAAACATCAATTAAGGAAATCAAAATAAATTTTAATTTGGGTCAGAAGAAAGTTTTAAAAATGTATGAAAAATCACCTTTAATTCAGAGGACATGAGAACCCTTTGAAGTAAACATAGTAAATTTAAGAGCCCTTGGATTCAGTTCTATGAAAACTAACCAAGTGTTGATTCTTCCTCATTGTAACTCTGACTGTGTGCAAGTTCCTGGACAACCCCAGGTCCAGTTTCCTTACCTGTGAAGTGAAGGGCAGTCTCAGAGGTCTCTCATGACAGGTCTGTAAGTCTAACTCAGGTTCTGCCTCCTGGCAGGAGAGGCTCATTCCACACTATGCATCACAGAGCCTTAGTGCAACATGTTTCACCTGGATTCAGACTATGCAGAGTTCCCCATGGATTTACCCATGTTCTTAGAGTAAAAACCCTTCACTTATAAAAGAGGTAGTACTGGTGAATGGTGAGAAATAGACAATCTGGACTCAGGGAGTCTGGGGATCAAGTTTGACTTTACTGTTTAATTTCCATAGACTTTGGACAAGTCAGTTAACTCCTCTGAGCCTTGGTTTCCCTATCTGTGGAGATAATAGTAACCAACTCTCACAGATATAAGAGTTCATTATGTTAATGTATGCAAATATTAGCATTGGCATATTACTAATAGGAGATAGAGCTCTTATATAGAAGCATATAAGAGCTCATTATTATTTATTTAGATAACACATTGAGTTCTATGTGCTAAGAACCAAATAAAGCCCTTCACATCTATTATCTCCCTTTTGCATATAATGTAACTTAGGCTTGGGAAGATTGCTTATGTTCCCACACAATGGAAGAAAAGGGAACACAGCCCTGGCCATCAGATTCCAGAGTCTACGGTCTTATTCAATATGCTGTAGGGGGATGAGACGCATGATTATGAGCCTGCAGGGGTGAGTCAGATGGGTCAGGGAGAACACAAGGGGGAGTGACAGGCTGGATCTGTGTGATGCTGAGCAAGGCAGAGTCAATGAAGTGCCAAGAACACAACCATGTAAATGTCACTGGGCATTTTCTCGGCTCCTCAGGCCAGGGTGTTCAGGACAAGCCTTATGTGTGATGCTATTAAAAGTGCTGGATAATGTCCTCTAACCAAGACGCCTCCTTCACCAATACCTGAAATTTCACCATCAGCCAGCCATTACTTTGCTCTTTCTCCTGAAAAGAAAAATGATCCTGGGCAACGTAACCCATTAAAGCCCTGACATTCTTACATCATTTGGTTTCACAGCTTCTCTGAAAGCAGTAGTTAGCTGGAAGGATCTCAATGCCATGGAGATGATGAGTTGCAAAGCAGAGCAGTGCATTTAAGGTGGAACTTATCAATTCCACAACACAGCTGGGGACCAAGTGCGTCACCTTGATCACCTCTCAATCATTTACAAACACCCTCCAACAATGTCTTAAATCTATTATTTAAAATCCTCACAGTACTTGTTGTCAAGAGGACCCCTGCCAGGGAAGGGGATGGGCAAGGAATGCAAGCACATTCCAGGAGACCATGAGGGTAAGGATTTAAATGAATAAAGTAGAAAGGAAAAGTTCACAAAGTACCTGAGTGGAAGCCACCCTCTGCTATCTCCCTTCATCTGGATGCACTATCATTTCCCAATCTCTGTGAACTCATATGATACATAATTTAGTTGATAGCTCAATGTCCAGTTTTTTATTTTTGAATTAAATCATCATTAGTTTTCACCAATAAAAATAGACATTATTTCTCAAATACTCAAGATTAGGAATCAAACATTTTCAGACAAGTGTGGACCGTGGCATTGCAATGCAGTGTGAAATGATTATTCAACTAGATCTCCTCTGAGGTTCCTTCCAATTCCAAGAGTTTCAAATTGACAAACCACACAGGTATCCTTGATTTAGCTCTTCCCATGACACCTTGCCAAGCTCTGTGAATGCCAAATTACAGCCTCCAATATCTCTGATTGTTACAAAGGAAGAATGGCAGAAATGGAGAAACTCAAATAAGTCATTCTCTAGTCTGATTTTTTCTATCACAACAGGGCACACAAAGAACATTAAATCTGCTATGGTTTGGCTACGGTTTGAATGTGCTGCCCAAGAATTATGTATTAGAGTTTGATTCCATTGTAAGGTATTTCAGGGTATTAAAGGGTGGAAAATTACTCCAACTATGGTGATTAGATGATCTTTAGGGGGTGATTAGGATGAGATATAGTCATTAGAGTAGAGTCCTCATGATTGGATTCTAATGGTTTTAGAAGAAAGAGAGAATGACCAGCATATACACAGGTACTCTCTCTGTCTCTTGGCATAGTATACCTTGTACCACCTCAGGGCTCTGCTAACAAGAAGTAAATCACTGCAGGCAGCCCCTTGATCTTAGACCTTCAGAACCAGGAGCCAAAACAAACCTCTTTTCTTATAAAGCTATCCAGCTTCAGGTATTTTGTTATACATAAAATGGGCTAATACAGAAAAATACTGTGAATCAACATGATTTCTTTGTTGTTCAGTGTCTTTGAGCATACACATACCAAGCAGAGATAGCCTTTGGAGGCCAACAATTTAATGGAAAAGAGCTTATATCCTAAACTCTACAAGAGACAGACCTGCAAAGGAATGATTACAGATATGCACAAGGTGCTTAAGTTCAGGACAGAAGAGGAACTGTCCACACCCTGTGGGAAGAATAATTTCTCAAGAAAAGAGCATCTTTGTTAGATCTTTAAGAAGTGTGGCCCTTTTATTAAGAAGGATCAGTGAAAACAGACATCAAAACTAAATCTTCACCATAAGTCTGTTCCCTGGACATACTCTAAAATGGGTATAATTACTGATATTTACAAATTAAAAAAATAAATAAATAAAAGTAGAGAACTAAACAGTAAAACAGTATATGAAAATTCCAAATGTTATACACACACACACCTACCTGTGCATGTGATACATGAAAAAGATTGGTTTTAAATGGAACTTAATTTGAATATATTTTACATGCTCATTAATGATAAAATCACTTTATTTTATTATACTTGGTCTCCCTTAATTTACCATCTCCTTAGTGGTTTTAGCATCTCTCCATTAACATTAATTTCTTCTAAGTCTCCATTGTCTCTCTTGTTGAACTATTGCAACATCCTCAACATGGTCTCCCCTTATTTCTTTTTCCTCTCCAATCCATCTCCAAACAAGAAACCATATTTATCTTAAATAAAATCGAACCAATTCACTCACTACTCAGATACCCTTAGTGGTTTCCCCTAACAAGATAAAACCTGAAAGCCCTTTCCTGACTTCAAACGACCCCGGGACCTCCAGTCTCCCTGCCTTGCCACTTTGTTAGCCCACTTTCACAGCCACATTGGACTTCATTTTCAAATGTGGTAAGTTCATTCTTTGTTCGGAGACTTCACTCACTGGCTTCCCTCTGTCTTTTCCAGGCTTCCTGCTCTTCAGCACCTAGGTTTCAGCTTCTCATCCCTGCCTCCTGCTCATGTAGATCTCTTCCCTGATCACCCTATATAAAGTGACCCAACCTTGGCTCCACTTCCACATTATTCATACCCTTTATAGCACTATGGCTACATATGGATAAACATATAACCATATGCTTATTAGTGTCACTATTTACTTAATTCCTATAAAATTCACTAATGTGTGCTCTTGCTAAAGGTAAGGGCTTTGTATGTATCATCTTTGTCCATTACCGTCAGCACAGTTCCTAGGCAGTGTATCAATTCAATGATCCTTAATGAATGGTTAAATTCACTCGCAAATTATTGTTGACCATTTCAAGCAACAAATATATCATTATACAAACTTTTTGTCCCAGTGGAGTGTGATTATATAGTTATCCCTCCTTATCATGGATAATAGGTTCCAAGACTCCCACGGACAGCAAAATCTTAGGTGGTCAAGTCCCTTACATAAAATAATGCAGTATTTGCATATAACTTACAAACATCCTCCTACCTATATTACCTATAATATTATTTTAGTAGATTTTAGTAGATATTATATTACCTATAATATATTTATATATATATATATATATATATATATATATATATATATATAACCTATAATATCTACAATGTAAATCTTATGCAAGTAATTTTTCTACTACATTGCCTGGGAATAATGATAAGCAAAAATGGTGTACATGTTTAGTACAGTGATAATTTTTAAATATTTTTAATCTGAGGTTGATTGAATCCAAGGATGTGGAACGCATGGATATGGAAGGCCAACTGAATTAAATTTTGGAAAATTCTGTATCACTACCTTTTCACAGTTTCTGCAAGTAGCAATGTACATGTGTGCATTTTCTTCATTTTATTAAAAAATAGATAAATATATAATATAAATAAAATAAATAATATTAAAATCTAAGAGATCATTTTATCCATAACCCTCATTATATAGCTGAGGGCCAGAAAAACAAAGATGTGTGCCCAAGATCACAAAGGAAGTTAGTACTACACTGAAACCCAGAGATACCACCTTTTCAATGCATTGTATTGCCACATAAAACCTTCCAGTTACCAGAGTTTGACATAAAGAGATGCAGCAGGAAAAAAAAAAAAACAGTCTTGAAACCTGCCTTGAATTATAAAATTTTGGAACCAGGCAGACAAATTCATCTTCAGTTACTGCTCATTAAAAGAATCAGTAAAATATGGACCATTCATTCTCTCAGTGCCCAAGTCTTAGCTGATTAGATAGGCACTTACAAAATTAGACAGCGTTTAACTCTCCTAATTCCTGAAACATCATGCCATGGTTTAACAGTTATTGTGCAGCAGCTTTCTTCCAGGGAGAGAGGAAAAAATAGGACTTGGAGGAAACAGAACCTGCTAGGATCTTCCAATTTACTATTGGTAGGTGGACCAGAAAAGCAGTGAGAACTTCATCTGTGATCGACAGTGGCTAATGTGCTAATTCCACTCTAAGAAGAATTACTTAACAAAGACAGCTGAACACCCACACGGTGGATAACTTTTTGTGCATATATTTACCTCCCTCTTGAAATTGCAAGGAACTTCAGCAAGGAGCTAGTCCAACAACTGATTGTATCATTCTGCACCACAGTGCCAGAGCCCAGCTTCTTGCTTCCTAATCTTGGATTTCTCAGACATTATTTGCCTCATTCCTTAGATTTAGTTACCTCTTTTTTCTAGATTTTTCATGGTAAAACTAATATTCATTTAATATATAAAATAAAATTCTCTGCATTTTACCTTTTAACACCATATAACTTTATTATTAATAAAATACAGTGAGAGGAGAATTCCTTGCAGGGAAGAAATAGCATATCACCGAGTTTCCTTGAAATCTTAGCATAGTATTGGGGTCTACCTACCATGGCACCTCAGGTGGTAATGTTAAATTTTAAAAACATAAAATCAAACTAGTTAATTCTCAACTGACCACCATGTACTTGTCATGGCTGACATCTACCACCTACTTTCCTTAAAAATTTTATTTCATTCTTTCAGGAAATACATGAAGGTTATAACTTATTAGTGTATTGATTGAGAGACTTCTTCACAAAATTATTTGTTTTTTTCCTTAGGAAAAATCGTAAGACAGAAATAAGGGAAAGAGGGAAATTTTAATCCTAGAGCCTCAGAAAACAGTAGGAATATGAGCAAACATTTGTAAACCAAGTCTCAAGATCTTGAGCTATAGCACTGTGAGTTGAAACCCTACTTGTGGTAGAGTTTTTCATGACTCCAGTTGTCCACTAATCTTAATTACACACTGGAGCACTAGACTGAGAATTGACACTTGGCCTTTCTCTTCCTATAACAGCTTCTCTACACTCAAAACTCCTGATATCATATAGTGTGATGACAAAAGTGTCTAGATTGCAAATAGATGCCTGCGCTATGAGTGATAATTTTATTCTAGCTAGAAAACCAGAACCAAAATCAAAACCAAACCAAACAAACAACAAAAAGCAAAACTAAACAGAACTCATGACCTGTTATCTCAGGTGCCACTGAATGATCTAGCTTACCTAAGAAATCAGTCTGTGGCTTGGCTCAAGATGCACTAGAAGCCACAAAGTTGCCATCTTCCCAAGTTATTCTGCACAGCCACTCTCCACGAACTACAGCAATGCCTTCAAGGGAGATTCTGGTTTTGTCCTGCCCACAAGCTCTTCACAGAAGGTTTCACACAGGACAGAAACTGAGTGGTGTTTTATAGAATAATTGAAATTGATTTTCCAGCCATAAACACACTCACATACACACGTGGGAATCCTTTGTCTTGTTTAATGAAACATGGTACTTCAAGAAGAGGCCATATATTCTGTATAATAGGTCTCTGCTCTTTTGCAACCAATCCCTGTTTGGAGGCTGCCTCCTATGCAATGCAGGCTCCAGGAACATGGGGATGTCACCTTCTGTTCTCTTTTCTGCTCTACCCACAGATTGCTATTTGTTAAATATTAATAGATGAAACAGAAAAATTCCAATAAAAATGCCTAAATGTTTAACCACCAAAATAAATTTAAAATAAATCTTTTACTCTGTCAGTCTTAGGGCCATATAGAGCTACTAGGAAGCTTACATTTATTTGAAAACATCAAGGGGGAAATAGTCTACATGAATATTTATTCTTAAAAGTATTCAGATTTCTGGAGAACACATATAAAGACTCCAGGAGAACAAAGGGGATTTTTGGTCTTAAGTCTAAGGCTTCTTACAACTTTAAAAATACCCTGATTTTATAATGGAAACATAAGGGTGGCCAAGGATGCTGGGATGAAAGATAGAATGATAAGAGAGAACAAAAGTAAAAGGATCCCAAGAAGGTTTATCTTCAGGAATTAACAAACCTCCATTATACTATGATTTATTATATTAATTTTGTAATCAACAAGACACATTTATTGTGTCTGAAATATGAAACATTAATATTTTTGAAAAATTTCCCCAAAATTTTTCTTCAAGAAAGACTTAAGTTTGCATATCAAGCTTATATTTTGTAAATATCAAGAATATTTTTGTAAATGTTCTTGTTTAATCCTGAAATCAATTCTGCTGAAGGATTAGGAGTATACAGACTATAGGAACATGGGTTCAAACCTCTATTCTACCCCTTGTCAGCCATGTTCTGGATGAAACAAAGACTCCAAGCCACATTTCCCTCATCTGTAAAATGGAGATAATAATGCTACTACTTCAGAGTGACGTAGTAAGAAATTAAAATGATGTAATATGAAGTGTAAATCTCATAGCACTTGGTACAAATAAAGTCTCTTGATAAATATCTCCCATTATCATCCTTGTAGCAGATTGTATCTTCTGCAGATGGCCTCTGCAATATACCCCATCCCACATGTTCTTCCTACAATATGATATTATCGTTTCTCCATTGAAAAATAGAGTCTGTTCCTTCCCCTTGAATCATGGTAGACCTGTAACTATGGTCAAAGTGACCCTAAATGACTTCTGCAGCCAAGTTATAAATGCATTGCAACTTTTGCCTGGCCTACTTGTAGTCCTGTTGCACCTATCACTGGTCATGTGAGCCAGATAAACCTCCCACTCCCCACATACACTTACCTCCAGAGCAAGCTCTAGCTATGGATAACAGCACCTGCCTCCCACTGAGCTCCCAGGAATGCCTTTCCAATTACATTCTGGGTTCTTAAGATGGGGGTTTTCTCATTCTGGTGTCCCCTCATCTGGCTACCAGCTTAAACTGCCTTTTTGGACTTCTGATTCTGGATTAATCATGCACTAAAAACATGTCATCGTTGCAGTCATCACCTGAGGCAGAATCTTCAGTACAGCCTAATTTTCCCTACTCTTGCCCTTGCCATTTCTTTCCATGGTAATAAGAACAGTTGCCTCTTCATATTCACAGCTCTGCATTCAAAGATTCAAACAACTTTGGATCAAAAATGTTATAAAACAAAATTTGCATCTATACTGAACATTTACAGAATTTTTCCCTAGTCATTATTCCCCAAACAATACCTATTACAACTATTTGCATAACATTCACATAGTATTACGTAGCATAGGTAATCTAGAGATGAATTGAAATCTGAAGGACAATGTATGTCAGTTGTTTGCAAATACTGTACTGCTTTGTATTATGGACTTGAGCATCCTCAGATTTTGGTATCTTCTGCAAGGGGTCCTGCAACCAACTCCCTTGTGTGACAAGGGATGCCTGACTATAAAACCACATTAAGTAACATAATGTGAAAAGTAACTATGCTTCTGAAATGAAAACTAACATTAACTCCTGAGCCAAGCAATTTAATATGAAGTTTATGAAGCTTTTAGCTTCAGGGCTACTCATATATACAGGCTTCATCCAAAACCTTGAGAGAGGCCCTAGCAACACACTTATGGAAATATCTTTTTATTAAGTGTGCCAGGTACAATATGATTCTTACATTACTTTTTCTTAAAGGTCTTACAAATCAAACCCAACAACCTTGAATCTGCCCCTACTCCTGAGAATAGCATAAATGAAATGGATCATGCATTATAGCTATTCACTTCTATTTCAATAGTAATACTTATTGCATTAGCTAGAAGTCTTAAAACAGTTTAGTAGCAGTAAATTTAAGTTTCTTCAGAGTGATTTTGAAACTTCCTTCAATAGTATAGTTCATCAGAGCTTCTGAAATTAATGAATAAAATTGGAATTCCAACAACCAAACACAGGAGAATCTTTTTCCTCTCCCCTAATGATTACAAATTAAAATGAGAGGGGGGATAGTAGGGGATAGGAAAGGTAGCAGAATACAACAGTCACTAATATGGCATTATGTAAAATTGTGGATGTGTAACTGACGTGATTCTGCAATCTGCATTTGGGGTAAAATTGGGAGTTCATAACCCATGTCAATCTAATGTATGAAATATAATATGTCAAGAGCTTTGTAATGTTGTGAACAACCAATAAAAAAAAAACAAATTAAAATGATACTATACAACTAATGAGATCATTTAGAAGAACATTTAAGCATTTATTTAAAACTTGCCTATAATAAATTAGTTCAAAATGAGATAATTGTTTAGTTTAGAGATGCTCAGGTTCAGTCATTTTAGAAAATGAATTTAGCTTCACTTTGAATCAATAGAATTGGTAAATTTTCTTAACTATATATTGAGCATATTTAAAAATTTTATTTATATCTTTATGAACAAATATGCTTATGCCAAAAACATATCCAACTGTTGCAGTATCTCTTGATGATGAGGTCATGGCTGCTTTTTCTTTCCTTTTTATTTTGCTCTATTTTAAGAATGTTAAATAGTGAATGTGCTTTATATTTGCAACAAATAAAAGATAAACATTCACGGTCAAAAATACCACTCTTCAAGTGTCAGTGATTCAAATATTTGCTTTTAGCTCAGGCTTCATTAAGATGAATTCATTTTGTTCCACAATTTGGGTCAAATTTTGATCCCTCTATTTTAGGAAGCCTCCCTAGGGGTCTATATAAATAGGTCTATATAAATCTGCAAAAATATAAAGCAACAACTTTTCTCTCTCTGACTATAATGGAAATGAATAGGAATTTATCACTTCTTCATAATTAAATGAAGTTTAAAAACAAAACTGTAATAAGAAAACAATCTGAACCTTTAATAAGGAATGCCTTTCCAATTATATTCTGGGTTCTTAAGATGGAGGCTTTCTCATTCTGGTGTCCCCTCATTTGGCTACCAGCTTAAACTGCCTTTTTGGACTTCTGATTCTGCATTAATCATGCACTAAAAACATGTCATTGTTGCAATCATGACCTGAGACAGAATCTTCAGTACAGCCTAATTTTCCCTACTCTTGCCCTTGCCATTTCTTTCCATGGAAATAAGAACAGTTGCCTCTTCATATTCACAGCTCTGCATTCAAAGATTCATACAACATATCCAATGTTGCAGTATCTCTCGATGATGCATCCAAAAAAAAGCCACATATGGTCAGCCAGACCCTGAACCATCTTGGCAGATAGCACCATTGGTTGAGGAAAGCTAAAAAGAGCAATCCCCCCAAAAGGGATTTCTGAGGAATCTCAGTTGACACTTACTAGTACATAGGAACAAGGTCAGTTTTCACCAACTTAGTCTTAAACACCTGGCAGGAGAGTGTAGCCTAAGCACAGTTCTCCATGAACAATAACTGGAAAAACAATGTTGTTGTTGTTTTTTACTGTAACTTAACATGCACACTTGTATCAGCCCTATGAAAACTAAGTAAAGCTGGAGGCTATAGAGGAAAGGTTCTTGTGTGAGACTGCCTCATAATAATGGTCATAAAGGACTTTAGAGTTGCAAGTTTGTCCTAATTTGAGCCTGATCTCATAGACTTATGAATCTTCTTAACCTCCTATGTTCATAAACTTAATCTGTTTTCCACTCATATGATTATGAGTTACTGTCTTCATGGTTTTTAGAAACTGACTGAAATACTAATTGGTTTGTGCTAATTGTTTACAAAAAAAAAGTAATGCTTTACTATCTTGTTTATTGTTGTCTTAGCATGATCCCTGCTCTAGGTATGCCATTTCCAGTCACCTGCTATCTGCCACTGTGGACCCTGAACTGCTCTGATGCTGAATGGTCCATGCCTGCCCACCACAACTTCACCCTTTATCAGCAGGAAGCAGCTTGGAATGAAACAGAAATTCCATAGGAATGGAATGTAGAAATTGACGGTGGGTAAATGTAATAGGGGTCCACTTTATGCTTTGAATATAGTCCTTGCTGCTCTGCCACAGCAACTTAGTTTAAAATGGACATGTTTCTTTCTCTTCCTCTCTCCCTGTTCTTCCCTGATCTCTCCTCCTCCCTAATCTCAGGGGAAACAGGATTCCCTATTTTAGGCAGATTTATCTGTCCTTAAGATAGGAAGGAAGTAATCCAGACTTTGGGGATGGTACCAGAAGATCTCAGAAATGGCGGTATCCCAAATTAACAGAGAACACATGGAATGTATGTAGCCTTTGAATTGCTCTTTAAAAGCCCCCTGTTCCTCCTGATGGGAAGAATCAAAGACTTTGGGACAGGAGTCCCCTGTGTTTCTCCTTTGGTAGCAAAATAATGAACCTTCTTTTTTTTCTTTTCCTCAAAATAAATAAAATAAAATAATGACAGTGAGAAAGAAAAAAAAACAATGAAAGCAAAGGAGAAGATCCATAGGAAGGAGAGGTGGGGGATGAGAGGGAGGAATAGAAGAAGATAGGAGGTAGAGAGAGAGGAGTGGAGGAAGTAATGAAAGAAGGGAGGAAAGAAAGAAGAGAAAATTAGTCCTAGGATCCATATATAAACCATACCCCTATTAAGGCTTCAAAAACACCCAGGAAGTAGAAAGAACAAAAGTCACATGTAATAAGTGAATTAATGTGCCATGCTTTGTGGGCACATTTAATTGCCTGAAGTAAAATATCCATAAAAAAATGAGTGAAGTTGGGCTGGGGCTATGGCTCAGTGGTAAAGCACTTGCCTAGCACATGAGAGGCCCTGGGTTCGATCCTCAGCACCACATGAAAATACAAAAATAAATAAAAAGATATTGTGTCCAACTCCAACTAAAAAATAAGTATTAAAAAAATGAGTGAAGTTAACTGTTTCATAGGTAAAGACGGTAGCAATAGCATAGGTATATTTTTGTCTACTGCTTCCTTCTTAGTGAATATAAGAACAACTTTTAGTCTAATTCCAAGCTCTGTGATTTGGCAAGTGGCAATCCTGAAAAATAAATAAATAAATAAATAAAGGCCACCCTACATCATTCTTAAAGCTAAAACTTACTTGGAGGGACAGCAAGTCGCACCCATGGAAAAACATTATAAAGAATGCTTTAAAGTCAGGTAAATAATGTCATTAGCATCATATAATTAATTCAATTGTACCCACACCACTGAGAGTTTTCTCTTCTTGTTTAAATAATGAGATGGATTTTTTAAAAAATCCTTAGTTCAAGAAGTCTAAACAGTTTTTGTCTCCAGAGTTTTGTGGCCATTCATGTCAACCTGAGGAAATGCATTTCAATTACATTGACAATTACTGATGACCACAAATGAGTTATTAAAAAGATTTGGAGATATTTAGGTTATGAAAATGCTGTTTCATCTCTATGCATGAATATTCTCATTGAACTGTTTTGTTTTCTGCTTTTAATTTCTCTGGAAATGTTTATCATAGTAGAGTCAATCTTTGTACCACAGAAATAGATTCAGTTGATACTTAGATCATGGGAATGAGTGTTGGCAACAATAATACAGTTATAAGCATATACACTGTAATGATCATTGTCTCCAAAAGGACAAGGAAAATAGTTAAATGGTGTATCTGAAGACACTTGGTATTTAATGGATTTAGAGACAATCTCTCCCCAAATCACTACAAACATGTAAAATCCTTTTTGAAATACACAATGAGGAAATTCTTCCTAATAACACTAGTCTTGAACCAAATTGCAAAGGGCAAAGCTTAATATTTTATGTTATTCTACAAAGTCTCCAGTGTTCCACATTTAAATCAATTTTTCCTTTTTATAAGTATGACCTTGGCATCAGTCTGCTGTTTAAAATCACCAATTAAAACTGCCCCAGGCATTTGTTTTTAAATCTGCAAAATGGGAAAAATAATATTGAATTTAAACAGCTATGAAGATATAGAAGAATGTGTGTCGAGCATGTAGCAAAGTTCTCAGCACTGTTCTAAAACTCAAAGCTTATGCAAAAAGAAAAATGGTGAATTTTGTAAAAGAAACTATGCTGATTCCTCAGAAGGAAGAAACTTTCATTGTTGATACTAAAAATTCAGTTTTTCTGATTCATGGTGGATATCTGGACATGTTTATTCATCTTTCCTACTTCTCATGATGCCTCTCAAATAACAGAAGATATTCAAAAATAAGGGTAAATTCATGGTAGCACTAGAAACCTGGGAAACGTGCAGGTTACAGAGCAGAAAGAACATTGGGGAATGTGTGGGGGATGAGGCGGATGAGATCAGATTGATGGTAAAATCTGATAGAGGTGAATCTGTCACACTGAAAGGATATGAGGAAAGACCAATGAAGAAGTGAGAGTTCCTCTCAGAATCCAAAAAAAAAAACAATAAGGGCCAAGGCAGCAGGGGCTGGAGGCACAACTGGGTAGGGGAGCTGCTGTATTGCTGGCTAAACCATGAGCCTCCAGACTAGAGCTCTCTGAATACGATGGGGAATCAGCCACAGGAAATTTACACAAGGGGCAAAGGACAGAGAATACTTCCCTGATGCTCCCAGAAATGAACAGTCTGCATAACTGAAAAGAAATATCTACCTGGTCACAAACACATCCCCTGTCTCCTCACAAAGCTCTTTTAAACAGAACCCAAATGCATTGATTGAGAGAATTGTTGTGCTCGTTTTTTTTTTTTTTGTTTTTTTTTTTGTTGTTGTTGTTGTTTGTTTGTTTGTTTTGGGAGACCATCTCTAACTATCTTTACTCACCAATCTCAACTCTCAATTAGAAATGCAAATACACTTCAAAAAAATCCCACAACGTGAAAACGGACATTAGACCAACCAAGGAACTAATACCTGAGGAGGCAAAAGTAACATAAGAAATCACAGAGAAACTTTAAAATAAATACAATTAGACTCCTTAAAGATTCGTAAAGATGTCCCATCCACAAAAATTAATGAGATTCCTATAAAAGAAAAAAGCAATTTGAAATCTTGAAATGATAACTAAGGTTGTTTAAATGAGAATTCGAAAGGAACACGAATATGAGATTCTTAGTCTTAGTGCTGAATTAGTGAAATTGAAGATTGTGCTGAGAAATTTCCCACTGTTCAATGTAACCGAACAAAACGTGAGAATTACAAGAGAAAAGCAATGACAGAACAGATTAAGAAGATCTAATGTCACCAATAAGAGAAAATTAGAAATATAAATGATAAAGAAAATTAAAGAAGAAAATTCATGAGAACAGATCAAAGGTTATGGAGGCTACAGACATTGAATGAGTGTTGAAGAGAAATACTTTTATATAAACATATTCTTTAGTAGAAATGAAAAAGAAGAATGCCAAAACTGTTTTGAAATGGGGAATAAATAAAATGTAACCAATTTGATCCAAAAGTAAACAAAACAAGAAATCATCAAATAAAATGACAGAATAATATGTAATATAAAAGTGATCATAATAATAATAAATAAATTAGATACCTTTGTTTAAAAAAAATTAGACTGAATTTGCAAATATCCAGCTACATGCAACTTACAAAATGAAACAACAGCAAAAGTGTAAATGAAATGTCACAGAAATATATTCTCTAGGCAACAAAGATTTTTTAAAGCAATATGTTAATAAAATGTAAGTTTATACCAAAATAATTATATGGCAAAGAGAAATATTCACATTTTATATTTCTCTTTGAAATACAAAAGAGGATATAATTAACAGGATTTCTATTCCAAATCCAATGTCATAAAAATATTACTGAAGAAGCATTCAACTAAAGAAACTTAAAAAAAAGTAAAATTAATTGAAGGAAAATTTAAAAAGAAATTAATAAGTAAAATAATGGAATTAATAAAATAGAAAAAAGAACAAACTGAACACAACAAAATAAAAAATAAAACCAAGAAAAGACTTCTTTTTAATATATGGGAGCTTTAACCCAGGGGTGTTTTGCCACTGAGCCACATTCCCAGCCCTTTTTATTTTTAATTTTGACACAAGTCCCTGCTAAATTGTTTAGGGCCTTCAAAAGTTGCTGAGGCTGGCTTCAAATTTGCAATCCAGAGTCACTGGTGTTCCAGGCACTCACCACAACACCCAGCAACAGAAGATGTTTTTAAAAACAGACAAAGTGGGTCAAAGAGACTTGGTCAAAGAGAGAAAATAGCATGAGTAAATCATTTTGGAAATAAATTAGGAGTATATAGGGATATAGTGATAGATACAGTGAATTATTTAAAAATTAGGTAAAAGCTTAAGCAAAATACAAAAATCTATATGAAATGAAATGGAAAATAATAAAAATTTTCACACTGACATAACTAGACTTAAATTTTTTTCATAGATCAGAAGAAATTGCACAAAGTTTATTTATCCTCCCTCCCACAAATTTACTATCCACAAATGGCCTTAAGATAAACTTTATCAAACCTACAAGCTTCAAACAATAGCAAGAAATGAAAGTTCGTGATTTATTTGAAATAATAAATAAGGAAAAACATACAAAATTGATAACAGAACTGAAAAACATAAAATATACATTAAAACAAAATAGACTATAGGTGTTTATTTCTTAGGAAAAACAGACATAAAATTTCTTTGTAGCACATATAAGAAAAATTAGAAGAATATTAATTTATTTAATTACCAAACAGGGCTTATTCTAGAATGACAATGATCATTCAACACTAGAAAATTTATGAATATGATGAATGTTTTAATTACATGATCATCTGGCTATAAAGAAAAACCTTCAATAAAATTTAAGACATTTTTCAGTTTTAAAAACTAAGTTAAAGATAGTTGAAATCCCCCTTAAGTTGATGAATTATGTCTATCAAATATACACATATTGAGGTTAAACAGTGAACATACTTTTAAAAAGCATGTTAAAAACTCTATTATTAATATAATCATGCAGCATTGCACATAAACAATGTAATAAGACAAGAAAAATGGTGAATTGTTCATTAATTATTAAATGGAAAGCATCAAAAAGTCATTTTTTAAACTTTATGTCTGTGTGCCAACTAGTGCATACATGTAAAAAAAACTGTGACTATTATCACTATATTAATATGAGAAAATGGAGCCACAAAAGTTAGATAATGTGCCTAAAGTCACATAGCCAGTACTTTAAAATCAAGGAGTTGAGAAATTACTGCTTTCTCTCCCAAATAGTAATTGTCTCTATCATGTTTTTGACCAGAATTATACACTTGGTACCTGAACTGCAGATTTTCTAGGTTGTTTGAAGGAATTTTCATATGTTTTAGTCATTACTTAGACAATTGATAAAGCTGATACAGCTTTTTAAGGAAAAATTTAAAAACCTACAATATCCACTTATTGGAATGATGACTTGACAACAAACTTGAACACCAAGTTTCTGATCTAAAGCATCTTGTTATTTCTGTATTTTCCCAACCCTTAAAATGGAGATGGCGATGCAAACTTTTCAGACTTAGCACAAGGATTAAATAAAAATATCGTGATTTATATAGTTTACTTGTTGGATGCATAAGTGAATAATTTCATCACATCAACAAATCTTGATTTCTTCTTTCCTAGCCAGTTTGATATTTGTAACACTAGAGTAATATTATTTAAGAATAAGCATATTTTACTTACAATAATATTGTCACCATTTTTTTATGCCAATTAACCAAGATTTTGAGGGCCACATTGTGGTTCATTGAGTAGAAGCATCTTAATTTACATAAGCATATCACAATTATTATTTATTTATTTGGGTTGTTATTTTGCCTTTATAATTATACATAATAGCTCAATGCATTTGTGTTATAATTTGCCCCAAAATTTCTATTATTCCCTAAGAAAACAAAATTCCTGAAAAAACATTAAAATACATTTTATTTTTTAAAATGAATGCCATATTGCTTTTCAATTATTGGAAAAGCAATCATACTAGCAACATACTAGAATCTCCACTTGACTCTTTACCAACTTTGAGCACTCATCATATAAATTTCTTTTGCTAGCTTAAGAGACTTTAAACAATCATTGTTATACTGAAACCTCAAACAATGTTCTGCCAGTATAGTTGTTTTCAATAAATAAGATGGTCCTTTCCAAATTCTTGAGGTAGAAAAATTAATCAGCAGAGTCCACAGGTCAAAGAATTAAATATACACCTCTACCCCTCTCCTTTCAGTTTCAACATGTTATCAAGAAATGTAATCATTATTTAAGAAGAGAATTCAGAAGTGCATAGATTAATTATAGATGTATGGCAAGAAACCATGTTCAACACATTGGTTTTTGGTGCAGAGAAAAGCATATATCCCAAATCAGCTCTCACTCATTATTATGAGAAATGGCTGTAGGCTAATAATTTGTTAAAATCTATTACAGTCAACCTGAGAGACATGAATAATTGTTTTTATTTTCATAAAACCTTATTCTGAAACATAGAATTTCATTGTCATTCATTAGCTTTGCTGAAAATTTTTGGAAAGAAAAACTGTCCATATTCTAGATATTAAAATATCACTAGCATTGTACACTGTGACCTCAGTAAAAAGCTCCAAAGAAAACTTACTGTGCTGCACTAAACAGATTTTAAAGGAAAGGAAATTAAGCTATCCTCATTAGCATTCTCCCTTTTGAAGTCTTCATCTTTAAAATAAGGAGTATATAGGCTTTCTTCTGGAGGGTCTGAATTATACAGCATAAATGCTGCTGTGTATTTAGCTTAGATAAGGCATTACTAGTACTCTATCCTTTTCTGCAGCATGTCAAATTCAAGGGCTCAGAAGTTAAATATAGTTTAATTGTCACAAGTGAAATATCATAAGGTTTTAAGTTTCAGGAGGAAGTTATCAAACAACAATATTAATCCAGTGTCTCAAAATATTCTATTCCAATTACCATGTATTTGTCGAATACCTGAACAAGGTTTTGGTGATGTGGAGGAGACAGCACTACCTGGTAGGATCTGTTCCCTCTAGAAGTTTCCAGTTCAGTTAGAATATAAACCATTAAAACACATTTAAAACAATTAAAGACGGAGCATATCAAAGGAGTAAGAGCACTTTCGATTTAATGTTTGATGCTTTCTTGCTATTGGACTTAATTTGATGTTTTTGTTAAAAAGAAATATGGAGTTTGAAGACTTAAGAGGAGGAGAATATCATGAAATAATGAACTGCTTTAACTTACTAAAGTTTTACCCTTTCTGTTGATTGTTTCCAAAGTGAGCTAGATGGCTAAAAATTAAACAAATGTTTTTAAGTAAGTGATAGTGCACCTGTTCATCCTCTGAAGGTGACCTTCTATGAAGGAAATGAGAAGAATCAACAAAAAAAGCCACCAATTCAGAGGACTACCAAATTGGCTCAGTTTTGTAGTTGCATAAAACCCAAGAAGAATCCTAATGCTAAACAGCAGAGAATTTAAAAACCCCGCCATGTCCCTAAGTGAGTGATCTGAATGTGAATATACAAAGAAAAAATATAAAAATCTTTCCACTTCTTAAACATAGAAACAGTGACAAATGGCTCTTGGGAAACTGCCATTCAGGAAGAACCTTTACCAAGGAAGCCTAGATAGAAGGGCCTCTATCTTGATCACTTTTCTGTCACAAAGAAAAAGAATACATGCTCCGAAGCACAGAAAAATTCAGACGTTTGGCATTTCCAAAAAGAAACAAACTTTCAAGGTCTAAGTAACTGTATGGATCTCAATAAAGAACTCAGTAGTTCTGCTTATCTGAAAAGCAGATAGTGCAGCAAAGTAAAAGAAAAAGAACTTTTCTGAAAATTTTCTTTTTCCAAAATGCTAAGTGGATTCTTCATCCCTTATATTCATGTAGTTTTTATTTTATTTTATTTTATTTGGATAATTACACAAAATTCGGTGTTTTCCAAAATGGCAATTAAATACAGATTGAGCTGAGAAATATGCACACTTATACACCCCTCTGTGTGCTCCTTGCTATTACAGAGCTCATCAGATAGCCTCGTGTGTATAAGGCAATAAGACGCAGCCAGAAGTGGTGGCTCAGCCGCATTACTCAGAACAGCAAGTCATCTACTTGGAAAGGGCTATTGTCAAGTGGCACCTCAGGATGACACCCACATCCAACAAACATTATCAAGCCATCATTGTCATACTGCCACATTGTGTAGGAAGCACAATAGCAGGCATATGGGCCCTGCATTTGAAGAGCCTCTAGTGTAGTTATGACAACAAAATGTATACATGAAAACAAGGGTGCTGAGCTACCAGGCATTGCACTAAGTACTGTTCTGTGTTAATCCATTCTGCACCTCCAACAGCAAAGGAACATTACTGTCCTCTCCATTAACTTCCTACAGCAATTAAACAAAACCCAGACTCCTTACTACTGCGTACAATCTACAATCCCCCCATGAGCAGCCTTTACCGCCACCTATGTGACCACAACGCTTGCACACTGGCCTTTTTCTGTTCTGTAATAAGCTGAGTTATCCAGAACCCAAGCCAAGACAGTTCCTCCTCAGGTCTTTGCAGGTGGCATACATTATGCGACTCACACATCATTCAGTAAAGCATCCTCTTTCTCACAGACCTTCCGTGACCATCCTGTCTGATGTGGAACTTTCCTGCAACAGATACTGCATCATACGGTAATATTTATAAAATAATTGAATACTTGCTTTCATCTTTTGATTTGTTTTTCTTATCTGTCTCCCTTACACTCTTTGTGCCTGGCTCACTACTATGCACACTTGGAATATAGTGGGCATTCAACAAATATTTTCAACTAAATTAATGAATCCTCACTTTGCAGATTAATTAACAGGGACCCAAAGTTATAAAAGCTAGTAAGTAGCAATCAAAACTTGAAGTTAAATCCAGGGAGTTCCAAAGTGTATTTTCCCCCATATCTCTAAATATCAGAGTCATATAACCACACAAAAGAGTATTTAAGTAAACACAAAATAAATGGAATAAATATCAAATATTTATAGAAAAATAACTCTACACTGGCTTTTTCAGGCACAGCTTTTAGGAAGGAGGTGGACTCAAACTGAGCTGCCTCATGGTTGGTTAAAAGAAGAAACTTGGTGAACACAAAAAATGGCTAAGAATGATAGTGAAGCTGTACTGGTGAAGCTGAGCAAAGTACGCAGAATTTTGAATCATTATGCACAAATTTCAGCATGCTGTTCATCACCTAGGTGATTTTGCAATCGCATAACTCCTCTGATTCTCAATTTCCATATCTGTAAAGTTTGTTCTACCTATTTCACAATGACAATGTGAAGCCTAATGGATATATTCATATGTATATGAATATGTGTATACATATATATGTATAAATACTAAAATGTATATGAAAGCACTTTGGAAAATGTAAATCTCTTTGAAAGTCAAAGACATCTTCAACCAAAAATGCACGAAATGATTAGAACTAGATAGCAGAAAAACTAGATAGCATAGTGAACAATTTCATAAGTGAGAAACTTATGATTAATAGCCAACAACTAGAAAAACACGAGAAAGACTGATAGAGATAAGCATCCCCACAGGTTATTAAATGGTCACTCAAATCACCTGAAGTCTTCATTTGAAAATGAGGTCCTCAGATGAGAAGGATGGCAAAGGTGCTTCCTAAATTTTACGGATAGACCTGAAGTATCCATTCTCAAAGCCTCGGTCACATGCACAAACATACTGTTCTGTGACACAAATGAAATTGAGAGGTGATTAAAGGAGGCAGAAATCAACAACACACCACGGAGAGGGAGAGGGACTGTGTAAGTTCCCAGAAGAGCTCAGAATTTCTGAGCCAACTGCAATTCTATGACAGGCTCCCAGGCAGGGAGGCCCAGGAAGAACAGACACCTTAGTCCAGAACAAACCATAGCACCTGGGAAGGCTCTAGGGGGTCTCAGCACAGCCAGGCCCTGGGGCTGTTTTAATGCCTGGAAGCACTGAATACAGGTAAGTAAGTGAATATTAAAAGCCAGAAAAAAAAAAGCTTACAGCACAGAAACAGCAGCAAATCATGAGTTTAAGCAAGCATACTATGCCTTTTTTCACTAAGCATATATGTGTTTTGTCTGAATGTTTCTATTTAGTCTATACATTACTCCCTTAACATATTTCCACATTTTGTCTTATATCAAATAGTAACTCTATTTACATAAATATTCATAGAAACAACATTCAAGAAGGTATCAAAAGCTTTTCAACCTCTGAAGAAGAGTAACAGAGGTGTGATAGAACGCCATCCTCCTGATGACAGGCACACAGCACTGCAGGAACAGTGTCAGGGGAAACCTTGCAATTCAGCCTCCTGGAGTGAAGGCGCAACAGAGGACCACAGAGGCCAGAAAAGAAGGAGGCACATATGGTCACATTTTCACATGCTGCCCAGAGGTCAAAAAGCAAGTGAGCTACCCTTGGAAACATAGACCCAATAAAGCAGCAAGAGAGGAAGCATTTGTCATTTTTCCCCCAACTAATAATTACTGAAAATTTGCTCTGTGATATCACCAGGCTAGGTAGGTACATTGAGGAGCACAAAACTGACCCAACCTCATGATCTGCCTTCAAGGCATCTCCAGTGTTATAAAGGTGTTTGTTCTTCTATATATAAGGAAGGATACCACAAGGTCAACTAGATCTGAGTGAGTTGAGAATTATAAAGGATGAAAGTGGCTCTGTGAAGTGAAAAACTAAAAGATTCCATTAACAATCTTTCACTGGGAAGGTTGATGGCTTGATGGCTATAAAGATCTGCAGGCTGCCTAAATGCAAAGCTTCCTCATTTGAGGGAGGCAGCCCTGACAACACAGAATCAGTGGTTAAAAAAAAAAAAATCCTCACAAGAACTAGATTGGTAAGTTTTGCTCTGCTTTATATGGTATGTCACAGGGGACACTTTTGTAAAGAGGGTAATTTTCCTATAAGAAGAATAAGGGCAGACTATGAATAAACTCCCTGAAGACTAAGATTTGGATGAGAAGTTCAACCCAGGTTGCCACCTCAGGAGCCAGGCTTTCACTTCCTCTGGTCTTCGGTGAGGACAAAAGCCCTCCTCATCCACAATAACATCGAAGGGTCTGTAACAGACAACACAGCTGCGCTCATCTTGTAATGGAAGCTGACAAGATTGTGAAGCTGACCTTCTCTCTCAGAACTTAGACTTGCATCATGCTTTCTATGTAAAGAGAACTCCCATTAATCAAGTCACTTTCCAATGACATTCTACAAAAGACACGAGTCCTCTGTCAATAAATGTTGTCCCCCCATGACGGAATGAAAATAATAGTCAGTCATGTATTCTATCTTTAAACACTATGACTTGGAAGAAAACAATTTCCAAATGCAGAACATTTCATAGTGATACGAACCAACTCCTGTTATAAGAAAGTCCTGGAAGCCGTTTAAAATCTTTCATAGCAAAATGATTTGGACTAGGAGACTCAAGTTGAACAATCCTAATGTGAAAACCTGAAAGCTAAATGGTTTCCCAACCTGAAGCTTATTGAGCTTCACACTAAAAAAATTCCAAAAATTCCACACCCGATCTCATAAGACAGGTCACAGTCAAAATTTAGGTACACTAAAAGTATTGTGTAAAATTACATTCAGTTTACATTTAGAGTAGACATGAAACATAAAGGAATTTCATGTTTGGACTTGGGTCCCAAACCAAAGACATCTTATTACATACATGAAAACATTCCAAAATTCCAAAATATCCAAAATCCAAATGCTTCTGGTCCAAAGCATTTTGGATAAGAGATTCTCAATGTGGATTGCTCAGTGGTGCTATGGTGGAGTTATCCCCACACTGGAGGCTTTAATTAGGCTTTCCAAAATCTTCATGACCTGGAGACTGACATTTAGTCCCCAAGGAATCAGTCCCAATCTGTCAAATAAGCAAGTTGTTCGAGTTATTTTAAAAATCTCCTGTTATTCTTAGCATTCCTTGACTCTAAAGGGAAGACATTTAGTGTGGAATGCAAAATTCTGATTTTTATAAAGTTAAATATGTTGTATTTTGCTGTGTCAAAATATCACAAAATTCAAATACTGTATTATAACTAAAAGATAGTAATATACCCAAGATTCCAGTCTCTTGAAGGTAAATGGTTGGCAACAAGGGTTTGAACTGTCTGTCCATATATAAAATTTACTCATTTTGTTTTTCAAGTAGTCCCTTTTATGACTCCAAGTTTATAAGAATCTTCATTACATTTATTATTAAGTAACAAGGAGGAGCAAAGCTTTCAAAAGCCTGATTTAAAAAGGGCATTTGCTTGCCACCATGAGTTTTAACCAGTGATAACAAACAACATTTTGATTGGCTGCTCATAACTTTCTCCTGTCTCCTTGTATGCAAGGTTTATGCTTTAGCAGTATTACTAGTTTAAAGGTTACTTACTCCAAAACATCAGGCTATCTCTGTCTATTCCCCATCAATATGCAAAACAGATAACCCCCATTTCCAGATTTTATCTTTTTAATTCCACAACCCAGAAAGCTCAGGCTTTCCTCACCCACCCATCACTTCACTGAAACTACTCAGCAAAAGCCACCATGATTCTGGATTCAATCATTCAAATTGCTTATTTTCTTTATCCTACTTATTGTGAAATGTAGATTATATCACAGAAAATCTCAAAAATCAGAAATGTATAGCCAAAAGTTTTATCCCCAAGGAAATACCTACTTAAAAAACTGTCACCCAGGTCAAGAAGCAGAACATTTCAAGAAGCATGCAGATCCATGTGTACCCCCTTCGGATGAGTGCCTTTTTTCCTACAAGGACAACCACTGTCCTAAATACAGTGCCCATTTTTCTTCTACATTCTTAGCACCTGAATAGGTATCTCTAAGTACTATAAGTTTGGTTAACGTGGTTTTTACAGTTTATCTACCTTTCTCACTGAACATCATATTGTGAGATTTAGTCTCTTCTCTTTTAAGGAACTTTATTTAGTTTGTTGTTTTTCCCAGTATATAAGGGTCTCACTGCTTTATTTTGAGGTCCTCCTTCACTGAACATCTCTGTGCCTGTTAACAGTGGTGCCTGTCTGAAGTTCCCTTTTCTCCAACAATGTTCTCCTAATCTTCCTTCTACCGGATGGATGCTGTTTTGATAGATTTTTATTGGTCTTCCTCAACACTCCCCATTAAAGTATTGTCTCCTTTGATATCCTTCTTTATCTCTTCATCTCATATATTTCACGAGGTACAGTTTCCTCTTTGGCTCTAACCCCAAACTACTTTATAGGGCATTTTTTTATTACTTCCTGTGTTTTTTTTTTCCACCCTCACCCCACCTGGACTCTTCCCTTCTCTCCAGAGGGCTTATATAGCTGCCAAACAAAGATACCCCCTAACCATGCCATTTCCTTTTGCCTTTTTATGTCCTTCTCCCTTCATCTGGAATTCTCTTTTCTGCCTTTATCCTTAATTTCCAGAACAAATGTTTCCTCCTGTGAAATCTTCAGGGACATCTGGGCAATTTCCATTGCTCCCTCATCTGTATGCCCTAAGCTCAGTGTGCAGTCCTCTGCTGTAGCACTTATGATTTGCTTCGTGAACATTCATTTGGGTCTATCTCCCTCAGCTGAGAACAGGAAACTATTCCTTAATCATCTTTGTATCTCTGAGAGTGCTTGATGTATAAATGTTGCCAAAATGAATGAATCTGTTTACTTGGTAACCTTTTGTGAGTTTCCTATGGAGGGAAAAGCCTCCTAGCATTCTCACTCAGGCGAGGCCCCTCTGGCAAAGCTGCATCAAACTTTTACATGGTGGGTGTTGCAGGTTGGCTCCCTTGGAAGCAGACTCTGAGACGCAGATTAGCATACAGGATGTTTACCGCAGAAAGCTGTTGGAATCAACACTTGTGGAAGGAAACTGAAAGAAAGAAAAATAAACCATATTGGGCAGAGGAAATGTCAAGCTCCGGGATAGAATGTGCCCAGGTGGGCTGAAGAAGGCGGATCTTCTTATATCCTCCACCTGCAACAGAATGGGGCATGACCTCTGTGGCCTGGGCAATCCCAGCCCCTGGAAGTTAGTATTTTAAGCAGGGTAAAAGACACAGGAGGAAAGTTAGGTAGAAAATCTCCATCAAATTTAATGGTTTTTCAAAAGGAAATTGGTAAATCCATAAAGTGCAAACTAATTAGATATCTAGTAACTTGGAATTATCAATAATAAAGTTTTTTAAGAATTTTGAGAGGTATTAGTTTTAAAACATGGTTTTATAATATTTGTATTATATTGGGTTTAATAATATTGGTATCCTATAAGCTAATTTTAATAAGTGCAAAATAAAGTTGTTAAAAAAAATACACAGGAGGAGGATCAGGGTTGAGAAGAAAAAAAATACACAGGAGGAGGATCAGGGTTGAGAAGAAAACATCATGACTTCAGTTTTGTAAACGTTGAATTGGCATGTCTAGACTCTATCCAAAGAGGATACACAATGGCTTCAGATATGTCAGTTTGCTGAGAGCTGGGTGAGGCGCATAAATTTGGCAGATTTTAATTTATAGACTCATTCATTCATTTATCAACAGGTATGAGCCTGGCTCGAGGCTAAGTGCCTGACAGTTTATAATGTGGTAAGAGAAGAAATCACACAAGTAGAGATGGGAAGAGTGAGTAGAGGACCAATATCACAGGACCCTGGGGAGGGGCTAGGTTAAGGATGCAGGCAGTGGAAGACAAACCCAAGAAGAACACTAAGGTGGAGTTTGAAAGAGCAGGAGGAGAACTAGAGGAGAGTAAGAGTCCAGAATTTAAGGAAAAGACAGACATCAGACAGAGTTCAGACTATTCATTAGTCAGATTTCCTTAGAGAACTTACAAATCATGACCTTGGACAATGAATTGCACCTCTTCATCTGTGGTGATAATAATATCTGTTTTGTAAAAGTAAGAGATATCAGATACTTCTCCATAAAAGATTCTCACTTAGTTACTATTAATTTTATCACTGATATTATTGTTGTTATGATTTTTATGCCTATTATTAATACTGTCACCATTATCAACAATGTTTTATAATCCAGAAAAGTTAACATAAGGACATTGAAAGATGACCAACTATAGCTTTAATCATCAGGAGTTCCTCTGGCAGAGCAGATGCAGTAAGTAGGATGACAGAAAAAAAACAGATCACAGCAGATTAAGCGATTGAGAAGTGTGAAGGAGGAGACATAAATGTACACTATCATGCCCTAATTGTCATCCATCAAAGGAAAGAGAAGGAGAGAAGATAGGGAACTACTAGAAATTTTTTAAAAATGGGTACAAATTGTGTTCATATAACGAGGGGAATTTCTCAGTGTAAAAAAAGAGTACAGAGTAAAGAGTACAGTGTAAAAAAAGAGTACAGAGGTCAGAGAGAAGAAATAAATAGCAAGGTCCTGAAAAATTTATATGGGCTATAATCAAAAGCAAACGTAGATTTATAATAGCATTAAAAAGTAGCAAGTCTCTCAGAAAAAGTCTAACGTATATAAGAATACTACAGGAAAATTGTAAAATATTACTGAATTCATTATAGAAAACCTCAAAAAGCTGAAATATATATGCCAACTCATAGATTAGAAAACTCATGAGTATAAATATTTCTCCTGAAATGAAGTATAATCCTATGTTATCAACAGATTGTTTTAGCGCGTGCGTATGTATATGTGTAAGTCAACAAGTGATTTTTAAATTTACTTGTACAATGAATAGCCAAGAATAACCAAGACATACTTGAAGGATAAAACTAAGGCAAGATGGACTTTCACAGATAAAGAGACCTATACAAAGTACAGTAATCAAAATAGTGAACTTCTATTTCAGAGATAGACATTTAAACCAAAGCAATATAACTGAAATCTAGAAATAACATACACAAGAGGATACTCGATTTTTAACAAATTAAAAACCAATCATTTAATTGCTCCAGAGCAACGAAAAAAGAATACTTTTCAATCATTGAGGTTGTACTAATGTGTATCCATGCATAAAAATCACCTCAGGTGAATTAAAAACCTAAGTGCAAAGGCAAATTCTTAAAATGCAATCTATACACGTGGGAAAATGAGAATTCATACCCCATTTGAATCAAATGTATGATAAGTCAAGATCATTGTATTGTCATGAGCAACTAATAAAAAATTTTAGAATATAAGTGAACATAATCATAATCTTGGACTGGAGCCTTTAATGAGGCAATAAAGGAAGAAGAGAAGTTTGACTATGTGAAAATTAAGTACTTATGCTTATCATAAGGCTCTATGAAAAAGTTTACAAGACAACCACAAAGTGGAAGAAGATATTTGTAACCAATACTGAATCTCAATGAACACAGCAAACTCAATGAAAAACATGAATATGATTTTTATGCCTATTACATACATAATAGCCAATAGAAAAATAGACAACTTGAAAAAAAGATTTACAATGAAAATCTAAATCACCAGTACACTCAGGGAAAAGAAAAAAAAAAGATTCTCAACCTCACTGTTAATAAAATAAATGAAAATTTAAACAACAGTGAGTTAAGAGTAGACATCTTTTAAAATCAGATAAAAATGTGAAAGTCCAATATACCAAGTGTTGGCCAGGATTTAGAGCATCAGGATTTATCATACACTGCTAGTGGACATATAAATTTATACACATGCTTTAGAAATCAGTTTTGTGTATTGTAGTGTAGTTGAGACACATATATCCTTTGACCCAGTAATTCCATATATATCACCCTCAAGGAAATGCATGCATAAGACACATTGTTGATAATAGCCCCAAATTAGAAACTATCCAAATTTCCATACCCATAAAATGGATAAATAAACTGTGGAGTATTTTAATGGACACATTCATTAAAAATCAATGTACAAACTAAAATCACATGTAACAACATGAATGAATCATGTTGTTATCAACATAAAGCTAGGGGTAAAAAGCAAATAAATGCAGTATGATTCCATTCATATAAAGTTCAAAAATAGGAGAATCAATTTTTGTTTTAAGGAGGCATACTTGGGAGGCAAAATAAAAAGACAAGCAAAAGCCATATTTTCACTATACAAGTCAGGATAGTATAAGCACTAGAGAAAAGAAATGAATTTGCTCCTGGCAGGCACACTCAGGGAGATACTCTGCCTGGCTAGTTTTCTCTCCTTCTGTCTTCAGTAGCTATTCCAAATCTTCTATATAAAATGCTCTATTTCTTGATCTGCATAGTTTGTACATAGGTATTCGCTTCATAGTTATTTGTGAAAATGTTCATTTGTGTACTTTTCTGGGTGCAAGTTTTATTTATCAATGAAAAATGTAGAAGAAAATATTAGTAAAATTAATTTCAGGTTATAGTGGGGAATATCACTTTCTTAATAACTGGATTAATAACATTGTGAAAATTTGCTATAATCCATACAACATGCTTTACTGTATACCAAACATAAAAATATACATGACAATTATAAGATTAAAGTATCTATAAACTAGGGCCTCATGAGAAAAGAGAACTTCTATTGAATTATTTATTTTTTTCTTTCAATTCAAAACCATTTTAAGATTTTCTACCTAAAGCTATTTGTGATTACTAGCAGAGTTTGTGTGTATATGTGTATGTGTGTGTGTGTGTGTGTGTGTTAGATTTTCCACATTAGAATAACAATGTCGATATATTTTTCAGATGGATAAACAGCTTTACCAAGGTTTATGATTACATATTATCCTATTAAATTAGTAGTTTGATCCATGTATTCTAAAATTTAGCATTCCAATATATTTAGAATGATAATGTCTTAAATATTTCATTTTCTTTCCCTGTTATTTAGTATCTAATTTTAAGCATAGCATTGGAGTTTGGTACTCAAATCAACTGAATTAACCATGCTGATTCATCAAAGAATTACTAGTTGTAAGACTTAGGACAATATTTTATTTTTCTAAATGGTATCACTTCCATAAATATTCATGCAGCTTCTGCCTGGTGAAAAGCATTCTATTAGACAGAGGGTTGAGTGGTGTTAAAAAGGAGAATAATGTGTGGCCAATAAGGAAATCACTCAAATTTAGTTCAATAGATCAATCAATAGAAAATAAACTATTCATAAAACAAAGTTGATGTAAGCACTAAATAGAAGAATATTTAATTTAGACTGAATAAATCAAAACAGATTGTCATTTGAAGGAGACTGACAGATAATCCAGTTTTGGCCCTGAACTAATTCCTTGGGCACTTCGGAGTAAGGACAATGCAGCATCAGAGGATAAGCTCTAGATACCCTCAAGGACTGTAATGAAGATTGATCTAGTGGAAGCTTTCATTTTGTGGATTGTGAAGGAAGAAGATACTGGATAGACAATGTGGAGACTGTCCTACTGTTTGCTGCTGCTAACACAGAGTATATGAGACTGGGTGATTTATAAGGAACGGGGATGAATTTGTCTCCTGGTTCTGGAAGCTGGGAAGTGCAAGAACATGACACCCACTGCTAGTAAAGGCCTTCATGCTGCCTCATCCCATAGCAGAAGGCAGAAGGGCAAGAGAGGGCAAGAGCAAGGGAACAAGAGAAAGCTGAACTAATTTTATGACAACCCACTCTTACAATAGATAACCCCTCTCCAATCATCCATGATGGCAGAGTCCGAATGACCTGATTATCATTTATTATTATGCTCCACCTCCAAAAACATTTCATGAGGGTCTAAGTTCCCAGCACATGAACTTCAATGGAAATGGACAAACTGCAGCAAACCCATTTAAAGAACACATACACAGCTTCAGCTGTTATAAAATAAGTAGGTTAAACTGACTCTGACATAAAACAGAATAATATGACCCATCATACAGTTTTCCACACATATTCCAGAATTATGAGCCTTTCTGAAATTCTATTTAACAAATTTTCCTCACCCACACTTATTTGTTATTTTAGGTACTTCCTATCTGGTACTAGCAAACACCTATCCTACATCTTCATGTATTTGTTCTACTCACAGAATTAAAACTGTTTTCTATTAAAATTTTTGGAGTCATCAGAAATCAGTTAATTTAGTCAGAACATGAATTTACAATGAGGCAATATTTTAAAATGCAAATATAAAGTTTACAGAGGAGGCATATATGAGGATGTGGAAAAGAATAAAATAAGAATTTACTTTGGAAATTCCCATTTAGCAAAACTATACCTAACTTTTATCATATTATGCCACAGATTTTCTATATTTTAATTCCTGAACAAAGTTTAAGTATGTGCAATATCAACTTTTTGGAATATGTTATCTACAGGCAGAACTGCATGTTAACTCATTTATTTTCCTAATTTACTATTGTCAGTTATATAATTTAACATAAATTTTATTCCTTGGAATTAAGTTTTTTTTAAAGTAACCAACAATCTGTGAGTAAAAAGTAAATTCACAGGGTGTTTTCAGACCAAATATCATCTGTTTCCTACACTAAACTCAAATGCATTTCATCAAATAACTAATTAATGTTGTAATAAATTATCCTTTTTGGAGAATCAAAACTATTCCATAGTTAAAAATTATATCATTGACTTTATTACTCAAGCATGCTTCTATAATCAATTTCTGATTACATTATTCCCTAATCAGTTAGCAAAAGACAAAGAGTTGTCTGGGTGGTCAGGGCTGAGGTGCAGTCAGGTAAACAACTAAGGAACTGAGAAGACAGAATTGTTTGCGCTTACAATTAAATTTATGTCATTCCTGTTGTATTTCAAAATCAAAATGCTTCTGTTGTGGCATGCACTATTTCCACACCTGTAAAAGATGTGCAATAAGTAACCTCCTGGGTCCTTTAAGCCAGCCATTCACTAGGAAAACACCCTCCCTCCTGCATAGATGCTAACTACAACTAAGATATGTGACCTCTGGCAAGTCCCTTCCTCTCTTGAAGCTCGATCTGCAGATTGAACTAGTCTCCATATCCTCTCCTCTGAATCCATCCATGAACAGAAATAAAAGAACGGTGATAAAAGAATGGGGACAGGGACAGTATCACAGATATGTGCAGGTGTCCAACATTATTATGTTGCAGACATTAAACATGTGCAGTTTTGTATACCAATTAAGTCTCAATAAATCCACTTTAAAAAAAAAACAAAAGAAGTATGTGAAGAAAAGTTCACCAAGGCAAGCAGACTTTGGAAAACTCTAGGCTTTAGATTGGCTTGAATGTGAGACAATGTTCAGCCTAATTACGTTCAAGAGGGTTTAGCTGGACTAAACTTAGACTCAGATGGCAAATCTGAGTCTTGTGGTCAGACAATTTCCAGAGACAAGAAAAAGATAGTCACATGTGAAGCTGTCTGTAACAGTGGGCTACCTCTGGAGGATATGAGGTCACTAGCATTGGAGGTGTTTGAGCAAATCTTGGAAGGGATGGTGTAGAGAAATTGAGAAGCTTGAAGTCAAACTCCTTTCAACCTTAGAGTATAAAATGCCATCATAAGCTGCTGGGCCAGAATCCAGGGTCTTTTCCTCTCATCAATCTCATGGTAGAATTGCACATCATCATCCCAATACAGTTATCATTCCCTACCGTGGGCCAGGCAGTGGGCAGGTCCTATCACACACGCAAAGATGATTCTGAAACTATACCTTACTGCTGAAGGACAGAACAGGAACATGATAGCTAACAAGCAAGTAGTGATATGTGACACTATTTAAGAGCAGACCCAATATGAAGAACATTTTGGACATGGAGAGATACTTCCAGTTTTACAAAACAAGCATACAGCACTGGTAATGAGTATGTGAAGAACAGGAAGTTGGAATAGCACCTGAAGGATGACAAGAGGCATAAGAGAGAAAAATATGACATAGAAAACCCTTTTATCCCTCTGTGTTCACATGCCTCATCATTAACTAGCCTAGGATGCCATAATAATTAACACAGATACCTTGACAACTCTGCCTTAAAATGCCATATTCCCACTTTCTTGACTCAAGGCAAGAGTCAGTGGGGCACACCCTGCCACCAGGAGAAGTTGGACCAAATGGGCCTTCACATTGTATTTGGAATCAGAATCACATTTTGGTTATCTCTGGACAAGGCCAAATAAATTCAGATATCACATACAATGTGAATGGCATGATTGAGTTTTGTAAAGCTGTTATAGGGATAGATGAGACTTTTGTTCTATGAACATTGGCCTGAAACTTTGATTCTAGTGATATATACACATTTGTAATAGTGCTGACCTCCATACATCCCCATCCTCTTAATCATTTATTACACAATATACTGCCACCTGAACATCCAAATTCAGAAGTAGCTTTTAATTTTCATTACCCATGAAGCTTTACCATTGGCTCTTTGAAGAATTGTCTCCTGACAGCTCAAATGTAATTTCAGCTTTTTTTGCTACATAATCACTACCTTTGGTTCCCTCTTAAAACTAGTGCATGATTCTTGCCACATCTTCTGAGATTTGAGAGTTCAGTCAGGAGTCCACAGTATATTCACAATGACATATCTCAATGAGTATTGATTCTTCTATTCCAGTGCAAATAACTATAGTCTGAAAGAAGTGTACAAGTCTTTGCCATGCTCGAGTACATGCCATTTAGAATAATCTTTTTTTAGTATTTGACATCACATCATTTACAACCAAATGATTAATTATGCATATACAGGATAAGCTTAGTATCTTGTTTAAAATTCAGACCTCCTGGTGTTACCAAACTTATGAAATGATTAATGTAGTATAGAAAATTTAGTAATATGTCACCAGCAGTCATGCAAAGATATTGTGATTGATTCCAGCAGCTTATAGCATAGAAATGCTAATTATATACAAGTCTGACAGAAAAGACAGAATCATAAAGGCTTGAGTCTATTTTAATGTAGTAACAGCTGGAAAAGGCTATGTCTCTGACCTGGAATGCTGGCTTCTTACCACTGAAGGAAGCAGATTCTCTGCATCAGAAAAAGGACAGTAGCCACACATTTGTTGCGCCCAGTACTCTTGCTTCCCCAATAGGTAGGTGCTGCATTTGGATGCTTTGCACTGTCTCCTGTTTGTAAAGACCTGGTGCTTTTGTGTTAATAGATTGCTATTTTCTGCTAAAGACTTTTCTGTCCCTGGCTTTATCTGTATGGATCCAAGAAAGAACTATATCCAAGGAAGGCATGTGGCCAATAAATATCAGAAAAGTTTGAGGGTTTTATTTATTTGTTTGCTGGCTTGCTTGCTTTGCTTTGCTTTCTGTGAGCACTATCAACAAAAGAAAATATTTATATTCTAGGTCCCTGAACAAAATTTTGCAGAATTTTACTTCTCTTCGGGCTCATTTTTATCCTATATGTTAGGAGGCCTGTTATAATATGAACACTGACATTTTTTAAGAGTTTTAATATTTACTCTCTTATTACCCTATAAATAAGAGAGTAAGGATAAAATTGACACTACCAATAAGAGGATATTGACCTAATTCCAACAGAAACAAAAGTTCTAGGAAAGCAGGTAGAGAAAGCTGAATATCTAAGCAAAATAAAGACCGATGCATTTAGAATTTCTCGGGAGATATGGGCAAAGGAGTGGGAACAAGAATAAAAAAATGAGGAGCTCAGAGAAGAATGAAAAACATAACACATGAGCCATGAGCCTGTGACTAAGATAGAAAACCTCCGTGAAGGCTAGGACTCTGGAGAACAGGAATGTGGAATAAGGCTTGTTTTTACTGAGCTATGCATCAAGGGACTCTTCCCCTTGACTTTCAAATCACCCATAAAACCTAGAAATGTGAACCAAGAACTGTTTTCAGAGCCATGTCTGAATTAACCACGTGCCCAACCAAGACAGCTCATACAACCAGTGGTGGCAATCAGAGAAGGATGTCAGAGCATAAAGCCCTGAAAGCCAACAGAAATCTTCCAAAGACATGGAACTGCTGGGTTCAAGGCAATCTGCCTAGACATTGAGTGGCAGTGGGCCTTTCCCACCTGACATTTCCAACTACATCTAATTATTTTTGTTCCTAATATTCACTGGTATGAGAATAAACTGAAGCAGTATACATGGGCTCTGCATCAGAAGACACTCCAAATTAGAAACAAGAGACATATGCCCCAAGACTCAGAAAATAGAAAATAACACCTAAGATGAATAATGTGATGGGAAATCCTACTCCTAGTCTTCCCACATTTATTCCCCAACCAAAATTTAAGATTTTATTCTGATCTCAGGGAAGGAGAAGGATGGTGTTACTAGAAATGTTTCATCCCCTATCTCAACTCTACAAATTTTCCCTCCTCTGGGAGACAGGATGACATCAGGAGCTGAGGCTTTTGTGAAGCAATCAGGTTTAGATGAGGTCCTGAGAATGCAGTTCTTACGATGGGATTAGTGCCTTTATCAGAAGAAAAAGAGAATAGAGCTCCCTCTTTGGGCCTTTGGCCCATGGGAGAACACAGGGAGAAGGCAGCTGTCTACAATTCAGGAAATGAGTTTGATGGGGTCCTGAACCTTCCAACTTCATGGTAGGAGGGGTGCTTGCCTTCCCCCCATCTCTCACATTTCCATAGAGCAAAGGGAGCTCTACTTCTTAGCTGGGTACTCTCTTCCCTCTCACCTATACTTGCCCCAGGAGGAAAAACTTCTCTCATCATGACAAAAAGAAAAAAGAACCAAGACAAATAGTTTATCTCCTTTCTCTTTTTTAGAAGGCCAAGTCTTCAGGATGTATACCTTCCATCCATTACCAGGAAGGTTCTGCTTTTACATAAAACCTGTTATTTTATATAATTCATGTTTACCTTCCATCCATTACCAGGAAGTTTCTGTTTTTATATAAAATCTGCTGTGAACAGATGAGTTCAATTCCCAGGTTCAGGAAGCATCAAAGAATGACAGTGTGCAACTGGCTAGAGGTCAAACAAAATGATCTAAGATACCATTAAGAATAAAAATACCATTTCCCCCCATCATCTGTATGGATTGCTATATTTACTTTTTTTCCCCAAACTCAGGAGGAGTTTTCTCCTGAGAAACATTTTTTTTTTCTCCAGTAAAAGAATGTTATTGATTGCGTCTCTTCATCCCTAAATTTCCAGTTCTTGGCCCAAAAATGTAAGCCATGTGTAGAAAAGACAGAAATGTCTTTACACTAAGAAACAGAAGGAGCTGGAAGCCTTAGGCTACATAGGCCACTTGGGTTTGGACCTCATTGATTTTCTGTGGCTTTTATTTTCAGTTGGTGTCTGGATTTAATTTCTGAGAAAATGTGAAGCTTAGTAATCATGGTCTGTGTGGTTCTTTGTGGTTGAACTTGACCTGACTTATGCTGGTACAGCTATGGTTCAAAGCAGGTCAATGAGACAGCAATTACATTACAGGTTAGACAGTCTCTTTTTGTCTAATAAAATGGGTAGAGTTTTAGTATAAAGTCAATTCAGACCCTCGTGGGTGGATCAAGGTTGGCCTATTCCATTGTATTTCTCAGTCAGATATGTAGGCTGGGTCTTTACACTGTCAAAGCAGCTAAGTTACAGGTCAGAGTTCTTCAAAAGTGGGTCTCATGCCAGGCATAGATAAGCAATACTAAATAAATTGCCCCAAATTGCATTCGTCAGCCTGTTTCTTTGACACAAAACAAGAGTTAAAAACAAAATTATAAAGAAACTAGTCCATTAGCTTCACCCAGTCTGTTGACTAGGTTTTCAGAGTCCCCTACAAAACTCATGACCTCAAAGAAGCTGTAACTTCCTACTGAAATAACCAAGAAACCTGACTTAGGATTTCAGAAATTTACTAGATCCTCACGCAGAGAAGGGAAATGGATCCTGTGAACAAAAACTACAAAGGAGCAGGGCCTCTTGAGTGAGGAGAAATAAACCACAGAGGAAATGCCTGCACAAGCCAAGATGGAAAGGAGGAACCCTGTTTACTGAGGAAGCCAAGGAGGGGCTGCACCGGCTTCATGCACTCAGCCTTAGTAGAAGCGAAAGGGCGATAAACAAAAATCTTCAGTTTGTTCAAATGTGGAGGAGGAAAGTTTTCCTTTAGTGGAATATTGAGACCACAGAGTATAGGCTAGAGAGGTATCAAAGAAGAAATGAGATCTTGAAGGCGAGGATAGGAAGAAATGATATAAAATGACGAATCTGGACCTAACTTGTCATCAAGAGGGGGCTTGAAGAAGAAGAGAAATTTTAACATTTATTGAATCAGGGAGTGTAATAAGCCCATAGAAATCTCACAAAGCAAAAGAGCCACAATCTCAGAGAGCATTTTGGAAGGCTTTCCAGACAGAGCTATGATTTAGGAAACTACTGAGAAGAACACTCTTAACTCTTTTAAGATATATGTAGAGAGTACGGTGTAAAAATAATTGGGGAAACACCCTCAAAAATATGAACGATCTCAAGTGTTTACAAGAAATTAGAGCAGTTTTAAGGAAACTAGTATAACTATATTGGATATTAAATTAACCATTATGTATATGTAGCTATCATATGCCTGTTGTATGTATAATTATTATATATAACTATTACAGCTATATCAAGTATTATATTAGCTATTTTAGCTATTTTAATTATATGTTAATCTACATTATACTATATTATACTGTATAATGTAATTATACTATATTATGACTATATATATTGCCTGTATGCCCAAGAAATGTATATAATTTGGACATTTGTCAATGACCCAGGAAAGACCACCACAAAGGGAAGGTAAACAGTATAACAACTAGGATACAGACACAATTCTAATGGGAGAGTACATCTCAGATTTAGAAATTCAAATGGGGATAAAGGAGAAACATAATATGTTGAAAACACAAATATCTACCCTGAAAATAGAGAAAAAGGAAAGAAAACACACCTAAAAATCTTTATGAATGAAAAAAATCAAGAGACTTTATAATTTTAGGCACACTTATTAAGTGTGCCACCCAAAGGAAAAACCTTAAAGAACAGATAAGTTAGACCTCAAGACAGAGATGAAGAGTAGTAAGAGCAAACCTTAATCTATGTATGTATCTATAGCCAGAGTACTAAATAAGGACCTCTTTCTATGCAAATCTGAGAGAAAAATGAAGTTAAAAAGTAAAGACAAAAAAAGGGATTGAATGATCATTCATTCAATAGATATAAAGAATGCACAATTTTTGTACGTCTATGTGACATTTACAAAATTCAAATACATAATTGGACTCAATAAGATTTATACATTTTTAACGTTAAAAGTACCAGTATAACCATAATACAAGAATACTGATAAAAAATATTTTGTTCACTTGGAAATTAAAAACCATCATTCTGGACTACATGTAGATAAAAGAAAGAAAAAAGGAAAATGAAAACTTTGGCCAAAACCTACAAGGCACACCAGAATCTGTTGTACTCAAAGTAAAGTATGTTTTTGTTGTGAACAAAAAGAAAACAACAACATTTATTTAGAAAATAGACTAAATTAAATCAAAAGAAACTTGATGAATTAGATCAACTCAAAGCTGAAATAAATGAGAGAACATAGTGGCAGAATCAAAAACCTGTTTCTGAAAAAGAACAGTAAAGTAGATAAATCTATGACAAACATGATTAAAGAAAAATGAGAGTTAAAAAACAGTCAAAGTGTCGAAAGAGACACGAAACACACCAGAGATGTGGGAGCAATTGAAACCAGTGTAAGTAAGCACTGCAAGGAGTTCTAGAGAAATAGCTGTGGAGACTTGGAGCTTTCTAACTCTTTTATCCCCTGCTATGGTTTCTATTAGTGTTTCTTAAACACCAGTGTGTGTACAAATCACCTGGGATCTTGTTAAAATGCAAGTTCCGATTCATTAGGTCATGGTGGTAGCTGAGATTTTGCCATAGCTGTAATGAACTGCTGATCCTGAGATCAGGTTTTGAGTAATAAAAATTTAAGTTCCATTGGAATTATCTGTATTCACAGAATAGTTAAAATGTTAAAATGTAGCTGTAGATTTATGTGGAACAGTCATCCTTTTCAACAGTACATTTTTAAAATTACTTCCCTGGGTCTTTCATAGTAATTAGCTTATAGTTTTTCTACCTTTTCTTGGGTTAATTCATCAATTTCTATTTTGTCAGTACAAGTTTATATATGGTTTATACACATCCTAAAGAAAATCAAGATGAAACTTCAGTATTCCAAGTGTAAAAAGAAAATGCTTAAAATTATAAGCCTCTTGATAAGAAAAATAGAAGACCTTCGAAGCAAAACTGGGAACTCGGAAGTTATTAATGAAGATAGATTATCTGCTTTTAGCAAAAACAATGTGAACTCTTACTATGAAAAAATCCTCAGTAAACAAAGTCAACAGAAATAAATAGACTTGGGTAAAAGAAATCTGCAACAGACAAGAATGAAGGTTAATTATAATACACTAAGACCTATTACAAAATAAAGATGCCCCCCTCAAAAAAAAAAAAAAAAGACCCTGCAGGGGGAGAGAAAATGAAAGATCACTTCACAGAAGAGCTAACCTCTGTGATCAGGAATCATAAAAATGTGGCAGATTCTCACTGGTAGGCACTCAAATTTAAATTAAAGTAACAATGAGATATCTTTTTATACCTTTGAGGCTGAAAAGAATTATAAGCCTCTATCAGGATCTGCTGCTATTGAGGATACAAGAGAAATTGTTCTCTCACAAGTTTGTGGGCAAAATGTGACTCATTAGAGCACTTAGAGCTTTCCCAAGACAATGTGGCACTCCCTATTGAAACTAAAAAGGACTGGGAGGGCCCTGGGGCATGGCTGGAGGCTGAATACTTGCTGAGCATGAGCAAGGCCCTGGATTCTATTCCTAGCACTAAAAATCAAAAAAGAACATATTCACATTCCTGGAAAACCTTCCCTATAAAGTAAGTTATCAATATATAAAGTTTAAGGAACAAAAGTACTTACTGAGCATTGTTCCCAGTGTCATATATATTTTTTAAAAATCTAGGGGGAAGAAAGTTACGTTAGGCTTCTATTGCAAGTAACAAGTTTAGTGATTTGAAACAACACACATATATTTTCTCATAGTTTCTGGGGCCAAGACTCATAGACAGAGTTTAGCTGCATCTTCTGCATAGGGACTTCAATGGTTCCAACCGAGGTGTCACTCAGGCTACATTCTCATCTGGTAGTTTGCCTGTGAAGAATCTGTTCCCGTCTCATGTATTTTGTTGGCTGAAATAGTTTCCTTGAGAGTACAGGACTGAGGTGTCCAGCTGCTTTCTGGAGGGGCTTCCTTAACATGTCTACTTAAAGTCAAGACAGGGAAGAAAGTCTCTTGGTGTTGGCAAGAGACCAGTCTTATATAATGTAACCATCAAAGGAATGAGATCCCTTTTGCCAGGTTCTGTTGGGTAGAAGCAAGTTCAGGTCCTGCCCATACTCAAGAAGAAGAAATTTCACAAAGGTATAAATACCAAGAATGGCCGTGATGGGCCCATCCCTCCACTGCAGTTGAATCTCATTGACTCAGGAAGGCAAGGTAATTTGCCAATAAGGAATTAACTAGGATTCTGTCATCTGATTTGCTAGGATTTCCAAAGGTATTGTTGAATAATAAAATCAAATGCAGCTGAATTGAATATTATGATCTTAAATTGATAGAACTGTCATTTTCTACACTCATGGACTTATAAGGAACCAATCTTTAAAAGAATTAGCAGCAGCTTTCACAAGGCATCAGCTAAGAGAGAAAAATGTGGAGACAAGGGAAAACTGACCCTAAGAAGTATGCTTCATCGCCAAAGACACAGGTGGCAGCCTCGGGGAGACCCGCTCACGGATAAGTAGGTTTTCTCCCTTTTATAGTAGATGCATGTTGCCAAACTCACCTTGATGAACAATTTCTTAAAGTTGAGTTTTTGATTACAGACAGACCCTAGTGTCTGGATTACTGGCATCCCAGTAAATTTTAAAACAAGATTATCTCTGTCTATCTGCCTTTCATCAGACATCAAGGAATTTATTTTAGGATCTTTAGTAGCAATAACAGAGATTTGTAGTAGACTAAACCCTAGGTTCTGGAAACATTATATTTGGGATTAAAATTTTGCTTGGTGTTTTAAATTTCATGGCTGTGAGGTTGGTCTTGTAATATTAAGTGTTTTGTTATTTCTTTTGAAATTTAAAAATGATACACATCACCACATATCTGACAAAGGATTCAGACCTACAATATATAACAAACTCTAAACACTCAACAGTAAAAAAATAAAAATATAAGTAATCCAATTAGGAAATGGGGAAAGTATATGCAGAGACATTATACTATAAAGGTTTATATATATATATATATATATATATATATATATATATATGAATAAAGCATATGAAAAGATGATAAACATCAACATCACTAGTCTTTAAGCAAACACAAATAACAGCTCCAGTTAGTATTAATACACACATAAAGATAGCTAAAACAAAATAAAATTAGTGGCAGCACGAAATGCAGGTGAGGATGTAGAGAAAATGTATCACTTGTGTGTTTCTAATAAGCACGTAAAATGGTACACTAAAAATAATTTGGCAGTTTCTAATAAAATACTAAACATATACTTACCATATGACACAGAAATGGTAATTCTGTGTATTTGTATTAGAGAAATGAAAAGTTTCTCTATAAAAAATGTCTACACAAATGTCCATAACAGTTTTTCATATATGATAGTAAAAAATCTAGAAAAAAAATCAAATGTCTTTCAATAAGGAATAATACAATACACACACACACACACACACACACACACACACACACATACACACTCACCAAATTAAATTGAATGTATTTAAAGAGCATTGTATTGAGTGAAAGTTTCTAATTTCAAAAGATCACATACTATAAGATTTCAATAATGTACTATTATTCAAATAACAAAACTAGAGCAATGGAAAACAGACCAGTGGGTGCCAAGAGTTAGGAACGAGGCAAAGTGATGGACATGAATGCTATCATAAAGAGGTAGTACAGGAATATTTATGGTGATGGAACAGCCCTATATTGATTGTGGCACTGGTCACACAAGCACACACAGAGCTACACACACACACACAGTGTAAATAAAACTGGTGAAATCTGAATAACAGTTTTGAATTATAACAATGCCTACATCAGGTTTCCTGGCTTTGGTATTATGCTGTAGTTATATAAGAGGTCTTCACTGGGGATGACACTGGGGGTGTTATAATTTGGCTGTGGGGTGTCCCCCAAAAGCTCATGTGTGAGCCAATACAAGAAGGGTCAGAGAAGAAATGATTGGGTTGTAACAGTATTAACCCAATCAGTGAATTAATCCCCTGATAGGATTAACTGAGTGGTAACTGAAGTGTTTGAGTGTGGTTGCAAGACATGTGAATTGGGGGCATGGCTTTGGGGTATATATTTGTATCTGTCAAGTGCAGACCTCTCTCTCTGATTTTTGATCACCATGTGACCTGCTTCCTCCACACACTCTTCCACCATGATGTCATGCCTCATGCTGTCCATGGGGCTGAGACCTCTGAACCTCCAAATACATTTTTCCTTCCCATACAATTTTGCTGGTCGGGTCCTTTAGTCACAGCAGCGAAAAAGTTGACTAAAACAGGTACATAGGACCTCTCCATATTGTTTCTTACAATTGCATATGAGTCTACAATTACATCAAATTTTAAAAAAAAGTTAAAACAATTGACACACAAGAGAGGCTTAGGGTGGAAAGAACCTCATTTATTCCAACACAAGGCAGATCAAAATATGGCTAAGGAACTCAATCTTATTTGACTTCGGAGTAGATTCCTCTGAGACTGAACAGAAAAGAGAAACTGGGTTACATGATTTTTGAAATCTAATTTCTTTAAAATTTAATGTAAAGATTTGGGACCTTAGTGTTTCAGATAAAAGCAAGGTGATTTTGATATCTCTTTGACATGGAAATTTCATTTAAACCCCACATTTATTAGAATACCTTTATGCTGCCATCTGATCTCCCTGAAGAACTGTTAACTGCACTTGTGTGAATCACAAGGCTAGACTTAATATGGGATGGGAATTACAACAGGAATGCTGTTATCCCTGGAAAACAGCAAGGTCTCAGAACTGACTTAACTGAGGTGTAAGTCCACTGCACACGTGTGCTGCCTACCAGAAGCCACAAGAAGACAGACTGAGGCTCAGTGGTTGGTTCGGGGTAAAGGAAGTCCAGATGGTAAGATCTCTCTGCCTGAGAGGTACAGGGACAGACCTCAACTTAGGCATTAAACTCAATGGGCTTATCTCCTACTTCTTACACCCAAATACACAAGAAACACAAGAAAGCTCCGCTCCTTGGGGGAAAATAGTATCAGGCCTCTCAAGCTTCTCCAGAATGAGGCCAGTGAATTAAGAAAATCCTCGACTCTCCAAAGGAACTACTGAGCATGCGCACTCAGGCCCTTCCCCTTACCGCTGTTTCTGGCCACCATGCACACATTTCTAACCTCTTGTAGGATGATATCTTAGTTTGTATTGTAAGCTAATGGGACAGATTTTGTCTTCAGCTGAGGTTTCAGATGGGTACATTCAATGTGGTAGCATGGTGCAGGGAAGAATGCTAAATGAGAATTGGTATGACCAATTATCACTATAGGTCAAGCCAGATACTCTTAAATTAGCCTGGATGAAAAAAAGGTGACATTTGGTTTCTCTCTCTCTCTCTCTCTCTCTCTCTCTCTCTCTCTCTCTCTCTCTCTCTCTCTCTCTCTCTCTCATTCCTTCCTGATTGTTCCTGAACTGGAAAGAAGAGGATATTATGTGCTGCCTCATTTCAAACCTGACCTGTATCATGCACAGCAATAACCTCATGTTACACACCCCACTGCATGTCTGGTGGCTGGAACAGTCCTTATTTCTATGTCCCCAGCATGTTGACTTTTTCAGTATACAGTGATAACTTTCTCGGTTTTTGTTAAAATGAACTTACCACTTCCATGATAAACTTTCAGCAATTGTATAAAGTAACATTCTCGTGTTTAAATATACAAAACAAAAGAGATTATCCAAGAAAATTCAGGCCCTGATTCCTGAAAGCAACTGAATGTGTAACACTTGGATCAGTGACAAGAAAATTCGAATAGACTGTTAGGATATTGAAATCAGCATGTAACTGAAAAGAACATTGGTTTATACATGTACACAGTAGATCAAGTACCCAGATCTTTCTCTTTACAAAATATAGAAGATATCTATTTCTTCTATGTTTTTCTTTTGAACTTAGAGAGCTAAATAAAACAGGACAGAGGAAAAGTTGAAATAAAACTTTTAAAGGTTGCAACCTGGAGTTAACAAAGGGTTAGCCATTTTTAAAACCCAGTAGGTATCATTCACCTAAAGAGAAGAGCCTTACAAGTGAACTAAAAACAAGTGGGGCAAATGGAGACATGTCAGATCAGAATTACTTAAAAGAGAATGGTCTCTGTTACTTTAAATTCCTTCTCTGAAAATTGACCAAGTTCTTTTCCCACTTATCTTTGAGGTATTTGTGTTTCTTCTGTCATCTTTTGTCATTTATTTATGTGGTAAAGATAGAAACCATTTGGCATCTCTATTCAATTATTCTCCTAGTTTCTCCCTTGTCTTTTAATTTTATTCATAATGTGTCTGCATATGCATTTTTATTTTCATTGTCATAGAGTTATATCAGACATCACCATTGTTAGCTCTTTCATTGCCTTAATATTTAGAAAATCATTTTCTGTCTAGAGATTAAACATGTACTTACATCTTCTTCCAATTTTTAATGGTTTTTAAAATTATAAATATTTTTTAGACACTTAATGAAAGTCATGACTAAATGGAGAAACATAACATGCTTTTGTATGGGAAAAGTAGTTTTGCATAAACCTAGTAGTAATCCTAAGGATTTGTGTGCTAATCTAGAAATAACATGCATGGTAATATCATAAAATAGATGGATTATGATGGATAGGTAGATCAATGATATGGGGTGTAGGTAGGTAGCTAGATAGATAGTTAAATATAATCACAGGAAGTGAAACAAATGTCAAAATAAAGATTTTAATATTATAAGGAAGGATTCAATACAATACAACATCAATAGGGAAGGTATGGATTTCATGTGTCCATAAATTCATCTGGACCATCTTCTGTATACCCAAGAGCCATATTGGGTGCTGGTAAGAGAAGAGAGTCTATAGAGTTTATAGGCTAGTGGGAACATCAGACGGTAAAAGAATTAAACACATCCTAAAGGAGATGAGTAGGGTGCTAGTGGGATATCCAAAGGACGGATGAACCTCTAATCAGGAAGACTTCTGTGAGAAAGGACTTGTAATCCAAGATCTGAAGCTGAAGTTTAGCCAAGATCTGTCCTGGCTTATAGAAGAGCCTGGTGGGCAGAACACAGCCTTTCCCTAGGATTGGATACAAAGAATACTAGCGTGTTTAGAGTAGGAAGGAGCCAGATCATGGAGTGCTCTGGTTCTATCAAATTTTGGACTTCATCTAAGGGCAGCAGGAAGAAACTGACATAGGAAGCTTATAAGATAAAGTCATTATAAGATTTTACTATTGAAAATAGATCAGAGAGGCAAGAAGTATGGGTGCCAGAACTAGCTAGAAGACTGTTGCAACGCTTCAGTAAAAGATGATTATGCTTGAAGTACTGATGATAAGGGTAAAGAAAATGGAAATTTTTGACAAATATTCATAGGTAGATTTGGTAGAACTTGGTGATTGCTCAGATTTTTGAGAGGTAAAAAGAGGAAAGAGTCCAAGATAACTATTTAGACAGTGAAGGGAGAGGAAGTATTATATTGTATCCATACTTCAAACTGAACAAAATATATTCCAGATAGGAAGAGAAGGTAAATGTTTAGTCAGCTTTGCATTGCTGTGAACAAAAGACCTGACAAGAACAATCAGAGGAGGAAATGTTTATTTTGGCTTATGGCTTCAGAGGTTCAGTCCGTGGTTGACAACTTAGAACCTCTGGGCCCCAGGTGAGAGATAACATCATGGTGGAAGGGTATGGCAGAAGGAAGGAGCCAGGACATGGCAGCCAGGAAGCAGGGAGAGAGTCCTGCTCACCAGGGACAAAATATAAACACAAAGTCTCACCCCCTGTGACCTACTTCCCCCAGTCACACCCTACCTGCCTCCGCAAGGTCTTTCTTTCCTCCAATAAAAATAATTCTTATTTTGTTTCCACAGCATTTTGCATATATACTTTATATTGTTGATATTACAGTCTATCCTTTCAGGTTGTATTCCTATTTGATTGTTACCACTAAAGACTCATAAACATCTGGAAAGCAAACCTTCAGAGCTACAACCTAGCCCTGTTCCTCCTAGCTCCCACCACATCAAGCACACAGTACTTTATATATACTCCAATGAATTAAATAACAAACAAAGGCACTAAATGTAAGTTGAAATAAGTGCTTCTAGGTAAAAATCAGACATTTTCTCACTTAATTAACTCTCCAACAGCTCAAATTTTCCAAACCCCAACTTTTTGCTATCTATGGACAGCTTCATGCCATTCACTTCTTTTTTTTTAATAAGCTTCATCCTAAAAGAAATTAACATTCTTTGTCGATTCTTACCACTATGTCTTCTCAAGATTCTGTAAGTCTGTTTCTTTTCTTCTCTTTTCAGATGTGAAAGGACCTCCAGCTATCTATTACTAATTCAGTAGAGCAAGGTTACTCTTTCTGAATCAATGATAATCTGTAGATCTTTGACATGACCCAGACCTCTCTATGTACTTCATATTTTATTTTTTAATGTTTCTTTCTCTCTAATTTTTTAAATCTTAATTTGAAATATTTTCAGACTTTCAGAAAATACAAAAAAAAAGTTCTGTATAGCTTTTTCCAGATCCCCAAATGTTATCATTTTTCCCTATCACCTGATCATTCTCCTCCCTCAACGCACAATTTGCAGCCAAGTTAAAGCCAAGATGCTTTTTTGTCTCTTGGCACTTTAGTTACTCCACAGGTTTTAAATAGCATTGCCAAGGTGAACATCATTCTACCTGGTCTTGAACCGTCTATACTCAGGTGTGCAACTGCACTGATCTTATCCTTTACTACCAACAAGCTTGCTGAGCTGTTCCCACATCCGCTCAGGGCACTTAAGAAACATTTAGCTGTTCCTTCTCCACTGAGGATTGTGAGAATCTCAGGACGTGTGTGTGTGTGTGTGTGTGTGTGTGTGTGTGTGTGTGTGAAATAGTATCAAGCTACAGTTAGTCACACAGACAACAGGAGCTCTGTGAAATTGTTTCAGTCCTGTCTGCCTGGACACACGCAGCCCCTACTCTACTGCTTCCAAGCCAGCCACAACTGAGAACATGGAAAGAGTGTCTTATTGCCTGCTTTTCTACTTCTTCACACACACACCCAATCCCTCATCCTTCCTCTAAGCTTTCATCCTCTCTGCTCTCAGATCACCCCAGACTACCTAATGGTCACAGTATTGACCCTGGCGAGCAAGATTGGGGCCCCTTTCTCAGCAACCCTCAGCATCTAATACCACTGCTTAACTTGTAACTTCCCCTTCTCCCATGACTTAAGCCCTTCTAGACTCTGAAGCAAAGAATTGGCTCCCCTTAGACCATGTGCAATTCTAGGTCTTGGGAGCCCCTGGGAACCTAGGCATTGGAAACACAAAAGTTAAGATTTGTTTTCTTTGTTTTCCTGTTATATTATATCATGACCTCCTTGAGGTATTAAAGGCAGAAGCTCAGATATCCAAAAAAGGAAAAGAGAGAGAAGTAATTAGTCACATATCATCCACACAATCGTATGTATATAATTCTGATATTAGCATTGTCTAAAATGGTGGATAAACCTACTTACTACATTAGCCTCATCTACACAGTAAAAAGTAAAATTGCCATTCCCAGTGAAAATTATAATCCTGCCTCTGACTAATAATTTCTTGAAGATATGGTGATTCTTTTTTTTTAATTTGTTCTAATTAGTTTTACATGACAGCAGAATGCATTTCAAATCATTGTACACAAATGAAGTACAATTTTCATTTCTCTGGTTGTACATGATGCAGTCAGAGCACTTAAGAAACATACATGTAGACATTATTAAATGTCTGTCTTATTCCACCATCTTTCCCACCCCCAGTCCCCCTCCCCTTCCCTCATTCCCCAATCTAAAGTTCTTCCATTCTTCCCTGGCCTCCTGCCCCCATCTGAGATTTCATTACACTCCTGTCAGAAAGGCAGTTATTAAGAATACAAGTAACAATAAGTGTTGATAAGGATGTGGGGGAAAAGCTACACTCATTCATTGCTGGTAGGACTGCAAATTGGTACAATCACTCTGAAAAGCAGTATAGAGATTCCTCAGAAAACTTGGAATGGAATCACCATTTGACCCAGCTATAGCACTCTTCGGTCTATACCCACAGAACTTAAAAACAGCCTACTACAGGATGCAGCCACATCAATGTTTATAGTAGCTCAATTCACAACCGCTAAATTGTGCAACCAACCTAAATGCCCTTCAACAGATGAATAGATAAAGAAACTGTGGCATATTTACACAATAGAATGTTACTCAGCCTTAAAGAAGAATGAAATTATGGCATTTGCAGTCAAATGGATAGAGTTGGAAAATATGCTAAGCAAAGTAAGCCAATTCCATAAAACCAAAGGCCAAATGTTTTCTCTGCTAAGTAGATGCTGATATGGTGATTCTTTGAGTCATCATAATCACATGTTTTTCTGTGTTACTTGTGTTAGCCTGTCAGTGCCCAGCTGTCTTTACAATTATGCATTGGCACTAGGGCAAATATCTGGTGAAGACTTCTGAAAGTCTCCCAAACCCTCTTTCATGGTAAAGAAGGAGAGCAAGAAACGGTGCAATCAGGCATCTTTTGGACCCTTAACTACCTCTAACTAACCCATAGTTTTAAAGAGATGTGCTGTGTGTCCTGCAGCAGAGGATGGAGAACGTCCCAGCTGGTGGGTCTCGCACAACTCTCAGCATTGAAGGACAACAGCCTGTGTGGAAAGCAGTGATTTGAATCATGGGCTTTCTGACTCTCACCTGGCTGCATTATCACTGAGAACTTCCTGTGCCAAGGTGCATGCAGGTCAAAATGGCCCAGTTGCTATGGCGATGCCAGCTGAGGAAATTCTGTACAAAGGCACAGAATTATATCAGACAGGAACTGGAACTCAGGCACTGGCTCCCAGGGATAGAAAATTCTGAGCACAACAAGATGACCCTAATGTCTCTCCAGTCCTGCATCCTTCAGATTGTCTGTTTTGCTGAAACTTTCCCACAAATAACCTTTTGATGAAAGCTATATAATAAACATGCTGAGCTAGCTCTGGTGTCAGTCAAGCTCCATTGGAGGTTGGCTACCCATCTGGCCCCGCTTTTTCTCTTTATGTGTATCTGTTTTTCTTTTCTTCATCCTCCATTTCCCCTTGTACAGTTTGTTTCCCTGAATTAAGGACCATGGCTAAGATATGGGAGGGCTGTTGCAAGCTTGGTGTTCGTTTCTGATGATCTATGAGTGACCGATGCTACATATCTGTTGAGAAGACAGACTGTTTTATTGACTCTTCGGGAAGAAAGAGCTCTTTTACTTGCTGGCCTATAGTATGAAAGGGGAGACTAAAATACCTTATTTTTCTCTCCTAGAGTTAAAGGAAAGATGTATCTATTATCTTTTTGATGGTTGAGACAAGGTAAATTTTTTTTTTTTAAAGAGAATTTATTTATTTATTTATTTTAGTTCTCGGCGGACACAACATCTTTGTTGGTATGTGGTGCTGAGGATCGAACCCGGGCCGCACGCATGCCAGGCGAGCGCGCTACCGCTTGAGCCACATCCCCAGCCCCCAAGGTAAATTTTTAATAATGGAATTGTTTCTCATAAAGAGTCCATAATTTAAAAACAAACTCAAAAGCTATTCTCCACCAATCTTCTCCAATCCAGAAGATAAATTTTGGTTCTTCAGGAGAAGCTGCTGTGTTTTTCTTTCTTCTCTTCCAGTTAACTCCCAGGTGGCTTCCTACCCCCATGCACTACTGCCAAGTTCCACATGTCACATATCCAAGGCACTGGGTGGAGTTATGCTTTCAAATTAAAAGATACATGCATAATGGCACATGGCTCAACCTGAGTTCTAGCACATAAGTTTTGTAGCAAATGATTCTGCATAACAACAATGATAATGGCAGTAGTTTTATGTTCCTAAATATCATGAGATATGCTCTATGAAACAAAATAAAGGATTGGATGATTAAATTGCTCTAACCACATGGTTTTTCTAAGTTCTTCCTAAAATGTTTAAATACTTTAATCATCCTGTAGCTAATAATAAAGGGAATTTTGCATGTGGTTCATCCAAGTACATTGAATCTAGTGGTAATGTAAATCTTTCTTTACCTCTACATTTTGTGCCAGTGGAATGGCGATAAATAAATTTCCTTCATTTTCTTTAACATGTCTGTCCCAGCATTTTAGGGCTACCAACCATTCCCAGTAGACATTGGCCCCAGCCAATGCATGCAAAAGTGCCAGTCTTAGTTAGCACGTGTGCTGAACAGCCAAAATCTTTCTTTCTTTTAACGACATATTTCCACAGCTGCTATCTTGAAAGTGAGTTATTCATCTTGAGGTCTTTCAGACTGCCACTAAAAACAACACATGAAGCAAACAGTTCAGACTCACAGGAAAAGAACTGAGCAACAAAAAATCCTGTTTTTCATCTTCCATCACACCAGCAGATCCCAATCTGAATAATAATGCAGACGCTTTAGATGTGATGCTGCACTCAACACCAGGAAACATTCCCAACCTGGGTACAATTTTTGTGACAATGACTGCTCCCCTCCTAACACAAAGAAAAAGAGGAAATCTTTTCTCTGCTAATGTTCATTTGCTTATAGTTTGGTCCATGTGTCAACTAAACCAGCATCTGCTTTGTCAAAGGAATTGAAGCACAATGCAGTCCACATTTTAGTATGCAACACCTCTGCCAGGCTGTCTACACGCTGGTCTCTCTTCTCAGCAGAGTGTGTGCTCTGGTTCAGCTGCTCCTCCAGTTCATCTGAGGTACTCAAAGCACAGCCAGCTTGGAGTTGGCTCTGCCTTACCTTGACCTCTTGGACCAGTTCTTTCCACCAACATGAAGTCGAGAATGGTCCCTATGCCGAGACCAGAGCCTGATTTGTTAACAGACAAACAATAAGTACTGTGGAAATAAACAATTAGCTAGGTCATGTAGACTGCATTTCTGAAAGTAAGGGAAGTTCTTCTGAGTCGCCTGGTAATTTAAGGTGAGTACGATTCTCTTCCCTGCCTCACTATGTAGTCATAAAATTAATTTTCTGATTTTTATGAGCAGTAATAATTGGCTATTATTTTTAGCCCTTCCAAAATGCAATGGAGCTGGGTATGGTGGTACACACCTATAATCCCAGCAGTTGGGGAGGCTGAGGCAGGAGGATCACAGTTTCAAAACCAGCCTCAGCAACTTAGCAAGACCCTACGCAAGTCAGGGAGACCTAGTCTCTAAATAAAATACAAAAAAGGGCTGGGGATGTGTCTCAGTGGTTGATTGCCCAGGGTTTAATCCCAGGTATCAAAAAAAAAAAAAAAAAAGAAAAAAGAAAAAGAAACTAGTGGAAATCTACTGACATCTTCTACATTAAATCCCAATATGGCTTTTTCTACTGTACCACTCTGCATTTTTGTTGTTGTTGCTGTTGTTGTTTTGGTACCAGGGATTGAACTCAGGGACACCCAACCACTGAGCCACATCCCCAGCCCTATTTTGTATTTTATTTAGAGACAGGGTCTCACTGAGTTGCTTAGCACCTCACTTTTGTTGAGGCTGGCTTTGAACTCACGATCCTCCTGCATCAGCCTCCTGACCTGTTGGGATTATAGGCATGTGCCACCATGCCTGGCCACTCTGCTTCTTAATGTGTCTTTCTGCTGAAAATGTCTGCTGCCTTAGTGCTGAATTGGAGATGGGGAAAGGAACGCAGGAAAGAGTGCAGTGTGTAGAGGGAAGCAAATAAGGACAGTGTTTTCATCAGCTTTTTTGTTACTTTGACCAAAAGATTTGACAAGAACAATGAGAGGAGGAAGAGTTTATTTAGGGGCTCATGGTTTCAGAGGTCTCAGTCCACAGAAAGCCAAGTCTATTCCTTGGGGCTCAAAATTTGGCATCATATTATGGTGGGAAAATGTGGTAGAGGGAGGCAGCCGGGAACATGGTGCCAGAGAGCAGAGAGAAAGCTCTCCTTACCAGGACAAAATACATACCCAAAGCCACGCTCCCAATGACCCACCTCCTCCAGCCACACCCTATCTGCTTTCAGTTACCACTTGATTAATCCCTATCAGAGAATTCATTCACTGACTGGGTAAAGGCTCTCATAACCCAATCATTCTCCTCTAAATCTTCTTGCATTGTCTCACACATGAGGTTTTTTGGGGCACCTCATATATAAACCCTAACAAACAGCCTCTGAAACACAGCAGCAAGGACTGGGGCCCATCAAGGTAAAGCTGAAATATTCTGCTGTACTCTTCCACCTCTTCCACCCCCAAATAAGATATGCAAGGAATGTTGGATGCCTCAGTCTGTGCATGCCTGCGCAGGGGTGACGGGGATAATCCATATTCATATTTGAGCCACCATTCTCAGTAGTCTTCAAGGCTAGTTATTGGAAAAGAGGACCCCATTTTTCTATTTATCAGGGCATACATAGTCTCAGTCACAAAACCCACAACAAACTAAATTATAGTGAAAAATGGCAAGTTAATGTTTTCTTTTTATCAAATACCAACAGAAGGGCAATTGTTAAGTATGACAAACTCAGAACAACCCCAACAGCAAAGATCCTGTTTTAAAGTTTGTGGTAATCCCAACAATCCCATCAAGGAGTTATAATAAAAAAAGGGGGGGGCTATTGGTAGGGATAACATATATGGGGTGGTCCCACACTTCTTCGCAGAATATTGACAGAGTTCTCAGTAAGCCTTGAAATATACTGGTTTCAGTTTTGCCATCAAAATTTTATAATTTTAGTAAATAACCACTAAGCATCTTAGAGTTATAAACTTAAAAATGAGAGTATGGTCAAACATCATTAGCAATGGATATGTGACCTAAGAAAGGGATTGTTAAGCCATTTTGTCCTTGTGCAAACATCATAGAGTGTACTTACACAACCTGAATGGTCTATGTTGATCACTTGACGTGGTCTCTTGATGCAATCAAGAAAAGCAGTGAACACAACATTTATGAGGTTGCTGCTAGAGTAATTTGGCATAGTTTTATCATAAACTTTGAAAATTTTTATAAGTAGATGGGGTACACTAAAATAATGATAAAAAGTTATGGTATAGTAAATATATAAACCAGTAACACCATCACTTATTATCATTAAGTATTATATACCATATGTAATTGTGGAGTGCTGTGTTTTTATACAGCTGACAGTGCAGTAGGACTACTCACACCAGCAGACACAAGCACAGGAGTAATACATTGCACAGCAATATCACTAGGCCTATCATATCTCTCAGCATAGGAATTCTATGGGACCCCCATTGTACAGGTGGTCCCTAGTTCATCTAAATATTGTTATATGGGGCATTGCTGAGCCATTAGTGAACTGTGTGTGGACTAAAACGATGTTGAAGCCATTAGGCAGGAAAGCCTGGTATTGGGAACTCCCAGCAGCAACTCTGCTGGTGTGAGAACGCTTGGTTCATGTGGCTTCCTACCCAGCTCCATCACAAGTTCAGTACAGCACGGCAGATGAGGTGAACTGCTAGAGCCCCACAAACTCTCTGAGACGGGTGTGGCTTGCCAAAATACCAATCAACTTGTTTACAGCAAGACCCTTGCCATACCAGAAACAAGCACCAAGCAAGCACCAAAGCAAACCTCCTCCCAACCTTATCCCTGCCTTTGATGTACTCCCCCTTAAATAAAGAATCAGGGCCACTTTTCAGTCGTTCATTTCCAGCTCCTATTAGAACTGAAAGACCTATCAGGCGCTCCCCTTTTTATATCTAATTTCTGGATCTGTCTCTATTTCTTACTAATTATTTCAACTTTTTATTTCTCAGGTGGCTCAACTTGCTGAGCAATAACCTACCCTGGCGGGATGCTGATCACCCCAAAATAGGGCATGACTATGCATGGAACTCTACGTACCACTGGCAGGTACAGAGAAAAGACCTGCATGTTTAGAGGAATCACTGAACTGTGGAGGAGGCAAGAAGTGGCCTGGCTTTCCACTGGGAACCTTTCTTCTCCTGAAAGGAACAAAGCAGAAAAGAACCCCTGTTTGGCTAGGAAGAATGGCTAGTGTCGTCTCTCACTGAGTCTTCACCCTTCTACCCTCCTCACATCTGTCCAAGGTCATTCTAAGAGGGCAGAAAAATCAGAACCTGGATTCCTACAGAGAAGGGCAAAGGAAGGATAAAGGAAGGACCTGTTGGACACACTGCTCACAAATTATATAAGCAGGCCTAGCAGAAGCCTCTGGTGAGCAGGTGGGGGTGAGCACACCTGGCCCAGAGTTTGGCTGTTCAGAGGGGTATCTATCTTTTACTAATTTGCACAGATGTTCTCTGGCAAGAGACAGCTTCTCTGTCGGATCCCACCCCGAACTCCAACATTTGTGCACAACTGACCATCCAGTATCTCCTCCCCAATATTAAAAAGGCATCTCAAATATTACACCACCTAAATGAGGCATCTCAACCTCCACACTTTGCTCCACCAGAAGGCTTCATCGTTCCAGTTGCTCGTGGCAAAATCCTTGGAACTGCCTTTGAGTCTTCTTTCTTCCACTCACATCAAAATTATAAGGAAGTCCTCAGGCTATATCTTTAAAATATACCCAGACTCCATCCAGCAACTTTTTATCAACTCCACTGCCACCACCCTGATCCAGGCCACTGTCCTAGCTGGAGTATCAGTATAAGCTTCTAATTAGTTTCTTTGCATCTTCTTTGCCTCTGTAACTTATTTTCAACACCATTACCAAAATGAGACTTTAAAGGTATGAATCAAACCCCCAAGTTCCCCTGTTCATCCAGTGTTTAAAAGCAAAGCCTACTGATGGCCTCCAAAGCTCTAGATGGGCTGTCCTCTGGTTCTTCTCTGACCTCATCCCTTTCTACTTTTCTCCTCATTCATTTGATACCAGGAAAAAAAAATGACTTTCTTGATGTTCCCCAAACACTTAAGCTGGTCTCTGGGCTCCAAAAACTTATATCTGCAAGACTGATTATCTCATGGTTGTATGTGTAATTGTTGAAGTCCTCGTTCCTACTACCTGTGAACGTGAACTTATTTGGAAATAGTGTCTATTTAAATGTGATCGAGTTAAGATGAAGTCTTTAGGGTGGACCTTAATCCAATATTACTGGGATCCTTATAAAATGAGAGGTGGACACACACAGAAGCCTTGTGAAGGGACAGCGGTAGAGACTGGAGCAATGCAGATGCAAGTTGAGGAACACCAAGGACTGCCAGTCACCACCAGGAGCTCCAAAGAAGCAGGGAAGGATTCTTCCCTGGATTTAGGTGGGAATACAGTCCTGCCAACAGCTAGACTTAGGACTTCATACATCCTGAACTGTGAGAAACTTCAGTTTCCATTGTTTCAGGCCACTCCATTTGTGGTCCTTTGTATGGCAGCCCTAGGAAATGAATCCACCCACTCATCTTCATTTCTTCCTGCAGATGTTACCTTCTCAATGCAGCCTAGCTTCACCACTTTATTTAAAATGCAGCCCACTCTGGGTGTCTCCATTGCCATCATCCTGCTCTGTGGTTTCGTACCATGGAGCTTCTACAACAGTATATAATTCAGTTATTTATTATCTTCTACTAGGATATCAGCTCTCTGAGGATAGAGAATTTTGCACACTGATGAATTCCCAGAGCAGAGCCCAGTGCCTGGCACATAGTAGATGATCAATCAATGTTTATCACATAAAGGAGAAATTGTTGTACCTCCTCTATTTTTAAGTCCAGCACTGGGCTTTCTTCTAACAGTGAACTATGGTGTGGGATCGCTTTGCTAATCAAGGGAATAAGGTGTCATTTTTTTTTCTGGAGCATGTCAAATACCTCCTTGTTATTTGCAAGTGGCTAATATCTCACACTTTTTCCCTACAGAATACTATCAGGAAGCCATCAGAACACTAGATAAATGCAGCCCAGTTTGAGGATATATGATTATATTGTTTCATAGTACAGTATATGAACTCTGGAAAATACTTATTTAAATGATAAAAAGCAAAATAATATAGGGTATAAATAGAAAGAAAATTATAGTTTCTATGAATTAAAATGCTCTAATTTAGCAACATAACTCTATTTCCCTAAGCTGCCACAACCCTGATTATGTGTAATTTGGGCAGGTAGTTAGGACCTCTCTACTTGTCACAAAACCATGATTTACGGTTATTAAACTGTTATGTGAACATAATGTAAGCCTTGCCTGTGGGATATTTGTGTCAGGTTTGTTACTCTCAACTATTCGATAAAAACTATTGTTACTTATGAAAGAGAGAAGTTCAAGTAATTACAGCTGAAAGCAAAAAGAACTAAAGTGATTTAAGAATAGAACTTGTTAGGCCATATTATCTTTATACCAACACCTATAATCATACTATTTACTAATAAATAAACCTGCCAGGAAGTGGGTAGCTCTACTCAAGCCAAAGATAAACACAATAGTAACCATAGGTGAAATTCTCAGGCATTGTACCATGACTGACTGATTCATTCATTAAAAAGCTTCCAGGGCTTGGTCTATACCTGAAGACTTAAAAACAGCAACCACTTCAGAGTTTATAGCAGCACAATTCACAATTGCTAAACTGTGGAATCAACCTTGATGCCCTTCAACAGATGAATAAACAAAGAAACTGTAGTACATATATACAATGGAATATTACTCAGCATTAAAGGAAAATAAAATTATGGCATTTGAAGCTAAGTAAATAGAGTTGGAGAATATCATGCTAAGCGAAATAAGCCAATCTCAAAAATCCAGGGACCAAATGTTTTCTCTGATAAGTGGACACTAATCCTTATTGGGGGGGGGGTGCATGGGATAAGTGGAGAAACCTTGGATAGGGCAAAGGGGAAGGGAAAGGGAGCTAAGGGATAGGAAAGACAGTGGAATGAGACAGACATCATTACCCTAGGTAAATGTATGATTGCCCAAATGGTGTGACTCTACTTCATGTACAAACAGTCAAATGAAAAATTCTGCCCCTTTTGTGTACAATGAATCCAAGAGCTTTCTACTGTCATGTATAACTGATTCGAATAAATAAAAAATAAATCAAAGCTTCCAGGGATTGAGGATGCAGCTCAGTGGTAAAGCATTTGACTAGCATGTGTGAGGACCTGAGTACAGGTTGAATAAAACAGCTTTCAAGACTCTGAGTACAGTTTAACCTAAGTACACAGTAGTAGCCCTGAATTCAAGGAATTCTGATAACCCTGCACACACTCAGGCATCTCTAGGGACCGAGAGGCAATTGAGTGTGTTAGCCACAAACTGCAAGCCTTCTCTCTCTCTTCCTAAATTCCCCTTAGGATAATGCAGGTCACTAACAGGCTGCTAGGCAAACCACAGAAATGCTACTCCTCCAGGCTTTACCAGATAAAGACTGTGCAGTCTTGCCCCTGCTACTCTATGCCCACTCTGGGGAAAACAAGAGGGCTGGGAGGTGATCTGGCCTTGACATCTCTCACCCCATCAATATTCAGTAAGTACACTCTCTCAGGATAATGACTTCCTAGAGAGAGCAGAATTTTCGTCTTTTTATCCCAGCACCTCTTTGAAACTTCAGAGGAAAGTTCCTCCCCAAATTTTGCAATCCTATAGTGACAAAACAGCCATGCACAATCCTGATTCTATATAGTTCAGTTCATGTATTATAGAACTATCAACTTATTGATATCATTTAACATGAATATTTCACAATAATAACCATATTTCTTTCCTCTCCATATGTGGATATCTCTATATAAGCTTGACTGGATTTCGTGATGGTTACTTTTGTGATCCATTTATGTTTTGTTTTGTTTTGTTTTCTCAAAATTCAATTCCAGAATGTCATTGTTCCAGGTGCAAACACACAAGGTTTTTTCCATTGTAGGTATTTCTCCCAACATCTTCCCAGATGCTGCATAACATTCTTATAATCATTTAAAATTATTCTTTATAATGCTTCTAAGATTTTTGCTTGTTCCCCTTACCATCATCAACAGTTTTTCAGACAAAAAAAAATCTATAATTACTACCAGATGTCATGTTTTGATCATTTTTGATAGATTATAACCTATAATTTAATAATGATTAGTCATTACATTTTTATTGTGCTTTAAAGTTTCCAAAGTATATTCATATCCACTGTTCCCTTTGCTCTCATTATATAAATAAGCCAAGTATTAGCCCTACACTACAAATGAAAAGTAAAGTGGTCCATTTGCATAGTTAATAGGTAGAGGAGTTTTTTGACCCTTTCCCCAGTTCCACATTTGTCCATGCCATGCCTTAGTTAAATGTCATATAGGAAAGGATACTTTAAAATGCTCCCTTCTAACCCTTCAGAATGTTCTAACCCACACTGGAGATGTCTGTCATCTTAAGATTTAATGCTGAACACCCTTTCCAGGCAACAAGCTCAACAAACACATGTTCAGCATGCTGGTCATTTTGTCCTCTTCTCAATTTCCCCAGAGTCTCTTCAGAGTAACAAATATCCCCAGTCCTACACATACCATAACAGGTGAAATTACAGTTATCACAGAATAAATAATTGCACTTACTCTATAGATATTTAACTGAACTATAATAATAGTTTCCTCAAGAATAATGTCACAAAGAAGGCAAGTATTTGGAGACATTATGAGACTACTAAGACCCTTAGGCACATGTTTCTTTTGCATTACCAACAGACAGCAATTTAGTTCATAGCAGATTCCCTTCTTCTGTCATCTTTGCATCCCAGGCAGCTAGCATATGACCCAGAATGTCATAAAACCTTAACATATACTCACGGGTGAAATATATCAAGTGCTTCAAGGATTTACAGTTTTTGTCTTAATCATCAGTCCCTCCTGTGATCCTCTGACAGTCAGTCGTCTTTTCCATTAGAATAAATTCTTTGATCCACATAATCTCTTCCTTCATCTATCTTGCATAAATTAGTAAAACATATTACAAAAAAGATTCCTTATGATGTGTATCTAATAGTTATATATGCCATCTGATTTCAAAGTAGTACTTTAATCATGTTGTAGACCTTAAATGTATACTATTTTAAAAAGTTTTACTGCCCTAATCAGGAGGAAAAAAAGCAATTTAGTTTTTGTTTACTTATTTATTTTTAATGTGGAGTCTCTATAGAAATGCTCAAAAATAAAAATAATTTCCATCAACTCTTGTTCACATAAATCACTTGATCTTTTAGTGCAGAATATTATTGAATATACACAATAATATTATTGAAGATACACAAAGTAGAGAAAGATATCAAAAATTTGCTGTGTAGATTTATTCTGATATTTTATATATATATGTATATATATATATATATATATATATATATATATATATATATACATATATATATATGGAAGAGTTATAGCTCAGACTCCTGATAGAGGAATCTGGGAAGGGAAGTGAGGAGAGAAAGAAAGCAATGGAAAAGAAATATCTTCCAACAAATACCAAGGCTCAGGATATATTTTTGTCTAGAGTATATACACAAAGTACACAGAATATAAGGCTACCCCTCACTCAGGTAGCTACATCAGAAGTTTTATGTTTATAAAAAGGAGTGTTGACTTGAAAGTGTTGAGAATATTAATCCACATCATTTTTTCTTCTTTGTGAAATGCTGGTGTCTGCTAAGATTCCATCTTTAGCGCTGATGGATATATATCCTCTGGCAACTGGGACAGCTCTCAGCTCTCAAACTTTGTCCAGAATTGCCTCTGCTGCAAGAGTTGCCTCCAACAAGACAAGTGCTGTGGCACATGCCTGTAATCCCAGGGACTCAGGAGGTGGGGACAGGAGGAGTGCAAGTTCAAGGCTAGCTTCAGCAATTTAGTGAGGCCCTAAGCTATTTATCAAGACCCTCTCTCAAAATGAAAAATTGTTAAAGGGCTGGGAATATAACTCAGGGGTAAAACACCTCTGGGTTAAATTCCCAGTACCAAAAATGAAATAAAATGAAAAGAGTTACCTCAATCAAGATCATGCCAACTTCAGAAATAACCTGTATCAAATCACTGGTCAATGCAGGGTATAAAGCCCCAGGCCTTTATATTTAATCATAAGTAACTATGACTCTGATGCATAAAATACAGCAGCTTCAGAACTCCCCACTGGTGGATCAAGGCTGTGTTGTGACTACCACAACCCCCTACTCTATCCTGTTTCTTCCTCTCCTCTCTCCTTGCCCCACAGGTGTGGAGCCCAAGACCATTCCTAATAAACTTCCTTTAAGCTAATCTCCATTTCAGATTCTGCTTCCTAGGGAGCCAACATGAGACAAACAGTAAAGTAACAGATTTTATTATTGCTTCATGCCTCTTAAAGAAACCATGCTATCCCTTCTGAAAGAGTTTTGTTTTGAGGACTCATATATTTTAGGAGAAATGCAATGAAATTTAATAACATTGAGTCTCTGTCCAGAACTGCCCCAGTGAATGAAGGTATGGACAGTAATTAAACAGGAAATGATGTGGCATCCATAGTTGAATATAAAATGAGATTCACTGCTAACTTAGATTCCTATTTGGAATGTCTTCCTCCAGTTATATAAAATAAGTAGAGTAAAATCCCTTCCTTCTGCCCAGAGGATAACATGGGAACAATGAGTAGCACCTCAGGACAATGCTAGGGTACCACATGGAAAAGAATTAGGACAGGAAGTTGCTCAACAGAAAGTGTATTAAAATAAGACTCACTTATCAATTGAATAAAGAAAGACTCTGTACTTAAGTGACCTTTGAATAATAATCACAGGGACAGAGCCCAAGAATTTCCTGTCAATGTACTAATAACCTTGATGCAAAGAAGCAGATCAGGGTGAGAAAAGAACAGCATGAACAAAGAGAATGACTTGCAAATTTGAAAAAGAAATATAGATAAGCCAAAAGAGTTGATTCCTCAGCCCCATAAAGCTAAATATTTCAATAGATACTTAGTGAATTAGAATTAGAAGTTCATGGCAAATCTGGCCTTATAGTACTTATAAATTGCAACATACCTTTATGTTTAAGTAAATGCCTATAGTTCTCATTACATGGTATGAGATTGGCTATTTTGATTAATATTTTTGTTATAAGACCCCCAAACTAATAAATTCTTCCTAATAATCACTGAAAGGGAATTTTGAACGTTAATAGATTCCTGAATAACTAGTCATTTTAGGATTTTGCTGCCAAGAATTAACAAAATAGACAAAACATAACTTTTCAACAGATAAGTATCTGATACCTTTGTATAGTGAATCAATTTTTAACATAAAATCTACTAATATACTTGGTATATAATAGTAAAACTTGCTATTCTGTAAAACTACTTCCCCAGAGAACCCTCCTCTTTTAAATTTGCCAGACTAGAAATCAGGTGCCAATGCCAGATGGGAGCTAGCACGATTTGATGAAAACTGAAAAGCCCTTGGATGCCCCCAGATAAGATTGAAATCCCTGGCATTGCTACTTACAAGTTAGGTAACTTGGACATAGCTCTCAACCTCTATGAATCTCATTTTCCCCTTCATAAATCTTATATAAAATGCATTCTACAAGAAGATTCTGAGTATTAAATGAAATCATATGTATTAAGTGCTCACAATGTGCCCATTTCCTTCCTAATGGATTATCTCACTTACATTCTCTATGCTTTCAGCTTTATGACAGCTCGCTTAGATATATAAAAATGGCATTTAAAAATTTGTCCTGGTGACCTTCATTAAGTAATAAACTTGTTGAACAAAGAAATAACTTCAAGAGTACTAGGGGAGTTACACCATTCATGTCTTCATACATGTACTTGGGGTAATAATGTCCATCTCATTTCACCATCTTTCCTACCAGAGATATGAAAAATTGTGCTCAATGTGTGTAATTGTGATGCATTTTGCTATCATATATAACAAATTAGAATATTTTTTTTCAAAAAGAGTACTAGGGGAAAGATGGCCTTTTCCAAGATCTTGAGGTACTCATTTAGCTTGTTTCCTCAAGGATAAACACATAACATACACACTTCTCTTTGGCTTTGGAGTATTTATTATGGCAGAAGAGCACACACAATATATAGGTGGGCCTTGGGGATGATGGATCAAATCCCAGCTCCTTCACTTTATAGCTGCATGAGCTTGAGAAACTTACTCAATGCTTAACTTCCTCCTTGTGGGAGGGTAGCTACAAAAATTAAATGAGATTAAAATATTTTAAAATCATGTACAGCATTGAGCACATAATAAATAATGATGGTAGTGTAGACAGTGAGGGTGATGATAATGATACCAAAAATGGTGCACTAAAACTGCCAGGTAAATTGCTTCCCAGCAGTTTCATAAGGTTTATAAGAAAGCATTAAAAATCCTTAATTATATGAAAATGTTGTCACACCTTAAATTCAACTTGAATCCTCATTGCTATTTCAACACATAAAAGGGTAGAAAGAAACTTAACTCATGGACTTTATTTAAAGATTCCATGGATTGGGGCTGGGGATGTGGCTCAAGCGGTAGCGCGCTCGCCTGGCATGCGTGCGGCCCGGGTTCGATCCTCAGCACCACATACCAACAGAGATGTTGTGTCCGCCGAGAACTAAAAAATAAATATTAAAAATTCTCTCTCTCTCTCTCTCTCACTCTCTCCTCTCTCACTCTCTCTTTAAAAAATAAATAAATAAATAAAGATTCCATGGATTGGATACTCACAGTGAGGAAGTCCCATGGACAGAACTGAAAACTGGTCTCCCAGGCATCTGAATAATGTGTAATAACAATGATAAATGGAACAAAAGATATATAAAGCATATTAGAATCTTACCTGCATTTTTAAAAGATACTGTTACATTCCAATTGCTCAAAACACAATCTAGAGTCAATTTATTATAAAAATATTGTATTAGATAGCTTTCCATTGCTGGGGAAAAATATCTGAGAACAATAACTTAGAAGAGGAAATATTTATTTTTGTCTCATGGTTTCAGAGGCTTCTGTCCTTGGTCAGAATATTCCATTACTTTGGGCTTGTGGTAAATCAGATTGTCATGGTGGAAGGGCATGATTTAGGAAATCTCCTCACCTCCCAGCAGTCAGGAAGCAGAGAAAGAGTGCAGAAGGGGCTAGGGATAAGAAACACCTTTCCAGGATACCCCCCCCAGTGACCCACTTCCTCTAACTAGTCCCCAACACTTGAAGTCCCCATCACCTCCCAATAATGTCATAAAATTATTAGTCCATCAAAGGATCAATCTACTGATGAGGTCAGAGCCCTCAGGATCCATAACTTCCCCACCTTTGAACTTTGCTGCACTAGGGACCATGCCTTCCACACATGAGCCTTTTGGGGGGCACTCCAGATATAACAGGTATTATTTATCTATTATAGATCATAACTGATACTTTAAATGCTTAACTCTGAAAGTTATTGTAGAACATATTAAAAAAAAACTATCATCAATGTAATGTAATGTGAGCAGTATCAACCAGAAGTTTCCATTCTGGAATAGAAACTTTAATATAATGTTCAAGATTAAGCACTAGGTTAATACATGGTAGGTATCCTAAGAATTGTACAGAACCAAGCGTTCCCACACAAGAAGTAATTACTATCACTAAGAAATGAAAAATAATACAATTTTGAGACTCCATTTCTGGATATTCTCCTGTAGTAGATCTACAAAGAAGACTAATAATCTCTATGTTTCAAAACTTCACATGTGATTTTGAAGTCTGGATCAACAGATTCAGAAAGATTATAAGTTTAATATTTCAAAACTGTTAGGAATTTAGAAGCTTCATAAGAAATACATAGGACAAGAAGCAGAAAAACAAGCCAAACTGAAAACTAAATTTCATATTAAAAAATTTTTAACTTTAAAAATTGTGGCCTACCTTTTCAAAGTACAAGTATTTTAAAAATATATAATTATCAATTAATGTTCAAGGATTGTTGGTTTAAATAAGTAGCATTTTTTTCTAATGAGGACGTGTTTTTTGGATAAAAATATTTTGTTCATATAAGTAATTACAATCACAAGTAACATTAGAATCTCAAAATATCATGCCCTTTATTTGCATTTACTGTTTCATATCCAAATTTCTCTAACTCATGACCTGGAAAATCCTCTTCTGATATTACTCAGAATCTGCTGGACTGTATCACGAGTTTGCAGCAATTATTTTTTTCTCCAAAACAGATAATTTAATAATCATCTGATTATCTCTTCTGTATATTGGCTATGGCCTAAATTTTAATTCCAAACCAGTTCTCCCAACTTAAGAAATTCCTCCATCTTCTCTCCCTATTTTAAATTGTAACCCCAAGAGGAGGGGAAGACAAAAGATCTAAAATCCACATACTACAGTGACATAGCCACATCAATATTTAGAGCAGCACAATTCACAAGAGCTAAATTATGGAATCAACGCAGATGCCTGTCAATAGATAAATTGATTAAAAAATTGTGGCATATAAGCAATGGAGTTGGACTCAGCTATTAAAAAGATGAAATAAGACAAACTCAGAAACTCAAAGGTCAAATTTTTTTTTCTCATATGCAGAAGCTAGAGTCAAATAAAGGAAAGGGGGAGGGAAGGATAAGATGACATAAAGAGTCAACCAAATACAAATTAATGAAGGAGGGAAAGGAAGTCTATTGAAGTAGAGGTAGGAGAAGGGGAGAAGGAAGGGAGAATGGGAAGGAAAAGGAACGGGTTCATGAACTGAAATCAATTTTCATGAATGTCTGAGTTTGTCTCAAAGAACCCAACTGCAATGTATAATCATATAGCTCTAATAAAATAAAAATAATAATGTTACATTAAGAAAAAAGAGGGTGAGAAAAAGTAGAAAAACAGAATACAAATAACATTATTTAACATATCACAGAGTCTAAAAAGAGCAATTTGGAAATGGTATTTATGTACTATCTTCCATTGAATCTTAACCAGCTGTTTTTCGGGAAAGCTATAAGCCACGATTTAAAGTTCATTTATGACTTCTCCTCATCAAACTCTGAAATATTAAATGAGTTGAGCAAAATCAAATTAGTGAAGAGGTAAAATCAGATTGCTTTCCCTATTAGCATTTAAAAAGTCATGTTTCATTCTCATTTTGTCATATTAAAATGCAGATACACAAGGTGTGGGGAACAGCCTTTCAAAAATTATTAGCAGCAATAGTTTATGGAACTCCCTTTCCAAATCCTTCATCTGAAGACTTTTCTTTTCTTTACTTTTCTCTTCTTTTTAAAGAATTTAAGAGAACTTTAAAAAAAATAAGGAAAGTTAAACATAGCTCTTATCCTATGATTTTGTTTTTATAACAAAATTGTGGTAGGTGGGTTAATTATAAACTATTATAAAACCCTTAAAATAGTTCAAGAACATAATAAGTTACTTAAGAGTATATTGATAATTTAACTCTTTGCTATTATATAATCTTAATAATTATTTTAGCCTGTCATGTCCCATTCAAATAAATTTTAAACTTTTCAAAAAGATACTCACATATTTGGTAATTACACTATAGTGAAATTATTATCATGATAGAAATAAAATATAAGTCTAAGACTTCTTTATGGTAATAGTGGCAAAAATACATCTAAAATGAAACATAGATTTAATTCATATTCTGCCTATTTTCATGGAAGATTAAGAGCAGATGTCATACTGAATACACTTTTGAGTAATAACAAGACAAATAACCACGATTCCAACCCACCTTTCTCTCTGTAAGAAATTCAGTTGTTCTCATTGCTGATGAGAAAATTTATTATTTTACTCACATGAAATCAATTAATAAATAAAATTGTTTCCTCAGATTCATTAATGCCAGAGTTAGCGGTGTAATACCAGAAACTCACTAGTTCTATTGAATTTTTAGCTATCGTGAGCTTCAAGAATTGCCTGTTTCTCAATTTTCCACATGTCCAGTTAGCATGAATTAGCAAAAATTAGACTGTTTTTTTTTTAAATATGAAAGACAAAAATAAAATTTCACCCAAACTATAGCTCAGAGAATTCAAGTATTGAAAATAATGCATCATCATTTTCATTAGAAATTTGGAGAATTAGAGAATTCATAATTATTATGAACATAGCATGCTCTCAAAACATGAGATCATTTCCTAGATGTCCCACATCCATAAGACTCACAAAATTGGATATATTTACTGCTCTCTCTCCCCTTTTACTGTTAAACAAAATATTTTCTTTTGCAAATGATTTTAGACATTCTTTTAAAATCCTTCACCAGCCACATGCATCTCACAGCTTCTTTACAATACAGATCATTCAATTTCAGGAATTCCATTTTAGAGGGGTTTTTTTTCCTCTCAAATTATATAACTCTGATTTCCTGCAACCCCTGTCCATATGTCCTATATTGACCTTGGCAAGCACAATGAACAAAACAAACCTGTCCTCCACAAAACAGTACTTCTAATAATGAAGAGAGCTATTCTTTTTTTTTGGGGGGGGGCGCTAAATATTTATAGGCGATGTTAGAAAAAGGTTGTTGTATTACATACAAAATTCATTAATGTCACTCCCTGAAGCAAGTTACAGATTCAATGCAATCCCTATTAAAATCCCAATGGTGGTATTTTGTTTTTTGGTTTTGGTACTAGGGATTAAACCCAGGAGCACTTAACCACTGAGCCACATCCCTAGCCTTTTATGTTTATTTTGAGACAGGGTCTCGATAAGTTGGTTAGGGCCTTGCTAAATTCCTGAGGCTAGCCGTGAATTTGTGATCCCCCGCCTCAGCCTCCCAAGCCACTGAGATTTCAGGCCTGAACCACCAGGCCTTGCTCAATATTCTTTTTTTTTTTTTTTTTATTGTTGGTTGTTCAAAACATTACATAGTTCTTGATATATCATATTTCACACTTTGATTCAAGTGGGTTATGAACTCCCATTTTTACCCCGTATACAGATTGCAGAATCACATCAGTTACACTTCCATTGATTTACATATTGACATACTCATGTCTGTTGTATTCTGCTGCCTTTCCTATCCTCTACTATCCCCCCTCCCCTCCCCTCCCCTCCCCTCTTCTCTCTCTACCCCCTCTACTGTAATTCATTCCTCCCCCTTGTATTATTTTTCCCTTTCCCCTCACTTCCTCTTGTATGTAATTTTGTATAACCCTGAGGGTCTCCTTGCATTTCCATGCAAGAGAGCTATTCTTTCTTCTCAACCTTTATGATTCCTTTAACATTGCTCCATACGAAGCCAACATCTGTGTCCCTTACTTTTCCAACATTCCTTCTGCCTTCTCCCGCCTAGAAAATTCCTTTCCTGACTTTGGAAATTTTATTCCATGTAAATGAATAGTGGTAAACACTGCCTCCCCGCTTGCCCACTGTACTAACAAGCCAAGCCCAGGAATGAGTCTAAATATTCTGTTTTTTTCCTAGCTGATCTCTTTTGCAACTTTGTCTTACTTGCACTGAATGGCTAGTGATAATGGGAGCCAACACTGAGCAATGCACTGTGCTAGGTTCTACCTGACTTAATTGCCAGTTAATTAACCTAAAAGGCAAGTAGGATTATTATCTCCATTTTACACATAAGGAAATGGAAACACAGAGAAGCCAAAGAACTCATCCAGAAAAATGGCAGAGTCAGGATATGGACCAGAAACTGGCTGGCTGCCTCCAGAAACTGTGCTCTCCACCTCAGAGCAGGACAGCCTCATCAAGCAACCTGAGGATGCTAAGAAGCTTGACCTGAATCTTTTTAACACACAGCATGAGTGCTTCTCAGCACAGGGCTATACATTTTCCTCCAAATCAACTCTAAAAATTAATACGAATCCAATGATAAAGAAAATTTTTTGCCTATTTATTTATTTTAAACAGAGCTCACATTAAAAAGATTCTGTCCTGTGCTGGGGTTGTGGCTGAGTCCTAGAGTGCTTGCCTAGCATGTGTGAGGCACTGGGTTTGATTCTCAGCACCTCATATAAATAAATGAATAAAATAAAGGTCCATCAATATCTAAAAAAAAATTTAAAAAGGTCCAGTCCTGGATTTGATGTAGTTATTTGGGGATCAAACAAGAGTTCAGAATTGAAAGAATCTTTTCCTAGAAAACACAGGCTTAAAGAGTAATTCAGCAATTTTTTAAAAAAATAATAAAACAGTTTTGTAAGAAAATTTGGAAAAAAGTATGAGTCAAGATCAAAATATCTACCAATTATGGCAGTCATTTTTTTATGAGGTAAAACTGTATAAATCACTATCTAATGGTGGTTTGTTAAGTATGAAACTTAACAGCAAGAAAAATAATCTGAAAGTGTCAATGTTTGACTATTCATCATGATAAGGAAAAGTTATAAAGGATAAATCTCACCCACCCTGCTTTGTTGTTGTTGTTATGAGAAATTAGAAATTAGTGGATTAAAGAAGTAGATCCAACATTACATCGAGGATCAGGAAAAGCATTACATTTCAATAATAAAAATATCCAGATGGATTTAAATATAAATATTGTTATATGTTTGAATATTTTCTGAAAATGGGGAGAAAGCATAGATAAAATCTTGGTACAGAATTGCAGGACTTAATGTTAAATCTCAAATTATTTAATGTATTTATTAATCAGTGTGTTTTAAATTAGACTAAAATAACACATAAAGTAGAATTAAGATAAAAACATGAAACAATTCTATCATTCAATTTAACACTGGAAAAAATACAATTACAATTCCCATATTGATCATACGTTCAATATACACAATGTACACAGGTACACTCAGGCACAAACATGCACATTGTGCTAGGAACACTTACAGATTCATAGGGAAGACTTGATAATGCTTAACTACTTGTGGATTGTTATTCAATTTGAGAATTACCCACTTTGAATTTTATATCCTGGATTGTTGTTGTTGTGTGTGTGTTTGCTTTGTTTGGGGGGGCTTTTTTGGGGGGGAGGAGGGAGGGTGTTGAGAACCAGCATATTAATGTATGCTGTTAGTATGATTTCAGAGACCTAAGCTAATTTGCATTTAAATTTAGGTGAAATTATAATTATGCAAATATGAAGCAAGGAAAAAGTTGTAATGCATATGAATCCAAAATAATGCATAAATAGTTTCTGAATTGCTTTGCATTTCTGTGACATTGCACCTCTTAATTGGCATAGATAATAGGTTGACTTACTTGAGTATGCAATATATTTAAATATCATTATCTCTTCTTCCATTAATGCAGGACTTGCAGTGATTTCAGTGTGACATGTGTGACTCCCTTGACCTCAGTGTGTAGCATAAAAGGAACAACAAGGACCTACAATATTGATATATGTCAATATGTATCATGTAGTCTATTATGGCTGCTGTAGTACAATAAACCATTAAAATGTAGTTTCAAAAATGAAATTACTTCATCATGTACCAGGAAATAAATAAGCAAGAAGCTTCAAAATCCAGTAATTTTTAAAAAAAAAAAAATGTACAAATTAAGTATTGAATAATACCAACAAGAAAATGAAAGCGGCAAAAGTTCCTTTTCCCAAATCCACATTAAAATGTCCAAGAAAATGTCTGAAATAAAAATATTGATTCCTTTGGAAACCAATTAACACATAGGAACTGATCTTCTAGAATCCAATCGGTATTTCTACAAACTCCCAAATTGACAGGACTAAATTAGAAAACAGTGTATGTGGCAATCATAAAACTGTACACCCATTTCAAAGAATTTTCCCCTTCAATTTGAATAGTTCTTTTACAGCAAGAAGGATGAACTAAATGTACTGAATGGCTGCTATACAGGTACTTTGCCTGGAAGCTAGGCTGTGTGCCCTGAAATGAACTTTCTCTCCAACCTCGGATCTGTCAGAGAAGGGTGCTAGCAGAGGAGCAGATGATGGAGTCTCCAAGGAAACTGCGTGCCTGATGGTTGCCTTGGATCATCAGACCTAGTCAGACCTAGCTCACTCAAAGAGGAGCAAAGGGAGAGATAGTGTGCATCCACAAAAGAAAATTTACAGCACAGAAAAAAAGGGATAGTTATTGAAAGGCAATGCTGGGGGTGAGGAGAGGCTCAAAAATAGTTTTTTGAGGAAATCTAAAGCATTTTAGAAAATATCTCCTGTGCTTGGTGCCTTAAAACGGGGTCTCTAAAGGGATACAGTTTCTATTAAAGAAGAGTAGACTGAAGGAAGTAGGCAGGCCAGGACAAGAACCAATTATAGCCCACCCCACCCTCCAAAAAAATCACATTGAAGGAAGAAAAATAGAAAAACAGGCATTACAGAAAATTCAATTGGAAGTACAGTGGACAAACCTAAATTTAGAACAAAAAGAAATCAGGAAGGACAAAAAAAAAATAAAACACAAAGTTTAAAAGATAAATTCAGAACAGCATATGGAATAGAAACTTCCATTGCCAAAGAAAACGGAGCGGTGTGGCAATAGAAATGATCACAAACAGAAGAGCAAAAACCAGAACCAGAAGGTGACTTGGAAACAGAGGAAGGGTCACAAGGTGATGCACAAAATGAAAAAATAAAATAAAACTATGACAAGCTATATACACACCCATGAGGTTTACTGTTGTCACGATGGTAAAGAATGCTGCAAATATCCAGGCAGGAAGAAAATAAAAGTTCTTTCAAAAGAAGTAAGATTAGGATTTTGACAGACTGTTGCCCTTTAATGTTTAGCAGAGCCCTTTTTGGAGGTTCGAAGGCCTCTGACATCACAGAAATTACAATGCCAGAGTACCTTTTCTGCAAAGATATTGCTCAGTACAGCATGAGGTGAAGTAAGAACCTTAATATGAGGAAACAGGTGATACCAAAGTATGCTTCAGAATATTTTAAAGCTACAGTAAATCATTAAAGGTATCATTGGTAAATATAAAAAAAAATTGAGGCTAATGAGCATAGATAACCTTGGTAACTGAGGAAAAAAGTTAAATGGAAAAAATTAATCTTGAAAGACTAGTGCTATAGTTTGGATTTTTAAAAATCTCCAAAGACTCATGTGTTAAAGGCTTAGTCCCAAAGTGACAAAAGGTGGTGGAAACTTTAGGATGGGAGGTCTTTAGGTCACTGGGAACATGCCCAGCCAGGGGATTGCAGGAACCAGGCCCCATCCTCCTCCTCTTTGGCTAACTGGCCATGAGGTGAACTGAACCATGAGAAGCTCCTCCACATGCTCCTACATTGTCCTCTGGCACCCCCACCAGAAGCCCAATGCAGCAGTTCCCTCCCATCATGGACTGCAACCTCTAAAACTGGGATCCAAAATGAACCTTAACTCTTTATAAGAGAATCATAACCAGTGTTTTACTATAGTGATGGCAAGATGACTAGCACAGCTGGTGATATAGTCATTTTACTCTTTATTTTAAAATATGGAAATTATTATATCGATATATACATGATATATGATATTTCCCTACATGAGATACTATGCAAAATTAAAAATAGTTTATAAATAATAAGTTAATGATGAAGTAATACTTATAGCTTTATTTCCCCAAACTTACTAAGATTTTTCTCTCTACATCACTACATGTAGTGATATACTAGAGCTGCATGTACTGACTCAAAAGATGGTCGGCACATCTTCTCCCAACCCTCCAGTGGATGACATTAAATCAGTAGCTTGAAATCAGCCATAGTGGCAGAATTCACAACATTGAATGCTACAAAGCTCTCTCCTCTCCTCTCCTCTCCTCTCCTCTCCCTCTCCTCTCCTCTCCTCTCCTCTCCTCTCCTCTCCTCTCCTCTCCCTCTCTCTCTCTCTCCTCTCCTCTCCTCCTCCTCTCTCTCTCTCCTCTCCTCCTCCTCTCCTCTCCTCTCCTCTCTCTCTCCTCTCCTCTCCTCTCCTCTCCTCTCCTCTCCTCTCCTCTCCTCTCCTCTCCTCTCTCTCTCCTCTCTCTCTCTCTCTCTCTCTCTCTCTCCTCTCTCTCTCTCTCTCCTCTCTCTCTCCTCTCCTCTCCTCTCCTCTCCTCTCTCCTCTCTCCTCTCCTCTCCTCTCCTCTCCTCTTCCCTCTCCTCTCTCCTCTCTCTCTCTCTCTCCTCTCCTCTCTCTCCTCTCCTCTCCTCTTCTCTTCTCTCTCTCTCTCTCTCTCTCTCTCTCTCTCTCTCTCTCTCTCTCTCTCTCTCTCTCTCTCTTTCTCTCTCTCTCTCTCCCCCCCTCTTTCTTTAATTTTTCTCAAGACTTACTATAGACTACTGGGTATATCAAAGAAAAAAGTAAAGCAATCCAACAAACTCAAAACCTCCTGAATGCTTAACAAGGAAGGACTTTCAGTCCACCCAGCCATAGAAATACCCTGCTTACACTTTAAATCATAAACATGAGACTAAGTAGAAACTTAACAAACGTACTTAACTTCCTAAAAGTGAGGAAGTGCCAAAGATGACGGTGTGTTCTCTACACCATTCTGTATGTGACTTTTCAATCACCCAAGGTCCTCAACGTCATGTACAGCCACAGTTAGGGATCCTAATTAGAATAATTCTACTCCCCATATGTATAATGTGTCAAAATACACTCCATTGCCATGTATACCTTTTAAAAAAGAAAAATAAATAAATAAATCCAAAGGAATATTTTTGAGGTCCTTCAGGGAACAGGAATCCATTTTCTATGACACTCTGAATTTGGTTCTATATACCCAGTGACACAAATAATCTGCGAGGTATAAGACAGGGTTTAGAATGGAGGAAAAACGAATGATAGGAGAGAACAGGAAAGCAGATCCAAATCCCAGAGAATTACAGCTGCGGCGTGCTGTATCCTGCGAGCTGCTTTGTGCAATTTGCACTTCCATCCCTCAGGTTTGGGTGAGGTAGGTGATTGATTAGTATGTTACCTCCTTGACATATAGTGCTTTATGTTTTGCAAAGCACTTTCATATCTAATTGCATTCTTGTGATCCTCACAACAATCCCATGAGATTTTTTTTCAGCATTTTTATAAATGAGGAAATGGAAATTCAGAAAGGTATGCAGTTTTCAAGGTTACCCAGCCAGTTATCAGCAAAGACAGAAGGGCTTGAATGTGATGCCTAGGTTGTTGTACCACACTGGGGATAGATCCTAATTTACCACCTAAGACATTATGTGCTTACATCTAAAATTCACATTAGAAAGTGACTACAAAGGCAATATACTACTTTTATTTCTGGCTCCAAGTAATTTGTGTAATAGCACAAAAAAAAATCACATGACAAAATTAAGGAGAAAAAAAACCCCTATCATTCCATGTAACTGTGTATTTGGCTGTGTGGATTAAAGATCCTAGGTACAGTCACTTTCTACTGCATTCATGAACTATGATCTGGTTATGACAGAAAGGAGAATATTTACTAGGATATCACAAGCCAATCTTGCCTCACTAGGAGAGACAGACAAGTAAATGTAACAAGGACACTGTGTTTTCAAGAACTGCATCTGTTCGCAGTTCCTGTGGTGAGAGCTTATTAATATGTTTACTACAGCAGGAGATGGCCAAGTATTACAACTCTGTGAACAATTTACTTAGACTCAAAGACAAGTTGACAGTATTTTCTCTGGTCAGTTTCAACAAATGTTCCCAAACAACTCTCAGAGAGGCCAATAGTAGGCAGATTTCAAATATTTAGGGAAATAGTGTCATTCACAGTGAAAATGAGAATGTTCATGAATATGAATATCAGTTACTGTTCCTTATAAAATAATAGATGTTGTGAAAGTTGAAAAGAAACCAATTTATGTATTGTTTGGCCCAAAGCCCTAATTTTAAAAATGAGCAGACCATGAGTAAAAGAGTGCTTTTCCCAAGGCCCCCACACTTCTTTCTGGCTTAGAGCTCAGCGTGTCCAGCTCCAAGGGTGGTCTTCCTCCCAGGGCATCTGATTGCCCGAGACAGTGATGTCAAACCGCAATCAGGGCAGTTAGGCTCTGCATTTAAAAATTCATTCACTGCTGAAATTTAAAGATGCAGGAATTTCACACTGAAGTTTTTCTATTTCTACCTTTTCTTCAGTAAGAGATTTGGCAACAGCATGCTGACATTCTGACATTTGGCTGCAGATGGCTGGAGATGCCGGCCGCTGCCCATTTGGGTTCGTCCATGGTCAGCCTGACCTGCCTAAGCCCTGGAATATTGTGTAGTCCCTGTTGCTTAGATTGTCCAGTACAAGATGGTTTTAGAAAAACAAAATTTAGAAACAGCTAATTATATAACAAGATACTACATTGCAAATGTCTCAACTTTCCTGTTATGCCACAAAGATGGGAAATATGAGTTGTAATCTGACTACTGCTTGAAAGCACTCTTTGTATGGTTTTGAGTAAAATGGAATTCCTATGAATCATATGTTCATAACAAACTAATGAATCGATTGGAAAGTTTTTCTCACTGATTAGCGCCTGCTTCCCTTCATTTAATGATGGACTAAATTCAATTATTTTCCCTTTTTATTTAATGAGATGATGTGTAGAAATACAAACCATTAAAATTCACTAAATAAAGTCAATATACATTTCTTTAACCACAGGCCATCCAGCTTTCGTTTAGCACAAATTATTTAACTACAGTTATGTTCCATTTTTTTGTTGGCAATCAGTTTTATTTCCTCTTATTTACAAATGTGAAACCAAAGACTACCCATCTTTACAGGAGCTAAGGGAAATTATGTATTGCTTTACACACTACCCACATGCTGTCAGAAAATAAAGACATTACCAACCCTTAAATTCTGTTCCCACAAACCCAAACCACACAGGAATAAACTCGTTAGAAAAAAAATAATCAAGTTAACAAGTGAAAAACTGGAACATATGATTTTAGAGTAACTTTAGTTTTAGATAAAATGACTTCTCATTCTTGGGGAAAAAATTAAAACAAAATGGAAAATGAAACCAAAGCATACTTTCCTAAAACCTTTTCTCAAAAATCAAGTGCCCTTCTTCTTTTTAAATGCATTTTAAAAATTAAAACCTATAATACATCTCACCCATGCTAGTGGGTAGACTCTAAAACTTCCTTATGTGCCAATTAAGTGATAGATATTATTAGAATCCAGAAACTCATCCAAGTATCATGAATCCTATTTATCAAAATTTCATCTTCCTCAAAAGATTTGGCTGAAGGCAAACTGGAAGCAGTTATTCATATATATGTTTACTTAACATATTTTTAAAAAAACTAATATATACCAGGCACTGTACTAGTCACTAGGGAAAAAAACGGCATGAACAAGACGCTGAAGTTGGGCACAAGTAAATCTATGCCAACCCATTTCTATCTCCTCATTCAGCCAGCACTCAGTTCTGCCCCATCCAAAATTATCCTGCCTATTGCTTGTTTTCCACACTCACCCACTACTTCCTTAAAGTAGCAGAGAAAGATAACTCTTCGAAACGCTAATAAAGACACAGACATCCCTCTCCTTCATCTCCCTCATCCCCATAAGTCTTTGGGGAGGAGGAGGGAATACATATATTTTTTTCATAGTCCTGATAGTTGACTCTTTTTCTATAAAACATTTCTGGACAACTTTTTCTATAGAACATTTCTGGTAAATGTTTAAAAAAAAAACAGTATACAGAACCCAACTTAATGATTCAAATTGTGTTTTTTTTTTAATTAGGATGGAATCAAAGCAATACACATTCAGCAGAAACCATACTTTCTTAGATTTTGATCTTTCCAAAGCCAGAGATTTGATTCCCTCTTGAGATGCAGGCGAGGGACGGCAGCCACAGCTCCCAGTCAGCCACCCCATCACCAAGGGAAACAACTTGGCCTGCAGTGGGCTGTGTTACTAAGATGCTGCAAAGGTAGGTGAATTGATGCATTTGTAATTTAGGAAGGATATTTTCAATTTACCAGGGCAATACTGGGCTATATGTAACCCCATCTAAATTATGGGTCATCCCCAAGCTGTATCTCAATGTACACTGAATCTCCCAGGGCCTCTTTAAGTCCATCTCTAAAATATTTTTCTCCCTTTCTCTACTCTATAAATGTGAGAAATGAATTTCTCTGCCACTTGACATGAAACATGTCAGCCCCAATATTCTGTGTAGAGCACACAGAAAAAACTATGGATAGGATGTTTTATTGCTCACAGATATCATTAGATAAAATATAAGGTATAGGATGTGAAAACTGGTTAAAAAATGTAGAGCTTGCTATGGAAAGAGTTTGCTACCTTCACATAAAAATTAAATCTGTTATAAAATTATTATACCTATTATATAATTAAGACTGTTCTATTTTTGTTCAACCTGAAAATATGAGAGCGATAAACTATGATGTTTTTTCCCATCTCTTCCTCTCAATAATCCACAGAAAATAAATAATGAAAGAATACTTTGGGTACTTATCACCTGGTAGATAATTTTACAATAGTTTGAGTAAGTAAAAGGCTAATTTTATTTAACAGTTTTGGGGGACAAATTAAGCATCCCAATGCACCTTTCTAGGTACAAGACATGTTGCCAGCAGTCTAACAAATCAAGATTATTTAAAATTCAGAGGAATAACAGAATTCTGCAACTTCTTTCCCTCTATTTAAGTAGGATTTAAAGAGCCTATATTAAGAAACATGTCCTACACCTTTTTTATCCTTCACACTCAATAACTGTTGAATTTAATTAAATGTCAGAATCAAGTCTTTAGTTTATTGAGATTTAGCTCTAAGACTGATACTATGCAGCTAAGCAAAATTCAGAGGGTTTTGAAAGCCCTATAAATGGTTCTATGTGGAATCTCCCCATCTCCATAGTTAAAAGGGAGGCAAATCCATGTATCAATAATATAAAGGATATGGTGTTTCCAAATCTGCCTGTGCAAGAGAATTGCCTCGGGGGTGGGGGTGGAGGGGCAGGGTGTAAAATTTATTCCCAGGACACCATCCGCAGTACATATAGTAACATCGCCAGATAGCTCTAATCACATGCTTTTGAGGATGTGGGTGGGGAGGAAGGGGCCCTGGTCTTAGAACTCCATTCTGGTGTCTCCTATGCACAGAGTGACCACATGACCTTGAGCAGGATTCAGTCTGCCAGAGCATTATTCATCTTACAAGTACTAATGCAAAACAAACTAGGACACTTCCTGAGTTTCAAAGTCTTCATCTGTAAAATGAGATCATTAGAAAGGAATATTTGAAATCCCTTCAACTTCTCTCTTATCTACACCATAATCATTCCAACTGTATTTTCACTTGTCACCTTATATAAAGTAATTTTTGTATCCTTTTAGAACTGCCTATTGAATTAATTGCAGCAAATATGTATTTAAAAGCATATTATGGGGCTGGGGCTGTAGCTCAGTGGCAGAGAGCTTACCTAGTTAGTATGAGGCACCAGGTTCAATCCTTACCCCTGCATAAAAATAAACAAATAAAATAAAGGCTTCTGTTCATTTAAAACTACAAAATTTTTTTTAAAAAATGCATATTATGAACAAGCATAGCACAAGATCGAAGTTTGGGAGATATGTACAGATGTGAATCTTGCTTCTTGTTTTCTTAGTTATTAATACTTTTGAATGAATAAATAATAAATGGAGATTGGAATTTGTTTAAACTATTTGAGCCTCAATTTCCTCAACCAAAAAGTCTTTATACAGATAATTATTTTTCAAAAGTGGGAATATGAGAGATGCTTCATTTTGAGACTGATGATTGAGAACTATGTTGAGAAGAATCCAGGAGTAAGGATATCACAAGTCAGTCAGCAATGTCTAGGTCCATTCTCACTGAAAACATAAAACCTTGCATTTATTTATTTTTTAAAAATCCATTGCAGCATTTGGGGGACCAGACACACTATCCTGTACGTAGGTGAGAATTACAACAGATATGTAAAGAACTGCATCAATCATTTTGATAGGAGTAAATGCAATGAAGTAAATAAAATAATGCATTAGGATAGTGTTATGGTTTGGATTCAAGGTGTCCCCCCAGAATCTTACATATGAGACAACGCAGGAAAGTTCAAAGGTAAAATGATTAGAGTATGAGAGTAGTAACTTAATCAGTGGATTAATCCATTTGATGGGTTAATGATTCAAATGGATTAATGGGTAGTATCTGTAGGCAGAGAGGAGGTAGCTAGTAAAAGTAGGTCACTGGGAGGTGCCCTTGGGATTATATTATCCCTGCCTCCTAGCACTCCAGCTCTCTCTGCTCCTGGCTGTCCTGGGTGAGCAACTTTCCTCTGCTACATTCTTCCACCAAGATGTTCTACCTTCTCTTGAGCCCACAGCAATGAAGTTGGCTAACCATGGACTGAACCTCTGAACCGTGAGCTGAAGTAAAGTTTTCCTGCTCTAAGTTGCTCTTGTCATGTACACTGGTCACAGCGATACAAAGCTCACTACCACATATGGGAAGTGAGAGGGGAAGGGTGATACTTTGATAGAGAACTTCCTGAGGAAATGACATTGTAACTAAGACCTAAATCTAAAAGAAATGGAGTCCCATCAACACCAAGGCCAGAGCCCACTGCCAAGGTCAGGGAAAGGTGGGGAGGGGTAACAATGACACCAGTGCAGGCTCAGCCTTGGCACTTGCAGGGCCCGTCCTGCTCTCTGCTCCTTCTCTTTCCCCCTCCAGAGTCGTCTATCCATGGGAAGGAGTATGGCACCTCAGCCTGCTTTCCACGTCCTACTTTTCCAGAACCTGCATAGCTGAAACAGGTATCCAAGCTCCCTAGATGATTCTAATATACAGCCAGAAGGAAGAAACTAAGCAAAAGTGAAAACCTAAGATGTAGACCAAACAGACTGAATTTATGGCCCATAAAAGAATAAAGAAGGAGAAGGCAATAAATAAATATGTCAATGAAAGTTTAGAAATAGAAATCAACCTCAAATCTCAATTTGTATTATACAACTCATTTCAACTAACATTCACAGTCTACACGCAAATGCTATAAGAATCACAAGAAAGTTAAGATACATACAACCCTCAAAAAAGTTATAACCAGAACTTTACCAGGTGCAGTGGTGCATGCCAGTAATCCCAGTGACTCAGAAGGCTGAAGCAGAAGGATTACAAGTTTGAGGCCAACCTTAGCAACTTACTAAGGCTCTAAGCAACTCATTAAGGCCCTAAGCAACTTACTAAGGCCCTAAGCAACTTAGTGAAAGCCTGTATAAAAATTAAAAATAAAAATTACTGGGGATGTTGCTCAGTGGTTAAACACCTCTGGGTTCAATCCCCAGTACAAAAAAAAAAAAAAAAAGAAAAAAAGAAAGAAAAGATAATTATAACCAGGAATACAAACATCTACTTTTAGCCTCTGATCTCATTGACATTACTTCAACGCACCTCCATCCCATATAGCCATTTCAGATAGCAATCTTGTATGGAGGTCATTGCTTTATATAAACCAAGAATATGTAACCATGCTTAGGAAAGGTTTGTGACGATGATTAGAGGTGATCATCACAGGCTTTTGGGAAATGCTGCACCTGTGTTCATGACTAAAACGAAGTAAAAATTATGAAATAGGAAGAACGTTTGACCTCGTCCAGCTAGCGTGTGCAGAATTGGCTCCCTCTGCAGGAACCACTCTGCCCTGCCCATCCTAAATGCTTATCCAATAACCCTGAAGTAACTGATAATAGGTTTAAGTGCTACACTTTCCAAAGGCACTACCTTTTAATGGGAGCATATTCGACACCCAAAAGTGTCCCCATTAAACAAAACTAAGGGAGGGGAATGGTTGAATGCCTGACAGGTTCTGTAGACTATCCCTCCATATAGAATTATTCTCCTCTTTTTCTCTCTGCCAATAACTTCTGTGCCAGTTCCAGAGAACTTCTACAAAAGATCTAGGAGAGTAGTATCAAACTCATAGAGGAAGCAGAAATTACTCCCAGTAAAAGCTAACCAAAGTAGAATATGCCCTACCAGGCCTCTCCCTTAGTAGACAGTATGTATACATGTGTGTTTCATTGAGTTTTTTTAATATACCAACTGTTATCTTCTTCTATCACAAGAAGCAAATACAATTAAAATTCCCCCTTTACAGACTTGAGGGATAAGTACAGAGAGCTTAAATGATCTGCTTGAAGTCACACAGTTCCACGATGACAGTGCTAGAATAAGAATATAGGACTATTTAACTCTAGCAGAGCTCTCTTAGTCACTAACCCCCACCTTAACACCCGTCCATGTCCTTTGGTGTGTGTGTGTGTGTGTGTGTGTGTGTGTGTGTGTGTGTGTGTTTGAATTATAACTACAAGTGGAGGGACCAAAATTTAAAAAGCTGATATAACTGCTTATTAGACAAAGACATTGGTAGATCCCTCTCAGGAGGGGATAGTCAGCATTGGTCTGTTACAAAGCACTAGACTCTTTCCATCTCTATACATAGAAACACAGGTTCTCGGGTCTTTGAGCTTATTTTGTTCAACCAAATGAACCTAATATCCCAATTCCTCTTACAAAAAAAAAGAAGAAGAAGAAGAAAAATCTCACAACCATGTGCTTATGACAACACTAAGGGCCAATTAAGAGAAGCTGACTTGCACGTTAGCCAACACACCACTGGAAAATCAATTGGCAGTCATATATTCTGCTTTGAGAGTAACTCAGTTAAGGTCATTGTCAAATTAAAGAACATAGAAAACCTACCAGCACTAAAGCAAGCCCTAGACATTTCCAACAAGAGGATAAAACTTCTCTTCACCTCCCCTCACTGAATAATACCTCTTTTTTTTATAAATATGGGTATTTTTAATTAAGGATTTTTCTTAATACAGATAAAAAGAAAGCATTTTTTTATCAACATTTTCAGGAATTACTACCCTTGAAGGTTTTTCAAGGATCAGGTTCACATGGAAACACGTCCATGTGTAGCCAGCCATCTCTCACCCTCAGACAATGCCCCACTCTGTCTGTTGCTGTGCAGACAAATGAGAGCCTTAGTGGAAAACACACATTTCAGAGCATGAAGAGAACTAAAACAGGAGGAACCAGATTGCATTTATTTTGTCCTTTTTGATATGGTAATGGATTGGGCTATGTGATCTGCCAGATTGAAAAGAACTAGTGTGCAGGATGCAATAAGGCTGAATTTTTGAACATTCTTAAAAAAATAATTGATCATTGGTTATTTACTTTTTTTACTCATTTAAATAGGCATTCAAAATGCTAACAATATCTAGCTTAAAATTTATAGCCTGTTTCTGGGCATGGTGGCGCACACACGTAATCCCAGTGGTTCAGGAGGTTGAGGCAGGAGGATCACAAGTTCAAAAACAGCCTCAGCAACTTAGCAAGGCCCTAAGCAACTGAGTGAGACCCTGTCTCAAAGTTAAAATAATAAATAAGTAAAGGACTGAAGATGTGGCTGAGTGGTTAAATACCCCTGGGTTCAATACCTAGTACAAAAAAAAGAAAAAAAAAAGTTATAAGCTCATTTAGATAGTTGAGTGCCTCCTTCCACAGGAAATTATATTGTTTACAGCCACTTGAACTTTGGAATGAAAATTGGCTGGGTTTGTACCCTGTGTCTGTGACTTAAGGAATCATTTCGATTGTTTTGAAAATACTGTTAGTATCTACCTTGAAGGGTTACTGGGAGGATCAAATGAAATAAAGTATATAAACCAACTGGCACAATGCCTGGTATATAACAAGTGGCTCAATCATTGGTATGGTCATTATTTTTGTTTTTCAAAAACAATAACTGTACTAGTCGAAGTTCACCAGAGAGCCAGAACCAGTAAAGGATAGAAAAAGAGATACATAGATGGACAAGAGGGGATTTCTAAGGACAATCAGTCACACAATGAACTGCCTGCAGGCTGGAGAACTAGAGAAGTTGGCTGTGCATCTCAGTCCAGGTCCAAAGGATTAAGAACCAGGGGAACTGACAGCATAATTTTCAGCCTGAGAGCAAAGGCCTAAGATCCTGAGGGGCTGCTGGTGCATATCCCAGAATCCAAAGGCTGGAGAACCTGCAGTCTGATGTCCTGCAGTCTGTATCCAGCGCCAGAAGAGAACAAGAGAAAAATTTGCATTTCCTCTGTCTTTTTGTTCTATGTAGGACTTTGGCAGATTGGATATTGCCTCCTCACATTGGGTGAAGGTGAATCTTGCTTGCCCATACACTGATCAAAAAGCAATCTCTTCTGGAAATACCCTCATAAACATGCATAGAAATAACGTTTAACCAGCTGTCTGGCTATCCCCTAACCCAGGCAAGTTGACACCTAAAACTAACCATCTCTATAACAAACATCTGAGTTATATCAACATTTATGAGTTGAAAGTAGTAGGTCACTTGGTGGGGGTGGGGTAAAGGTTAAAACAACTAACAGTCCATAGCAGGTAAGCATCAGTGGCCCCATAAATCTGGTTTCTTTCAGCACATCCAGGAAATAATTAAACCTGACTAGGTTTTATAATGTAATAACCTCAAACTATATTAGTTTCCTAGAGTTGCTATAACAAAGCACCACAGACAAGATGGTCTGAAAAAAAAAAAAAAAAAACAAAACAACAGTTCTGGAGACTAAAAGTCTAAAATCAAGATGTCAACAGAACTAGTTTCTTCTGAGGACTATGAGAAAAAAAAAAAAAAAAAAAAACCTGCTCCTTGCCTCTCTCCAGCTTCTGAGGGTTTGCTGGCAGTCTTCGGCATGCTTTATTTGGTAGATGCATCATTCAGATATCTGCCTCCATCTTCATGTGGATTTCTCCCTGGGTGTGCATGTCTCTTTCTGGATACTAATTTCCCCCTTTCATAAGGACACCAGTCATGTTGGATTAGGGCCCATGCTAATGACCTCATTTAAACCTCATTACCTCTGCAAAGCCCCTTTCTGCAAATAAGGGCACATTCTGAGCTACTACACATTGATACTCCAACACAATTTTTTGAAGGGGTATAATTCAACCCATAGCAAGAACAGAGGACTAAAACAAAAATTATAGTTCAAGTTTTGCTGTTTTGATTTTGGGTTTTGGGCAGGGGGCGGGGGTTCTGGGTTTTTTGTTGGTTTGCTTGTTTGTTTTTTTGGTTTTGATTTGTTTGTTTTTTGGTACCAGAAATTGAAACCAGGGGCACTTGACTACTGAACCCAACCCTTTATATTCTGAGGCAAGGTCTCACTAAGTTTCTTAAGTCTGGCTTTAAACTTGCAATTCTCCTGCCTCAGCCTCCTGAGCCGCTGGGATTACAGTTATGTACCGCTACACCTGGCTCATAGTTCAAATATTTTTGAAAAGTGTTTATTTTAATATGTTTTTTCTTTAACCTTTTAAAAATACACTGTAAATTCTTTCTAGGCTACTCAGTACCCCTCTTGTGCCAAGATGGCATTGTTATTGCAATAAGACCATCCATCTTTTTATAACATTATACTCAGTTTTTTAATAGGTCCTTCTTAAAGAAATAGGAAGCCAAAATTCTAATACCCTGGCCAGCCTAAATGTCTATTGGATTATAACAGAATAACCATTTGGTTATTTATTCAACCAATATTAAATAAGCACTTTGTGCTTAACACCGTGTCACACCTTACAAAGACCTGGGGAAAATCTAAAATAGATACATACTATACAGAATGTTTTACCTACTTGTGAAGATATGAATTATGTCTCTTGGTTTGTCTAAATAAAAATTGATGAAGCAGGTCTCTAATGAGTCCAGAATGTGTGCTCTCTAAGGCTTATATCCAGGAATCCTTGCAGGGCCTTAAAGGAATGACATAAGATATGATCTTGCCATGTCACCAGGGTGGCATCATGGCTTGGTGTCAGGTGGACGTATGCCATTTTTCACATGAAAGATAATTTTCATTCAAGTGCCATACCTAAATTTACAACTATTCCTCTGGAATTGAGATTTGGCCCTGTTAAATATGGTCAGTAAACCTCAATTTAATGACTCTCAGACTGAATTCTACCCTAGATAAATACCATGGAGAAATGCACTGCAAAAGGCAGAGAACACAACCTCCCCACATGCAGAAGTGAAGCAAAGTTATCTGTGCATGATGCCAGAGGGGACGGCAGCTTTGGGTGACAGGTGGCACGCCTCTCTGCCAAGGAGAAGGCGTTGCTCCTGGCAGTTTTTTTAACTGAGGCATGTGACCTAAGTAGTGGCATTTCACAGCTGAGAAACCAGCTTGTGATATGCCTTTTGCTTTACTGAGAGGCGGGCCACATGTCCACCAGGACTGCAGCTCTAGCTGCAAGATGTTGCAATAGGTTCCCTTGTATCCTTCTTACGATCAAATATTTATGTTACTCTGGAAATATACATGGACTGTATGATTAATGACATTTTGCCAAGCAAACAAAAAAAGTGACGTCCCTCACAAAGGTGTCATTTTCTACCAAAAGGAGGTTAAAAGAAAAGGCACCAAAGCGGGCATGGTGGTGCATGTCTGTAATCCCAGTGACTTGGGAGGCTGAGGTAGGATTGTGAGTTCAAAGCCAGCCTCAGCAACTTATCGAGGCACTTGCAACTCAGTGAGACCCTGTCTCTAAATAAAAAATATTTTAAAAAGGGCTGGGAATTTGTCTCAGTGGTTAAGTACCCCTGAGTTCAATTCTCAGTACCCTCCCCCCCAAAAAAAAAAGGAACCAGAATAATGAGTGAGCAGGAAAGATTAAGAGCAAGAGCTTATTTATCAGCTTTTGGTAGAAATTTGTAAAAGAGACTCTGCTGTGTTTTGATTAATACAGAAAATGGAACATGAACTCAAATTCTGACATTCTCAACACTTGGACATCTGAGTCCACTTTTCCAACTTCCGTAATTCCCCTTTAGGTACCTTTCAGTCCAGAATTATTAAACAGTTCACCATTCCCTGTACACCTGTTAGCACTTTGCTCCAAACCCTTATATCACATGCTTTTACTCATGAGAGATTCCATTTCTATCTAGCTCTGTATTAGCTATCATCTAAGACCCAGATGTAATGCCATTTATCCCAAGAAACTTCTCTGATATCCCTAGGGGCCAAGTTACTTGCCTCTCCTGGGGCCTCTACATCTTATCACCCTTATTGCAATAACAATCTCTCTCCGTCTCTCTCTCCCTCTCTAGCTCTCTCTCATTCTGGGCTATAAGCAATGACAGAACTGCAGGGTATCCACAAAGTCTGGAAACACAGATAACATTATTTTATTGTATTGTAATATAATGTATGCATAACTTATTACAAATGTCTGCCTATGTGCCAAAGGTTATCTGCATCAGCACACCTGGAATGATTTTTGATACCTAGTGCCTGGCAGAGTGCCTAAGGTTTAGTAGGAACTGTACTTGTGGAATAAACTGATGAACTAGGTGGATGATTGATATGAAGCCAAGGATTGCCCTTCAGACCCACCTTCAAAACCTGAGTAAAGAAAACACAGAAATAAGTAGAATATGTGGATAAATGAAGGTAAATGGTCAGGAGACGGAGGGTGGAGAACAAAGTCTGGCTAGAGAAAAAGTCCTGCATCTTGTAGCAACTAGCTGTATGCAACTTCAAGTAAGTCAACTAACCTCAAAGTTTCCTTTTCAAATCAGGAACTTAGAAATGTGTTTTCTTCAGCACAAAATCTATAAATTTGTGTTAATGTTAAAAGATAGTAGTAGCTTATAACTTTTGAGGAAATGCAGAGCCCAAGAGACAATTATTAATACTGAAAAAGAGAAAACAATATCACCTATGGTACAATGAAATGCAACAAATTGTGTTTATTGAGAAGTGTTTAGTTTCAAAAATACTTTCACATTGCTCATCTGGTCCTCACAGGAAACTTGGAAGAAAGGCATGACAGACTCTTTATAGATGAGAAGACAGACTTAAAGCAGTGGGTTTTTTTGTTGTTGTTTTTTTTTTTGTTGTTGTTGTTTTTGCCATGTCCAAGGTTAGGAGCAGAGCTAAAAGAGGAGGTGAGATGAAACCTAGCCCTCCTACGCAATGCACCTCCCACTGCACATGGGCACCAAAGTCTAACAGGAAGAGAGAGTACCACAGGCCAATATTCACACAAAAGAAAAAAAGAAAACAACCTCTGAGGATTTTAGTTGACAATTATCAGAAAAGTTAAAGGTAAATAATGATATTAAGTAGATTCTACCCACAAAACAATTACTTGGATTTTTCTCTTTGCTGTGTTCCACTTTTATGAGAAAGAAACAAATAAAAATAAACTATAAAGAATTTAGTAGAAACCAAACACTTCCAAGGTCACTGGTTCTTGGGAAATGAATAATTAGTCCACTATCTTATTTCATTTACATTTACAGTGCGAGGCAATGAGAATTGACATGAAACTCAGCCAGCTCTTAAATCACCAAACCTCTTACTAAAGCAGGGAAGGCATTTAAAACAAAAGTGTTTCTTATTTAATTCAACTGAACATTTATTGAACGTCTACGATGTGCAAAGCACTGTTCTAATTGCTGCAAGTGCATCAGAGAACAAAACAAACCCAAGGTCTTCCGCTCCACGGTTTACATTCGACGAGGAGACACATTCTGTTGGGGAAGGGTATTCTCTTTGAAGAAGGCATTCTTGCTTCCAGAAATGTGATTAACTACAGCGTCACATCCAGCAAGTATTCAGGTTACCTAAGTATTCAGGTTACCTAATACATATTTTAAAAAATCACTGGATGTAAGACATGAATAGATCAATATATTAAGTATAGTTTTCTAAATTTTGAAACCACTTTCTGTCTATTTTAGGAGTGAAGAACATTGCTTTCAGACCTATAAATGACTGAAAAAAATATATACAATGTACTATGCACTGTCATAGGGAGCATGTTATTAAAAGGAGGTGAGATGAAGTTTCTGTCCACACTGTGGTCCATGGACCAGCAGCATCGACACCTCCCAAGAGCCTAGTAGAAAGGCAGACCCTCAGAGGCCCACTCAGCCCCGACCAAATCAGAATATGCAATTTAACAATTTCCTTGGGTGATTTGTATGCACGCTAAAGTTTAAGAAGATTCTTCTAGTGCATTTCTCTGCACCTAGAGAACCTAAAAATAACTCACTGAAAGGGAGAACATAAGCACTTCAAAAACTAATCACTCCCTCGATATTTTTTCATTTTTTAAGAAGTAATTTCTTTCCAAGTAAGATTTTACTTTAAAAACGGCAGATCAAGGATATTACATACTGAACTTTCCTGCAGCATGTGTCAACATAGAAGAAAAATGAAATTTGCCTTTTCATGGTTTCAAATCTGGCATTTCTAGGCTTAGTAGGAAATGAAGATACCTCCCCCTCCCCCCAAAAGGGAAATCATCCCCCATTTTATCAATGCTCAATGCCTTCCTCTACTCTATGTGATTTAGCAACTACCTATTAGCAGGATAAAGAGATGTGGGGAGCTTTAGGGTGTTCCATCTTATGTGAAGTTCCATTTGAAATCATGTTGCCCTGGCTCAGAGGAAAATGGTGTAGAAGACAGCATCCTTGGTACTGAGCCACCTAGCACACCCAGCAAAACCAGCTGCCAGACGACAAGCAATCGTAGTCAAGAAAGCATATGAGGACTCCAGGAAAAGTCAGGAAATGGGTCAAAGCCAGTTCCCTCTCCATTTACCACAAAACTGCTGCTTTACAAAGAGAAGAGAGTTTGGAACGGAGATTGTATCCATGCACAAGCCATAGTGGCTCTGCCTCCTTATGCACTTGGGAGAGTGTTTCAGCCCCACCTACACCCTGCCAAAACAGGGCAAAACATCCAAGCACAGTCACAGAGCAGGCCCCAGAGGGCACTGAAAAAGGAGACAACAGCAATGAGCAGGAAATCCAAGCCAGGGAATTTTCATTAATCATGCTTTCAAAGAAGCATGATTTTCCTCTGTTATGTGACCAACATTCAAGGATTATTCTGTACATACTAAATACACAGGAAAGTTTTCTCCAACATTAGTATATTAAACTATGGGTGTAAGAGATCCCCCATTTCCAACTTTAGGGGAAAAAAATCTCTCAGTCTGTCATGACCATCTGCTCTATAAGATATAGAAATTTCAGTAGGGATCTTTACCTACTATAAATGGGGGTCACCTCCATTCACATATATGTTAATATTGTGCCTTCTCCCAAAATAGAGTTGAGGCTTTTATAAAAAGAGTATGAAATAATGCTTTTGAAGTAAGTTGGAAGAAACCAATATCTATATACATATTCTAGAACATTTCTGGGATTGAGCATTAAATTTAGTTTTGAGCTTCCTGGTAGACAAGAAAAAAAATGGAACAATACAACACTCTCATGAGTAATTAAGATGAAACATGTCAGAGCTTCAAGAGAAACAAATGGCTTCATGGGATCAAAACCCAAAAGGAAATTTTTTACAATAGATTTTATATAAGGGGCATTGAATAGCATGGGCAATGTCTTCAATAAAAAATATGCAAAAATTATGAAGCATTATCTATATTTGCAATCACACTATGACCTTTAAGAAATAAAAAAGGGAAATATTAACATACAATTTACAAAAGACAGTTCTCCAGGGAGAATAAACAAAGTCAGGTCTGTAATATTCTAGAAACCTAATTTTATGCAGAGAGTTAATAATGAGCTTTTAGATGATACAAAGACATACTAAATATCAATTCCCTCATCTGATCTTCTGACAGGAGCTGAGTAAAGAATAATTCTAGGCTATGATATCCGGTGAAGTAACCCATGTAATTAACTGAAGAACGATTTGGGGCATGGGGCCAGCAGGTGGCCAAGTTAATGAACCATTGTAAAAGCTGAGACTCTCTTCTTGTATCTGGGGGCTGCACACCACTAGAGAGAATTTCAAAACAGTAAGAACTGACACTTCTAGGAACACGTGGTTTGCAATCTCAGTTGAGCCCTCCTAAAATCTTCTCTATTTGTGTTTGACCAGCTTCTTTTCCCTTTACACTCCCCTCATTGAACCATTGAGAAAAGGAAAGTTACAAGATGTTGTTTTCAAACCTTCTTCTCCTTCTTTCCCAAACTTAACTACATCACTACCCAGAGGAAAGGTTTCTGTTCCAGGTTTCTTGGCCCTGCCAAGATTTCTTCTTGCTTCTTGATCATCTTTGCTTCATCATTTGTCTTCAAACTTCCCCTTTCTACGCAATCTGTTCCACCAGCCTTTAAAGCTGCCAAAGCCTTTCCCTTCTTTGAGAACGTTTTCACTTCTCTCTAGCCACCATTGCTTTCTCTCAACTTCACCTTCCTTCCTTTCTCAGTCGCTAGAAACAATGCTGTAAAGCAACAGCTTCCACTTCCTGGTGAACTCTGCTCCTCTCAATGGATTTATAAGTCAAGAGATTATTGAAAAGACAGGATGCTAGAAAGAAGTGGAGGCTCCATGAAATGGTCTGAATATCCCTGGATATTCACATGTTAAAGCTTAATTCTATCTTGGTGGTATTAAGAGGTAGAATCTATTGGTAAGTGATTAAGTTATGAGGGCTCTGCCTTTGTGACCAGATAAATGTCTCATAAAAAGGTCCTTGTTGCTTTCCATCACTTCTACCACACGAGGACATTGGGTTCACCATTTTTGGAGGATTCAGCCACCAGGAGCCATCTTGAAAGCAGAGAACAGCCCTAAATGGACTTCAAACCTAATCATGGCTTCATCCTGGACTTCCTAGCCTCCAGAACAGTGAGAAATAAATGTCTGTTGATCATAAGTTACCCAGTCACAGGTATTTTATTATAGTAGCATTAAGGAACTAAGACACTACTAATCTGGACACTTCTGCAGTCCCCTCTCCCTTTCCTATCAGCTCTATTTGTCACTATTCTCTTCTTAAAACCATCTCTTCCCTTGGCTTCCATGCTGTCTGGTTCTTCCCTGGATTTTTCTCTTTCTCTTTATCTCACTGGTCTTGGTCCTTCCCTTTTCTATATCATCTTATGCATTTTCCTGCTCCCCAAAGTTCTTCCCTTGACTTGCTTTTTTTTTTTCACTCTCTATCCTCCCTCATGGCAATGTCATCAACTTTTGTGGTTTCAGTCTCACCTATTTGCTGAAAATCGCAAATCTATCTCCCTTGCCAGAAGGTCACCCTATTGAATCTCTTGACTGCATTTTTCTCATAGATACCTCACACTGAGTTTTCCCATTCTGTGCTTCCTCTTTTATTTCCTATTTAGTCCTAACAAAATAGAATCCTGGAGTCATCCTAGACTTCTCCTTCTCTTTGATTCTCAGAACCCATCAGTTTCTAAGCCCTAATTTACCTACTCCATGACTGTCAAATCCATTCTTTCTATTCCCTTCCCAATGACACTTCCTTAAGTAAACCTCTCATCATCTCTGGACCAAATTGATTAATTTAACAGGCTTTTCTACTACCATTCCCCATCCAAAATGTCTTCCTGTCTTCTAGCTTTCCATTTATGCCTTTTCTTAATCTGTCCTGTCTAAATCTCTCGATGTACTCTTCCAAAATATAAATATGTTCATGGTTCCTCTGCTTACAATTCTTCACAGGATCATCATGCTTATAAAATAGAGTCTGAGTTCCTTGGCTTGATAAGCATGTCCCTTCATGACCCAGGCCCATCCTCCAATTACAGCTGGATCCTTCTCCACTGCCTTTCCCGGAACACATTCCTTCCAGGGCTAACAATGCATACCATTCCTTGAGTAGACATTGTTTTCTAGATCAGTATTTCTCTTCATATTCACTCCTTTGCTTCCTCTTCTTATTCCTCTAATGCAGTGAACCTCAGATGTCACCTCTACCAACAAGGCCTCTCTGCACTTCCCCTCTCTTCTTTCTAGAGAAAGCTAGTCACCTTCTCTTGGTTAGCTCTGTACCTCTTACCTACATTTAGTAAACTGAGCAGTGTTCCCTGTATGGTGAACTTCTTAATAGGACTTTAGGCCATATATCTTTGCTTCTCAGTGACTATAGCAGAGGTCTGACCCAGAGAAAATGCTAACTACTTTTTTTTTAATGAAGATAGAGATCTGAGCATAACTTTTTTTTTACCAACACAGTAATACCTGTTGACCAAAAAGTGAAAGCAACAGATAGTGTATTTATCCAGGAAAAGGAGCATTACATGTTTATTATACATTATCTCCACTAATTCAATATCCCTATATTACCTTTGGAAGTCTATTGTAAACAGTTTCTTCTCTTTAACATATTACCAGCAATTTGCTTATTGATCTTTTTTCTCTGCTCTTTATAACATAGAAACGATAAAATGTGTTGAGAGCCACAGAGAACAAAGAAAACTGCCTCAGATTATCCAATAGCTGAGGATTATGCTGTACAAGCAAAAGATTTGCATTCAGGGCCACAGGCTGAGTGGGTGTAATTGTTATGAAGAGAGAATGAGGATGCAGACTTGTGTAGCTCAAGGCAAGAAAATAAGCAAAATGTAATTAGTTAAATCCCTAAATCCTTTGGGCCAATCCTATTCCAGACCTCTGTAATTTAACCCTAGCCACCTTTATCCAATTTTCTCATCTTTAACCATTCCATACCACCCCAGGGTCTTTATAGAGCATGTATCCCAGAAATTTCTGACCCATGTGATCTCTCCTGCTTGACCACAACACTCATGAAAAAAAAAGAGTCCTTCCTTTCCTATTTCATTTTAACAAGTTACTCTTTTCTGTTCTTAATTTATTTTTCTTCATTAAGAGGCTGGGGTGTGGCAGATTTACAATCTCTGCAAGCTGGAGTTTTCTGTGGAATAGCCACTCTGAATTGGAAGCTTATTTTTTATAAGAAAAGAGCTTTATTACAAGATAACAACAAGCAAAGATACAGAGTTGGTCAGATGCAAAGTGGAAGCAAATCAGCTAAGAAAATGACTTGATCCAAGCTTTCCAGGAAAATGTGGAGAGCAGGTGAGTTGGGAATAATAAAAGCTGAGGAGAAGAGGCTTCTGTTTTTCAGAGACTTTCTGAGTTTGCAAGTTCAGAAAGCAGTTCTTAGCAATTTCAAGATGCCAGACTGTGGTCACGGTGAGCAGGTTGTTGAAGTGATGACAAAGGACACAGAGTTAAGATCTATGTACAATGAAGATAGGGATCCTTATTGCACCAATAGGTCATGCATGCATATTGCAGTCACCCAAAACTAAAGCAAGGATTGACACTGAGAGGAAGACTATCAGCTGTGAGCACAGGTTCTCAGTGACAGAGAGGAGCCTCCGAAAAGCTGTTAAGTGACACAGTGAAGTTGGGAAGAATGCAGTTGGGCCAGATGGTAAGAAACTCACAGGAGGAAAATATATAAGGGCAGGTCATGTGAGTTAAAAAACAAACAAAATCCCCTTGGTTTCAAAAGTTATCTAACACAAAGCTAAATTAGTCTTAACTTTGCTACTAATGAAATATGTAGACTTGGATATGTCATGTCATTTTATTTTTTTGAACCTTAGTTTTTTAATGTGTAACATGAGATGCTATACTTTTTTATGTCAGTTGATTTTTTATTTACAAAAAGTTTTAAAGCAATGATACTTTAGGAAATGGGAATTAAGTCAGAGAAATTTTTTTTCTAAATAAATTCATAACCTATAAAACTCTGAGTAAATTCTGATTAAGGTGACACTATAACATTTTAAAATAAAGTTGAAAAGTCCTATTTGAGTTTGCAATTCTACATGTAGGAACCTCATATGTAAGCACTTCCACATGGACATATTTGTTTACAGGATATTCTATGCACAACTCAAATGGTTAGCCATGAGTTTTATTTTCATCTTATGTTGCTAGGATTTTGGCTCAAACATCTACACCTCATTAGTTGATTTTTTTGTACTTGCTCAATACTTATCAGCTGAGAAGACTCTATCTCCGGTGGCAGTTTAACAAAAGCAACTTAAAGGGAGGTCTGTGTAGCATCCCCTGTTCAATGAAACACTGTGTAAAGTAGAAAATATGACCATGAATACTATTCTTGTTTTATAAATAAAATTGAGATGTATATATAGTGTTTCCCAGTCTCTTGTGCATTTCTTTTGAAAAATAATTAAATGTGATTTTTTTTTTTTTGGTAATCCATGAGCCTATGAGTACTTATATACTTCTATGTCTCTTACAACAGACTATGGGGAACCCTGAGGATAATACTACTAGTAGTAATAATAATAGTAATTGTTCCCATGATTATTATTTTAATTTATGTTTCTAGTGTCCAGAAAAGTGTGTGATTCATAGTAGACACCAAGTACCCATTAATTAATTTCTTCATTAGAAAGCAAATAAATTACTTGGTAACCAAAGAATATCTTTTCCCAAAAATCTTTTTCTTCAATTGCCTATTATCTGAATTATTTAGATAACAGGTATCTAAGTATTCTATCTTCAATGTGTTGGCTCTGAAGTGCATAAAACAAGATAGTTCTAAAATTGATAAATAAGGATTTCTGATCACTAAGTTTCTGGGTAAACTTATAAATTCTCTGTATAAAACATTAATTCTATGTTTGGTAAAACAATGCCATCAGTTTAAGAAAGCAAATCTTCCTGTGAGACTGAAAAAAAATTAAAATTATGATTTTAATGTAAGATTTAAAATGTAGACATGCATAGAGAGTAATTAAGTATAAGAAAGATGTAAATGTTTCTACATAAATTTAGAATTTAATGGTAACTCTTCCATGAATAAGACAGGGATCATTTTGACAAGTCTTTATGTCTTGCCTTGACTCTGGTTTCAGCTACAATTTCTCTAAAAATTGACAACTTTCTCCTAGTGAGATGTTGCTTACAAACTAATATCAGAATGGAATTCTTTATGAGTAGTTTTTGTTTTTTCAGGAGTTGTAGATATACCAAACTATTCTCTCCTCAACTCTGGTTCCCCAGATCCTGTCACTTTCCTAGAAAGTACGCTGAAAATACAGCTTCAATGAATCCTTTTAAGATGACAATACTGTAGTCCCTACCCATAGAGTTATCAGAAATCAATAAACCAGTCATTGTACAATTACCTCCATTGGTCAGAGAAAAGTTTCAGTGCTCAAAAGAAGACTGCCAACTGCCCAGGCACAAGATAGGAACATAAAATAGATGCTGTCGCCACCACCTGTCCTAAGCATGCCAGCTCCTTATAAAACTAGCTCCAAGACAAATATAGTCAGAGCACAAAGATATGACAGAAGAATCAAGAAGAGTTCAAGTTTTCCCAAAATATCAGAAGTGTATCTTTACCACATTGTTGTTATTCACTAAATATTAATTAATAACTTAGAAAATTGGTCTGATAAGTCTAGCCAACATAGGAGAAAAGAGAAAAAAATTTAATCTGGGTCCATTCTGAGTAGAATAAATGATTACATTTTTAAATTATGCTAGCACAATGTAAGAATTTATGTTCATGGTCTATTAAATTACCACTTTATTTAAAAAGAAGTTAAGAAACTACATAATATAGTTTGCAAAACTCACCTGGTAAAATATTTTATATGTAAAAGTTGAGGTTTAAAAAGACGAATTCTCAAGCATAAAATATATTGATAAACCAGCTGGAGAATCAAAACTAAACCTTGTTCTCATTATATTGAAAATATTAAATACAAGTGTGTATTGTTTATACCAAAAGAATCATAGGTTTGAATACCATACATCAAAAGACTGTTAACTACACCAAAATTCACCTGGTCAGCCTGGCTGGCAAATATTCTCTCTTCTCCCTCCTAACTTTTTGCTAACTTTGGAGTACTTTCTATACTTTCCAACTATCCTAATAGATAGTAGTACCTAGAATTCTACAATAACTGAAGTTTTAATAGTTGATTTTCCCCCTTCCCATCAAATGGATCTCCCTACACATTTCAAAAAGAATTCCCTTCTATTATCTTTGAATCAAGTCAAACCTGCTTGAGCATCTTTTTTAAAACCCATACTCTTTGGCACATGCTTCAAGATTCTACATTATTATCCTACATATTCCATCTTTATGGAATCACAGAATATCACAGCCTACTTCTGTCTTTATTATTAGTTGCTGGCCTGGACTTCCCATTCCAGTAAATAGATCTGCTTATTTTTCCCTCTAGGGAGACACTTTCAATACTGCTACAAATGTTTACAATCCATGTAACCAAATAAAACACTAACCAAAATTTTCTTGCCTCTAGTTTTTCTCAAGATAACTAAATCACCAATATTTTCTTTTAATACTTCTTAAGCATAACTCATATTTTTAAAGTCTATATTGCCAATGATTAGATTTTACTTGTTTTATGTGTTCAAACTGCACTTTTAGTGTAAAATACTTAATAACTGATAGTAAGTTTTAAAATTTGTGACAGAGTTTTATATAGTAAATGTTCAAGGTGAGTTGAACATCCACTGTACTAGCTTTTCATTTAAACTATTTAGAGTTATTGGTGTATCTACAAGGTGGTGGGATATACAGTGGAAAAGCATACTGTCAAAATAGTTCATAGCAGGACAAGTGGCCACTGAAGGAAGCTAGAATCCTAAGGACACAAAGTAGGAATTCTAAGATAAATTCATCAAAATTCTAGAATCTACTAATAAGCTAAAAAGGCAGACTTAAGCTAATAATTTTACCTTTAAAAGAAAATATCACATTTCTACCATTTGATATAGTAGCACTAATAATAGTGATAATAATAACTGTGCAAGGATAAAGGAAAGAAGATATGACTTAATAGAGGCACATACTGTTTAGAAGACTTTGGTTTAATAATGTATCTACGGTCTAGTTAAAGTTAGCTATCATGGTGAAGGAACCAGAACCAAGGATATATGAGAGAATAAACTGATGAGGTGTAGTATAAGAAAGAGAGAACTCATTGAAAACAAATATCGCATGACCGAAGAGTTTGCATTCTTTGAGATGATACCCAGGGGTTGATGGGAAATTGGAGGAAATGTCAGGGAGTCAGTTTATGGTATAAAGAAGAACAAACTGAGAGATTCTGCTTTGGAATTTAACTCCAAAATTTTCCCCACTCTCATTAGAAATCCTAATCGAATCATAACCTTGGAGCATGGATAAGGTTGTAATAGTGGAGTTTTAAGCACCTAAATTGGTTGGCCTAAATAAACTTTCAAGACAATTCTATTCCTTATAATATGAAAAAATAGAGCAATTCATTAAGATAACTTCCTGTGAAATAGGTTGCAGCCAAGAAAATAAAGGTATAGAGAAAATTACTGTAAGTAGACAAGAACTATAACAATAGGTATAAAAATATTATATTTAATTGCATATCTAAAATAATCTTTTTATCCTTGCACAGTACTTATGACTTATGAGGACTTTCCTCTGATGCCATAAGAATTTTAACTTTAGTTTTATATGAAATAGTAAAAAAGTTGCTAAAAGAAAAAGATCCAACTTTGAAAAGAAGTCAAAAAAGGACAATTTTAAATAATATATAAGCAAATGCCCCCAAAATATTATCCCACAATGAAAATCAAACCAAACAAAAAGTGAATATTTCTATCAGGAAAGCAGCACCATTAAACCTTTGTCATATCGTTGCCTGACTGCTGGCCTAAGACATATGAAGAGAAAAATGCTTAAAACAAAATGAAAATATTTCCCCCCCCAATTTTTTTTAACTTTTTTAAACTACAAATTCAAAGGATATTCTTCATTGCACTCGCTCAATGCTTTAAATTTAACCAAATAAAATTATTTTAGGTATTGTTTTAAACTTAATTTTGGATGGGAGCAATCTTAATTTCATCAGAAGAATGGAATAATGTGTCCTTGGCCGAGATATTCTCAGTAGAGGCTATTTTTGTACTCTATGTTTAGCATATTTAAAGATACACATTCCAGGTGAGCAGCTCATTCCAAAGTGCATTTGAATTTTTCAAGTGAAGCTCTATTGCTTCAATGCTCCTCTGCCTCCTTGACAGATCTTTCTCAACATTTCTTTCAGGAAGCAATCATGAACAATTTCTGGAAAGTCTATTGCAGGTAACTTCACACGCACTGATTCTCTCTTCTGTCAAGTAAACTGGTCGTGTTGTTATGACCAGACAACAATTGCAGCACAGATGATATGATAGAGCATTGAAAACAATGTGAAAGAATATAAAAACTAAATTCTTCTGGATAAAAATTTAAAAACAGAAAATACCTCAAAGCTTACTTCAATGTACAATAAAGTAATAAAGGAATATTTTAAAATGAGGTCATTCAAAGACTAGATGCCTTATCTATGATTGCAAAGTCACCCAGATTAACTATAGAAGTGAAGGCCACAGTAGTGTAGTCTTTTTTTGATATTTACTGTATTGGGTTAATTTCTAACTTAAGAAATGGTGGCAACAAATTAATGAGGCAATGGCCGATTTGGAAAGGAGAAGTGAAGGTCACTGGAGGTCCCAAGATTTTTAAGCTCCAAATTGCCAATATTCAGACAAATAGGCTTCCTTGCTGAATAGTGCCCATATGGTAAGAACAACCCTGATAATGTGGACTTAGCTGCTATTTACAGGAAACCGTCACCATTACATGACCCCATCAGTCTGAAGGCAGGGAAATTACTAAGTGATCCAAGAAAGTGCCCGTAGGCCAATACACAATGCATCTCTGAGAAGCAGAGGGCAGAGCCTTAGGAAAAATACATTTTTAGTTGGAGCTTACACCAAGAGCTTACACAAAATTTCTTTATGGATAGCAGAAAATAAAAGCAATTCTGTTTTCACAAATGTTATGTCTAATGAAAAGAGAAATTAATTTCCTTTAAGAAGAAACAAGACAGCATATATAAATGGCTAAGTGAATAGTTGTAATCTCCTGTAATAAAATCACTTGATTGGAATATGTGAAGATACCATCTCTGCAATACAGTTACAGTCAGAAAGCAGAGGGGAAATAAAGTAGTCCAAAGTAATACACAGGTAAAGTTATCAGTCATTCCTCAACAAAATTAGAAAATAGAAGTCCAATTAATTTTCCAAAAACATAATTCTATTCTCAGAAAGCAAACTCCATTAGCAATTATTTTTACCAAAGTAATACTATTGGGAAATAGATATAAGAAAAGTGAATCTTTCTTCTACACCCTTCCTTCCTCAAAATATCTTATATAAAATATGGAAAATAAAAATCAGTATAAAGGGATAAAACATTACTTCTTCCTGAAGAAATAATAATATCAATAATCAACTGCCTAGCTCAATGGAGGGAAAATTATTAAATATGTCAATAAACAACATTCAACCTGGATTTTGTCATTCCTTTTGGAGAGATCTCTCCAGTGCTGATATTTCACACATTTTTAACTTATACTTTCAAAATGTTCCATCTAAGCACTAGAGGAAACTATATTAAACATTAAAGTGTAGGAAATTAACATTAAAATGTGAGGATTTAACTTCTGGACTTAAATTTGTGTCTTAAAAAAGTAATGAGTTTGTGTTCAAAAAGAAGGATGCAGTTCATAATTTAAAATCAAGATACAGAAACAAGAATTATATATTAGAAGTGACAATATTGTAGCAGAAAGTTTTTTCAAAAGAATATTCTGAAATTAAAATTGTATAATTCTATATCATTTTTGTTTGTTCTGAAAACAATGCCTTTTATAAATTAAAGCATCTTTACTCATTCCCTATGATCATATAACTATTTTACTAAGAATGCTTCCTAATCTTTATAATCAGACCTCACACAAGTAACTAAATTTTTTGTAAATATTTTGAAAAGTGAAGCCATGTCTATGGGCTTTCTTTCTTTCTTTTGATTTTAAGAAATATGAATGCAACAACACCCTCAAGATTCTCTTCTTCATGCCAGCATATATACATGTGGATTATCCTAGATGTCAATGTAGTGCCAGGGCCTCAGTTTCCTTATAAACCTACTAGGGAAGTTAAGAATAGATGAGCTCAAAAGTCTCATCTTTATCCAAAAATTTAAGTAGGCTAAGATGAAGAGAGTAAAGAAAATCTTTAAGCAAGAAATTCTTTGAGAATTCATGTCTACAACACACGGGGGAAAAAAATTAAAGCTTTTAACCTCAGGTCAATCTGATTCATTCTTAAAAGGCATTTTAAACCTGACATCTGCTATCCTTTTATTGGTAATTTATAATTGATCTAACATTAAATTTGAAGAGCAAAGTCATTGTGATGATGGGGGGGGGGACTAGAAACCAAGGCTCAAATCCAAGAAGTTTTCAGTGTCATCTGTCATAAAACAAGATAATTATTGGGGAAGTGAGGAAATGTGTGTTTCTAGCATTTACAGCAAGGAATAAATGGTTTGAATTATTTACAATTTCTTTGTATCTGAGTTATCCCAGAATTGGAGATAAATTTCCAATGTCCTGAGGGAGATGGCTGCATTAATCCCACATTCTCAGCCACATTTTGGATTCTAATATGGGATGAGAGAGGACAAAGGAAACACCATCTGACTGCTGAAGACAAGGTAAAGCTCTCAAATTAACATCCAGAGACAGCGATTTCTTTTGATTAACCATTCACTCAGGATTAGCCAGCCTATTGAACTTGAATAATCATAACCAGTCACTGAAGGGTAATCTAACACCTTGGGCCAATAAGCCTGCCAAACAAAAACTTAGAATATGAGGAGAAACCATCGTGTAAGACTAAAATCTACAGCTGGACACCCTGCACGGAGACTCTGATAATTTTTTTTATGCTCCTCCTATCCCCAGTAACACCATGAGATGCGGTTTGCTTACGTTATAATTACGAGGGAATGAGGATAAAAAGCAATGCCTGGGTGGGCGTGTACTAAGAAGGGTAAAGTCTGTTCCCCACAGTGCTAGAAATAAACAGGGACGATACTATGATCCCAGGAGCATATCATGCAATACCTTGGTTTTCTCTGTACTTTTCTTTCCCAATATAATGCCTACCTTCCGTGTGGACGGCAGAAACATAGGTCCAATTGTAACGCTTGACTATGTCAAGCATCGCCCTTGCCTGCAAAGTGTCAGAAGGGACAACCCTCAGGAAGTATTTGTACAAAGTTTTGTCACTCAGGTCGATGCTTGTGGCAGAATAGGCGATCTGGGGAATGTCGAACAGCTGGAGCAGGTTCTGGACTTGAATGGCTACTGAGCTGGAACCCGGGCCGATCACTCCAGCAATAGGCTTTTTAGTCCTGCCTGGGGGGAGGGTCTGGCCGTCAGGCAGGCACCGGTTGAGCCCATCCTTCTCGTCTCGAATGGAAATCAGAGAGTCCCTGATGAACTCGATGCTTTGTTCCAGAGCCACGGAAGAGTGCCAGCAGGAGTCCCTGATCTCACTGCCCAGGGTGATGTTGGGCAGGAGGACGGGGTCCGCGTTGATCTTATCCAATGTGTGGAACATGGCCTCCACCCTCTGGATGCCATACTGCTCCCTAATCTCCCCACACTTCCTTTCGGGCACCTTCTCAGCGGGGGGCTGGTGATGGACTGAAAAGAGGGCTCCAATAATGACATCTCCGTCCATTCTGGCCACGGAGCGCTGCGATGAGGCTCCCGCCAGCAACACTTGTCTGCCGGGGTTCTTGGGGAGAAGGAACATCTCCAAAACGATCGCTGGGAAGAAAACCAAGAGGAGCCGGACCATGGTGGTGAGGACGCGGTACACCGCCGGCCAGCAGCGTTCCCACGCTGGTCCCGCCTGCAGGCTCTGGGAGCGCACCACTGAGACGCCAGACGCTGCCTCTCGCGGCTTGGTCCCCCTCGCCAACACTGCTGGTCCAACGCCTTGGCCGCCTCCTCCACCTCCTCTTTCCCCTCCACCTCCTCTTCCTGGTCCTCCACGACCGCCCCCACACCCTGCAGGCGTTTTTAGAGGGAATTCAAGTCCCCGTCCTTCACCGGTGCATCAAGGTAAATTGATCAAGGGTACAAGTGGGAGTCGTGTTGGCGGCGGTGAACTGGACGCTGCTGGTAAAAGAGGGGGAAAAAATTCAAATCCTGGTCATCGGAGGACATGTGTTTAAACTCTGGGGTTAGTGATGCTAGTTGTTGCCCCGTCCATTTCATTTCAGCACATCCTGATAGCAGCTGCAGGGACTGCTCCGAAAGCAGTTCTGGTCAGTAAAGAAAGTGGTATATCCTGCTCCCAGCGCTCTCACAGCTCACAGGCGGCGAAGAGACTCCCGCCACCTGCCCGCTTCTCCAGCTCAAGTCTCTTCCCAGTCCCCAACCATCTATGACTTTCTGACTCCTGGGGGGGGGGGGAGGCGGGGGCAGCAAGGGAGGGAGAAGAGAGGAGGGGAGGAGCTAAATCCTTCAACCTAAGAGAACTTTCCGAAATTTGAAGAGATTAACTCCCCCCCCCCCAAGAAAATTTGGAAACTCATTCTAAAGGTGGAAGCTCTACTTACAAATGAACGTGAAAAGAGGTGCCTTTTACTTTAACTTTGCGGGGTTGAAGAGACCCTGACATAAAATCCAAGTGGCAAATATGAATCTGCCAGCTTGTGGAAAATCCATATCAGTTACTAAGGCAACGCCTGGTAAAGTCTCCTTATGTTGGAGTTTGGTACGTTTCCCCACTAAGAAGTCGGGCTTATTGTAGATGTTCAAGGAGAAGGGGTGTAGGTAAGGTAACTTGTTTTCCGAGAAGGGAGAAAAGGTGAAGGGTCTTCTGCACCACCCCCGCCCCTATATATCGGGACCTTTTGGCTTTGCATAGTTGCTTGAAAGGGAAAGGAACCCAAGCTTTCTGGCTGCTTTCGCCACTGCAGCCAGAGCCACGCCGCGTTCAGAACCCTGGACAGTGCTCGGTCCAGCTGCGGAGACAGCACCCCTCGGGGGCCTGCAAACAGATGCTTTAAGCAATGAATTGCAATTCCTTGACCCCACCTCACTCATTCAACCCCCCTCCTCCACGTTCTTTGCACACACACACACACACACACACACACACACACACACACACCTCCCCTCGCCTTCCCACCACCATTCTCTTCTTGCAGCGCTTCTGCAGGTATAAATTCAAACCCAACAGCTTCAGGGGCACAGGCGCCAAATCTCAGCCGCCTGCAAGGCTGAAGTTGGCTCCCTCTCTCGTTCCTCCCCATCCCTTTCTCAAGGTGAGAGTCAGACAAGAAAGGGGCTACAGGAGCGGTCAGGGAGTGCGAGCACAGCAGGAGAGGCAGGCTAAAGGAACAAGACAACCCAGGGACCCACCGCTCCCGACCCTTCCTAGGCAGGCAGGATGTGCCTGGGTCCAGGAGAAAATCCGATAAAAGAGGACTGTGTCTGCCTTTGTGGGTAGGTTTCACCGCGGAGAGGTGCCGACTCACCTGTCTGCTTAAAGGATATGGACCTAGGACGTACCTGAGTCGGGGTACAAAGAGCTGTGTTCCCTAGGTCAGAGGACCCCAGCCGCCCTCGGTTCGCAGACGCCTCAGCTCTAATCCAGACGGTGCAAGGATGCGATCTGGGCTGTACACTAGTGCCCTCTTTCTTCAGCACTATTTTACCGCAAGGGAAAAGGGGGAGGGAGAGAAGAGGGGGGAAAAACAGGTCACCCAAGGCTTGTCTATTATTTCATGCATAAAAATCAGTCATTTGATGGAGGGGGAGGGGAGAAAAACTAGAGAGATGTGAGGACTATTATTTTCTGTACTAACTACAGGAGAACCTGTCAGATACAAAATAGTCATATCTGGTCAAAGGAGTGAGGAACTGCAGGCTGGTTTTGAGTGAATATCTTTGTGTATATCTCAGCGATCCTGGAAATCAGAGTGTAAGCATATGTGTAGACATCCAGGGGAAAGCAAGGGAAACAAGAGGCTGCATCTGGTGGGAGTAGGGGAAGGAGGTACATGCACATCAAGAATCAAGGTAAACCAAATGAAGAGGCAAGCCATGGAAGCTCTTTCCAGGTCAAGATGTAACTACATTGAAAATGAGTCAAGTCACATGAAAACACTGGAATGAAAAACACTTGTCCAAATTCCTCCAGTCTGCCAGCACATTCCTGACAGGTCTACGGTGTTGTTTCTTACTGTGTGGAAAGTGGAGGTTAAATCATATTTCTCTGAGAACATGAAGGCTTAGCAGAATGTGCCCTGGGTTTTTCAGAGAGGAAAGACAAGTGACAGTGTGCCTTTCCACTCTTGTTCAAAGCTTTCTATTTGTGTCATCTGCAGAGCAGAGATCAGCTTCTATGGGTCCCTTATTATGCCTTGTTCATGTCATTGCTATACTATAGAAAGATGGCATGTAGTTCTGGAGGGGACAAACCATGTGGCAGTTTCAAGTACTCTTCAGTATGTGCTGTTAGAAACTTAGAAAAGGTAACAATGCCTCCAGTCAACAACAACAAAAGGACTTTCTCATTCTGTTCTTGTCCTCTTGGCAAGTATCAGACAATCTACATAGCATAGAATTTTCTTTTTCTTTTTCCACAAATAATGCACTGAATTTTTTGGATTAAAATATTTCAGTTCTGGAAATAGCCACACATTTACTCAAGGTAAATGGGAAGATGTAAATTTCTGTCTTCATAGTATAGGCTCAAAATTTTCCCTGCTTGTACCCTTAGGAAAATAAAATGTCTGTTGTAAGAAGAGCAAGCCACAGATATTCACAGCATCCTATAATACCTCACTTACTCTAATAGCCATTTAAGTTTAATCTTAGATAAAGCCATTATAGTTTGATAATCTCTAAGTGTGGTTTTTCTGGAATATTTCACAGAGTGATAGAGTGAACATGCTGCATATAAACCACTAATTCCCAGGATAAGAGAAAATAATGTCCCTAAAGTATACTTTTGTCTTTAATATATGCTCCTCAAAGTTATATTTTTTAAAATATCTTTAGATTTATAGACCTTTATTTATTCATTTACTTATATGTGGTGCTGAGAATTGAACCCAGTGCCTCACACATGCTAGGCAAGCGCTCTACCACTGACCCACAGCCTCAGCCCCAAGTTAGATATTTTTAATACACCCATTGCTGTAGTATAGAAAAGAGTCTAATACTGAAGAAGTAACTAAATATATATATATTTATAAATATATATAACTAAATATACATATATATATATATATAAGTTCTAAAATTTACTTTACATTCCAAGTAAAAACTATACATTCAAATTGGCTGAAACAAATCATGTTAAAGAGAATGAACTTGGGGACTCAAATATAGAAAATGTATACATATGCATAAAATACACATTAGAGGTGTTAAAGAAAAAGTTAATTTTGAGTATATCAACTTGTTTTATCAATCAAATTTACCATCAATTTATTTAAGACTAGACATTAGCAGGTATAAGTATAAAAATAAGAAAAGAAGAAAGCAAAGCATTGAGACAAAAGAAGATAATGTCACTAAAATATATTTTCTCTTTCTGGAAATTAAAGCTTCAGCATGGAAGGAAAGATATAATATATGTGCAAACATGTATTAAGAGATGGATCTATTAAAAGACTTAAAAGAATTACTAAAATAGTGAATTATATTTATATTAACAAAAACAATGCACTAAGAGTTCAAGAATGTTAAAGGTCATGCACCCACATGTTCTGTCAGTATAAATATTTATTCAGTATTGATAGGGTAGTATACTCCACTTAGTATGTGATTCATAACAGGGCAGAAAATGTTATCAGTATTTTTGTTTGGGAATTCTAGATCAAGCAAAAGAATATCAATTCTTTCATATGCTGCTATAAAAATAAATACAATAGAATGTTCATCACATGTGTATGGTAGTAAAGCAAATGTTACCCATAAACACAATTACTGTACTCGCCTTATGATTATGTGCATAATTCACATTCTCCCCAGCATAAAGGACATCACAGAGGAACAGGTCTAGGTTTAAAATGAGTAAAAGAATATATTTTCCACATAAAATCAAAGGAAAATTCAAACCCTTCAAACAAGAAAGGAAAGAACAAGAAAAAAGAAGAAATAGATGAGCTAAGCATGTATTACAAATTATAGTGTACTCTAGTGAATATTTTGAAAATTTGAAAATTAAAAGTTTACACAGTTATTGGAATATGGAAGTGAAGTATACACCAGAGATAATAAACTCATTACTAAAGAGGTAGTACAAACTGAAAATAGAAATGGGATCAAAGAAGGTCTTTGTAGAAAATTGATTTGTGGAAAATTGATATGGAATGTATTACTAAGGGAATATAATGGGTGTTCAAGGTAGATCAATGTCATGTGGAGTGAATATCATGCTTTTTTTAAGTTACCATGTTCCATGGACAATTGACTTAATATAGCATGACATTTCTCATATTCCTATATTTAATTCATGGGTTTGAAAAGAATTCAAGCCCCAGTGAGAATTTTCAGTTTATTTATTCAATTTGGCCATCTGCATTGCTTAATTCAGGAGGCAAATGGTCATGTCTTCACTGGACTTTATGCCCTGAACCAAAGGCAATAAAAATTATAAGATAAAACCTCTTCCCTTCGGAAACTCAAAACATTTCTACAAAACTTGACTAATTAACAAAATAAATCAAACATTTTTTAAAACATAAGAACTAAAACGAGCCAAACTTCTTATATATTACATTGTTTTGTTGATCTGATTAACTAGGTGAGGGCAACACACCAAAATCATCGATGGTACCATGGACTCACACAGATGGACAGGGGAATATGCATCCTGCCACATGCTGTTCTGCCACAACTATCCAAACACTTACTTTGAAAGAATTAAAATGCAATGGAGGAGAATAAAGCAAGCACAATTATTCTGGAAGCACAATGAGAGCTACAATTATTGTCTCTTTTATTCCCTGTGGTATTCTCTGTGTCTACAACAATGTCTGGTTCATGATAGGTGCTCATACATTTGGTGAACAAATGAATGGATATAGTCTTTTTGAACATTAAAATTATCATGTACTAATGCCTTACAGGCTTTTCTCATTTATTCTTTAAATAGCATAGGGAGAGTGATTTTTCTGTGCTTATTTCTCAAGTTAGAGCTTAATTAGTATGAAACTATTTAGAACCATATTTATACTACAAACACTATTACATTTGAAGTATTTTTTATGGCTTAAATCTCAAATGTTCCCCAAAGGCTCCTATGTTAAAGGCTTGGTCTCCAGATGATAGTGCTACTGAGAGAAGGTAGAAACTTTAGTAGGTAGAGCCTAATTGGAAGAGGCAGATCACTGGAGGTTTGCCTCTGAAAGGTATATTTTATCCCGGATCCCTTCTCTGGCTCTCTTTGCTTCTCGATGTCCATAAGGTGAACAGCTTTTCTCCACCATGTTGCCATGATGTACTAAAACAAGCCCCACAACAATGAAGCCACCAGGCCATGGACTGAAACCATGAACAAAGTAAATATTTCCTCTTTTAAGTTGTTTTCTCAAGTATTTTGTCACAGTGAGGGAAAGCTAACTAACAGTAGTATTGAAATATGTTCCAAATTTGATGAAACTATTTTCTTTACAGTGATATATATATTTTAACCTGTAATAAATGAAACTTAGAAATTTTATAAAGGTTAAAAGATAATTTTAAAAAAACAGAAAATAACCTTTATCTATTGTTGTGATTATATAATTTGAAAATATTCAGAGCTATCATATGAGATGTGTAAAATGGGCATATTATCATAGTCTGGAGATGAGACACCAATAATCTCTTCCTCACCCAAGCTTAGCAAATTCAAGGCAGTACCATATCTCATACCTTGATTACAAATTCATAACTAGAAAGTAATAAAAGCCAACCCTAAGAACTGAGCTAAGTGTTATTTTCATTTTTCCTTAAGCTTTGAATTGATTATATCTTCCCAGAGAAAGCTTAAGTAATAAAGAAAATGAATTTGAATTCCTTTCCTTTAGGCCTTTCATCTGTTGAGGGCATAAACATTACAGGTGATTGTTCTATTTGCTTAAAATAGCCATCTTTTATAACAGTTCTAATAAAGGCAGTAACCTACTTGCACAGTCGCACAGCCAACTTTTGAACAATTAAGCAAAAAAAGTATCTAAATTTTCAGATCCAATAAAAGCTTTTCTTAGAATAGGCTTTATCTTACTATAATTTTACCTACACAATCAATTAAATTATTATTCCTATTTAAACAGCAATATATCATGTTCCTATTTTACTGTAGCAGAAAACCTACAATGTGGTTGTTATCCATCGAGCACACCATCAAAGTCTTGTTCTAAAACACACACAGTCCTTATCATTTCATTTACATGGCTCAAAACCTATCACAGACCCCAGCTGTCAGTACAACAGGGTCTAAAATCCTTAACCTGGCACCTCAAGTCATTCAATTGTGGAATAGGTTTATAGAAGCAAAACAGGGTAACTACTCATATCCAACATTTCCCTTTCTAAGGAAAGAAGGTAAAGGATAGGGAGCAGGTCAAAGAAAGAAACTCTGACTCAAATATACCCAAGGGTTGTCAGAATAGTCAGGGTGTATTTTTTAAAGTGTTCTAGGTATTTCTGATGTGACATTTAATTGAAAGCCACTGATAAAATTCCATTCCATTTTCCAACTCATATTTTTCTAATGAAACAAGCCTTGGATTTTCCCATCTTCAGCTCACACCTCTCACTTTACAAAAAATGCATTCATTTTTTTCATTTCTTTTATATGCACTTGATCTACTTCAAAATTCATTTCAAATTCAACTTCTCCATGAAAGTTTCCATTTCTGGAGGAAATAATGGGGAAAAAGTGTTTATTGAGCACTTTTAAAGGAGATGCAGTTATAAAGCAATATGACTGATTTTTGAAACTTTCTATTTTACCTGGTCTAATTCACAATTATCGTGATCAGTTTCAAAAAAGTGACTTGTTCAAACTATATTGCCATTAATTAAAATACTTTAGAATGTTTATGAAATGAATAAACTGAAATGCATTACTTTTAATATCATTATTACTAGTAAATGATCATCCTTTACAAGTAGATTTAATTTTCTGAGAATGGACAATTGTCTTCAAAGCTCTTCAATAATAAAAAATAACCTAGCTCCTTGAAAACACAGAAGTGATTTGCTCAAAATTTAATCTCCAGAACCTAAAATAGTACCTAGAACTTAATAAATAGTAAGTTAAGTATATAGAATTTGGGATCAAAAATGAGTTGTGATTCTGAAGCAATTATACTTCTTTGGCTTTAAAAGCAATTTGGAAGAGTGGCTTCAAAAGTATCTGAGCAATTGTGATATTAGTGACTTTCTGGAGAGAACAATGATATTTAAGACATGAAATTTGAGTTTATTTTGTGGTCATCATTATTTTTGGCTACATTTATATATGGGTTGATTTTTTATGGTTATATAAGCAATACTTATCAAATTTTAAGATTGTATATACTATATGGCCTGTTTTATTTTTAAATAGCATATAAAACATAGACCAAAAAGACTATAATGACATTATATCAAAATATTATCAATTATTGGCTATAGAAGGCAGTATAATGGATAATTTCTTTTTTCTATTCTTTTCTAAAATTCTATCATGAATACTTATTGTTTTGTTAAAATGTTACAATAGCACAGGAAATTAGCATTTCCTATTAACCCTCATAGATTTAAGGAATCAAAGTTTACTAGGTTACAGGTGCTTTCTTCACCCATACTTTTCACTATCTAAGATACCTCTGTTTGTGAGAAGAATTCTGCTGAGTACTACGGACACCAAGTGAACAAGATACAGCCCTTGTCTTGGTGACTTGGAGTCCAGTGAGAAACAGCTGGTACTCAACCACTACAGAACAGTGTGGAAACTCAGAGGAGGAGAGAGCCCCAGGTGCTAATGGACCATATGGGAGGGGCAATTTTCTTCAAAGTTCAGAAAAGACCTCCCAGGAAAAGTGACATTGAAATCAAGACTGATGGACAAATTGGAGTTAGCCAGATGAAGAGGAGAACAAGTAGCAGAAAAGATAGCCTAGCCAGAGAAACTGCAATTGTCCACATGTAAGTTGTATGCTTTAATTGAAATAAAAGTTTGGCAAAGCCATCCACCAGCAGAGGAGGTAGAGGTAGGAAGTTCCTTTGAGACAGAAAGACATAATGAATGGTTTTGTAAACTATGTGAAAGAGTTTGAAATGAAGGTTCAAAATGGTGAAGGAAGCTAAGAAGCATCGTTGTATTTGTGATTTGGGAAAATACACTCACTAAATTGAAGAGAAATTATGACTCTGAACAGTGTGAGTTAAGAAGAGTTAAAAAATTGTTGGACAGCAAAAACTTTAAGAGAAAATGGGTGAGTGTGTCTCTATAACTGTGAGATATAAAAAGACATCTTAAGACAAAAAAAACCACAATATCCACAACAAGAAAACAAAAAGATAAGTTGGACTTCAAAATGAAAAACTTCTGTTCTTCTACAGATATCACTGAGAAAATGCAAGCAATGTATGGAGACAACATGTTAAGGTCAAAGGATCAAATTATATTGAGCAAAGGGCTATATCAAGACTGTAGGCAGAACACTCACAAAGTCTATGGTACAATGACTAACAGCCCAATTCTTTTAAATATCAAAACGCTTGAACAGCCACCCAATTCTGGGGAGGGGATACAAATGTTCAGTTGATAGATGAAATAATGTTCCACCTGAGTGAGTCATCAGTGAAGTACAAATTAAAACCACAATAATACCATCTCTCTCTCTCTCTCTCTCTCTCTCTCTCTCTCTCTCTCTCTCCTCTCCCTCTCTCTCTCTCTCTCTCTCTCTCACACACACACACACACACACACACACACACTCACACACACATAGACAAAAAAATGGTAATATTATAAAGATTGCAAAGACTGAAAACACTGCATGGTAATAACAATGTGAAGAAAATTCAAACATCATAAATTGCTGAAGGAAGCATTGAATGGCCCAACAACAAATTTGGAAAAATGACTAATAATTTCTTATAAATTTAGAGGTTCTATAATGAAGCAATTTCACCCCTAGTTATTTGCCCACAAGAAGGAACTTATGTTCACAAAAATACTTTTAGAATTTTATAGGAATGTTATAGCCGTTTAATTCATAATTAGCAACAACTAGAAATAACTCAAATATTTATCACTTAGAGAATGAGAAAAAAATTGTAGGTCTTCATACAATGGAACACTACTTCAAAATAAAAATTACAGATACATGCAACAACATGGGTGTTATGGTTTGGATCTGAAATGTCACCCAAAAGCTCCTGTGTTGAAGGATTGGTCCCCAGCTGACGGTGCTATTGGGAGGTAGTGAAGAATTTAGGAGGTAAGAACAGTTAGAGGAAATAGGTCACTGGGCAGTCCCTCAAAAGGAATGTTGGGACTCTAGTCTCTTCCTCTGTCTCTGCTTCTTGGCCTGCCATGAGGTAAACAGCATTCCTCTGCCATGTGCCCTCAGCTCTGAGGTACTGCTTTGCCAAAGGCCCAGCACAAGCAGGACCAAGCAAACAGGGACAGAAACTTCTGAAAGCATGAGCTAAAATACAGCTTTCCTCCTTATATGCTGATTTCCTCACAGCGGCAGAAAGCTGACTAACACAATGAATAAATCTCAACAGCATTGTTTTGAATAAAAGATGACAGAGTACATACTGTCTGGTTACATTTATATGAATCTCAAAGACAGTCAGACTCATCTATACAAGTAGAAATCAGAATGATTGCCTTTGGGTAAGGTTGGGGAGAACTCAAAACAACTAAGAAGAAATTTTCTACAGTGATAGAAATGTTCCATATTTTGGTGGAAGTGTTACAGCACTACATACATTTGTCAAAATTCTGGGAGAGTTATATACTTAAGATTTACATATTTTACCACATGTAAATTACATTTTAATAAAATTAGTTAAATAAAATTGTTGCAATTAATCAAAGCAGGAAATGATAATAAACTAAACTAAGGCATTAGCAGTGAAAACGGATAAACATGCAAAAATTGGAAGAATAGCAATAGAAACTGGCTGCTGTGAACACTGAGCATGGAAAAGCAGCTGAAATGCCTCCACACTTTGGAATTCAGTGCAACTTAGCAGAAAGTGTTGCCATTTACTGAAATAGAAAACATAGGAGAAGGAAGAGTTGCGAGGCAGGGGGAATGATCAATTTCATTTGGGACCCATTAAAGAGTCTTCAAGACATCCCAAATGAAATTCACCCTTAAGCACTCTGTACAGAAGTGGAGGTGTCAGAGATAGGGTATATACCAGAGAAATAGCTGTGAAAAGTCTTTACACAAATTATATCACAGAAGTTGAAAAGATGACCCACAGAATATTCCAGGAAAGAAAAAACATTCCATTTATAGTAAAAATAGAGAAAGTGGAGCCCACAAAATTAAGCAAGAAAAAGTGGCAGAAATAAAAAGTTAAAACTAATAAATGCTAGGTCAAAGACAAGTGAAAAAAAAATCCTTCAAGGAGAAGAGAATCCCAAGTATGATGAGAGCAGAGGGGAAAGGTAAGAAGGAGAAGAACGAAAAATAGTGCATTGGATTTGTCCAAAAGTACCTCAGTGGTGATACTATCAAAAGGGTTTTAGGAGGAGAAATGGCACCAAAGCCAAATTGTGGGGAATAAGAATGAGGAAATACATCTTATAATTTTTTAATGTATGAATACCTGTGCATTTGTTTACCAGTTTGTGCACTAGCACAAGAATTACTGCATGAACACACGTACACACACACACACACGTACACACTATATTCTTTACATAATACTTATTTTTTTGAGAATTAGAATTAAGCCTCTATAAATATCTGAAAATAGAGAATTACTTTCTAAGAAAAAATTTATGCTGGTATCATTTACAGCTTATTTCTATAAGATAACCAGGAAATCTAGATCACTTTCAAAAGTCAAAATTAAGGTAAAATTAAAAATGTGAATTCAGAAAGAAAAACAATCAAATGTGTCCATTAAAAACAATAAAATATGACTGGGCAACGTATGTATAAATATATATATATATATATATATATATATATATATATATATATATATATATATATATACCCACACACACGTTTATAGAAGAAATGGCCAGTTTAGTCCACAACAAAGCTTTAAGGAAGGTTAACAGATAGTCTGGCTGGGTTTTTTTTTCCTGAGAGGGTGTGTCTTTTGGTACCAGGGATTGAACCCAGGAGTATTTAACCACTGTTATATCCCTAGCTTTTTTGGTCGGTCTTTCTTTCTTTCTTTCTTTCTTTCTTTCTTTCTTTCTTTCTTTCTTTCTTTCTTTCTTTCTCTATTTATTTATTTATTTATTTATTTTGTGAGACAAGGTCTCTCTAAGTTGCTTAGGGCCTCACTAAATCATGAGGCTGGTTTTGAACTTGTGGTCCTCCTGCATTAGCCTCCCAAGTTGCTGGGATTACAGGCATAGGCCACTGAGCCCAGCTTGATGGTATTTTCTTGTGACCCAGGAATTGCAAAGTAAAGCCAGATTTCTTTCACCTCCTGGTTATTAGATATTATCAATGTAACAGTATTAATATACATATCAGTACATATATCTGTGGCTATAAAAGTAAGGAAGTACAATTCACCTCCAGTGGGGAGCAACATTATTTAGGAAACAGGGCCCACTCCAGACTTCAAAGTTCATGGGTTATTCACATTTTATACTTTGATTGTAATTAATTTAAAAGTGACATTTTTCTTTAAATCTGTAATGGTTTCCCCTCATCCTTCCCTGATAATTACTATAAATAAGATTAACTCTTCCTGAGTACCTGATGCAATTAAAACCTTAAATGAAAATCGCTCTCTTAGGACAACAAAAGCAGGTGTTATTTATTAATTTGCTAGAATTTATTTAAAAGAGTAGAAAAGGAATAGGATGTTTTTTAGGTCATGATTTATAATCCCAATCCTGCAACTCCCATTAATGCCGTCAACTCTCTTTGGAGATTGTGGTGGGAAAGAGGTATAGGATATCAATCAATCAGTCAATCACTAGGTTAGTTTATCATCTGATATATCCACAAAGAGATTTAAAAAAAATAAAATAAATGCTGGTATTGTGACAGAATAAAATAAAAACCTAAATACCACAATTAAGTAAGTAATTTAAACACTATAGGGGTATAAATTACATGAACTAGGAGTGTATCCCAACTTAAAATTTGAAGTTCTCAGGGCTAGAGTTGTGGCTCAGTGGTAGAGCACTTCACACACACACACACACACACACACACACACACACACGAGGCACTGGGTTCAATCCTCAGCACCACGTAAAAATAAATAAGTTAAAGATACTGTGTCCATCTACAACTAAAAAAGTATTGTTTTAAAAAAAATAAAGTTCCCAGCCCCAGTGCAGTATGAGATATCCTAGTACCTGTAGAGGCAGACTTGTGATGTATACAGTATATGTGAAAATCTAAATAGATCTAATCATTTGTCCCCACAATTTTATAAATCTAGGGGTTAGATTTTACAAAAGGATGTTCTACTTCAGAAAACCTTTAGGTTCTTTCAATCAATAAAAGTGTTTAACCTTTCATAAGACTTTAGAATGCAATACTGTATTTTTAGGATAATTTAAATGCACATCTCACAGACTGACTGGTACCCCACAGTTAATCTTCACTAATTAAGGGATCTGTTAACTGTTTCCACAACATTACTCTTCTTCCTGCCTCTTTATCTCAGCCTTGTCTTATCCCTACCAGGTCAGTCTTACCTATTCTGCAAAACCCAGATCTAATCTCATCTTCTTGGAGGCCTCCAGGATCGACATGCACTAGTTACTGCCTTTTTTAACCTCTTCTTAACTGTGTCACTTGAATTTATACCAAGAAAATATCTGTATTGTACATGTTGTACATAATCAAGAAGAAAAACTAGATGATTCTTACTTTTAGAATCAGGTTAAATTGTACTTTTGTAACCAATGGATATAAAACTGTGGACATACTAGAGTCTCAATTAAAATGTGTGGTATTGAAAAGATGAAAGAGAATTATGAAAATAGCATAAGAAAAAAAAATAAATTTGAAGTGTAAGAGATTCCCAGTTTTTCTTGCATTTTAAACAAATGTTGTGGTTTTTAAGTACTCCCCAAATTAAGAACCTTTTATAAAGTGTGTTAGTCAGCTCTGCATTGTTCTGACTAAAATACTCAACAAGAACAACTTAGAGAAGGGAACGTTTATTTTGGCTCATGGTTTCAGAGATTTAGTCCATAGTCCATTGTTCTGGTCCAAGGTGAGGCAGAACATCCTGTGGAAGGACATGGTGGAGGAGCTGTGCTTCTTTCAGGCTTCTTTTTTTTTCATTTCTTTTTTTTTATTGGTTGTTCACAACATTACAAAGCTCTTGACATATCATATTTCATACATTAGATTGAAGTGGGTTATGAACCCCCAATTTTACCCCAAATGCAGATTGCAGAATCACATCGGTTATACATGAAGTGAGGCAGAGACGCAGGGTGTCCTTCCCCAGAGACCCATCTTCTCCAATCACATGCTGCCTGCCTACAGTTACCACCCTATTAGTACACACTAGGATGGGTTGATTTGGTCACAGCTCTTACAATCTAATTATTTCACCTCTGAATATTCCTCCATGAACACAAGTGCTTTGGGGGACACCTCCTATCCAAACCATAACATAAAGATTTCTTATGACTTTCAATACTTGACCATACTGTGAAGATGTGTTCCCTACTTCTAAAACCAATTCAGCTAATGATTTCCATTTTTGTCCTTGACTCAGGGACTATACTGACATTTCTATTTTCTTATCTCTTTGTGGGGATAATTATCTAGTAGTGATTTGATGAGTCAAAGTTGTAAAAGTACTTTAAAGGAGAGACTATATAAAGGTGCATCTTCATTGATGCAAATAATGTATAAATAACATGTTTTGTTGCCTTTTAACTTGCTTTCTTAATATGTGAATACACAAGGGCCTCTATGATCAGTTGACTGATGTCTTAGCATTTTGCCACAACAGAAATATTAAAAATAGAAAAATAATTGAAATATAAAAAGGTATATAATTTGAGTTATATATAAAAAGAAAACTAACTTCAGACCCAGAATCAAACAATGAATAGTTATGCACATTACAGGTTTTTTGTCTTTTTAATGATAAATTATATGTATTTTATATTAATACATTTTTTAAATACCATTATGGACACTTCAAGTTATTACAATTATAAAAATATTATCTAGCAAAACATTTTAACTCCAAAACTAGATTCATTATAAAAGCATACAAATTCACTTTTTTTTTTGGCATGTTTGCATGTGTGGTGCTGGGGATTGAATCCAAGGTCTTGTGCATGCAAGGCAAGCACTCTACTAACTAAGCCATATCCCCAGCCCCAAAAATTCACTTCTTAAAGTCACAAAATTTGTTTTGCAGACATGTATCAACAGAAATACTTTCACATACCTCAATCAGATTATTTTTGGTTTTGCACCACAAATAAAGGAAGGGAAAAAATCTTTTAAAGTCCTTTTTAACATGTTCAGTATCAGAAATGCAATAGCTTTCCAAGAAGAATCTAAAAGATATTATTCTCCATGTTCAATCATAAAAACAGAGACCAACATGAAAGAAACCACCCAAAAGAAATAATACATCTTAAAACATTATAGCCAGGAAAGGCTTAGCTGCCATCTCATAGTGGAACTATGTCTCACAGGGGAACTAAGGTGTAATACATAGTTCTCCACAGATGAGAATTAAGATCAAAGTTATTTATGGTCTAGTTTTTACATGGCAGAACCAAATAAAGAATGCCAGTAAACTGACTGAGCAAAGCTTGCTAGGTCACCCAATACTCTAGTTCATTCATTCACTTAATAAACACTGAATGCTTACTATGTGCAAGATACCATGCAAAGGTAAAAAACAAATGAAACACTGGAAAAGTGCAGAGCTTTTAAAGATGATAAACACACAGATAAATTAAAATAAGTATTCTAAAGCTAAACAAGAATGATCAAATAACTTTGTCTAGGTCTTGGAGAATAAGGAAATCTACAAACTCAGTGGCTGAAAACAACAGAAATTTATTTTCTCACTGTTCTTGAGGCCAGAAGTCAGAAATAAAGATATTGACAAAAGGTTCTTCTGGAGGCTCCAAGGACGAGTCCATGCTAAGCCTCACTCCTAGTTTATGATAGCTGCAAGTTTGCAGATGCATCATTTTAGTCTCTATCTCTGTCTTCACATCATTTCTTCTCTGTGTCTCCACTTCTCCCCTCTCCTTCCCTTCCTCTCTTCTTCTCTCCTCTTCTTGCCTCTCCTCTTCTCATACAAGGAAGCTCATCCTTGGATTTAGGGACTAACTAATCTAGGATAATCTCACCTCAAGTTCCAGATCTATATGGGGGTCAGGGGGTATTAGGCAATTCAACCTATTCTACAATCAGGATTTCACATGTGAGAAAAACTGAAAGGATATTCTGAGAAATAAGAGCACATACCAATGCATTAACATTCAGGAAAGAACATGTCATTTAATGAAAAGGGTAAGAATTGTGATATTTGAATGAACCTGGAGAAAGGATAGGTGATGAGGCTTAAGCGGCAGTTTGGGGACAAATTAAAAAGCACTCTATAATTTAGTTTTTTTTTTTTTAAAGAGAGAGTGGGGGGGAGAGAGAGAGAGAGAGAGAGAGAGAGAGAGAGAGAGAGAGAGAGAGAGGGAGGGAGAATTTTTAATATTTATTTTTTAGTTCTTGGCGGACACAACATCTTTGTTGGTATGTGGTGCTGAGGATCAACCCGGGCCGCACGCATGCCAGGCGAGCGCGCTACCGCTTGAGCCACATCCCCAGCCCCAGCACTCTATACTTTAAACCAAAAAGATTTAAACAAGTCAAACTATTTTAGGTGAAAATGTCTATGGAAAAAATTTGGAGTCTAGAAGAGCTGGAGAGATTTACTGAGGCTGACAGACTTTAAAACAGAGGTTGGCAAACTTTTTCTGCAAAGAGCCAGATTGTAAATATTTTAGGCTTACAGACCATACTATCCCTGTCACAACTACACAACTCTGCCATTGTAACATGAAAGCAGACATAGAGAGTATGTAAATGAGTAAGGGTGGATATGTCCCTATATACATTATTTGTGAGCACTGATATTTGAATTTCAGATAATTTTCACAAGTCATGAAATAGTACTCTTTTGGTTTTAAAAATGTGTTCAACTACAAAGCCATTTGTAGAGATAATGTCAACAAAAGTAGTGAAAGAGCTAGCTAGCTCCAAGGGCTCATCCTTACACAGAAACACCAAACATCAACCCCAAACTGGAAAAATCAAATTTTTCAGAATTCTGGAAAATAGTCAACGTTTATAGCTATCAAACAAATATTGACTCAATAAGAATAAAAGCAAAAGCAAAATGACAGAAAAGCAAGCACCTATATTTTCTCTTTCCCCAACTCCCTCCACAATGTTGTGACAATATCACAAAAGAAAACCTGCATTTCTGGTGTGAGACTTTGGTCTCTGGTTTGTGAGATGGCAAAACAGAAAATTGTGTTATTCTATCTTGACTTGTCTGCAACAATCTCAAAGACTGACTCATGATGTTTGCCTTTATGGACTCATGATGTTTGCCTTTATTGTACCCAACTGGGAGCTCTCTCACATGGAAAAGGAGCTATACATAGGGCGATACTGAAAAACCCCCTGAGGAAGCTGGACATCCGACCCACACCTGCGGCAAGAGCACACCACTGAGGCAAACAATAGATAAGCCAGGAGCCTGTGAGAAAAGTAGGGAAGAGGGTTCTTTGGAAAATAAAGGCACTGGAAAGCACCTGTGTGAACAGCAAGATTTAGGAAGTCATGTGTGTAACCAGGGAAGGATGCAGGCTTAGGGAAGATCCTAGGCTTTCACCTTAGGCTAATGTTCAAGCTGAGCACAAGCAGGAAGTGAAGGCTGGGACAGAATTGTAAAAAGAGATGCCTGGCTGAGTTTCAGGGGTACACAAAGTAAACCTGCAAAGATTAGGAGAGTTTCTCTCCTTTTCTACTTTTTCTTCCTTCCTTCTTTTCCTTTCCTTTTTCTTTTCTCCTTCTTCTCCTTCTCCTTCTTCTTCCTCTCCTTCTCCTTCCTGTCCTTTTTCTCCTCCCCTTCTCCTCCTCTTCTTCCTCCTTCTTGTCCTTCTCCTTCTCCTTCTTCTTTTGATTCCAGGTATTCAAATCAAAACTATTTGTCAGAACACAAAATTTAAAAATCATACATAACAAAGAATACAGAGACCTATGGAACACTGTCAAATGTATACTTATATAAATAACAGGAGATGCAAAAGGAAAGAGGAGAGAGAAATGGGTATAAAGAATGTAATAATGGTCAAAAACTTTCTGTCATTGATAGAAGACACTAGTCTACACATCCAAGAATTTCAACAACAGCAAAGAAGGACAAACACAAAGAGGTTCATACCAAGGCACATCATAATCAAAATGCCAAAATCAAAGAGGAGGGAAGGACCTTGAAGGCAGCAAAAGAGAACATGGAATCTTTAATGAACATGGAATATTTAGTAATATTGGCAATTTCTCAGCAGAAACTACAGATGCCAGAAAAAAATGAAATAGTTCAAATACTGAAAGAAAAAAACTGTCCTTCAAGTGCTTTATATCCAGAAAAACTCTTCTTTGAAAACAAGATTAAATTGAGATAGGCTTAGATAAACATAAGCCAAGGGAGTTGGTTGCTAGTTGACCTGCCTTATAATAAATGCTAACAGAAAAATTTCTGGTGGAAATGGAAGGAAAAGAAAAAATAACTTAAAACAATATGGAGAAATCGTGAGCACATGTAAAGGTTACCACATAGGTGATCAGAAACCAGTATTATTCTATTTTATTTTTATTTTGGAACTCTTTTTCCTATAGAATTTAATGAGACATGCATAAAACAATGATTAACAGTCTACATCAATGAGTACACAGTACATACAAATTTGTTTTCCTTTTTCAAATTTTTGTATTAGAGCATTATAATTATATATAGTGTTTGGGTTCATTTTGACAAAATCATGCACAGAAAAATTTTATTTCAATCACCATTCCTCCACTTTTCCTCCCCCTATTTTCCTCCTCTATTCTACTAAAATTCCTTTCTCCTACATATATACAAAGGTAAAATTTACTCTGATATCCTTACATATGAATATAACATGATTTTGTTAAAACTCATTTAATTTATCTTCTCTTTTCTACTCTCCCCCCACCTTCTTTCCTTTGTTTAGCTCTAGCTTCCATATATGAGAGAAAACACTAAGCCCTTGATTTTCCAAGTCTGACTTATTTCACTTGGCATGATTTTCAGCATTTCCATCCATTTACTGGCAAACGCCATTACTTTGTTCTTCATTATGGCTGAGTAAAATGCCATTATGTATATGTTCTTCATTTTCTTAATCTGTTCCTCTATTGATGGGCATCTGAGTTGATTCCATAATTTGGCTATTGTGAATGGTGCTGCATAAACATTGAGGTGGCTGTACCACTATAACATGCTGATTTTAGATCTTTTGAATAAATACTGTTGAGTGGGATAGCTGGGTCTTGTGGTGCTTCCATTCCTAGTGTTTTGAGGAATCTCCATACTGCTTTCTAGGGTAGCTGTACTCATTTTCAGTCCTACCAACAATGTATGAATATAACATTTTCCCAATATCTTTGCCAGAATTTTTATTATTATTATTATTATTATTATTATTATTATTATTATTATTATTATTATTTGCTCTCTTGCTAATTGCCATTCTGACTGGACTGAAATAAAATCTTACTGTAGTTTTGATTTGCATTTCTTAATTGCTAGGGATATTGAATATTTTTTCATATATTTCTTAACCATTTGTGTTTCTTCTTTTGAGAAGTTTCTGTTTAGTTCTTTGTTCAACCATTGATTGGGCTGGGGTTTTTTTGTTTGTTTGTTTGTTTGTAGGTTTTGTTTTTTATTGTTGTTGTTTTGGCATTGAGATTTTTGTGTTGTTTGTATATTCTGTCCCCTGTCCGATGAATAGTTAGCAAGGATTTTCTTCCATTTTATAGGCTTTTCCTTCATTCTGTTAATCATTTCCTTTGGTGTGTAGAGCTTTTTAATTTGATGTCATCCCACTTATTAATTCTTGGTAATATTTCTTGAACTTTAGGTGTCTTGTTGAGAAAATTGGTTCCTTCACTTGTATGATGGAGTGTTGACCATATGTTTTCATCTAGCAGTTGCAAGATTTCTGGTATGATTTCTCAGTCTTTGATCCATTTCAATTGACTTTTGATCTGGGTGAAAGATAGAGATATAATTTCATTCTTCTGCTTATGGACATCCATCCACTTTTCCCAGCACCATTTATTAAAAGTGTTATCCTTTCTCCAACATATATTTTTTGGAAACTTTGTCAAGTATCAGATGGCTGTAAACATTTGAGTTTGTCTCTGTATCTTCCACTCTATTCCATTGGTCTTCATGTCTATTTTTGAGGCCAATACCATGTTGTTTTTCTACTATAGTTCTGTAGTATGAGTAGATATCAGGTATTGTGATGCCTCCTACATCACTTTTCTTATTCAGAATGACTTTGGCTATTCTGGTTCTCTTATTCTACCAAATGAATTTTAGCACTTTTTAAAAATTGTTCTGTGAAAAATATCATTGGTATTTTGATGAGGATTGTATTGAATGTGTGAATTGCTTTTGATAGTATGGCAAGTTTGATAATATTAACTCTGCCTATGAAAGAACATAAGAGATCTTTTCATCTTCTGAGATCCACTTCAGTTTATTTCTTCAGTGTGCTATAGTTTTCATAGTAGTGATCTTCTACCTTGTTAGTTAAATTAATTTACAGGATTGTACTTTTCAGACAATTGTGAAGGGGATGGTTTCCTGATTTGATTTCTTTGTTAGTTAAATTGTTATTAGAATACAGAAAAGCTATTGACTTATACGGGTTGATCTTACATCTTTCTATATTGCTAAATTCATTTATAAACTCTAGAAGCCTTTGTATACTCTATATGTAAAATGTTATCAGCAAACAATGATAGTTTGACTAATTCTTTTCCAATTAGTATTATTTTATTTCCTTCTTTGTCCTTATTGTCCTGGCTAGAGTTTCAAGAACTATAGTGAATAGAAGTAGTGAGAGAGTGAGTAAGTTATACTCCATGTATGTATAAAAGGTCAAAATACACTCCTCTGTCATGTACATCTAAAAAGATAAAATTAAAACAAAATAAGTGGTGAAAGAAGACATCCTTGTCTTGTTCTTGATTTTAGAGGAAAAGCTTTTAGTTTTTCTTCATTCAGCATGATTTGGGCTATGGGTTTGTCATATATGGCCTTCATAATGTTGAGGTACATTCCTTCTATTCATAGTTTCTCCAGTGTTTTAACATGAATGTTTGCTGTATTTTATCAAAGGTTTTTCCTGCATTTATTGAGGTGTTCATATGATTCTTGATTTAATTCTCCTAATGTGGTTAATTGCATTTATTGATTTATGTATATTGAAGCAACCTTGCCTTCCTGGGATGAAGCCAACTTGGTCATTGTGTATTATCTTCTTAATATGTTTTTGAATGTTGTTTGCTAAAATGTTTGTAAGGATTTTTGCATCCATGTTCATCAGAATTATTGGTTTGTAGTTTTCTTCCCTAAATTGGTCTTTGTCTTATTTTGGTATTTGGATTATACTGGCTTCATAGAGTATGTTTGGGAATATTCCTTCTATTTCAATTTCATGGAATAACTTGAGAAAGACAATGATTAATTCTTCTTTAAAGGTCTGGTTAAACTCTGAGGAGAATCTGTCTGGTCCTGGGCTTTTCCTTGTGAACAGGATTTTAATTGCTGTTTCAATTTCATTACTTGATATTGGTCTGTTTTCTATATCTTCCTGGTTCAATTTTGGCAAATCCAGAATATCTGTCAATGTCTGCTAGATTTTGCAGTTTACTTGAATATTCAAAATAGTTTCTAATGATCCTCTGTGTTTAAGAAGTGTCCATGGTAATATCTCCGTTTCATCTCTACTCTTGATGATTTGGATCTTCTCCCTTTTTCTTTTGGTTTGTGACTAAGAGTCCATAAATATTATTTATCTTTTTGAAAAACCAACTCTTTGTTGCATTACCTGTGTATTTTTTATTCTGAATTTCATTAATTCTGGCTCTGATTCTTATGATTTCTTATACTAATTTTGAAATTCTTTTTCTAATGTTTTGAGGTAGAGCATATGCTTATTTATTTGGGATCTATGTTTTTAATGTAGTTAATCAATGCAATGAATTTTCCCCTTAGTCCTGTATTCATATTGTCCCAGAGACTTTGATATGTTGTTTCACTGTTTTATTTTCTAAGAATTTATTAATTTCTTTCCCCTTTTATTCTTTGATCCATTCTTCACTTAGATAATTTACTGGCTGTACTCATAACATATATACAGAGTGTCCACTTAACATTATCTCTATTGCTACTACCCTGGTCTCATTAACCTATGTTTTGTCTGGATTATTGCAGTAGTTTCCCAACTAGTATGACTCTTTCCACTACAGTATAGTCTATTCTGAAGGTATCCAAAGTCATCTTATTAAAACCATAAGTCATATTGTATCTCTCAGCTGCAAAAAAAAAAATCTTTCAATAGCTCTCCATTTCATGTAGAATAAAACAAATTCCAGTGGCCTACAAGGCTCTATATGAATAGCTCCTCATTTTCTTTCTGCTCTCGCCACCAACTGCTCTCTCCCTCATTTACATTGCCTCAGACAAAATATTGTCCTCATGTGTTTTCAGTCACACCAGGCACTGGACTGGAGAGCTTTTCTCTGGATGTTTCTTTCCTCTGCATGGAATGTTCTTAACACATATCTTCTCAAGGCTAACTCACTTATAAGTTTTTGTTTGAATGTTACCCTCTAGATGAAGCCTATTTATTTAAAGTTACATCCCCTCTCTTTAATCTGTACCTTATACTTCTGTTCCCTAACATGCAATTCTTATTTTCCCAGGGTCCCTTATACCATGTTATTTACTTGCTTATTATGTCTAGAGTTTATTTTCTGTTTCTCCTGGATAGAAAGAAACTAGAGATTTTCCGTAGTTTTTTCACCGAAGTATCTAACCACTTAGAGAAATGCCTGGCAGCTAGGAACAATGGTGTATGACTATAATCCTAGCTGTTAGGGAGTCTGAGGCAGGAGGATCACAAGTTTAAGTCTGGCCAACTTGATACCCTGTTACAAAATGAGAAGTAAATAAATAAAAATTGGGATTGAGTTTAGTAATAGAGAGACCTAGGGTTCAATACCCAGTACTGTGGGAAAGAATAACAACAACAAAAACAAACAAAGTGCCTAGCACATAGTACACATTCAGTAAATATTTATTGTTGAATTAGTGGTAATAATAATAATAACAATAATGTCAATGACCATTTAGATTTGCATAGAAATTTATAGTTTTAAAAACATATTATTTTTTAGGAGATTCTAGTCAGTATGGAAATGACTGAGGGAGGGTAACCCAATAAAACCCATTGTCAGCCAGAACAGTAACAGAATTTCCAGGGAAAGCAGAGGCCAAAGGCCTCTTCATTTGATATCTACATTGGATAAGCAATGACCATCCAAAGTTCAATTCACCCAGGCACTTCCGTGAAGAAAAGTCAGTTGGATTAAGCATTTGAAATTGAGACTATAGAGAATAAAAGAATGTTTCCAGAAAAATAAAAGACCCAGAATAGCAAAAGCAATTCTAAGCAGGAAGTGTGAATCAGGCGGTATAGTGATACCAGATTTCAAACTATATTACAGAGCAATAGTGACAAAAACAGCATGGTACTGGTACCAAAACAGGCGGGTGGACCAATGGTATAGAATAGAGGACACAGAGACTAATCCACAAAGTTACAACTATCTTATATTTGATAAAGGGGCTAAAAGCATGCAATGGAGGAAGGATAGCATCTTCAACAAATGGTGTTGGGAAAACTGGAAATCCATATGCAACAAAATGAAACTGAATCCCTTTCTCTCGCCATGCACAAAAGTTAACTCAAAATGGATCAAGGAGCTTGATATCAAATCAGAGACTCTGCGTCTGATAGAAGAAAAAGTTGGCTCCGATCTACATATTGTGGGGTCGGGCTCCAAATTCCTTAATAGGACACCCATAGCCCAAGAGTTAATAACAAGAATCAACAAATGGGACTTAATTAAACTTAAAAGTTTTTTCTCAGCAAGAGAAACAATAAGAGAGGTAAATAGGGAGCCTACATCCTGGGAACAAATTTTTACTCCTCACACTTCAGATAGAGCCCTAATATCCAGAGTATACAAAGAACTCAAAAAATTAGACAATAAGATAACAAATAACCCAATCAACAAATGGGCCAAGGACCTGAACAGACACTTCTCAGAGGAGGACATACAATCAATCAACAAGTACATGAAAAAATGCTCACCATCTCTAGCAGTCAGAGAAATGCAAATCAAAACCACCCTAAGATACCATCTCACTCCAGTAAGATTGGCAGCCACTATGAAGTCAAACAACAACAAGTGCTGGCAAGGATGTGGAGAAAAGGGTACACTTGTACATTGCTGGTGGGACTTCAAATTGGTGCGGCCAATTTGGAAAGCAGTTTGGAGATTCCTGGGAAAGCTGGGAATGGAACCACCATTTGACCCTGCTATTGCCCTTCTCGGACTATTCCCTGAAGACCTTAAAAAAGCATGCTACAGGGATACTGCCACATCGATGTTCATAGCAGCACAATTCACAATAGCTAGACTATGGAACCAACCCAGATGCCCTTCAATAGATGAATGGATAAAAAAAAATGTGGCATCTATACACAATGGAGTACTATGCAGCAATAAAAAATGACAAAATCATAGAATTTGCAGGGAAATGGATGGCACTAGAGCAGATTATGCTTAGTGAAGCTAGCCAATCCCTAAAAAACAAATACCAAATGTCTTCTTTGATATAATGAGAGCAACTATGAACAGAGCAGGGAGGAAGAGTAGGAAGAAAAGAGTAACATTAAACAGAGACATGAGATGGGAGGGAAAGGGAGAGAAAAGGGAAATTGCATGGAAATGAAGGGAGACCCTCATTGCTATACAAAATTACATATAAGAGGTTGTGAGGGGAATGGGAAAATAAACAAGGAGAGAAATGAATTACAGTAGATGGGGTAGAGAGAGAAGATGGGAGGGGAGGGGAGGGGGGATAGTAGGGGATAGGAAAGGTAGCAGAATACAACAATTACTAATAGGGCATTATGTAAAATTGTGGATGTGTAACCGACGTGATTCTGCAATCTGCATTTGGGGTAAAATTGGGGGTTCATAACCCACTTCAATCTAATGTATGAAATATGATATGTCAAGAGCTTTGTAATGTTGTGAACAATCAATAAAAATAATAATAATAAATAAATAAATAAAAAAGAAAAAAAGAAATTAAAAATAGAACTACCATATGAAAAAAAAAGAATGTTTCCAGAAATGAGATAAAGAAGGCATAAAAAAATTAACATAGCCTAAATCACAATTTCACCTAAACCTGTACCTATTAGAACATTATAATTCAGAGGATATTTTTTTAAAAATACAGAATAGAAAACTTGGAGCACTTTGAAGTCATTCCAAGATTTGAATAGATGTAGTTTATGCATTAAGAATACTAAAGGGAAAAATACCATTTTGTGAACAATTTGAGAATAACAATGAGTACAAATAGACAGATGCAGTGGAAGACTATCACCTTTCATTTCGAATGGCCTCGTTTAGTCTGTGATATATAATCTAATGATTCCTTAGTGGTAACAGAAGGAAAATACCAAACCAATTACATTTTTGAAATATTAGTAAATTTAGCCCAAGAACAATAACATTAAAATATCAGTCTCTAAATACCTTGTGAAAAACAAAGCTGCTTGAACATGCATCAACAAACAAATATTTTATTTCTCCCTAAAAAGATAAAATCTCCAACCAGAGAATAACCATTTACTTTTAGCTCAATAACTAGAGTAGACTGTGAAGCAACTAGACAACTGGAATAGCTCCCTTAAGCAGAAAAATGGAATGCAATGTTTCATAAATTCTACCTGTGGTTATCTATCACATTTAATCAGTTTAATAAAGGGGAATAAAACCTGATTTTGCAATTGAAATGTGTGTTATGATGTAAGACTAGATATAAAGTAACTAAAATTCAGGATATAGGAATAAGCTACTTTATCTGTGAAGTAAATCTAGATAAAGAAGATTTGCAATTCATTAGAGAGATATTAATTACATCTTTAACTATTCAGCTATAATATGGAAAATATTATAACCTAAAATATATCATCAGATAATGAATTAATTATGCTATTGTTCTTTTCACGCTTACCTTAGACTAAATTTAATTTTGGAAAGCTTTCCTTTCAAAAAAAATATGCATGACATAAAACTGTTTATACAAGCAATTATAAAAAACTTTATTGCAATTACCTGTATAGCAAATATCTTAAAGTAAGAATTAGACATGTAGTGGTTCTTCTCGAGTTTAACAATTTCTACTCTACAAAGGCAGATATTTAAATTACAAGATTATTTTAACATATTCCCTTTAATTTTGACTCTAAAGGTTAATCTAACTGTTCTATTTATAATACCCTTTAAAACTTTATTCTCATTTTTTTCAATGGATCTCTATCCCCAACCAGAGGAACCAGATATTCAATAACTTGATAATTAACTTGGTCATTTTAAAAGAAAAATAGTTCTTTATTCTCAATCACTTAAAAATCACAACTATTGAAGATAATGAAATAAATGGAGAAAACAATATTTAACCTCTTACAATGAAGAGAAATTGTCATCAAGACAGGGTATATTTGCAAATCATGATATCTAGGAGGAAATTATCCAGAGAGAAGTATAATTTTAAATGAAAAATGCGTGGCAAATAGTAAATAAACTCTGAATTTTTAAAAGCATGGACATTATAAGGGGGAGGTATTGGGATTTGTGGGCATGTAGTGGTTCTAAAGAAAGGTCATTGCCTCTTCTCCTTCGGCGACTTGAAGATTTTGGTGGCTATAAAAAAGATTTGCATCTAGTTGGCATCTAGTTTCCTAAGTGATATCTACTCATATCATTATGTCACTTTTTTGGCAGGGGGGAGATTTGCATATTGAATCTAGGGGCCCTTTGAACCACTAAATGAATCCCCCATCCTTGTTATTTTGTTTATTTTGAGACAGGGTCTCACTGAGTTGCTGAAGCTGTCCTCAAACTTGAGATCCTCCTGCCTGGGCCTTTGGAGTCACTGGGATTACAGGCATGTGCCATCATATCCAGTGTTACCATCCTTCTTTGAGTTCTTGGCTCCTTTGACAGCATAGATACAAGTGACCAAGGGAGCTCATAGAAACTATTTGTTTTATTATAAACTTTTTCTATGCTGTCTTAGAATATGTGATGTGGTTTAATTTATTACTCTGCCCAACATCTCTGAACAGTTATGTGAGACAGAGTTGTAAGAAGTTAGTTGGGATAAAATTTGGTGAATGAACTCTCTACAGCCATTCTTGTTTGTTTATTGTGTTATTGGTATATCAACTGTGGTTGTGTATAGGATAACCATGTGGTTGTAACATCTGTACTGTAGTGCTTGTTTATGTAAGTACACAGGTATTTATGAATTAATTTAATATTAGTTATGGATTCAAACACTGAAATGGAGTATTTACACTAAAGAATAGCATATTATTTAAAACAAGTAGAGATCATTTGTAAAAGCCAGGCACTAAGAAATTTAAAAGTAGGGAGAAATTGTGCATTTGGTAGGATATTAATGCTTACTGATAAGACTCTAAGATGATTATTTATGGAGTAAGCATTATTTTATGGAACATATATAAACATAAATATCTACATATTTGTTATGAGTCAATGATAAGTTTAGCTTTGATCTTTCTAGCAGTCAATGCAAAGCAGAAGCATATTTCACTCCCTTTGATTTGAACACCCCTGAGCAGGCTATCAGGACTCAGTAAAATTTCTGACTTGAAAATTCTAAAAACAAACAAGCAAACAACAAATAAACAAAACCAAATCATGCTAATTTAGGAATAAAATTTTCAGTAAATAGAAGATAGTAACACCCCCACTCCCGCACACCAACATTAGACTTGACTTTATTCCCAAATATAAGTCCTCCTTTTCTTCTAAGCTAATCTTGTCACCCCTGAAATACCTCTTCACTCTCAATTATAATGTTCCTTCTGGAAGGACCTTTTTACATCTTTTTACTATTTTATGATCCTCTCCCCTGCCGAATGGTCTCTGATTTACTCCTTTTGACCAAGATCAATGCCAAGTGTCATTTAAATTCTTATGGGTTTAATGAAATATTATTTTTATTCTTGGTAATGTTGCTTTGCATTGTTATTATATCTTTCTGGAATTCTTATATTTAGAATTCTTACTGGCTTTTGAATAGAAAACCTCTGTGTTAACTTTCCACTACCAAAACAAAATACCTGAGAAAATTAAGTTTTAAAGAGAAAATGTTTATTTTGATTCATAGTTTTTGAGATTCCAGTCCATAATTGTGTAGTATCACTGTTTGGGGCATGGGGCACAAGGTGGAGTAAAACTACTGATATTCTGAGTCATTAGCAAAAAGATAAAGAGGAAAAGGTTAAAGTCCCATAATCCCTTTCAAGGCTTCCACTGACCTAATGACCTCCTGCTAAGCCTCTCCCTTCAAAGATTTGACTCCCTCCCAATAGTGCCATTTTGGGGCCTTTGGTGGACATTTAAGATCCAGACTACAACATTGTCAAAAGTAACTTTTGGGAAGACAAATAAAATGATCAGTCATGTAGGTATTTGGTATTCTAGGATTATTCTAATACTTGGTTAGCAGTAAAATGACTTAGTTTTGCAAGATATACACTAAGTGTATTAAATTAGTCCTCTTGGTTCCTGACCAAGAATTCTGAGAGTTCTAGAGGTTTCTTAAAGATCATTTCATGCTCTATCAGAAAATGTTGCATTTTAAAAGAAATCTAATGAAAGTTTTGCTCTCCTACAGAAAGCCCTTAGGTAGGCTAACTACAAAGTTAGATTTGTTTACTATTGGCTAAGTTTTATCAATTTATCAGACTAAATTGCATGGTAAATAAAGCTTTTAAACTTTTATTTGCATTTGTGAAGAGAATATAAAATACATCATTGTTGATAGAAGGATTGCTTACCATTCTAATAGACCTCTTTCAGGGCTTTGTTATAGGTAGTATATACATATTGCATCTATGGTAGCTTATATTTTAAAATATGCTTCGACCCAAAGTTGCTTTCCATGAATATATATCATAATAGTAATGTGACTTTAAATTGCTTTCTTTGATAATAAGAATCACACATTTAGTGTCTTCCATATGACAAGAAGTCTCAGAAGGAACACGTTCACAATCTCATTCATCTTTAAAATAATTCCATGAGGTTGTTATTTTTATTTTAATAGTTAAGAGATAGAAGTTGAAAAGAATTGAGTAATGTGTTCAGTGCTGCTTAGTAAGGCAGAAGACTTAGAATTAGAAAGCAGGTCTGTGTAAATCCACAGTGATTACTCATTTGACTATTCTATACTTCCTGTCTATTACAAGTGAATGGAGCTACAAGCTATGATAAAATTTAGAAGGAAACATCACATGCAGGTAGAAGGGCAATCTCATTAGCTTTAAAATTCTGTAGGTTTTTTCATGGCTTAGTTATTAAATATTGCATCTTTCACAAGAAACTTGGTTTGGATTTGTTTCTGGACTCTATATTTTAAAAAATCTTTCCTTCTCTGCCTTTTTCTGGACTGAGAGCTCTTTGGTTTATGAGTGATTATTTTAGCCTCATACTCTAATCAGTAATTGATTCTATCTAGAGCTTGTTTATGATAGTCTATTTCTCAGCAATGTTTACAAACTGTGTTGGTTCTGAGTGAAAACAAAGGATAGAAAGGAAACACTATATTTGGCCTCACTCTTTATTGGAGCAAGCTTTCACCACTGTAACTATGTCCTTCCATGAGTTCAGTTATTGGATGACTAACAGACCTGTAGACACATCTACTCACTACTCTGAGCTACAACCACCATTTGTTACACTAACTCTGCCTTTTCTTCTAACACTGAGCCATTATTGCTAAGAAATGAACTTCTATTTTCAAATAGAAGTTTTCATCCTGTTTCTAGCTCAACTGTTTTCAGTGTTGAGCACACACACACACACACACACACACACACACACATTTGCTTTCTTTTCATATATATTAGCTTTCTTTGGGGTGATTTTTTATTATTCCATTTTATGTTCACTTTTGGCACCTTAGTTATTCTACTTTTTACAATTGTAATGATTATTCTAAGACTTAGTATATACTTGTAATTTAAACGATCTGCTTTCCAATTATATAGCACTTTGCTTAGAATACAAGGACTTTAAAGAATGTACCACAGTATTTATTTCCACTTTCCCCTCATGATCTTTTATACATCCTTTGTATATTTTACTTTCACATTTGTTTTAAACCACACAATATATTATTCCTGTTTGTATTTTAAACAACCATGTCTTAAAGTATAAAATGAGAATGAAAGTTCCTTCATATTTGTATATATTTTTACCATTTCTGATACACTTTTTTCCCTAGTATAGATCCAAATTTCCATATAGTGTTGTTTCTCACATCTGAAGAGTTTTCTTAAACAACACTTGTGCAGGTCCTCTAAGTGAATCCTCTCAGATTTTGTTTGTGTGAAAAAAAATCTGTGTTATATTCTTCATTTTGAAACATATTTTCCTTGGTGAAGAATTTTAGGTTGACAATATTTTGTCGTTTTGTTTTGTGCCTCAAAGTGTTCTTCCTTGAGTTTTGACTTCCATATTTTTTGATAAATACACTATCATTGTTTTGTTTGTTTCTCTATATATTATGTTGCATTTTTCTCTGGCTGGATTAAAGATTTTCTCCTCCTTCTGGGCTTCAGGGCACATAAATATTTTTTGTGTATTTGTCATTCTTTGAGGTTCCCTGAATTTTTTGGAAGTATTTGTTGATTTTCACTAATTTTTGGTTCTTGGCCATTGTTCCTTCAAATATGTATTCTCCTCCATTCTCTTTCATCCTTCTTTAGTTATACATCCTTCTTTAGTTAATATAGGATATTTGGATTTTGATTCAGAGTTCCTGAATGCTTTGTTGTATTTTTTCTCCACTACGGCATTTTTTTCTACTGTGTGTGTGTGTGTGTGTGTGTGTGTGTGTGTGTGTTTCCAATAGGATTTTGGCTATTTCCAGCTGATTTATGTTTAAGTTCATTGATTTTTTTCTAAAAATGTATTTTTCTAGTATTCTCTTAAGTTCATAAACTTGAAAGTTTGGGTTCCTGGATTTTCCATTTCATTTCTTATTTTCTATCTTTCTGATAAAATGTCCCATCTTTCCATGCATATTTTCCACTCCTTTGACAAAAATATTTCATATATTAATCATAATTACATTAAACTATTTGTGTACCTTGTGGTAACTCTTTTCCAGTTCCTATAGACCAGCCTTTGTCTTGGGTTCTATGTGAGTATGCATTAGGAGTGGGGCTTTTTCCATATGCAACTCAATTTGAACAGAGTTGATTTCTTGCCAATGTCCTATCTCCCCTCTTTGAAATTTTAAAATATGGAAATAATCATATTAAATAATCATTTGCATGTATTTAGTATTTGCAGCTTTACTAAGGATTTAAAGCTCGATTCCAATTTTCATCTTTATATTGAGTCTCAGTCATCCTGAATGACTTCACTTCTATGACTAAATCTAATTCTTCACCTCTTTTATCCTTTGTCTTGCTCCATCTTCCTTTCTTACTATTTTCTTTTTTGAGAAACTTAAGTTGGAATGTTGACCAATAAGAAGAAAAGCCTGGAATGGTGCCACACATTTTATAAATCCCACACTAAAATGGATATGCATTGTGCCTTAGCTTCCTCTACCCAGCTGCCTCTTTCTCTCAGGACTCTCAATATTCCTGTGCTCTACTTCACCAACTCCTTCCAGGAATTCTGTGAGGAATGAAGGCTGTGATTAGACACAGTCATTGACTTCATAGTATCTTTGGACCAATGCTGGATATTAATTGATCAGCTTTAACAGTAACAGCTTTTCCATGCCTTGTTTCAGATAGCAGCTCATACTCTTCTCCCATGCAGTCCTTGTGGTCTACTAAGTGTTCTTCCAATTCACAGTCTTTGTTCCCACTATTTTACTTACTGGCATTTTATTCTTCTTACCTGGTGCAACTCCTCTATGTCCAAATAACAGTGGATGGAGTGGATTTGGGACGGGGGGGGGGTGTTTTGTAGATGAGAAGAACTTAAGCATATTAATATACTGAAGAGCAGTTGGTAGAGCAGATATAATTTGTGCAAGAACTTTGTGGAGAAGGGAGGAAATGGAGCCTAAGGTCCAGGGAAGAAATCACCTAGTTGGGAGAAGAGTATCTATGAGAAAAATAGAAATGGGAAATAGGGATAGATTTGTAAGTGAATGATAAACATGAATAGGATTTCTCTGATGACATATTATATGGGGAAAAGTCACCTGAGATTTAGAGAATGTTATAGAATGAGGATCCCAGAAATAGTGAGGAATTCTAAATATTAGTCAAGGGAAGTAGGAGACCAATCAGGGTCAAAAGAAAAGATTACTGATCAGTGCTGAGGGATTTGTTGACATTGGAAACCATAATTTTCAGCAGCACCAACTAGTTTCATGTACATTAATCAAAACTGTATGTCCATATATCCAGTTATGACTGCTCTTTTAAGTTGCAGAACCACATTTGCTACACACACACACACACACACACACACACACACACACACGGAATTCCCCTGGCTTAACATCTCCCAAAGAACTCATTTTTTTCCCTTTCCCTAAACTCCACACTATTTTCTATGTTTCTAATGATGATGAGGGTGATAAAGATTTTATATCCCAACTCTCTATTTAAAAATTATTAGCTCACCTAAATGAATATTTATTTTTGGAAACAGAAATTGAACCCAGAGGGGATTAACCAATGAGCCACATCCCCAGCCCTTTTTATTTTTCATTATTTTTTTTACTGTAAGACAGCATCTCACTAAGTTACTAAGGCTGGTTTTAAACTTGATATCCTCATGCCTCAGTCTCCTGAGCCACTGGGATTTAAGCCATTGCAATAGGCTTAATTGAATATTTATCAAGCACTGATCTAACCATGATGGGCTTACAAGAAAAAATAATTTTGGATTCCACCTTTAAAAAGCTTGTGACTTGAACAAAAGAACTATTAACAATTATAGCATCACTACTGGTTATTATGTGGGTGACCTCTTAAAATAGAGGTCAGAAAACCATATCCTACGGACCAAATCCCACCCTCTGCCAGTTATTTTATGTACTGGGAACTAAAATCCTCTCCCCACTTTTTAAAAATTAATTAATTTATTTTAATTAGGTATGTATGGCAGCAGAATGCACTTTGATTAATTGTACACAATTGAAGTACAACTTTTCATTTCTATACATCAGTGACAAATCCTCTGAAAGAGAAATTAGGAAAACTACCACATTCACAATAGCCTCAAAAAAAAACCAAACAAACAAACTTGGGAATCAACTTGCTCTTCATTTTAAATAAGACAGGAAGCAGAGCAAACTCTTTGCACACATGACAAATGTGTCTGGCATTATTTCCAGCATACCAGGAAGATTCAAAGCATTCCCAAACCCCTCATTTTTTGTTTGTACCTAGAATTTAAATTGTTATAACATTTCTTAAAGGTTTTGCATACTATTATAATACAAATGATCCTGAAAACAGATGCCATGTAAGCTGTTTTCAGTTAACAAACTTGTTTATACCTTAGTAGGCAGGAATGGTTAAAGCAACAGAATGAGAGGCTACAATGAGCCTTCTCAACTGCTATAGTTTAAAAATAAGTAATCTGCGAGTCATGGAAGTTAAGTGATTTACCCAGGATCATAAAACTCACTGATACAAGATGGAAGACTAAAATCCAGGTCTCCTACTTCCTACTTCAGAATTCTTCAGGGGTAGATTTGTCCATGGAGCTGAGTAAAGTCGATGCATCTTCATTTGGAAAGACAGTGGTGCTAAAGGCAGTAATGCACTTCAAACACAGGCAAGAATGATTGTTGGGGGACATTTATTTGAAGCTAATCCTGTTTGTGTGTGCTTTCTTATCTCACTAGCAACAGGACATTTTTATTTTCAACTTCTCTCTCTAGTGCATCTCTCAAGATTTTTCCTCCCTCAAATAAAATTTTTTTAAGAAACTCAGAATTCCTCCATTGAGCCTAGATTCTTCTTCATTTCCTACAGTATCTCTCACACCCACTCACAACCAACTCCAAGAAAAAAGACTCTACACTGAATAACCCCTTCTTTCCCTGTTTCATTCACTCTTCAACCTCATGTAAGCAAGTTCCCACTTGTAACTATTTAAGCTCCTCAAGCAAAAGTCATCAATGACCCCCAGAAGAGCCAGTGGATATTTTTAGTTTTCTGCATGCTTAATCTCTCCCCAGCATTCAACTACTAAATGTTCCCTCATCATTAGAGAAAACAACCCCACTTGATTTCTGTAACTTTATGCTTTCTGGGTTTCCTATCCCACCATTCAACCCACATCTTCTCAAGACTTTTTCAATTCTTGCCTTTGTTTTGTTTTGTTTTAATTTTGTAGTGGGCTTTGTGTTGTTTTTCTTTTGTTTTGTGTGTGTGTGTGTGTGTGTGTGTGTGTGTGTTGTGGGTCAAACCCAGGAACTTGTGCATGTTAATCAAGCGAGCACTATGCCCACTCCACAACTCCTGCTCTTTAAATAGTGGTGCTCCCTAGGGTTCTGTTCTTGGTCCTCCTGTCATCCTGCTTTGCAAATTGTCCCTGAGTAACTTTTTCCCCCTTCTCTTGACTTCATCTACCAACCATGTGTTCATAATATCTCTATCTCCCACCCAGAGATTCTTCCTAGCCTCATTCAATTATTCCAATTCACCTAAATCAAGTGCCTCTTATGTGCAGGATGACTCAAATTATCTAAGGCACAAGTCTGAGCACATCATTTCCCTGATTAGAATTATTCCATGTCCCCCATATTGACAATGAAATACACTTCAAATGCCTTATGATGTAAAATGTATCCTGCACTCAAACCCTTAGCTATGCTCTCATTTTACTTCTTGGCTTGAGCAAGCCTCATCACCTCTTCACAGTCACTCTTCACCCCACCTGTGTCTAACAGCCTGCAGTTTCTTCAGATAATTCAGTCTTCTTTACACCTCCATTCCTTCCATATTTAAGAGATTCTTTGCATCTTGGATACCTGAGCTCCCTACCTGGAACATGCCTAGTAATCCTTCAAAACCAATTAGCATTTCCTCTATGAAGCAATTTCTAAACCCCAACAAGTAGTGTTTGTAAATCCCCTCTGAACCCTTACAGCATTCTGCACTTCTCTCATAGCATATACAAAAGTCCATTACCTATGTTTTTTTTCCTTCTCATTAACACATGTTTACTTATTTACCTTTCCTTACTAGACAGAGAGCAAATTGACAAAGATGCTAACATAGTTCCCTTTATATTTGCATTGATTTGTACAGTGACACACAATTCTGTAAAATATTTACTAAGCAAAATTAATCAAATGACAAGTTAGACAAAGGATTTTTGCATATGTGATATCTTCATCCAAACAAATACTTCTCAAACACTAAGGCAGCTATGAGGGAATGTTTTGAGACAGAGGTGGGAATATCCTTTAAGTTACACTGGCATTGATGGTGCTCATACTATTCCTGCCTATGGAGCTTCTGCCTTGGCATTATATTAACAACGAAGTAGTAGAGAACTCAACTTGGCACAAAGTTGGTCATACAGATTCTGGCCTCCTCTGTGCATTACTTTATACCTCACTGCAGGTAACAAAGCCTCCTATAATTTTCAGAAATGTTTATAACAAGCCACAGCCTTTTTCTTCAAAATGGGCATGATGACCAAGAGTTGACACCACAACAATGAGTCACCATATTTCTCCAAGACATTGGAGGGTATTAAATTAAAGGAATGAGCTTAGACTTGAATCTGTCTAAATTGATATTTTGATATTTGCTACAAATAACTTTAATATTATCAAGTTTTCTTTAAAAAAAACACTCAAATAACAAAGAGAAACATAAGCTGAGGATACAACATTGAAACATTTTTTGCTGTTTTCATGTAAGTTATACTTATATCTAATTGGAAAACAGAGCATATGGTACAGAGAATCTAAAAGCAAGGTTTGTTGCATGTATAAATAAAAGGATTTTTTCCAACATTCACTTCAAAATTTAAAATTTCCAATAACTATATAGTCAACAATCACTATAGAAATATCCTATATGACTCCTTTAAACTTGTATAATAAAATTTTGAAAATTTTAATAACTCAAACAGTTTCTTTAGAGTGGAGAAACTTTAATCAAGCTCAACAGTTTTCTAAATGCCTGTGTTCAAAATGATTGAAAACACACACCCATAAAAATTCTACTCTACATAAGGAGATATTTCCTTTGTAATCAGCATCATAATCACTGACAATTCAGGTTTATTTTTAAATAGTTGATTAAATGTTTCATTTCTGCCAACATATCCATTTTGAATTATCCTCCTTAATGAGACAGATTTATGCTTTTCAGGTTGATTTTAATGTTTTCACATTCAACTGGAAAGAAACTGAACAAATGTTCTGTGTAGGAGAAAATAGACATTAAAACAAGAGAAGTCCTCCATAGGTTTCTGGTAGAATGGGGAAAATATTATCTCCTACCTCTTTGTATAACAAAATACAGAAAACTGTATTTGAAAAATATTTGTTCAAAATATTTAGGTCAGAAAAGCATTATGGAAATCATCATATTGATAGGTTAAGTTCTTTTACATAGATGATTTCTTCAAAATGTCAAAGTGTAATGAAATAGACAACATGATATCAATTATATTTTAAATGATTTTTTTTCAGTGTTGCAAATCCAACCCAGGGCCTCATGCATGCTAGATGTGCTAGGCAAGAGCTCACCTCTGAGCTACTTCCATAGCTCCCTGAATCATTTTTTGATGAGTACTATTAGTTATCATTCTTGAGTTCTGGATTTCTTAGACTTTCTAGCCATTTGGAAACCAGATAAATAAGTTTATTTGAAGTTTGGAAGAGGACTTCCTCTGAGGATAATTTTAAAAACTGGATAATTCTCTGCCCTGGAAATTAAATCTCAAGAACATTAGGCCTGATCCTATATCCTTTTCATTTTCTCGTCTAGATTTTCTCTTCAGGTTATCTGTTAATATCAAAGCGTCAGTTGAGGACCAGTGGCATCAGCATTATCTGGGAACTTGTTAGAAATGCTTATTTTCAACATCTTACACCTCAGAGCTTCTAGAAACTCTGGGGATGAGCCCCAGCAAATGGTGTTTTAACAAATCTTCCAGGTGGTTTAAACCCACTGAACCCACTGAGCTAATGACTTCTTGTACCTGATAATTATCAACCCTCTTGAAATATTCCTGTTGATGTTTTAATAGTCATTTTACACTTAATATATTTGAAAAGAGATTTGAGCTTTCTCTTCCAAATCTCTCTATTTCGGCAAATGGCACTAGCCTTGATTCAACTGACTCAAGTTCAAAACTACGCCATCCTTGACAACGACTCCTGTTGGCTCACCTTCCTCCACCCTTTCCATTATAAACTCCTGTCTATTTTGCCTCCCAAATGTATTCAAAATCCACTTACTCCTCTATAAACCTTCTCCTCCTACACACTTTTCCAACCTACCTTCTAAATGTTCTTTCTCTTCCTGTTTTCTTCTTCTCTGATCCATTATTCATATGACAGAATAATTTTTAAATTCAAATCATATTATGTATGATTAAATTCAAATCCCTTAGTAAAAGTTTATATTGTCTTTGGGTTGTTCTTGAGATAAAATTCAATTGCCTTACATAACCTAGAAAGCCTCCTATGATCTGTCTTCTGCCTTCCTCTTCTTTACCTCACAAGACTAAATTCCCACCATGCAACAAAATGTGCCAAGAACTTCTTCCACCTAGAATCCTTGATCTTGCAGTTCCCTGTGCCTAAAATGCTCTTCTCTCAGGTCCTCGAAAGGCTAGCTCATTGTCATCCCTCACTCAGCTAAAGGGATGATTCCACAGATATACCTTTCCTAACCCATTTAAAACAAGCCCCCTCCATTCTATTACACAGGTTCTTTTACAAGATCCTTCAGAGTAAATATCATACTGTATAATCACCTTCTTTTTGTGTTTATTTGCTTGTTATTGTCTGCCTATGCCACTAAACTCTAAGTTCCTCAAGAACAAAATCTTTGTCTGTTTTGCTGCTCTATTTCAGATTCCTAGTATAGTACCTAAAAATTAATACTTAAATAAATAAGGCAGCAGTGTTTCTGGCTGAGCTTCTTAATGCAGCATAAATAACAATTTACTTGAAATCACAGGATAAGGAAGACATTTTTTTTTCACAATTTATACCCAAATGCTTGAAATAAAAATAATAATTTGAATTAACAATTTAAAATATTTGATATTGAAATAAATATGAAAAAATTATGGACTGGAACTGAACATTTACATGATTTTTTAAAACATAAAATCTTATAGGAATGTCAGGTAGCTTCAATATGTACATCTTTAGGCCTTTGTGGCATAATTGACCTTCCTCTGTTCTTAGAGAAATCTGGTAGAAAAGTTTAAGAATCAAAAAAGACACGGATCCTTTGAAATCTGGTTAAAATATATCATTTCCCTGCTCCCTGCTTTGTGTAGTCTACCATCTTGTGTTTCTACTCTGGTCCTGACACCATCCTAAGTATATTTAATCCTGTTAAGAAAGCTGCAAAGTATATATCTTTAATTCCAAGAAGCCAAAGTTCAGAGAAGCTGAACAATTTGACCAATGCCAAACAGTTATTAAGTGGATGGTTCTAAAGACTACCCTCTCTAGGATATCAATGTTTCCTGAAATGTATTCTATAAACAAAATGTTCTTAGAATTTTAGAAGGAAAAAAATCCAAGGTTAAGTAGCTAAGAAAAGCTCTGTAATCTTTGATTTCAAGTATTGGCAACTCTGTAGTGACACAGCTACTCCCCCATACCGACATTTGGGGAATAATTGATAATGTAACTTCGGAAAACAATGCTGACAGTTATCTAATAACTTCCTAGTATCTCCCCTAGATACATACTTACAAATGTCTGCAAAAATAGCCTTATGCTACCACCTCAGACCTTTCCTGACCCATCTCTATAACACATCCCTTCTCCCTTCCTTCCTGTCTTCTTCATGGTCTGTATCAAAGTGTAACAATGCCAAATATTTTATGCACTTTTTTATTTTTTTATATTCTATTCTCCAGCCCCCACTAGACTGTGAGCTCCATTGAGGGCAGGTACTTAGTCTAGATTTCTGTGTAACTTGTTCATTGCTGTATCTCCAGTGCGGCACATAGTTAGGTACTCATTAAATGTTTGTTAAATAAATGAGCAAATTATTGTAAAGTGAAGTTGTTTTAAATGTTTTGCTATTGTAAATGATATGTTCATATATTTTTTTTTCTTGAATGTGCCGCAGTCTTGGCTGGGCACAGAATCACGAGCCACCACACAGCTTTGTAGATTCAAACAGCAATTCTTTATTCCCGAACTCACACCGGCCTCCACACACGTTCTGGCAATCCCAGTTCTTCTGCCACCCAATTCACCTACTCCACGAGGCTTTCTTTCCCAAAATGCTCTCTGAATCTCACGAGAGTTCAACAGGAGCTTAGGCAGCAGGCACGCCCTAATTCCAGCAGCAATAATCCTCAACATCAAACTTCCCTAAAATCCAAGGTCTTAAACTGGGAACGCCTTAAACTTGTCTTAAACCGGGAACGCCCTAAACCCAAGGATTGGGATACTTCCTCAAACTGCAGGATACACCCTAATCCTGGATCCACCCTCGTCCTTGGGCAGGGTCACCTAACATGCAATGTCAACAGCGAAATTAACATGGGGTACGCTGGCAAGGAAATTTCCTACTTGGTAATGGCCCTCAGCATGAATGCTTTTGTCTGTATTGCTGATCATTTTCTTTGGATTAATTTCTTGAAATTGGCATTATTAAATCAAAAAGTTTCATTTAAAAAATAGCATTGTGTACAAGAATGTCAACTGTGGCATTGTTTAGAAAAGAAAAACTATAGTAATCTCAAAACCCATTAGTGGTAAAATGGTTAAATAAACTAAAGACTATCCATGTATGAAAGAATATGTATTAGTAGTACAACAAGTCAGGTAGGCTATCTAGTTATTCTCCACTTTTTTCCCACCCTCAGAGACATTCTCTGTCTCTCTGCCCTGCACTAATCCCTAGGAGATTGCCCTCTATAAACTACATCACCTGAGCCCCACTGCAGGCCGACTTTCCATAACAGCCAATAGGAGACACCAGTAGAAAACAAGAAGTGAGACAACTCAGGCCACTTCTCACCCATTCTCTCCCTGTTTGATACCTCATTTCCGGTCGTTGATGTATTCATAACTTGAATTCCCTATGAACAGATGGCTGTCACTGTCTCGGGTAATATGATCCTCCTCATTCCCCTTCCAGATGAGATCTTCATTAATTCCTGTTTCCAATCTCTTGGTAACTCATTCCACTAAGTTAGTTTCCTCAACCCTTCACATTCCTCAGGCAGACTTTTCACTAAAGTCTCTTGGGCCATTTGAATTAGTTCTACTTCTTGCCCAAACCCTGTCTGGCTATGTGTGTGTGGTGTATATAGAACCGTTCTCCAAGATATTTTATTCAGGGAAAAATGCAAATCGCAGCATAATTATGGTATAAATTAACAAAATTATTCCAAATTTCCAAAATAATTCCAAAATTATTTCTAGGTGCATATATGTACTTGTGAATGTACAGAAACATGTCTGGAAATATATTTTTCAATATAATAAGACTTGGAATGATAAAATATTCACAGGAAATGGGAATGGGTTATCATGTAAGAGAGATTTTACTATATCTTAATTTTTTAAAGTAAATACATCCATGGGCTACATTTTATGTGGTCTAGGAAGTGCTTCCCCAGGACCCCTGGCTCTTAGAACTTTCTGTTTGGATTTTGATTCCTGAAGTCTTCTAATTCTGTAACACTGTTCATGTATATTTCCTCACTCATTATTCTGCTCTGGGACCACCTCTTCATTAGTGGTCTCTTTCAGGGAGGGAAAGACATTATTTCAGTTTACCATCAAGAATCCCAAAGGGAAACCCTGGGAACATTGTTGGTCCTGTTCTAAGTGTGTCCTACTCAACATCCTAGAGCTGTACTGTCCAATATGGTAGCTACTCATCATATATGGCTCTTAAGCTCTTGAAATGTGGCTAGCTAGTTTGAAATGCACTGTAAGTATAAAATATATAGCATACTTCAAAGATCAAGTACAAAAAAACAAGAATGTAATATAACTAATGATTTTTATATTGGTTACTTGTTGCAATGACAATATATTAATAAAATTATTTTCCCCTGTTCTTTTTAGCCTTTTAATAAGGCTACCAGAAAATGAAACTTGCATCTGTGGCTTTAACTGTATTTCTATTGGAGAGCACTGTCTTAGAGAAAGCCCACAGATTTTTACTTTGAGATAATGTACTTCCAGAGGGCAGTCAGGTAACTGGTAGCATAATTTTGACAGATGAACATGTGTCAGTACCTCCAGGAGGCAGTTCTTGCACCCACAGGGTAAGGACACAGCACAATCAGAACCCTGTGCACCTTTCTTGACATCAACCTTCAGAATCTAGAAAATTAAGCTGAATTTTTTGATTGTGCTCAGACTAAGTATTTCCCCTGTTATAAATCTGGGATACAGGAAAAAGAACTTAAATTTATTGATTGAGTTAGATTTCTATTAATCACAGTTCACAGATGAATAGGACACATGCCTTGAGGAGCCAACAATCTACTAAGAAAGAGATAAATGAGTTAGTTGCCAACGATGGTACAGTGCTCAAATGTCATGATAGGCAGCTACACAGGATATTCTGAGAACAAAAAAGAAGATCACAGTAATTCACGCTGGAAAAGTCAAGGTAAGGTAGTGTGAAGCAATGCCTCATTGAGTTTGGAAGGAGTGAACAGAAATGAGCTGGCCTGAATTGGGAATGGAATTCTAGATGGAAGGAGAAGCAGGTACACACGCCTAGAGGAGAGAGAGTTGCTGGGGAAGCTGTATGGATCCCAGAATGATTTTAGTAAGGGATTGGAGAAGAACATGGTTTTGAGTAAGAAAGGACACACACAAGACACATTACTGATCACGCTGGAATTAAGACATCATTTTTTAATTAATAGTATAAAATAGAATAAATAATTTCATCTGATGTGTTTCCAAAAGATAGCATTGGCACATGAAAATTGGCACGGACTTGAGGCAGAGTGGCTATTTGAACTGTTGCAGTCTACACTGTAAGAATAAACTACAGCAGGATGAACCAGGATGACAACAATAAGATGCAAGTTCAATGGTCAGCACTTGGTGATGGATAGGACATTGGGAGTGGGAAGAGTCAAGAATAAAGAATGGTACAGTGCAAGAAATCAACAAATATTTACTGTGCTCCTTCTACACGCCAGAAACTCTACTCCCTTAAAACCCCTAAACAAACTATTAGCAACTTTCCAGGATCAAAACAGAGAATCAAGGGGAAAAAAAATCTCAAGAGGCCTATTTTCTATATCTTTAGACACTGTTCTATATTCTACCAGATTCACTGTTGTGCAAATAAAAGTTGGTTTAATTTAATTGTCCAGTGACATTTTCTTATTATTTCAGCATTCATAATGTATAACACAAATTCTCAATTCTCCCTTTTAGAATTCAGGTTAATGTAATGTATTTTCTGTTCCTATAATGAAAATCCTCATATTGTTTTAAAAATGTTTCAATCACAAATAATCATCATGCCTTCTTCTCTGTTAATGTGAAAATTAGTTTAGTCAAAAACATCTGTCAGTTTAATAATAAGAGATTTTTTAATAAGCTGCCAACTTTACAACACTTTAAATTGAGACAATAATTAAAATAAGTTGTGAAAGGAACATCTATAAATCAGGTCATATCATACAAGTAAAATTACATAAAATCTAATGCACTATTAAAATTTAATGCACTATTATAGATTATTTTTGGCATTTGTTGAGCTACAGAAAATAAATCATTATAGTATCATATAACTTAGTCAATATGAAACATTAAGAAATACACAAGATAAACATAAAAGATCAAAGTCATTCGATTTATCAAGTACTTTACAGGGTTGAAGTCTATCTACTTATAAAAAGTAAGTATAATTTAGACAAATTTTATTTAAAATAAGAGTGGATAATTTGCCAAAACGTGAATATAATATTCTTCTCTAAGATGAAAGTCTTTAATGTAATATTGCTTTTTATTAAAGCATTATATTTATACATAGTATCTGGGTCCCTTTTGACATAATTATACATACAAGGAATTTGATTTAAACCCCATCCCCCTCCCTGATCCTTTCCTCCATCGCCCTTTTCTCTCTCTACTGATTTTTCTTTATTAATTTTGATTGGCTCTTTCTATATATACATAAAGGAGATATTTCCTTTGGTACATTTATATATGTATATAATGTAATTCTGTTAGATATATTCCATATTTCCTTCCCGATGCCTTCCTTCCTCCCTCCAATTCTCCTATTTCGACTCCACTTGTCTTCTTTATATCTTTGTGATGTTAAATCCCTTGTCTTTTTTTCTTCATTTTGCTTTAGCCTCCATATATGAGGTAAAACATTCATCCCTTGATCTTTTGAGTTTGGCTTATTTCACTTAGCATAAATTTCTCCATTTCCATTCTTTGACAGGCAAATGCCATTATTTCATTCTTCTTTATGGCTGAGTAAAATGCTGTTCTGTCTATATTTGGGTTGATTCCATAACTTGAATGTTGTGAATTGTGCTGCTATAAGCATTGAGGTAGCTGTACCACTGTAACATACTGATTTTGGTTCTTTTGAATAAATACTCACAAATGGGATAGTTGGGTCATGTGGTGTTTCCATTCCTAGTGTTTTTTTGAGGAATCTCCATATTGCTTTCCAGGTGGCTGAACTAATTTTCAGTCCCACCAACAATGTATGAATGTAACTTTTTCCCCATATCTTTGCAGCATGCATTATTATTATTTTTTTGCTTACTTGCTAATTGCCATTCTGACTCTCGACTGAGATTAACTCTTACTGTAGTTTAAATTTACATTTCACAAATTCCTGAGGAAACTTTTTTGGATATTTCTTGGCCATTTGTGTTTCTTCTTCTGAGAAGTTTCTGTTTAGTTCTTTTGTCCATTTATTGACTGCATTTTTTTAAAAAAATTGGTGTTAAGTTTTTTGAGTTCTTAGTATATTCTGAATATTAATTCCCTGTCAGAGGAATAGCTGGCAAAAAAAAATGTCTCCCATTCTGTAGGTTCTCTCTTCACTATCTTATTTCACTTGCTGAGGATTGGTATCCCACTTCTTGATTCTTGGGTTTTATTTCTTGTGCTTTGGGCATCTTGTTGAGAAGTCAGTGCCTACACCTATATGATGGAGTGTGGACCCTACATTTTCTTCTAGTAGTTGCAAGCTTTCTGGTATAATTTCTCAGTCTTTCATCCATTTCAATTTGACTTTGGAACTGCTTGAAAAATTACTAAATTCATTCTTCTACACAGGCTATACAGTTTTCCTAGCATCATTTATTGTACAAGCTGTCTCTTATCCAACGTCTATCTTTGGCACTTTTTTCAAATATCAGATGACTGCAAAAAATTTGAATTTGTCTCTGTGTCTTCTATTTTATTCCATTGGTCTTCATGTCTATTATGAGGCAAACACCATGTTGGTTTTACTACTATAGTTCTGTAGAATAATTTGAGATCAGGTATTGTGATGCCTCTGCATCACTTTTCTTATTCAGAATTGCTTTGGCTGGATCTTGTATCCTGCTGCTTTGCTAAATCTATTATCTGCTTTAGGAATCTTCTGGTGGAACTTTTTGGGTCTTCTAGATATACAATCATGTTACCTTCAACCACTGATAGTTTGACTTCTGTTTTCCTATATGCTTCTCTTTAATTTCCTTCTCTTTCCTGATTATTCTAGCTAGAATTTCAAGGTCGATATTGAACAGAAGTGGTGAGCATGCATATCCTTTTCTTGGTTTTGATTTTAGAGGAAAAGTTTTCAGTCTTTCTCTATTCAGTATGATGTTGGCTTTGAGATTGTGGCATATATCCTTTATAATGTTGAAGTAAGTTCCTTCTATCTAGAGTTTTTCCAGTGATTTTAATATAAATTGTTGTCTTTCTCTTTTCTGGTATGGTGAAAATTTTGTTTCAATCTAATAGATTTTAGCTTGTCTCTCCATGGTTTCTTCTACTCCAATTATTCTCAGATTTGGTTTTTTGTTTGTTTGTTTGTTTGTTTTGTTTTCTCAGACTTCTTGTACATTTTAGCCATGTTCTTTTTTTTTTCTTTTTCCTTACTGTATTCTGTGTTCTCAAATTCATGTATTTTGTCTTCAAGGCCTGAGATTCTGTCAAGGGCTGAAGGTCTATTTTCTATGCAATCTAACCTGTTGGTGGTGCTTTCAAGTGAATTTTTAATTTAATTCATTATGTATTTCATTGTCAAGAGTTCTGATTGTTGTCTTTTCAAGATTTCTGTTTCTTTATTGATGTGGTCTTTCATCTCCCTTATTTGCTCTCTCAATTCATTTAATAAATCCTATTTTAGTTCACTAAACATGTTAATGATCAGGGTTTTGTAATCTTCTTTTGAAACTTCATCCTCTTCAATATCTGTGAAGTTCTTTTCGGGGGGGGGGGGATTGTGAATTTGGAAAGCGGAAAACTTGTTTTCCTGCTTCCCCATGTTTTCAGAGGTCCTGGATTGTGCATCAATTGAGATAGATTCACAATACTCTTTTATATGCTTGTTCTTTTTAATTCTAGGATTCCTTTCTGGTTTTGGTATAGGAGTAGATGTCAAATTTTATGTTAAAAGACATAAAATTCCCCTTTGCTTGTTCCTTCTTGGGGTAGTTTTTGGTTTGATGTTTTTGTCTCCCCAATTCTTTGAGTTGTTTTGTCTCAGGTGGAGTTAGACCTTGTGTGGGGTGAGATTCACTGTTGTGTGGCTGAGTTGTGAGTATTTCTCAGCAGCAGCATCTCTATATTCTGATCTTGAAGTGTCACAATCACTTCCCTCTGCTCTGTGGGGCATGGTGGTATGGAGCCAGGAGAAGCACTAATGTCACCCACGATATATAGTTTTGAGATATGCGCCCTGTGTCTACTTTGACATGTATAATACTAATGGTTAGCCTAAGCCTAACCCACTTCCATCATAGAAATGGTGGTGTCTGCATTTAACATAGGTGCCAGAAATACATAACTGTGGACTAGATCAGGCATTCAACATCAGCATCTACTATGTCATCTACTATATTAATAATCACAGCAACATTCCAGGTGTGGTGGTGAATGCTTGCAATCCCAGCTGTTCAGAAGGCTGAGGCAGGAGGATAGAGAGTTCAAAGCCAGCCTCAGCAACATATCAAGGACCTAAGCAACTCAGTGAGACTCTGTCTCTAAATAAAGTGTAAAAACAGCTGGGGATATGGTTCAGTCATTAAGCACCAGGGGTTCAATCCCCAGAACCAAAATAATAATGATGATAATAATCACAGCAATATAAGCAGGGATTATGAATTACATAATTCTACTATTGAGTGGAATCATGTTTTCTTAAGTACAGAGAAAGTAGGGTGGGAAAGTGAAAGAAAGTTTGAAATATTTTTAAAAAGTGACCAAAGGAGAGGAAAGTGGTAGTTAGCAGATGTCAGCTGTGCAGAAGAAGAAATAAAATATTTACAGCCAGATCCACCCATACCAGCCCACACGGGATCCAGGCTCACAGTAGGCCCAGGTCCACCCCTCCACCTGCAGGGTAGACACCCACCAGAGCCTAGCCTCTTGCATAGGACTGCCTCTTATGACCAGCAGACTACTAAAGGAGGTCAAGCCCAGCGGCCCAGATCCACCCACACCAGCCTGTGTGTGACCCGGCTCACAGTAGGCCTGGGCCCACCTCTCCAGAGGAAGGCACCTGCCAGAGCCCAGCCTCTGGCACAAGATGGCCTCTTCCAACCAGCAGACTACCATCGGAGCCCAGGCCTGGCCCAGATTCATCCACATTGACTTGCAAAGGACCCAGGTCCAAGGTAGGTTCAAGTTTGCCCCCCCACACACACACCTAGGAGCCTAAGCCTAACCCACTTCCATCTTGGGACATTGCAGTCATCACCAGAGCCTTTCCCATGCAGTAGCCCCTAACTTTTTGACAGCATACAGGACCTAGAAGCAGCTGCATCTCAGAGCAGGCATCCCAAAGGGAGTGTGAGGCCCACCCTTTCAGCCCCATCTCTGTAAGTCATTGCTTCCACCTTGGGGCACCTTAACTATTAACTCAAGTTGCCTCAGCTATTGCCGCCACCACCTTTAGATGCAGTAGCATTCATTGAGAGACACCAGCAGGGTCTGGAAGCCCAACATCAAGGTGAGGTACAGACAATCTGCATGGGTACTACAAGAATATAGAAAAGAAACTTTAATATCTCAGATCCATATTGCAAGAAAGGAAGACACATAGACAACATGAAAAAACAAGGGAAGAAAGTGCCCCAAATAAACCAGGATACTACAATAACAGAACCCATGGATAGTGAAGTTGATGAAATGTCAGAGAAGGAGTTCAGAAGGTTCATAATTAAAATGATCTGTGAATTAAAGAATGACATAAATGAGCAAATACGGGCAAAAATTGATCACTCCAACAAAGAGATAAGAGAGCATATACAGGTAGCAAAAGATTACTTCAAGAGAGAGATAGAGACTCTGAAAAAAAATCAGAAATCCTTGAAATGAAGGATACAATAAACCAAATAAAAAACTCAATACAAAGCATAACCAACAGACTAGATCACTTGGAAGAAAGAATGTCAGATAATGAAGACAAAGCATACAATCTGGAAAATAACATTGATCACACAGTGAAAATAGTAAGAAACCATGAAGAGAACATCCAAGAATTATGGGTCAACATCAAAAGACCAAATCTAAGAGTTATTGGGATAGAGGGAGGCATAGAGTTTCAAACCAAAGGAATGCACACAATCTCTTCAATGAGATAATATCAGAAAATTTCCCAAGCATGAAAAACGAATTGGAAAACTAAATATAAGAGGCTTACAGGACACCAAATGTACAAAATTACAACAGATCTACACCAAGGTACATTATAATGAAAATTCCTGGCATACAGAATAAGGATAGAATCTTAAAAGACACAATAGAGAGGAATCAGATCACATATAGGGGGAGACCAATTCATATCTCAGCAGATTTTTCAACCCAGACCCTCAAAGCCAGGAGATTATGGAACAACATATATCAAGCTCTGAAAGAAAATGGATGCCAACCAAGGTTTTATATCCAGCAAAACTAAGGTTTAGATTTGATGATGAAATAAAAAACCTTCCATGGTAAACAAAAGTTAAAAGAATATACAACTAGAAAGCCTGCACTACAGAACATCCTCAGCAAAATATTCCAAGAAAAGGAAATGAAAAACAATGAAGAAAATCAGCAGAGGGAGGTATTACATTAAAGGAAAAACTAATCAGAGGAGAAACCAAGTCATATTAAATACCAAAAATAAACAAAAATGGCTGGGAATACAAATCAAGTCTCAATAGTAGCCCTGAATGTTAATGGCCTAAACTCACCAATCAAAAGACAAAGACTAACTTATTGGATTTTTTTTTAAAAAGACCCAATAATATGCTGCCTCCAAGAGAATCATCTCATTGGAAAAGTCATTCACAGACCGAAGGTGAAGGTCTGGGAAAAATCATAACACTCAATGGACGGTGGAAGCAAGAAGGGGTTTCCATCCTCATATCAAATAAAGTAGACTTCAAGCTAAAGTCAATCAAAAAGGATAAAGAAAGACACTACATACTGTTCAAGGGAAACAACCATACACCAACAAGACTTAACAATTATAAATATATATGCCCCAAATAATGGAGGTCTACATTCATAAAACAAACTCTTCTCAAGTTCAAGAGTCAATAGACCACAAAACAATAATTTTGAGTGACTTTAACACACCTCTTTCATTACTAGATAGATCTTCCAATAAAAAGCTGTACAAAGAAACTATAGAACTCAATAATACAATCAATAACTTAGACTTAACTGACATATATAGAATATTTCCTCCTTCAACAAGAGAATACATTTTCTTCTCAGCAGAACATGGATCCTTCTCTAAAACAGACCATATACTATGCCACAAAGCAACTCTTAGCAAATATAAAAAAGTAGAGACACTACCTGCATTCTGTCAGATCATAAGGGAATGAAATTAGAAATCTATGATAAAATAAGAAATAAAAGCCACTCCAATACCTGGAGACTAAACAATATGCAACTGAATGAACAATGGGTGCAGAACATCAAGGAGGAGATTAAAAATTGTAGAGGTGAATGAGAACACAGATAAGACATATTGTAATCTCTGGGACACTATGAAAGCAGTTCTAAGAGGAAAGTTCATTGCATGGAGTTCATTCCTTAAAAGAAGAAAAAATCAACAAATAAATAACTTAACATTACATCTCAAAGCCCTAGAAAAAGAAGAACAACTCTACACCAAAAGAAGTAAAAGACAGGAAATAATTAAAATCAGAGCTGAAATCAATGAAATTGAAACAAAAGAAACAATTTTTAAAAATTGACAGAACAAAAAGTTTGTTCTTTGAAAAACTAAATAAAATTGACAGACCCTTAGCTATGCTAATGAAGAGGTGAGAGAAAACTCAAATTACTAACATATGTGATTAAAAAGGAAATATCACAACAGACACTACAGATATACATAAGATAATTAGAAATTATTTTGAAAACTCATACTCCAATAAAATAAAAAAATATTGAAGGCATTGACAAATTTCTAGAGTCATATAATTTGCCCAAATTGAATCGGGCTGATATACACAATTTAAACAGATCAATTTCAAGTGATGAAATACCAGACGCCACCAAAAGTCTACCAACCAAGAAATGCCCAGGACTGGATGGATACACAGCCAAGTTCTACAAGACCTTTAAAGAAGAACTAATACCACTACTCTTCAATTTATTTCAGAAAATAGAAAAAGAGGGTGCACTTCCAAACTCATTCTATGAGGCCAATCTCACCCTGATTCCAAAACCAGGCAAAAACAAATTTAAAAAAAAAGATAATTTTAGACCAATATCTCTAATGAACATAGATGCTAAAATTATGGCAAATCGAATACAAAAACATATCAAAAAGATCATGTACCACAATCAAGTGGGATTCATCCCAGGGATGCAAGTTTGGTTCAACATACAGAAATCAATAAATGTAATTCACCACATCAATAGACTTAAAGATAAGAATCATATGATCATCTCAATAGATACAGAAAAAGCAGTTGACAAAATACAGCACCACTTTATGTTCAAAACACTAGAAAAATTAGGGATAACAGGAACATAACTCTACATCATAAAGACTATCTATGCTGGCCTAAGGCCCCAGGCCAGCATCATTATAAATGAAGAAAAAATTGAACTGGAACAAGCTAGGGATGCCTTCTTTCACCACTTCTACTTAACATAGTTCTTGAAACACTGGCCAGAGCAATTAGACAGATAAAAGAAATTAAAGGAATACACATAGGAAAAGAGGAACTCAAATTGGCACTATTTGTGGATGATATGATTCTATACCTAGAAGATCCTAAAAATTCCACCAGAAAACTTCTAGAACTAGTAAATGAATTCAGCAAAGTAGCAGGATATAAAATCCACACCCACAAATCAAAGGCATTTCTGTATATCAGTGACAAATACTCAGAAAGAGAAACGAGGAAAACTACCCCATTTACAATAGCCTCAATAAATAAATAAATAAACAAACAAACAAATAAATACAATACAATTATTGGGAATCAACTTAATTAAAGAGGTGAAAGACATCTATAATGAAAATTACAGAACCCTAAAGAAAGAAGTCAAAGAAGACCTTAGAAGATGGAAAGATCTACCTTGCTCTTGGATAGGCAGAATTAATATTATCAAAATGACCATACTACCAAAAGCACTATACAGATTTAATACAATTCTGATCAAAATCCCAATGATATTCCTCATAGAAATAGAAAAAGCAGTCATGAAATTCATCTGGAAAAATAAGAGACCCAGAATAGTTAAGCAATTCTTAGCAGGAAGAGTGAAGCAGGTGACATCACTATACCAGAACTTAAACTATACTGTAGAGCAATATTAACAAAAACAGCATGATATTGGCACCAAAACAGCCAGGTAGACCAATGATACAGAATAGAGGACACAGAGACTAACCCACAAAATTACAATTATATTAGACAAAGGTGTCGAAACATGCATTGGAGAAAAGATAGCCTCTTCAACAAATGGTGCTGGGGAAACCGGAAATACATATGCAACAAAATAAATCCCTATCTCTCACCATGCACAAAACTCAACTCAAAATGGATCAAGGACTTAGGAATAAAACCAGAGACCCTGTGTCTAATAGAAAAAAAGTAAGCTCTAATCTCCATCATATGGGATTAGGCCCTGGCTTCCTTAATAAGACTCCTTTGGAAAAAAAAAAAAGACTCCTTTGGCACAAGAATTAAAATCAAGAATCAATAAATGGGATGGACTCAAACTAAAAAGTTTCTTCTCAGCAAAAGAAACAATCTGTGAGGTGAATAGAGAGCCTACATCTTGGGAGCAAATCTTTACCCCTCAAACATCAGATAGAGCACTAATCTCTAGGGTACATAGAGAACCCAAAAAGCTGAACACACACACACACACACACACACACACAAATAAATAAATAAACCAATCAGTAAATGGGCCAAGGACCTGAACAGACACTTCTTAAAAGATGATATATAATTAATTAACAAATATATGAAAAAATGCTCATCATCAGTAGCAATTAGAGAAATGCAAATCAAAATCACTCTAAGATTTCATCTCACTCTAGTCAGAATGGCAGCTATTAAAAATACAAACAACAATAAGTGTTAGCAAGGATGTGGGGGAAAAGGTACATGCATTGCTGGTGGGACTGCAAATTGGTGCAGCCAATATGGAAAGCAGTATGGAGATTTCTTGGAAAATTGGGAATGGAACTACCATTTGACCCAGCTATGCCTCTCCTCAGTCTATACCCAAAGGACTTAAAAACAGCATACTACAGGTACACAGCTACATCCATGTTTATAGCAGCATAATTCACAATAGCTGAACTGTGGAACCAACCAAGATGCCCTTCAATAGATGAATGGATTTTTTTTAAATGTGGCATATATACACAATGGAATATTACTCAGCAATAAAAGAAAATAAAATCATGGCATTTGCTGATTAATGGATGGAGTTAGAGAAGACAATGCTAAGTGAAGTTAGCCAATCCCAAAAAACAAATGCAGAATGTTTTATCTGATATACAGTGGGGTAGGGAGAGGAAGCATGGGAGAAATAGATGAACTCTAGATAGGGCAGATGGGTGGGAAGGGAAGGGAGGGAGCATGGGGTTAGAAATGATGGTGGAATGTGATGGATATTATTATCCAAAGTACATGTATGAAGACACGAGTTAGTGTGAATATACTTTGTATACAACAAGAGATATGAAAAATTGTGCTCTATATGAGTAATAGGAATTATAATGCATTCCACTGTCATGTATTTAAAAAACAAAATCAATTAAAAAATGAAATAAAGGATGTGGAAATAGGAAAATTTGGTTGTTAGTGAGGGAAGACAGTGATAAAGTGGAGACAGAGGGCCTAGAGCAGAGTATGAACAAACCAAGAACTTTAAGATCAAAACATCTTGAACCCAGGTATAATTATAACCCCACCTCAGACAAGTCAAGGCTAATAATAAGCAGGTACAGAAGGAAGTAATTATTATGAAAGTACAGTTATATGAGTATACATATTTTTTAATCTGTCTATGTAGTGAGTACATACATAGCCAGACCCACATACTCACCTACATGCATACAAAATAATAAAGGAAAAGAGTGAAAAGTAATACAATACAATGACATGATGTTTGAAAAAAAAATTTAGTAGCTAACAATTTTAAAAAGGAATAAAAAATAGATTTAAAATACGAAGATGAAGAAAAGAACAGAAGAAAAAAATGAGGAGAAAATAAAGAATAAAAAATGAAAAATCTTGCTAAGAAATAAAGTGTTTATTTCTTTTGAGGTAGTCAAAATTGTTGGCATGGATGGATGGTATTTGGGGTTTGCTTTGTAACCCTTGGGTTGAAGAATGGGGGTCATTAAGCCCAACACCATTGTACCCCTCTCTTAATTGCCAGCCTTGAGGCCTAGAAGCAAAGTTGGTTATAGTAGATCTTAGCTTCCAGTCTCCTGGGTAGCACCATTTGGGTGTAGACAAATTGTGTTTCTGTGGTGGGGGTGTTGCAGAGTTCTCAACTGAAGCTTTCAGTAATTGGGGTTAGCCTAGATCGAACTTTGAAACTCTGGGGTGGGCATGGGGTTGAGAATTGACATACACTCCTTTTAAAGGAGGAATGCTGGTCTCTGCAGGATGTCTGAAACTCTAGGGTAGGTAAAATCCACTTTGGGGGCAGAGGGGCAAAACCTCCACAGGTTTCACCCTCACCACTATGAACTTGGAATGCCAGGTATCTGCCCTGGGGTGCAGATGCTCCTGGGTGTCTGCAGTAGTGCCCGCCACAGCGGGAGCTTTCTCCATTGAGATCCAGATCCTGCAATGGTTCAGGCTAACTTTTGTGCCTGCTTTAGTGTCTCTGGTTCAGGCAACTTCTGGAAATTTTAGTCATCTGCAGGGGTTCCGTTCTCTGGTCTCCTGCTCTCGGCGCTGGAGCCGCAGGAGAATGCAGACGGCAGGGGCGTGGGCGTGACTTCCCCAGCCGCGGGCACTCAGGCGACAGTGCGCAACGGTGGCCACAGTCCGTGGTTGGGCGAGGGAGTGCTTCCCCGGAGCACCACCCGGAGCCGGGCAGCTGTTTTACTTGCCCAGCATGTTTTCTTTCCCTCCAGTAGGAGTTATTTGGGGATTTGCTTTCTTTGATTTACCTTCCCGACTTGGTGTCTATTAAATTCAGCCTTCCTCCCTAATCCCCAGGTTACCCAAGTCAGTTGTTCTTTATGTTTTCTTTTCTCTCTCCTGCAGCCAGGAGTCTCCTCCATTGGTCGGTGCTGCCCCTCCCCTTCTCTACCGCAGGCTGCCCGCAGCCTATCTGACAAATTGTATCTTCCGCGCGAGTTTCAGACTTCTGTGACTGTCTAGATTTTTTGTTTTTTTGTCCAACAGTTCAGTATTAATTTCCAGTGAGATTCCCCAGTTACCCACCTCACTGACAGGCCTTGTTCCTGCCTTTACGTTGGTGTGGCTGGAACCAGCACCCTTCCTCCAGTGGGCCATCTTCCACTTCTCCAATAGGGCTCCCCCCTCCCCGTTGGATGTGGGGGGGAAGGTACAGCGCATTGAACTTAGAGGTGCCCGACCTCTGACCTACACCCCCAGCCCTATTTTGTTTTTTTTTTTTTTTGTTTTTTTTTTTTTTTAAAGAGGGGGTCTTACTGATTTGCTTAGCACCTTGCTTTTGCTGAGGCTGGCTTTGAACTCATGATCCTTCTGCCTCAGCCTCTGGAGCCTCTGGGATTTCTGGCATGGGCACAGCCTCTGGCCAATATGGCTTTTAGTGGTATTTAATTGCTAGCAAAACCCAGCAGCAAATATATGCACTAATACGAATATTTATTAAACACCTACTGTCTGGAAGATAATGTGGTAGGTACTAAAGATCCAGAGATGCAATATGAATACCTAGCTCAATGATCCTCAATGGAGGTGATTTTTGTCCCTCAGAGGACATTTTTCAGTATCTGGGGACATTTATGATTGTCATGACTGGGGTTGGAGTTGTTACTGGCATTTAGTGGTGGAGACTTGGGATGCTCTAAATATCCTACAAAGGCACAGGACAGCTCCTCACATCAAGTTATTTGATGCTAAATGTCAATAATGCTGGGGTTGAGAAACCCTGATCATAAGACACAATTTCTTTTTCACTTCTCTCAGCTTCAGTTTCTTCCTCTGTAAATTGTGCAAAATAAGTTACACTTGTGTTATAACAGAATGTATAAGTAGTACATATTATCCTTAAAGCAAGTGTCTGTATTTCTATTATTCTTTTACCATTGTGATTCAGGAAGATAAATGGGTTGCCAAAGGACATGCTGCTGGGAAGTGCTGGATTGAAGATTTTTAACCTGTCTATAGTCTGATTCATTCAACCAGTAATTTAAGAAATATGTCCTTGGCTAGGAAATAGTCACTTTATATTATAAAATATATGAACACTGTGATAAAATTTCTCTTTGTTTTATTCCTCTTCACTATTAAATTTCTGTAACTTGGGTAAGAGTCTGATTATGTGCCCTTTTTTTAATTGTAAAAAGAAGGAAACCTCTAAGTGATGCTACTCCTAAAGAAACTGCTTTGACCTTTACTTCTTCCATGTATATTGAACTACTACATTTACAGTAACTATACAGAAGATTCCCCAAATCTCTTTATGGTTTGGGGAAAATAGCAAGCCTTATCTTGCATGATTCATCCAAAACATTACATCACAGAAATACAACATAACTTTTTCTTTTTCTTTTTCTTTCTTTCTTTCTTTCTTTTTCTTTTTTTTTTTTTTTTTTTTTTTTTTTTGCCATGCTATGCTGAGTGTTGAATCTAGGGCCTCATACACACCACACAAGTGCTCTACCACTGAGCCATACCCAGCTCTTTTTAAATTATTCTTTTTGTAGTGCTAGGGATCTATCCCAGGGCCTTGCACATGCTCGTTAAGCATTCTGCCCCTGAGCTACATCCACAACCCAACACAATTTATTAATTACCTTCCTTTTCCATTGTGTTTGAATACATTGTAAAATTTTTAATCTCTTATTTGTCTTTTTAGGAGTCAGTGAGAGACTCATTGAAAAATTCATAATTTAAAGAGTAACAAAGTTGATAATGATTTCTTTTTGGTTGTTATTTGACTGGACAGTTAGAAATTCTATAATAGCTCCATTTCCAAATGATCAAAGCTTTTAAAGAAAAATTAATCCAGATGCATTATGAACTATGATGTTTCTAGTAATTTCCATCTAGACTTCACATTTTATACATTTATATCTGAATACATTAAATAACTTACATTGTGTTTTAGTGGTTATGTTATGTGAATAATGCATGACATTCGGGTTGTAGGTAGAGAGAATACTACTGTCCTCATTTTGTAGTAGGTGAAAATGGTTATTATGAGAACAGATGATTGGTGCAAGGCCCTACACATAGTGAAAAGGCAGAGCCAGGATTTAAATAGATTTCTGCTTAATAGGGCTTTAAATGAAATAGCTAGGATAGTCAGACTTTGTGGTACCTAGTATCTATTCTTTTCCTGATTATCTAACTGTGAAAGTTTTGCCAGTGTAGAATTTATAAGTTCCATGAAGATTGAAGAAGCCAAACTAGGCCTCATGAATAACTTTCTTCCTTCATATTTCTTTTCATAATACTCCCTTGTCACCACCTCTCCAAATAAAAAGCAGAAATCAAATACAGTTATAACCAATGGCCATACTTAGGAACCCTAAAATCCAATGAAAATTTAGCAAACTCAATCCGTAACTTAGATTTTCTGATATTAAGAAAACAGATCTTGGGGCTGGGGGTGTGGCTCAAGCGGTAGCACGCTCGCCTGGCATGAGTGCGGCCTGGGTTCGATCCTCAGCACCACATACAAACAAAGATGTTGTGTCCGCCGAGAACTAAAAAATAAATATTAAAATTGTAAAAAAAAAAAAAAAAAAAGAAAGAAAACAGCTCTACTAGGTGCATGCCTGTCATCCCAGTGGCTTGGGAAACTGACACAAGAGGATCACGAGTTCAAAGCCAGCCTCAGCAATAGAGAGATGCTAAGCAACTCAGTGAGACCCTGTCTCTAAATAAAATACAGAATAGGGGGGATGTGGCTCAATGGTTGAATACAAAAGAAAAAAAGAAAACTGTTCTCCTTCCCCAGTATTTACCATTTGTCATTTTCCATAGGCTTAAGTTGACAGTGACAATTTTTATCTGTTTCTAATTTTAAGGTTGAATTCAAAGGTCTTCAGTAAAATGAAAGATCCCTAAAAGTTTTTCAACTTACTGAGGCCCTGAGCAACTTAGTGAGACCCTGTTTCAAAACAAAAAATAAAAAGGACTGGGGATGTGGCTAGAAGTTGACTTTTTTTTTTAACTGACATCTTCAATTCTAACTTCCTTGAACTCATATGTTAAGAAACTTTGGGTATTTTAGTCAATGTTGAAAATTACTTAAAATATAATTTACAATGTAACTTTTCAAATAAGAGTTTTTGTTTAGTATACCTAAGGTATGTTTTTTGAAACATAAATTTGCATCTTATTTTCGTAATAATTTTGATATTTTAAAAATATGAGTGGATTTCCAGGAATGGAACCACAATATATGTATGTATAACCTTATGGCTGCTGGAAATAAAGGTTTGAGTTATAAAAATGTGTTCATCAGTTTTCTATTACTGTGACAAAATATCTAAAATAATCAAATTAAAAGGAGGAAGGGTTTATTTTGATTCACAGTTTCAAAGGTTTTAATCTATGGTCACTTGGCCATGCTACTTTTGGCCTGCAGAGGCATAGTGCAGCATGGTGGGGCATGTAGTGAAGGAGGCTTGTTCACCTCATGTGGCCAAGAAGCAAAAAGAAAGAGACAGCACACCTTCAAGGGCACTTTTCCTGTGGCCTAACTTCTCCCTATGGCCGCACCTCCCGAAGGTTCTACTTCCTAATAGCACCACGCTGAAGAGCAAGTCTTTAACACATGAGTCTTTGAGGGACAGTCAAGATCCAAATTACAGCAATGATCTTGATTTCTAACCATCAAGATGTAAAAAAGAGACGACCTATTCAAGTGATTCCAAACATTTGTCTCAGAATTGTTTTCACTAGTTACCTGAGATGGTTGGAGATTTGGTTTATTTTATTTTTTCCATTATCAGGCAATAAATAGCAAGGAACGTGGGCAGAAGCACTAAGAAAGAGCTGCAGTGAAGGATGGGCATCTGGCCGTGAGGAGACCTATGAGGTAGAGCAATACCCTGTGTGTAAGTAGTCCTGGAATTATGATGTGACCAATATATGTGGCTTCTCTGTGTCCTGTGCACTCAAAGAATGAGACTGTTTGGGGTCCATTAGGCTAAGGGTGGGAACCTTCTGGCAAATTTCAGAAAAATTCCAACAATCTAAACCTTGGATCACCATAATGCTACTGCACAGATGTGACTAGCTTTTACAGATACTTTACTTTCCATATTATATGTGAGAATAGACACATACTGGACATATTTCCCAGATCCACCCCTGGTACACCCAGCTGTGTGGACTGGAGAATCTATTCCAGTAATTATACATTTTTGGAGTATCATGGATGTTTTCATATAGGTGTACATTGTGCGATATTTAAATTAAATTAAATCTCCTCAAACATTTATCCTTTATTTATGGTGAAAATATGCAAGGTCTTTTTTTTTAGCTTGCTGAAGTATATAATAAAATTATCATTATCTGTAGTCATCCTACTGTTTAGTAGTATACCAGACCTTCCTTCTCCTATCTAACTGCAAACTACCACCCACTAATCAACTTCTTCTCAATCCTCTATTCCCTCTTACTCTCCCTGACATCTGGTAACTACCCTCCTACTCTACTTTTATGACATCAACTTTTTAAATTCCACATATAAATAAAATCATGTGATACTTGTCTTTCTATTCCTGGCTTATGTCACCTAACATAATGTCCTCCAACTCTATCTATGTTGCTGCAGATAACAGTTTCCTCCTTTTTATGGCTGAGCAGTATCCATTCTGTATATTTATTCCACTTTCTTTATCCATCATCAATTTATGGACTCTTAGGTTATGTGAGAGTGCAGATGACTCTTTGATGTACTGATTTCATTGTTTTGGGATATCCATCTGGGAATGGGATTGGTGGATAAGATGGTCAGTCTATTTTTAATTTTTTTAAAAAACCTCCATACTGTTTTCCATAATGGCTGTACTAATTTGCATTCCCACCAACAATATGCAAGGGTTCCTTTTCCTCCACATGCTTACCACCTCTCGTTATCTTTTATGTCTTTGATAATAGTCATTCCTTTCTTTTCAACAGTTTACTCAAAAGATTTAGTTATTTCTAGAAAGTCCAACTAAAGAAGAAATAAAATGTTAATGCTGTCATTTAATAATTTGAAATGAGACAATGTTTTTTATTAAGAAAGTTTTTTCATATTTTTTTCGGTGCATTATAGTTGTGCACAATGGTGGGATTTGTTGTCACACATGTGTATGTGCACACAATACAACAACTTCATTTGGCCAATATTCTCCCATGTTTCTCCATTCCCTCCCCCTTCTCTTTCCCTCTCATCCCTTTCATCTATTTTACTGATCTCCCTTCTATTTTCATGAGACCCACTCCCCCCAACCTTTATTTTCCTTTTTCTTTTCTAGCTTCGACTCCACATATGAGAGAAAAACATGCAAACCTTGACCTTCTTAATTTGGCTTTCTTAAGTGGTAGATCTTTGTGGTTACTTAAATTTTTCATGTTGAATGCTTTAGTTCCTTATATATTCTGGATATGAACCTCTTGTCAGATGTGCAATTTACAAATATTTTCTCCCACTCTGTAGCTTGTCTCTTTACTTTGTTGATTGTTTACTATGCAGAAACTTCGTAGTTTGATGTAATCCCATTCATCTGTTTGTGCTTTTGTTTCCTGTGCTTTCGAGGTCTTGTGCAAAAAAAAATCTTGCCCATTCCAGTCCTATAGCATTTCTTCTAATAGTTTCATATTTATTTTTGAAAATTAACTCCCTGAACTGGGCACAGTGGCACCTGCTTGTAATCCCATAACTTGGGAGGCCTAGGTGGGAGGATTGCAAATTCAAGTTCATCTTAGCAATTTAGCCAGACCCTATGTAATTTAGCAAGACCCTGTCTGAAAATAAAAAAATGTGGGGATGTACCTCAGTGGTAGAGCACACCTGGGTTCAATCTCTAGCACTAAAAATATAAAATTAACTCCCAAGAGCTCACATCCAAAATGGAGTTGTTGTGGCATATAAACATAATTGATAATCACATACTACTATTGTGTAGGATTTAAGTTTATTTAAAGATCCAGTGAAGAGTTTGGAAATTTAACAGGGTTTCAAGGAAATGGAGCTCAAATCCAATTTTGCCCTCTACTGGATGTAAGTTTTGAAAAGGTTCTTCATGACCTAGCAAATGTCATTTTAGGCTAATACTATTATAGCTAAGCTTCTTTGAGGTTTTGGATTCATTCTGAAAGTATTATGTCACTATTTTTGTACATAAAATGAATGATAGTGACCCTTGAAATATCCAAACAATATTTTACATGTAGGTCTCAAAATTGCAAAATAAATCTGACTCAGAATTATAAGCATCAAAAGATTAATCAACAGTATTCCTGTTCTTTAAGGCCTTGAGGCCATACTGACAAAGTAGTTGGAAAAAACATGCCCCATGAGAAGAAGTAATGGTTGGATATGGAAGATGAGAGGAACTGTGATGGAGGAGGGGCAGTGATACACCTCATGTTATCTTTCTTGCTAAGCACTGAATATAATCTCTCATATTTCCTTACACCTCAAACTTCTCATTGGTTTTACCGAAAGCATTGCTTTATTCACATCCAACACGAACACTTAAAAAAACAATGAATTCCCTTCTGCATATGCTATAAATTCATTTCCAGTGTAACATTTTGTGTAGATTACAAACTTTGCTTCACAAACGATGAGAGGCAGAAAGGACACAGCTTGAGTTTTCAGTTTGCAGGTTGAGCTTGCAGCAAGGGAGGTAGAACAAAACTTCATACTTTGAAATAAATCTGATCTGCAAATCACCAAGAAAAAAGGGAAGTTGAAATTTAATAATTAAACCTAACAGGGGTTAGCATGAGGAAAAAGCTGTGTAGTTTTGAACATCAAGATTTTTGTTCAGTTCATGTACTTCCTGACTCTTAATAGATCCTGCTTATAATTCTGCATAGCATGTCTGACCCCTGGTACCATTCTTTTTTATTTGTTTGACCTGGTACCACTCCTTTTACAGATAACCCCTGCTAGCACCAATTTTCTAAGACCATATTTCTTCATCACACTTTCTGTTAGCACTATACACATTTCAGCGGTGGACTCAGACATTGTTATTTTTTTCTTAATGATACCCAACCATTACTTTTTTTCCTTGGGGCATGTTTCTTACAACTACTTTTGTCAGTACAGCCTCAGAGCATTAAGGAATAGGAAAATCGTAAATGAATCTTTTGATGCTATAACTCTGAGTAATATTTATTATGCAATTTTGAGACCCAAAAGTAAAAATAGTATGAATATTTAAAGGGTCACTATCAAACAATTTTAAGTATAAAAACAGTGATATAACATTTTTCAGAACAAATCTAGAATCTTAAGGAAACTTAGTTATAGTAGGATTGGACTAAAATTAAACATGCCAGGAAATAAAGAACCTTTCCAAAACTTTCATGCAGTAAAGGGCAGTGCCATGCACAGACTTTAGCATTGGTGTATTGTTCAGGTCTGTTCTTGGGGTCAAGGGCAAAATTAGATCTGAGATCCATTTCCTTGAAACAAGAATTACAATGTCCAAGTCCACTGCTAAAATGCATATAGTGCTAACAGAGAGGGTGATGAAGAAATATGGTCTTAGAAAATTGGTGCTAGCAGGAGTTATCTGCTATTCTGAAAGGGGTTTTCAGGTCAAACGGATAAAAAAGAATGGGATTAGGGGTCAGACATGCTTTGCAGGATTATGAGCAGGATCTATTATGGGGGCAGGAGGAATATGACTGAACACAAATTTTCATGTTCAAAGTAATGCAGCTTTCCCTCAGGCTAGCCCCTGATAGGTTTAATTATTACCTTTCAATATTGTTTTTTTCATGATGATTTGTAATTAATTCTAGAATAGTGACATTGAACATAAGATTTTCATTTTGTCAGGGAAAGGGAAAGAAATACCAGGACATGTTGAAGGTAAAGAAATGAAAAGGAAGGATTTATCTCTGTCAATTCTCAATCATACTTGGTGGCAACCTACTTCATTTCCAGAGAACAGACAAAGTGTTAGACCAGGACGCAAGAAAAGACCACTGACTCCAATTAAAATCAAATTAAAGAAAGCTTATTATTTTGACCGGCCGGGATGCCTCTCCCACCCAAAACCGCAGGAACAAGAAAGCAGCCACAGCTTTCCTGCAGCCCAGCTTTATAGCCCAGAAAGTTACACAAAGGGGGGTTACAGATAATAGAACTCTGACGAGCATAACACTAATGGTAGTTTACATTTTTGCTGGCCCCGACATCAGAATTTATGAAGGTCATTAGAACCTCAGAGAGGGTCGTTATCTGGCCAGGGAAGGCCAAGATTTGTGAGGCAGCACTAAGGTTTCAGAGAGGGCTGCTATCTGGTCAGAGAGCCAGGCATGGGTGAGTTCAAGGCACGAGCAGGCATTCCAAGCAGGTTCAGAATTTGCAGTAATTTATAGTAAAGCCGAAATTATCTTTTCATGGCTTTGTGGCGAGATGGCTCCCAATTTTAAGAAAAGATCAGGTTGGGTCTATCAAAAGGAAGGAAATATGGAATAAATTTCTTGAGTCATTTTATGAATGACCTTTATGTTGAGAAGAAAATAGATATTCGTTGTTATGCATAGCTCTACATCATAGTATAATCACATGCCTCTTACCTTCAATTTGCCCATAATAACCTAGTAAGTCTGATGATGAAATCGTTTATTATTTGAGAGATAATATGATTCAAAAATAAGAGGTGACATCCTTTACAGAGAAGTCAAGAGGTGTTCTAGATCCACTTGTTCTCTTAGCGCTAAACTGTGTCAATTACCAAATTTCTCTGTGTGTCAGATCACTTTTTTGTAAAATGAAAATGAAAAAAAATCTTCAATTGTTAGGAATCAAGTGGAAAAATCAACATGAAAGGGCTTTGCAAAATATAAAGTTCTACATTGATAAGTCATCATTTAATCCTGTTTCTGTCCCCAAAGGAAGTTAAATTTGCATTACACTAATTTATCTACTTCCTCTCAACCAGCCCTCCAAGAGAACAACTTTTGTCATTCATTTGTAAAATAGATGTCCTAAATTAGGGGTGTGGCAGACTAAAACTACTGTCAAAAAGAAGTGGATCTGTAATCACTTTGGTTAATGAGATCACATAAGGAAACAAGTTGTCTAACTGCCCTTATATTGTAGTCATACCTCATTTTATTGAACGTCACTTATTGCACTTCACAGATACTGTGCTTTTTGAAAATGTTTTTATTAGGGAATTTTAGTTATACATAATGTTGGGGTTCATTTTAACATAATTATACAAGCATGAAATTTAATTTGCTCCAATTCAATCCCCAGGACTTTTCCTTTTCCTTCCTTCTCCTACCCCTTGTTCTCTTTCCTTTATTCTATCAGTCTTTTTTCAATTTATTAAGTTTTTTTCAATTAGTCAGATTAACATTATAGATATATTACAATGAATTTCACCTATGTGTGTGTGTATCATGCACTGTTTTTTTAAACAAATGATTTGTCTTGTTAGTGACTAATATAGCCAGTGACTTTAAGTTGAAGCTGAAAGCATATTTGTTCCTCCAAATACCCTAGGGCTTATGTGAATATTGAACCTGTTCTACCTTTTCTCTATAAATGGATCAACAATGTCTAGATGATAGAAGATGTGTTAACAACGTGGTTTGTTCACTATTGAGATTTACTGCTCTGAAAAAAAGATTCCTTTCAAAATATTTGTGCTCTTTAACAATACAACTGGTCACCCAAGAGCTCTGACAAAAGATGAACAATGAGGGCTGGGATTGTGGCTCAGCAGCAGAGAGCTTTCCTGGCACAGTGGGGGGGGGGCGAGGGGGGGGAAATAGAGGACGTGAGCCTGGTTCAGTCCTCAGCACCACAAAAAAATAAAGGCATTGTGTTGTGTCCATCTACACCTAAAAAATAAATATTAAAAAAAATGAACAATGAGATTAATGTCTTCATGCCTGCTAACACAAGATCCATTCTTCAGCCCAGGGAACAAGGAGTCATTTTGACTTTCGTGCATTTATGATTCATGGGGTCCGGTGTTAAAAAAAAGTCAACATCAACAAGTTTGAAAGAAGTTGATTCCAATTCTGATGAATGACTTTGAGGAGTTCAAGACTTCTGTGGAGGAAGTATCTGCGTATGTGCTGGAAATAGCAAGGGGATTAGAATTACAAGCAATGCCTAAAATGTGACTAATCCTACAATCTCGTGATAAAACATCTGTGCATAAGTAATTGTTTCTTATGGATAAATGAAGAAAATGGCTTCTTTAGATGAATTTACTCTGGAGAAGATGCTGTGAACATTGTTGAAATTACAATAACAAAAGAATCAGAATATTACTTAAAGTTAATTGATTAAGCCGCTGCAGGGTTTGGGAGGATTGACTACAATTTTGAAAAAAAGTTCTGTGGATAAAATGCTACAGCATTGCATACTGTAGAGAAATCTTTCATGAAAGAGTCAAATGATGCAGCAACTTTATTGTTGCTTTATTTTAAGAAATTGCTGTAGCCACTCCAACCTTCAGCAACCACCTCTCTGATCAGTTAGAGCAGCTTCAACATGGAGGTACACCCTCCACCAGGAAAAAGGATTATGCTGCACTGAAGGCTCAGATGATCATTAGCAATTTTAACAGTAAAATATTTTTAAATTAAGGTGTTTATGTTTTTTTAGACAATGTTATTTTGCACTACAAAGACTATAGTGTAAATATAATTTTTGTATGCACCAAGAAACCAAAAAAAAACTTATGAGACTCTCTTAATTGCAATATTCACTTTATTGCTGTCTGGAACGGAACCTTCAGTAGATATGCAGTATGCTTTTACAGGATTTGAATTGTATGAACACCTAGGGGTTCACTATTACCATCTTCTATGTCCAATCAGTTGATTCTAATTTCTGTAATGTCACTAGATTGATAGCATCTAATAGGTGCAAGAACTCAGTGTTGTCAAGAGTGAACAGATGTCTTACACCTAGGGGTTACCAGAGATAAAAGGAAGAAAAATGAACTATTTTTATGTGGAATGAGCTCTGGTGATTCTAATATTGAAAACCATTCTATAGAGAAAATTTTCAAAGGATATACGGGGTGCTTAGCAAAGACAAGATTAAAAATTCCATTGAAAATTTAAAAGGAAGAATTTGTTTAATTGAATGGTAGTATACTGAATTCACCTTTATAGTTAAAATCACATCTCTACACAATTTACAACTGGATCTCTAGTTTAACATATTGCCCACGATTACCATATTTATCTGTATTAATTAAGGTAAACGAATTACACCTATCCCCGGTTTGCCCCGCCCACATCTGCTAATAAGCCCCGCCTTCTGCTTCGGGATTCCAGCCAATCCTGTATTTCATAACATCTTTGAGCAGAGCTATCGCGAGACTCTCGCGGTAGCCTTAGATGGGCTTTAACTGAGTGGACTTGCGCAGAATTGACGCATGAAGCCAGAGCGGGACACAGGGGGCGGGGCGCTCCGACGTGCGCGTTCACTTTGACCCCACGCTCCAGCGCGCACCCGGCAGCCGCGCGCTGTGGTTTCTGGGCGCCCCTGAAAGCCGACGCTACCCAGCATACCGCGCGCGTGCCCACCTTAGGCGGATGTTCGGTGGGCGGCGAATGCCTGCTGGGGGTCTGCAAGAGCATTTGAGGGACCCGGGTCTAGCGCAGAGAGACTCGAGAGGCTTGGATAACCCAGCCGAGGTAGGTGCTTGGGTGATGGAGGGTCAGGGGTCATAGGTTGCGGAGGGAAGACGTCTCTGGCGTCCTAGGGCCACGGAGAGAGGACTTGGGTGTCCCGGACCTCGGGAAGCGCCAAGGGCTGAAGGGGAACGGCAGCGCGAGCCTCCCGGACCCCATCCTCTTCCCAGACTTGCGGGCCTCCGGACCGCAGCAGCTTTCTCGGGGGCTGGCGCGGGGCGTGGGAAAGGTGGCCATTCTTCTCACCGTGGATTGGGGCCTGCGGTGTGCGGTGTGGGGTCGAGACCACTCTTCACTGCCAGAGGGCGGTAGTCGCGGTCGGCGGCCTCGGGGTGGCTTGTTTGCCCAGCTTGCTAGGAGTGGTCGGCTGCTTCCAGCCTCGCTCCAACTCCTGTAACCTCTTTTGCTTCTTTGGGGAGGATAACTGGGTATCTTCGTATACTTACCTATGCCCCCTGGAGGCTGGCACTGGGCAGCCTCCCGGCTTCTTGGTGTGCGGGATTGTGTAGAGTTAAAGGGGAGGCAGGGACTTCCAAGTTCGTCTGACTGAAAGTTCTGTTACCTTTGGAGTTAGATTAATTACATTGCATTCAAAATCGCTCTTGCACATTGTGCATTTGTGTTAGCTGGGTTCATGAAGGAAGGTGTGATTGTATCTGATGATTGACGATCCCTGTCAGATATACATTATTATTAAATCGTGGCAAGTAAACGTGAGCTCTTTTCTCAAGCAGCTCGGCATTTGCATGAGGCAGAAACCCTAGAAGTTTGATGTTTTCCTACTTGTACTTAAATTAACTTGAGACTGTCACTGAACAAAATAACATAATTTTGAAGTTGTTACTGCTATTTTTAGTTTTTCCAGTGGGCGATAGCAGGAATGATGACACTCCCTTGAGTAGAAGTGATCCATAATATCTGTACTGTCAAATTGTGGTAATACTGGATTATTAAGAGATTTCAAGTCCTTTGTAACAACTGGACTTTGTTTGCCTAAACCAACACCTTGGGCAGTGAAATGGCAAATGTATATTTCTAGTTGCCCTTGATAGCCTGAGTCATGGTCTGTTATGGATTTGTTGTAATTCAGGATTTGTTTATCATTGAATGAAGGAATAAATCATTTGGAGGGGAATTTTTTAAATTTAATACTCATTTGTTATGTTCTCTTAATAACAGTTTATTTACTTTTTTAGCAGTCCCTCTTATTTTCGTTAAAAGATACAATTTGTTCAGTTTTTTTAATTTTTCCTGTCTCATTCTGGGACAGAGATAGCAAAGAATAGTTTTCTGTTCTCTGAAGTCTGATAGAATGTGAATTAAAGAGACTTCTCAAAAAAGAAATGTGAAGGGCTGGGGATGTGGCTCAAGCGGTAGTGTGCTTGCCTGGCATGCGTGCGGCCTGGGTTTGATCCTCAGCACCACATACAAAGATGTTGTGTCCGCCGAAAACTAAAAAATAAATATTAAAATATTCTCTCTCTCTCTCTCTCTCTCTCTCTCTCTCTCTCTCTCTCTCTAAAATAAAATAAAATAAAATAAAATTTAAAAAAAGAAATGTGAATAAAGTACTGTAGATCCTTATAATGAAGGAAGATAGGAAGTTAGAGATCTTTGTTTCACCTTGTTTTTGTATATCATTTTTATCCTGGCACTGACCTGGCTTTGGAGGTAAAATACTGAATAAGATACTATTCTTAGTCAACTTTCAAGAACTTCATAGTGAACCCTGGAGCAATTGGAATCAAGCATGAGAGACCCTTAAGTCAATTTCCTCAGTCACACATGGCAGGAAGGCTTTCTGGAGAATATAGGACAGCCACTGGGAGGAAAGTGTGAGAGGGTGTTTACATCAAAAGGCTTTTTGCATTTAAATGCAGGACAGTAAAAGTGTGACCCATACAGAAAACTTCACATAATTACATTTTACCCAAATACTAATATTTATGGAGGGTGAAAAAGTAGAACAATCAAAGGTCTGATTCAAAAGGTATGAAGACACATGGAAAAGGAAATGGGATTGAGTTACAGATGTATAGAATTTCACCAGTACTTATTAGCTGATGATTATCTTTGACCAAAAAATATCTTTGGTTTAAGACATTATCTCTGGATAGAGATTCCTTGGGGAAAGAGTCAACCAGATATATGTATTTTTTTAAATCATGAATTTTGCTCCATTGAGAACTGAACAAAGGGAGAACATGCAAAAATGCCTAGTATTTACTTTTCTCCAATTTAATTATTATCGTTGATAAATAACTAAGTCTCTAATGTTAGGAAAATCAGGTTGAAATCAAACCTGTAAAGGAATGTACAAATTATATTGGCATACATGATTTCAAAGACACTGAATGGGTCTTACCAGAGAATGAATTAGTAGTTGAAGGAATGTGTTCTTGGTATACAAGTTTATTTTAAGAAATGTGGGCACACAAAAGACAAAAATTTTTAAAATGACACATTGCTTCTATTCATATTCCATTGGCTGGAACTAGTCATGGTACCTTACTAAGCTGGGCAGCCATATCCCAACTAGTCTATACTTTGGAAGGAAAGAAATGGATTTCAGCAGGCAACTAGTTATACCAAATAAGGTTTCTCCATTTTGGCAACTCAGTGGAATAGGAAGCCTAAAACAGTAATGAGCATAGTGCCTGTGTCTTATCCCCAGACATTCTGATTTAATTGATTGGGTTACAACCTAGGATTTTTTTAAGAGTTCTAAATGTGCGGCTAAATTTAAGAAGCACTGATTTATGGTCCCCATCCAAATTCAGTTGTAGTAAAGTGTAGTTTAGAAGACTCTGAGGATGATAATGATAACATCTACCACATTGTGAATACATGCTAAACTTCTGTTACTGTTCTTTTGTACTTCATTTATTTATAACTACAATCTTGCTGTCATCCGCATTTTAGAAATGAGAAACTGTCATAGAAAGGTTAGTTTACTATTTCAGTGACACATAGTTGGTAAATACCAAAGCTGGAATTAGAATCTAAGATTTCAAAACTCACATTTTTTTCTGTGAGCTATATTGCTTTGCAGATGTCATTGTTTTTTGGACCTTCATAGTTTGGTTTCATAGTGTGTGATATGTTCTGTGAATGTTGGTTACATAACTGTATACCACCCATTTATCAAAACTCTTCAAATTGTACTCTTAAAATTTTATATGAAAATCATACCTAAAGTTGATTAACTTTATTAAGTGTGTGTGATACATTTTTGGCCCAGTTTCCTTCAACCCATATCCATGCTCTTTGCCATATACAATTCCACCCAGTAAAGAAGTGCAATAGATTTCCCTACATCTTAATTTTGTATCCATCAATGTGATTTGTTTTAGGTCATGGAACCTTAGTGATTTTGATGTATGAAGCACTTTGAAAAGTACTTGTGTGACTGGATTTGTGTTCTTACACCTCAACCATTGCCATATAATTGTTCCTGAGGTACTTCTTCTATCTCAGGAGGAGAATAAAAACTACGTAAGCAGAGCCAGACTCCTCCTAGAAACCTATCTTACATCAGCCACCCTCAGGTAACCTATTGATCTGTGAGAAAAAATGATTTGCTGTTTCAAGGCATTGAACTTTGGGGTGTTGCGTTATATTGCATGTGTGTGGTGGCAGTAATTAACTGATAAAGCTGGTATAACCAAACTTACTAGGGTTCCAGTTGAGTGACTCAGTTTCACATTTTCAGCATGTGTTCTGAGGAGAATGTGACAACAATTAATGCTTAGGAAATTAGGGGCTTTCTATGTATTATTTCTCCAAGATAAAAGAAGATGGTAAAAAAGTCATTAACCATTGTCAGAGACTGATTATAATCCATCACTTGTGCATTCATAAACTAAGCATTGTCTAATGTGAATGACATTTTCATGATTGACTTAGATTAGCACTGTTTGATAAACTTTTTGCTATTTGAATGTTTTATGCCAGTAGTTACATTACATACGGCTACCAGGTACTTGAAGTGTGACTGGTGAGACTGAGGAGCTGAGTTTTTAATAATACTTTTATTTATTTTAAGTTGAATTCTACACATAGCTTGTGTTACTTAGCTGGGCTTGGTTTAGCCAATAGTAGACAAAAACTACTTCCTTGGAGCTGCTGTGGATACCATCCTTCTTTGAGTTACAGAGCCACTGTGTTCCTAAATAAATGTTCTGTCAGCAAGGAAGTGGGGATAGATCAGGAAGATAATTACTTCTGATTCTTTTATGGTTATTGGTCTATTCAGATTTTCTATTTCTTGGGCCAGTTTGTTCATTGTAGATTGTTAGGAAATTATCTGTTTTATCTAGATTTTTTAAGTTTATTAGGAAAAAGCTGCTCTTAATATTCTCTGATAATTTTTAATTCCTGCATCTTTTTTTTGCTTTTTAAATCAACTTTATTAAGATATAATTTACATATTATAAAATTTTATTTTAAGACTATAATTTGATGAGTTTTGATAAATATATGCTATATAACCACCATTCATAAAACATTTCTGTTATCCAAATCTTTCCCTCCTGCTCCTTTGCTATCAGTTACCTCTTTCCAATTTCTGGCTCCTGGTAATCACTAATCTGCTTTATATCACTACATTTTAACTTTTCTTGACTTTCATATAAGTGGAATCATACAGTATAGTCTTTGACAACTAGCTTCCTTTACCTTCTTTAATGCTTTGAAATTTTACCCATACTGTTGTATACATCATAGTTTGTTTTATCCTTTAAGGCTACTGAAGATTGAACCTAGAGTCTTATATGTGCTAGATAAGGGCCCTACTACTAGCCTTATCCCATCACAATTTGTTTATTTTTATCATAGAATAGCATTCCATTGAATGAATATGCCACAGTTTGTTATCTCTTCAGCAGTTGATGAATATTTGGATCATTTCCAATTTTTTAGCTCATTTAACATTATTAGATTCTGACAAACTTTTCCAAAGTGACTGTTATATTAAAATATTTGAGAGTTCAATTTCTCATATCTTCAGTCTTTTAAATTTGAACATTCTAGTATATATAGTGGCATCTCATTGTGATTTTGTATTGACTTTATATTGTTGTAATGACTTAAGATGGTGAAAACAGTTTCATGTGCTTATTTGCTACTTCTAGATCATCTTTGGTGAAGTGTCTGTTCAAAATTTTTGCCCACTTTTTTAAGATAAAATGGTATTACTCCAATTTGTTTTATTGTTTATTTGCAGGAGTTCTTATATATTCTGTAAATAAATCCTTCATCAGATATTGTTTTGCTAATATCATCTCCCATCTGTGGCTTGTCTTATTTCCATAACAGTAACTTACGAAAAGCCAAAGTATTTAATTGTAATGAAGCTTAATTTATCATTTTTTAATAGTCTCAGATTCATTTTGTGTGTGTGTCCTCTTTAAAATATTGTCTTTTTTATTATTATTATTTTTACCTGACTCAATGTTACTTGATTTTCTACTAGGAGTTTTCAAGTTTTAGCTATTTATTCTAGTTTATCATCTATTTTGACTTAACTGTTACATATGTTATGTAGTAAGCCTCTAGGTTCACTTTTTTTTTTTTCATATGGATACTCATTTATTGAAAGGGATATACCTTCCCTGTTGATTGCCTTTGAACTTCTCTCAAAAATCAATTGACCATACATATGTGGGTCAGTTACTAAACATTTTATCTTTATTCATGGGTATTATGTCTGTCTTTACACTATTACCACAAGACTTATTGTTGATATAAGTCTTGAAATAAGTGTAATTCATTCAACTTTATTCTTCTGTTCCAAAATTTTTTGGTTCTCCTAGATGCTGGGCATTTCAGTATAATTTGTAGAACCAGTTTGTCAGTTTTTTTCAAAGAAACTTATTGGCATTCTGAATGGTATTACTCCAATTCAATAGATTAATATTAAGGAATTGATATGTTGATATTTTGAGTCTTTCAGTCCATGAACATAATATGTCATATGATAATTATATTACTGTACTCTTTTATCTATTTTTACGTTTGCTGGAAAGTTTTTAGAATAATTTTTTTAGATTAAAAAGTCAGTTATATCTTAAATTTGGAAACAAAAATTATAGTTACAGATACTTTTTTATTTCTGCTTTTTGTTTTATTATGTAGACCTACATTTCTGTCTAATATCATTTTTCTTCTGCCTGAAAACAACTTCTGACATTTCTTATAGTATAGGTCTGTAGGTAATCAATCCTTTTGGTTTTTGTCTTTTTTCATCTTCATTTTTGAAATATATTTTGCTGGGTTTAGGATTCTAGGCTAGGAGAAATATCAAAAGCAGAGATAAGACTAATCTGGAGAGATGATGCTTTTCAGCAATTTAATTATGGTATACCCTGCTGCTATTGTAGTTTGTGCTTGTTGTTTTTAAGGTTCTTGTAATTTGCCCTTACTGGTTTTCATTAAGCCTTTTGGTTTTCTGGGTTGATTGTGTTCTTATCAGATTTTGAAAATTTTCTTGCATGGTTTTTTTCAACTATTTTTCTTACCTTCACTCCCTTTCCTGTTAGATTCCAATTGCATCAGTGTTAGACAGTTTTAACATTTTCTAGTAGGTCCAGGTGCTCTGTTTGTTGTTTTTAGTGTTTGTTTATCCCTTTAATTCATTTTCACTACTTGCTGCTGTTACTGTGTTTGAATCCACTCTGCTTTTTCCCCCATGCCTTTCTGCTATTGGCCTCTTTTCATTTCAGATGTAATTTTTCCATCTACATATCTTCCATTTCTCCTCATTATTGTCGTGTTTTCTTCTACTTTCTTGGACATATTCAGAATATTTAGAATAACTGAATGTTTATATCTGGTAATTGTATCATCTGTGTAATTTCTAGATCTTTTTTTCTTTCTTGTCATGGTTGTTTACTGTTTGTTTTGTTTTGTTTTATGCCTGGTGATTTTTTTTTTTTTTGACATTTTGTTCAATTTTATGTTTGTTGTTTTTAAAGTTTGTTAGACTAGATTCAGAATGAACTCATTTTTGTTTTGTTTTGTTTCTGGCTGTTAGTCTAAAGCTAACTTGGGACCACTTATCAGGCAATTCTTCTGAAAATTCTACATGTTACCTCCTGTATGAAAAGGGTATTTCTGTAAACTATCCCCAGTTATGTATGAGCTGCAGGGATTGTTCCACCTGTTTCTTTTTTTCTCTGAATACTTTTCAGTTGAAGGTAGACACATACCTTTATTTTATTTATTTATTTTTTATGTGGTCCTGAGGATTGAACTGAGCCACAACCCCAGCCCCTGTTCCACCTATTTCTAGTGGTCCTTTCTCCATCTTTGACTGTTTCCCTCATCCACAAATATAAATCATTAAATCATTATCATACATACTCAAGTGGTTCCTCTGTGTATCTTTAGAGCCCTCTGTGTGTGCACCTTCTATTTGATATTTTGTTGATGGGTTTCTGTTCTGGCGACTAAAAGGCTCAGGGGTTACTCCAGTTGAACTGGGCTGACTGGGCTGCGCAAAATAACCACACGAGAGACACAAATACCTTTTTCTTTGGAGTTGCTGTGACGGCTCCTCTGACTTTAAGGGTCCTCAGAATGAGAGACAGGGAGAGCACACACTAACCCCTTTTATTGAGGAAAGCTATTCAAATGAGGCAAGGGGTCAGGTTTCAGGGGACTGAGTCTATCTTCATGATGTCCACTGTCAGCTTGTTGACTGACATTTGGGTAGGCCACACCCAAGGGCACAGTAAGAGAAGGGGACACACATACAAGGCACTTCCATGGAAGATTCTATCCTAAACTGGGCAAGGGGTTATATTACAAAGGAACAGGTGAGCATAGCTTCACCCATGGGGCTGTAGCAAGACACACCCATGCACAAGACACCAACCCTCAAACCCAAGAAGGGTGGGGAAAGCTCTGCCACATTTCTGTGACTGAGTGCCTTAGCACCTAACCGGGGAGTGTAACTCAGTCATGTGCAAGGTTGGTCTTCCTCATTTTGTCTAACAAATTCTAAAATGTTTCCTTAATTCAGAAGAGACCACTGGACTCTGATTTCCTCCTATTGTTTCTGGAAACTGTCTCCTTGTAATAAGCTGGGAGAAGGGCCATCAAGAATCCTACTTCGCCTGGGATAGAGGGGTTTCCTGGGATTGACTACTTTCAGAGATTGAATGGCAAAATTTCCAGGTAAACCAGGAAGAGTCAGTTAGGCGCTATGAGATAATTTACTTGTTTCAGGGATCATTTTGACATTTGTTCTGTAATTATATTCATTCTGCTATTACTGAATCATTGACCTCCTCTCTTTCCCTTATTTTTCTCCTTCTTGGATTTTAGCAATTTAATTTGCTTTTCCAAAAATTTTTAACACCTTTTTTATAACCATATCTTTTTGGTGTTATTACTTACTGCTTCTGTTTCATGAAAACAGTATGTTTTCTCCCTAAGAAATGATGTTATTGACCATCTAGATTGTAAAGTGACTCACATTGTCCCATCTATTTCTTAGGTGAAAATTTGTCTTTTTTGTTTTTGTTTTTTTTTCTCCTGTTGGTAGTCTCTAAATGTTTGATTGATCCTTGTGAGCTTGTCTTTGCACTTCAAATTCCCTCCTTCACCTTTCATTGCTTCTGCAGCTTGCTTTAGGGGAGAATCCAACATAGCTGCTTCAACTTGTTTTCTACTGTGTTCAATGAGAGTGAGGACTGATGAAACCCATCCATAGGTAGAGTCCATTGCCATCGACCTTTTTTTCCTATAATCAGTAACAAAAGGACATCTCTTCAGTTTAGGCAATACTCTCACTGGAAAATAGATGTCCCCATTACAGCTGCATTACTTTAACAAGAGAGAAGGTTGATATTCCATGATTGTCTGTGTCTGTGACCCTGTATTCACTTGGGTTCCACTAATAGGTCCACCACCTGGGCCTGGAAATCCTCTGGATGATGCTCCCTAATACATTCCTGCTGCCACTAAATTTTTCAGTCTTATTCCTTCTATATTATTTTTTAGAAACTTCTCAAAGTTTCTGGTCAGCTAAGATTTTCCTAGTCACTTTGTTTTGTCTTATTTTAAACAGGGCAATGTGTTCTTGAATTGTTTCTTTAAAATACATTTTTCATTCTTTCCGGGATTTGGAGCACATAGTTAGGGATGGGAGTTAGTAGGAGTAGAGGACGGTAGGCTGCTTTGTGTGCTCAGTTCATCAAGAAATCAAAACACAGTTTCTTTTCTGTTCCACATTAGTCCATAATTTGATTTGTGCTTATTTTATATCCTCCCCTGAAATACAGCACAGTGCTGAGTATTTAGTGGAGACTCAGCAGATACCTGATAGGATATTTTATTTAACTTTTTTAATTGGTGCATATTAACTATACAAAATAATGGGTTTTATTTTGGCTTATTTGTGCATGCATATAGCAATTCAAAAATAATATATTTTTTTTGCTCTTAAAGCAAAATTTTAGTTGGTTTTGTTTGTTTGTTTGTTTAATGCATCTTCCCTATCCCCACCTCAACTACTAGGCTGGAATAGGCATTAACCATCATTATGACTTTAATTATTTAATATTTGAGTGGTTTTATATTTGGCATAGGAATTGGCTTTTGAGTGAGGCTAGTGTACATTTAGCCCTGGTTCCTCTTTTTGAAATCACCAGCATGTGTGCGCTTCTCCCTCCACTTCTTTTACTTCCATTTTTTTTTTCTTCCTGCTTCTGTCTCATTTCTCCTGGTTGCCATCACTACCTTATTCCCAGTTATCCTTCTAATCCTATTTTTCTGCTAATCCGTAAAAAGAAATAGAGATTTGTATTTTTATTTTTCCCTTTTAGAAAAGAAGATAAATTTTTAAGGGGTTTTAAGCTATATTAGGTTCAGGTGATATTTGGTTAGTGATTTGGAATCATATAACAAAATTGAAATTCTGTAGCAATGATGTGAGTTTAAATATTAATAATCTATTTCAAATAAACATTTCCAAGCTATGTGAGAGATTTACCCTCACATATTACTTATCAAATGTGGGTTTTTTAAAAATATTTTTTAGTTGTTGGTGGACCTTTATTTTTTTTATTTATATGTGGTGCTGAGAATCGAACCCAGTGCCTCATAAATGCTAGCCAAGCGCTCTACCACTGAGCCACAACCCCAGCTCCCTCAAATGTGTTTGTAGAACACATTTTACACAACAAATTGTCTTTACTAAATATATTCATTAAAGACCTGAAAAACAATTAGAATTTATTTGATACATGAGATTATGGTTAATATGTTCCTTAACTGTATTTGACTTAATAAAATTTTTTTTGTTTGTTTCTCTCTGAAGATTTCATGTTAAATTTGTGGTCTTTGAGTTTATGTTGAATTTCTCATCAGGGAATACTTACATACTAAAATCCTCTCATGATATGTCTACTGGTTTCATTTGTCTTCTAGAGTTCACATTTGCCAACCAAGAGAAGGTGAAAATGAGCAACCGACGGAAAAGCGCTCTTCCAGTGAAGGTAGATGAAGAAAAGCAGCAGCAGCTTCGTTGGAATATGCATGAGGACAGAAGGAATGAACCACTCACCTTGTCTGATGATGAGCAGCCCTGCCCAGGTGCAGAATCCTCTCTTGCTGATTGCATCATTCTGGGTGACAGCCCACAGGAAGAAGTGGTTTACAGAGACAAGAGGTGTTCACCGTCTGGGAGTGTCTTGAAACTGACTAAAAAAGAAGAAACCATTGGTATTTTTTCCTCCTCTTCTGTAAAGTTGAGTATTGTGATTTCTCCCTATCATTTTGATAATTCTTGGAAAGCATTTCTGGGAGAAGTAACTCTTAAGCTTCTTCCTGAACAAAATTTAATTGAAAATTTTTCTGAAAGGAGTTTTACATTGATGAGTTCAGAGTTAAGCAATGAGTTCCTGATCTATGTTCATTCAGAATGTGAGGAGGTAAAGAAACAAGAAAAAGGCCTCAAAGAATCAATCAGCATTTGTGACAAAAGTATTCGAGTACAATCATCCTTCACTGGTGAACTGTTAGAAGATTTGGGATGGCTGCAAAAGAAGAGAAGAATAAAACTTTACCAAAGACCAGAAGGAAATCACATTATCAAGGTATTCAGTTTCTGTGGTGTCTTTTAAAGTTCTTCTATATTAGCAGTTCATTTTAAAGTTAACTTGGAAAGTCTGAAAAACCAGCAATAAGTCTCTCATTATCAAGTTTCAAATACACTTTATTTGGGGCTTTCAGTAACTACAGAAAATGTATTATAGCTAATCCTTTCTGGACCACTTTTTTCAAGTAGATCCTCCTGATTCTTCTTTCCATCTGTCTTATTATCAATGTCTTCTTTGGGTCCTTATCATCTCTTCCTTACTATAACAATCATTTGACCATTTCTGTTTCCTGTTGTACCTTTTCAGATCCTTTATCTAGTTTCTGTACATGTATACCATGCATGCAGTTCTTTCCTGTCTGAAGAACTAAGTATAATTTTTCTAATCTGCTATACTAGTTTCTCCTTTGATATGTCTTTGAGCCTCATACTTCCTCACTCTATTTTTTTGTTCCAGAAACTCCAAATTGATTTGCTTCCTACAAACACTCTGCTGTCTTTCTGAATCTTTCCATTTGCTCTCATAATTCCTTCTACCCGGATTGTTTCCTTTCCTTTCCCTAGTAACTCTTGGTGATTTGTTAATATTCTGTTCAGAGTTTATTTAATCCATTAATGGGCTTTAAGAAACCCCCCCCCTCCCAGAATCAATTTTTATTTTGATTTTTGCTTTGGTCATTTGTAGTACATTTACATTTTGGTTCACCACCCCCACCTGCCCATATTAGATACATTTTAGTGTTTGATCCAGTAATAAGGATTTCTAAACCTAACTTCATAAGAATTCTAGCATGTGTGTTAGAACCTTCTAAGGAAGTCTGCGTTTTTAATAAACTTTGGTGATTATTCTGATGCTCATCAAGTAAAGGAATTAATGACTTGGCAGGTAGAATTGGATGTTCTCATCACATTCTCCCAGGTTTGGTTTATGTTAAGGAAGTATTTTTTTCCTAAAAGCTAGACTGGTGTATCTAGCATAATAGACACTTGCATTATTGAAAATGAAAATATCCAGAGGAGATCTGGTAGGTATTTAACTAGTACTTGTGTGGGGCAAATACTGTGAATACCTTTAAAAGTGATGAAACTAAAAAAAGGGTTTTTTTTTTCTTATGTCCTCATAAAGAATGGTATATTCCAAGTAAAACTATTTTTTTGTTAACAATTCTGTGTAGGTTGGAATTTATATTCTGGAAGCTGGCCTAGCAAAATTAGACTTTTTGAGTGATGCAAATTCAAGAATGAAAAAGTTTAATCAACTCATGAAGAGAGTGATGGAAAAGTTATACAATTTTATTATTCCAGGTAATTTTTAAAGTAAATTTTATATTGCTTTTGAATTGTGGACTTTTCTTTCAGCTCCTATACATTACAACCAGAAAATCAGGTAATGAAAATGATTTAAAAAATTTATATGACCTACATAAAACACTGTGTGGCAAAATTTTACTTATTCGAAATACCCTTGCTGATATAATTTATTTTACTGTGTTTGCCAAAATAATATGCAAGTGGAAAGGTAGTCTAAATGGATCTGAGGTAGTTGGATTTTTTGTTTTCTTGTGCAAAATTTTATCACAGCCAGAGATTCTTGGCCAGCCTTTGTTCCACCTCTCCTTTGCAGTTGTCAAGAGCTTAGTTCCCATAAAGACCAGATGACTTCACTCTGTTTCTTGGCAGAACATTGTATCCTTGGTCAGAATTGCAGTTTCAGAATTATCTGCCATTGGTGGCCAAGGGAGAGTGTGGATGATTTGGTGCATCCAACAGCACTACTGCAAAACCGCTCAAATTTCTCTTTGAAGAATTGGTAGGGCAACATTATTTCAATTGGAAATTTTAGAACATTTAGAACATACTGGAGTATTCTAGAAATCAGTTTCTAAGCTTAGTCAATGAGTTGATTCTATAGCATATTATTTTGTAATTCTGCTACTAGTAAATTATTTTGCAAGTTAGAGATTTAGTGGGGAAAAATCTCTGGTTTCAGAATTAACAGGAATTTTTTCAAGTACATGTAGATTCTTTAAAGTTACGATAAAAATCTATAATTCTTATAAAAATAATGGATTTTGAATTTTTGGAAACATGGTTTCTAGGGAACAGTTCAAATTTAGATATTAGTACTAGATTATAGAACTACCTAATTATACAATAATTGAAAATCCTATACAGTGTGTTCTTTTTACTGAAAACAAAAGTGAGCTGTATATTTTTGGTATAATCTTTTCGTTCTAGAGCATATTAGGTATGTCCTATGAATTATATAGACCTCTTTGAAACCAATTCATACATAAACGGTTCACTTCACCTTGAAAGAATGATATTTTTGATAAGGAATCAGCTGAAAGAAGTTATAAATTTATCAACAGAGTTTTTATCGAATTATTCATGTTAGAGTAAGCACAAGTCTTCTTGAATAGGACAGTTGTGCCAACTGAGTGAATCAAATGAATCAGATATTCCTCCCAAATTGACATTTAAGCACTTGTTTCCTAATTTGCAACTGCTTCTACCAAAAGCTTGTCCTTTTTTAGCATGAGAAATAGAATGGGAACTCTTGTCTTAACTTAATATACATAGAAAAATTAATATTTACATATGGAAATATATATATATATATATTTTTTAAACAATAATGGAGATTGGATTCAGGGTTGTCCACCACTGAGCTACATCCCCAGTTCTTTGATTTATTTTTTATTTTAAGACAGGGTCTTTTTAAATTTTCTAGACTGGCCTCAAACTTGTGACCACTTGCCTTAGCCTCCCAAGTCCTTGGGTTACAGGTGTGAGGCCCTGTGCCTGGCCTGTCCCATTCTCTTCCCCACTACTTCCCACCAATCCAGTTCAAATCTGAAATGATGTTAAAGTGAAATAAGTTATCATTTTGTAAACTTCAGAAGATATTCACAATCAGTTCCTGAGATGGTTATTACATACCCAAAATGGGCCAATATGTTAGCTTGTCTGAAGACTTATTAAAACAAGACCACCTTTTTTCCTCAGTGGTGAAGGGACAGATACACATAAATATTGCGATATACTGTTATATCCAAAATCTTGTGTGGGCAGAGGACTTTAATTCCAGCCAGAGGAAACAAAAGAAAGTGCCACGGGAAAAGTAGATAGATTTTTGATGAATGAAGAATTAATAGGGATTTCCAGTTGTAAAACACACTGAACAAAACCTGAATTGAGTGAGTGCATAGTATATTTTTAGGATAAAAATTGTGTGTGGTTATAAAGGTAAATCAAGTTGTGACTACATTGTTTTTGAATACACAGATGTGTTAGAAGAAGATGATGAAGATTCAGAGAGTGAGCCAGAGGGACAGGACATCGATGAGCTCTATCACTTTGTGAAGCAAGCACATCAGCAAGAAGCACTGTCTGTACAAGTGGATGTCCAGCATCCTGCATTAATCCCTGTGTTGAGACCCTACCAGAGAGAGGCTGTCAACTGGATGCTACAACAAGAGCATTTCAGAAGCACTCCTACTGGTGGCAAGTATAAGATGCTTAACAAAAGGCACCTTGGTTAGAGGGATTGGTGGGGGTTGGCAGTAATCATTAAGCAAAGAACATTGAAAAGATAGGATAGAATGGGTATTATTATGAACAAAATAATTTCTTAAGAAATCCTTCAAAATTGAAATCTACAAAAGTTAATTTGTGGCTTTCCTCATTCAGAAAAGTTTGGGAAGTTTTTTCTTCCCAAAATGAACACAATCTTGATTGGGATTTTTAAAAACCAAGAAATTTATTTAAATGATTTATCAACTAATAATTGCTTCTAAAATCTGATTAGATGAGAATTTTGCTATTCCTTTACAGGAAACTTCATAATTTTTTTTTTAATTTTTTTTTTTTAATATTTATTTTTTAGTTATTGGCGGACACAACATCTTTGTATGTGGTGCTGAGAATCGAACCCGGGCCGCACGCATGCCAGGCGAGCGCGCTACCGCTTGAGCCACATCCCCAGCCCGGAAGCTTCATAATTTGATGTTAAATATTAGGACAGAAAACAAATTTGTAGATGTGAGAGATACATCTCTAATTTTCTTAGATTTGCATTTTATTCTTTGCCCCACAAAATAAAGAAAGAAATAAAATTTCACCTATTAAGTATTTTCATGAAAGTAATAGGTTTATGGGAGACACACACTTTATCACTACCTCAAGATGAGATTTTTACTTGATTATAGGAAGTGTATTAACTATTTAGAATTCTTCCTATATATATTTATTTTACTTAATGTCAAACAGCTGTAATTTCTTCCAGTGTTTAAATTTATACTTTTTAACAAACTTCATTTTTTTTTTTTTTAACTTTTCATTTTGAACAACAAATAGCAGTTCATTCCCACTACTCTGGTCCCATTCTCTTGTCCTCTACCTCCCACCCACCCAGTTCAAATCTGAAAAAAAAATAACATCTGACATCAGAATTGGTTTCTGTTAAGATTCCTAATATGTGGGTTTTGTCTCCTCATTGTGTTTTTTTTCTTTTAATTATTTGTTGAAGAAATTATAGTTCTATAAAGTTTCCCACGTACCATATTACTTTTTCTCTAAAATAAAATTTTTTTCTTTAATTAGTTTTATTAAGGTGTAACTTTTATACATTAAATTGTACTGATCTTAAGGGCATAGTTTGATGAGTTTTAATAAATCTATACATCTGTATAGCCAGCAACCCAATTAAAATAAAGAACTAAAGGGTCCCCAAAGTAGCCACAAGCCACAAATGGCTCTTGAGAGTTGAAATATGATTGTTCAGATTGAGATGTACTGAGTTTAAATTCATACCAGATTTCAAATAGGAAGAATGTAAAATATTAATATTGATTACATGTTAAAACATTTTTTTTTAGTTATATTGGGGTAAATAAAATATGCTGTTAAAACTATTCCACCTGTTGCTTCTTTTTATTTATTAATAAAATTACAAATTAAAAATTACATGTGCAGTTCCCATTGTACCTCTATCAGACAGTCCCGATATAAAGTATTGCCATCATTCTGGAAAGTTTCCTCAAACCTCAGTCATTTTTCCTACTTCAACCCCATCAGGAGGCAACCACTGTGACCACAGTTCTGCTTATTTTTGAAACAATGAATGAAATTATAATAAACATAAATTTTGGGGAGAAATACTCTTCTTTTGGCATAATGTTGAGATATATCCATCCTGTGTGAATCAATAATTCATTCTTTTTTACCATAGACCACATTTTGTTGATTAAATCCGTGTGTACTATTTAGCAGCTCTTCTGTCACTTATTCTCATTAAAACTTTTCATCTTTTAATCTTTTCATTGTATAAACACTTGTTCATCTGTGTTCCTACTTCATCTGTTAATCCCTTAGGAATGCAACAAAAGATTGCTTGAATTTTACTAATAAGTAGAGGCACACTCCCTCCTTGAAAGTTGGCTTTAACAAGTTAAAATATTAAGAAGAAAGATGGTGGAAGATTCTGATGAAAACAAACTTGAGTACTTTTATGTATTATAGTTTTAGATATTTTTTACTTAAATAATCCTTTTCTGACTCTCTGACCCACATAAGAGGTCAGGTAGGATTCAGATAAATGTACTAGTGTACTAGTATATGTCTGCTGAGTTATTTTAAAACAATGGAACTTCTTGAATGATTTATACAAGATAAGGAATTGGTTATATACAAGATAGGAATTGGTTATATACATTAGGTTTTTTTTTCCTGTTAACCTTGTGTAATTTGCTACAGTTAACTTTTTCATTTTATTACTTGCTTATATGGATTTATGCTCAAAACAAAAAAATTAAAGAATATTATTAGAAAAAAAGGCTTGGAGGGATCCTTAGTTTTTCACCCATGTGTTAATTAAGTAGTTTTTCCTGATTGAGATTTCTCACCATGGGTCTCCAAAATGAGTATCCTAGGGTATCTGGACTTCTTACTAACAGAAAGAGAAACAGATTCATTCTTATGGTTATTTATTTATTTATTTATTTTAGATAGTTCCCTGCACTACTTATGGCGAGAGATTGTTACATCTGATGGTTTGAAACTCTTCTATAATCCCTACACAGGATGGTAAGGCAAAATTTTATTTGTGTGCTTGATTTAAAAATAAATGTAAAACTAGCTTGGCATGGTGGCACACACCTGTAATCCCTGTGGCTCAGGAGCCTGAAGCAGGAAGATTGCAAGTTCAAAGACAGCTTCAGCAAAAGTGAGGTGCTAAACATCTCAGTGAGACACTTTTTCTAAATAAAATACAAAATAGGGCCTAGGATATGGCGCAGTGGCCAAGTGCCCCTGAGTTCAATCCATGGTACCTCCAAAAAATGAAAATAAAAATAATTAAATGTAAAACTATATGAAATAGTAACATATGTTCTCAGTTTTGGCAGTACCCAAAAGGTCTTATTAGACATTTTTATAGATAGGATATATGTAGAATAAATAGTACTTGTCATTTTTCAGTAAATGAATACAACATAATAGACATAAGGAACTTAGTTATCAAGATTTAAAGAGACATTTTTATTTTAATAAAAGTTATTTTGTTTACTATGGGCCAGTTTTTAGATTTGTCATGAGATATATCAATTTATAAGAGTTTTAGGAATCATTAACATAATTAGTCAGTAGATATTGCCCTTTATTTATTTTTATTCACAGATTCATAAGGGTCACAAAAGGACATGTTTTCCTTTTAATTATAAAAGAAAAAATGATGAGTATTTACCAATACCACTTTTGTTTCTGTGAACTTATTTGTTAGCCCAGGCAGTTTTTATTACTATTATTATTTTTATTTATTTATTTACAGTTCTTACATTTATGATCTATGAATTTGAATTGTTACATGCTCAAATACAGCTTCAATAAACTTAGGCTTTTATGCATCTCGCAGTTCTCATTAGGAACACTAATTAGGAAAGTGTAATTTTATATACATTACTATGATATATTTTGCTTGATTTTTTTTTTTTTTTTTTTTTTCTCTTTAGCATCATCCGTGAGTACCCACATTCTGGGCCACAGTTGCTTGGTGGAATCTTAGCAGATGAGATGGGTCTTGGAAAGACAGTGGAGGTTTTGGCTCTTATTCTGACGCATACTAGACAAGATGTCAAACAAGATGCTCTCACTCTTCCTGAGGTAGGAGGAGTACTGTAGTGCTTTGGAAAGTGAGGGACATATGTTCTCAAAAGGCATCATTTGTTGAACATATGCTTGGCACTCAAATCAACACTTTCTGTTCGCTCTGTGGCTAATGATTTATATTAGTGGTTAGTTAACTTCAAGTGGGCACAGAGAATGGGATGTTTGTGACCTGGCAGGGTTTTCTCAAGTGATGTTGGCCAACTAGGAAGAGGATATGTGATCACTTACCAAGCATCCAAGCAGTTGGCAAGGAAACTACTACTGACTTCTTAAATATTTTGTTACTACTACAAAGATCCACATTAACATTAAATATCTTAAAATTGCTATTTTAAAAAGTTAATCAAATCTCAGATATGTAAATTTTAGATTTTAATAATTAGAACTTTGTTAAAAGATATAGGTAGCTTAGTAAATAGATTGTTAGATGAAATAAACTCTTAAGTCCTTGTCCCGAAATATGTACATATTTTTAAAAATAATGGCTAATTGTAGGTTCTGAAATAAAAAATAAGGTTTATATGTATGAATAGTGTATTTAGCCCTTTCTTTCATAATTATTTTCAGCTGTTTTGCATTTTCTTAATGGAAGGAGTATTAATTTTAATAAACACTTCAGAATACTGGAAGCAAATATGTGACTACTGAATGTTGTTTGTATCAGGGAAAAGTGGTGAATTATTTCATCCCATCACATTGTTTTGGAGGAAAAGTAAAAACCATGGAAACCCAGAATATGGAATTTGAACCAAAAGAAAAAGTTCATTGCCCCCGTAAGTATGATATTTCTTAAAATGCCTTCTTAAAGTGATTTTCATTATAGTTCTTAGAGATATCTTGTAATTGTTACGAATAATTGTTTCAATAGTTGTTTATACATTATATAAATGGGCTTAATTACAAGTCAGTATCTTAAGAAAAAATTTTAAAATATTAATTTGTTCGACTTGATCCAGGTAGTTCTTGCTTAGTCTCTTTTGCTTAAATTTCTTTAGCATACAATTTGAACCCAGCTTTGTTTATTCACAAGGATAGCTATATTAGGTTCTTGTTAGCAAATGAGTGTTTCCCTAACTAATGATAGCATATACTAAGTAATTATGAGAAAGTCAACACTTTCTGTTCTTTTATAATTTTGAATTGATTATTGTATTTTAAGACTAATAAATTAACCTTAGTAATTCTTCCCTACATTATTTCTGTTGCAGTGATTTTTTTCTTAGTATATTGAGATAAATTTTTTATTATATATTCTTCAGAGTATTACTGTATAGTAATAAATCTTTGATTTATATTTTTCTTAACACAGTCCTTAATGTAGATCAAGCTGAACTGAGTTTTATTTCCCATTTCACTTTTATTTATTTTGACTGAGTTAGGATATTCTTTTGCATTTAGCTACGCGGGTAATGATCCTGGCAGCTGTGAAAGAAATGAATGGGAAAAAAGGAGTTTCAATCCTTTCCATCTACAAGTATGTCAGTTCTATATATAGATATGATGTTCAGCGAAACAGAAGTCTTCTGAAACGGATGCTGAAGTGTTTAATTTTTGAAGGTCTTGTGAAACAGATTAAAGGCCATGGTTTCTCTGGGACTTTTACATTGGGAAAGAATTACAAGGAAGAGGACATATGTGATAAAACAAAAAAACAGGTACCAGAGCATTTATTAAATACATATATGTCTGTGTGATGTCTTATAGAATAAGTTGACAAATCTCATCTTGACAATGACAAAGAAGCTCTCATAGTCTAAAGATTTAAAAAAAAAAAAAAGCTAGTTAAAAAAAAGTAGAAACTTGGTTTTGGTTATCATTAAATCTAGAGGAGAATTCTTAGCACATCACAAGTACTCAAGTAGATGTGAATTATAAAATTGTTGATTAAACATAATACAGAGTTTTGGATCATTTCTCTCTTCTCATCATGCTGCTGTCATTGGTTAAAATGTTTGTGCATACTTTAAAAAATACTTATGATACCTAAAATTAACATATTACATTGTATACATTTCAAATCTTTTATATGAAATTCTCATTTCCACGTTATCATCTTATAATTTTTGCATTTGGTTATAAAGTTGATTTCATTGATCCAACAATTTCAATGTGATTTTAGGAAAATAGAGTTTTTGCCAACAAATGAGTAAAAGACTAATGATAATAAGTCAAAATAAGCCATCGGCTTGGTTACTATAAAAGAAAAAGTAGGAAAAAAATTCATTTCCTACAGTAGATAGTGTATAGTGTTATCCCCAAGTGGTATAGAAGACTGGAGTTAACTGCTTTTATCAGTCCTGCTGCCACCAGAAAAAAAAAAAAAAAAAAAAAAAAAAGTCCTCTAGTTAATACCATTGATTCTGTGTTAAGTATCCTAACTCCTCTTTGATCTTAGTTCTGACACTGCTTGGAGGAAGCTATCTTGTCACCTACCTGTTTGTCACACTCCCCCTACCATGTATTATACACCCTTATAAGGCATTGCTATTGCATCATTTTTTTTTTTTTACTATCCTGAGACCTGTTAAGACCAGGGACCAAATAATTGCAAGATGACACAGGCAGAAAATGGAAAGGTAGAAGGAATTTATTTTTTAATTTTAGTGTTTAGTAGATTAACTTACTTTTTTTAGAACTTGGTTCTTTTGTAATTGCCTGAGTTTGGATATGTACATTTTATCGACTTAAATATACACATATTATAAGAGATTAATATCAAAAAGTCATAGCTCTCTTTATTCTTCTGATCTTTATTCCTTGCAAATTGTACTGTACAGGAGTAGATCCTCCTCCTTGGTTCCCTGCAGACTACTGAAAAGTAGATTAGAAGCCATTTATCAGGAATGATTTCTCCTCAGGAAAAAAGACTAGCCACTGAATTTTTTTGTAAAGAATGTACATGAAGTTGTGAGTTTAATTTCAAAAATATAGCTGTGTTCAAATAAGGTAATTAAATTATATTTTATTCACAGACAGTAGGAAGTCCAAGGAAACTTCAGAAAGAATCCAGGAAATCAGGAAACAAGGACACAGATTCTGAATACTTGCCATCTAACACCTCTGATGATGATGATCCTTACTATTATTATTATAAAACCAGGAAAAATCATACTAAATTGAGGAAAAAGCCTATTCCATCAAAAAAAGAAAAAAGTCAGCTTAACGTCAATCCTGATTCACAAAGTCACCGTCCAGCCTCTAGTGAATCTGGAATTACTGATATTACCATGTCTGAAAGTACATGTGTATCCGAAGTCAAGCAAGAACAAGAAACAGAGGACCATGCTCAATCTCTGAACCTTACTGATAATGAGATGCCACATTCTAATATTGTGATTCCCTATAATACCTCTGATTATCGCTTTGAGTGCATCTGTGGTGAACTTGATGAGGTAGACCGTAAACCTCGTGTGCAGTGCCTAAAGTGCCACCTGTGGCAACATGCAAAATGTGTGAATTATGAAGAGAAGAATGTAAAGATTAAGCCGTTTTACTGCCCCCACTGCCTTGTTGCAATGGATCCAGTATCAACAAGGGCAACTCTGATCATTTCTCCAAGTTCCATCTGTCACCAGTGGGTGGAAGAGATAAACCGGCATGTGAGGTCATCATCTCTTCGAGTCTTGGTGAGGCAGTGTGGGCTAAAGAGGGATAGAAAGATGTAAACTTTTGTTCTTTGTAACAGTTTTTGTAATCTTTTTTTTTATTTATCCCTCAAATTAACTTATTGGTATATAATAGTGATATTAAATCAAAGCTTTAAAAGGAAACTGAAAATAAAATATAGAACAGGGGACTATCTTTCTGACCTAAGAATCTCCAGAGTCAGAAGCACTTTGAGAATGAAAATGTGAAAGCTTTTTAAAAATTTTTTGACCATATAAATGAAAAAGAGTTGGTTTAAGCATTTATACTTTCAGAGAGAAATACAACCCAGAGGCAGCATTATGTAATTGCAGCTATCTGTCTGATCTATGACTTTTTAGCTCTGGAATCATTCTCTGAAGATTTTTTTACCTATGCAGAAAATATTTATTGAGCATCTATTATATGTCAAAAATTGTACTAAGTTCTGAAATGGTATGTCACAGACCTGATATGAAGATTAAATGATATGATAAAGTACAGACAAATAGTAAATAGTCATTTTGTTTACTAACAATAAGTCTCTTCTCTACCTTTGTTCTTTCCATGCAAATATTGTAGCTTTTTTATATTTCAGTCACTATCTAGGCATAGAAGAAAATACAGTAATAAAGAAAGCATAGTTTTTGCCATTGAGAAGCTCTGTTCTGTGTGGATAGGGAAAACTTTGGATTGAGTCTTACCTCTTTTAGTTTTGAGTAAACCACTTAATGTTTCTATGTGGCATGGGAGTAAGAACAACAACTAATGGAATTGTTATTGAAGTTTGAAGATAATGCTTAGCATAGTGTCTGAAACATTAAAGGCATTTTGTAAATAATAGCTCTTACTTTTTCATACCATTATGTTCTCACACAGCTCTTGTTTCCTGCTACCTACCTATCATGTTATTCCTTTTTCTTTTTCCACCTGCAAGAACTCCTAAATATTCTTCAAAGTATACCTCAAATTTTAATTTCTCTGACTTTAACTTCTCAGCCACAGAATAGTTATGTAGTATATATTATATTATATTTTAATATATATTATATAATATTATATAATAGAATAGCCACAGAATAGCACTGTGATGCTAACCCATTTACTTTTGTTATAGGTCCTTTTACATTGCTCATGTTATTTGTCTTCCACTACACTGAAATGTGTCCTTCTTTAGACAGGTATTCAAATCTGTCTCATAGCATGTATGATCTTTGGCAAATAGAAAGGGCTTGGTAAGGATATGAATAAATGAACATTTCATTTGTCTTCAAGTTTTTCTGCAATAACTGTGTTGGTGCTGATTGTTTCTTTAGGTATATCAAGGAGTGAAGAAACATGGCTTTTTACAACCTCATTTTTTGGCAGAGCAGGATATAGTTATCATTACCTATGATGTTCTTCGTTCAGAACTAAACTATGTTGATATCCCACATAGCAATAGTGAGGATGGGCGTCGCCTACGGAACCAGAAGCGCTATATGGCCATTCCCAGCCCCCTAGTAGCTGTGGAGTGGTGGAGGATTTGTCTTGATGAAGCCCAGATGGTTGAATGTCCTGCAGTAAAAGTAAGAGTCTGCAAAATCATTTGAGGACTGGGGAAGAAAGGGAAACAGAATTAGGTGTACTTAAAAGTTTAAATCCTAATGTATAGTTAACCCACAGTATTGATATTAGTTGAGAGTTTGCTGTTAAACATCCTACATTTCTTTTTCTTATGTGCTAGAAACCTTTGGAATTATTTTAATACTCCATGAGTCATTGCTTTATATGAAAATATTCATAAATATTTGGATAAGATGTCAATCTGATGCAAATCAACTAAACTGTATTTAAGGACTTTTTAAAGAATTTCTCTTGACAGGAAAGTCTACCATACTGGTTCTGATAAGCCAAAGTTGACTTTGGCAGTTTGGTTTCACTTGTCAAGAGATCAGATATTTACAAAAATATTCTACTTCAGAGGTCAGAGTTTTGATTCCACCTTTATCATTTATCTTTATTTTGTCTGCTCCCTTTGACCAGTCTTTAACCTGAGCTGAATTTATGTATAATATTCCCCTACCACAGAGGTTTACATTTGGAGTGTAGTGTAAGAGATGTATTAGTCTTAAGATTTTTTATTCTCTGCATACTTAAACTACCCCTGCAGTTTAGGGTGGCACCTGGCAACCTTCCATTCAAGACAACAACTGTATTGGAAGATGACCCATTGATGACATTCAACATTGAGCATGATAATTGTTAAATAAAAGCCAGTGTGTCCCACCTGAAGTATAGCTTTACTATGTTCATGAGTAAATGTATGCCTGACTTCTGCGTTGTTCCTGTGACTTTTTTCCTTTCTTTTTCTTTCCTATTTCTCTCTCACCAGGCTGCAGAAATGGCCCAGCGTTTGAGTGGAATTAATCGGTGGTGCATCAGTGGCACTCCGGTGCAGAGAGGATTGGAGGGTAGTGTATATCACACATTTTACATATATTTGAAAACTGTTTTTGAGGGGGAAAATATTATCATGCTTAAGTTTTGTTAAAATCTATACTTTAAGTGAATGTGTATTTAGAGTTCACTCCTAATAGCTTCAAGCATATATCTTTCAAATAGAACTTGGGTTATTTTTCTGTTTTTAAAGAAATTGCTTTATTGCAACTATTGTACTTACATTACAAATATAGATACTGGTCTGAAGTGAGTTCCATAGTGGTAGGTAGAAAATAGAAAGGATCTGACCAAAAAGAAAGCAGGGATAAAAATTAATTGCATTTGGCTGCCTTATTAAAATAGGAACCATAATGTTCATTGTCTGAATTCATAAGTAGTGAGATTAAAGTTATACTAATTGTAAAAGTTACAAAATACTAATGGCTTTATACTGCCATGGTATATTCATATACTATTATCCCCTCAACCATTCTTCTGTTTCTTCCCTTCCACACACACATTGTAATCTCACTCCTGTTTGTTCATAGAAAACCACCACATTATTGAAGTCTTTATTCAAGTTGTGAATATTTAAATTTGAAATTTTAAGTAAATGTTATTTTATATAAGAAATTTCCTAAAAAGTTATCATTAAAATGTAAAAATATAAAATTTAAATATACCTAGAGTCCAGTAATATTTATTCATTTTTGTTATGGTTTAGTGTTTTGATTTTGGTCTTCCCCAAAATCTCATGTGTGAAACTATGCAAAAAGGTTTAGAGGAAATGCTGGGGTTATAAGAGCCTTAACCCAGTCAGTGGATTAATCCCAGGATGGAATTAACTGAGAGGTAATTGAAAGCAGGTAGGAGGTGGCTAAAGGAGGTGGATCATTGTGGGAGTGCCTTTGGGGTATATATTTTGTATCTGGCAAACAGAGCCTCTCTATGCTTCCCGGTCATCATGTGACCTGCTTCCCTCTGCCACAGTCTTCCACCTATGGACTTAGACCTCTGAAACAGTGAGCCCTCAAATTAACCTTTCCTCCTCTAAAGTTGTTCTTGTCAGGGCGGTTTTAGTCACAGCAGCAAAAAGGCTGACTAAAACAAACTTATCTTTCTGAAAATTCAGGGTTTCATATGTTGCATTTGATTTGAACTGTATAACTTTTTACTGTGCTAAAAAAACTTCTATTACTATGACCTGGAAAAAAAAAGTGGGTTTTTGTTTTTTTTTTTAGTATTTTGAATTTTATTGAGGTATAAATGACATATAATAAAACTGCTTAAAATGTAAAATTTGGAAAGTTTTTGCTTATGTACATACCTATGACTCTCTTATTTCCACAATAAAATAATTATACCCAAAATATCCTCATGACCCAAGTCACCTTAAAAAAAGCAGCTTTTTTGAAACTTTCTGGAATTTTGCTTGTCTTTCCTCTTTGCTTTCATACTCTATAGCTTCTTTAACTTGATATATTCTAAAAATCATATATATTTTTTTTGTAGTCGTTATATTGAGATTGTTAGTTTGCCCGTGACTTACTATGTTATATCAGAGAGAGAGGAATAGAGAATTCCGCTCAACAGAACATAAACCCCAAAGACACATCCCTAGGAATCCAACTCCTCCAACCACTTCCTGCTTAGAGTAGTATTTGCACACTGATTGGGTTAAGGCTCTCTTAACCCAGTCATTCCACCTCTAAACCCTTTTGCATTGACTCACACATGAGCTTTTGGGGGACACCTTACATCTAATCATAACAAATGTCTTCAGATGTTGCCAAGTATCCCTTAGGGAGCAAAATTGCACCCTTTCACGTCTGCCTCAGTTGAAAACCTAAACTCATAGAGATAAATTATACTTAATGATCTATTAATTAGCAATAACTAAGAAATATTACAAATCTCAAATTGGCCACATATTGAACAAGGAAATGAAGGTAAAGTGTTTTCATTCCATAATTTGCCAGGCCTTTACTGTGTGGCTGATAGCCAGCTGAAATACTGTCAATCTACTTGCAAAGTCAAGTAGGCAAGAAACCTGCCTACACTTCAAAGCTTTGGGAATATCTAAACCTAGGTTCACATCATGACTTATTAATTATATGTTTATAAACAAATTGATTAAACAGTCAAATCTTTATTGTCCTCATTTGTAAAATAATGTGTTTTCCATACGAATTATAATAAAGAATATAAAGCACTTAGTACGCAGTACCTGGCAGATGTTAAATATTCAGTGAATGATAGCTACTTCCACTTTTGCTTTTGTTTTTATTTTTGACTTATGTAGTCATTTATTTATTTTAGTTTCTTTGAAACTGTTGACTTTTGAATGAGTTCTTTGTAGTGCATTTATCATTTCATTTAGTTTCTGTGACGTATCATGGTGAACATAAACAGGCAAAGTCTCCCATATTATTGAGCTTATACTTTAGATGGGAAGATATGTTTATTAAATACTTACACAAAAATTAAACTGTAATCAAGATAACTTTCACCAATGAGAAAATTACAAAATTCTAACTAACACAGGTTTTATAAAGAAGATATCACGTGCTAAGGATGCAGAAGGGAGTAACAACTGATCTGAGAACCAAAACATAAGCTAGGTTTAGAGCAAAGGAAGAATTCTCTTGTTGTAGAGGAACAGGAAGAAAAAATATATGAAGATCATAAGGTAGCAGGAGACCAAAAGAGGATCAATGTGGCTAGAATACAAACAGGGGGAAACATATATTAAGATGCTGAGTAGGTGGGTATAGATGGAATGGTAGAAAACCTTGTAAGCCATAATAAAGAACTTTACTCATTTATTTTTCTTAAGAAAAGGAGGAGCTATTGAAAGAATTCAACACAGTGGTTTAGGGACTTTTGTGGCTAGTTTGTATTTCAAAAGAACACTAGTTGCAATGTGGAGAATGGTTTAGAAGACTGGCAGAATGAATATTAGGATGTCAGTTGATTGGCTGTAATAAATAACCTAGACAAGTTATGCTAGCACTTTGGATTTAGACTAGGGTTGTTCTTAAGAAATAATGAGCAGTAGATAAGGAAAAAAACAAGACTTGATGATAGATAAGGAGATGCTGAAATTTCTGATGTGTAAATCCACAGATGGAGACAATATTTACTTCTGAATAATACTAGAAGAAAGGCATATTTGGGTAATAGATTGCAAATTTGATCGTGGCAAGTAGAATCCGAGACACTTTTTTAGACCACAAAGAAGGAGTAGCAACATCTCTAGCAATTAGAAAAATGTAAACCAAAACTACTCTAAGATTTCATCTCGTTTCAGTCAGAATGGCAGCTATGAAGAATACAAACAGCAATAAGTGTTGGTAAGGATGTGGGGAGAAAAGCACACTCATATATTGCTGGTGGGACTGCAAATTGGTACAACCAATATGGAAAGCAGTATGGTGATTCCTTGGAAAATTTGAAATGGAACCACAGTTTGACCCAGCTATCCTACTCCTCGGTCTATACCCAAAGGACTCAAAAATAGTATACAGTAGTAATGCAGCCACATCAACGTTTATAGCAGCACAATTCACAATAGCTAAATTGTGGAACCAACCCAGAGCCCTTCAGTAGATGAATGGGTAAATAAACTATGGTATATATACACAATGGAATATTACTCAGCATTAAAAAAGAATAAAATCATGGCATTTGCAGCTAAATGGATGGAGTTGTAGGATATAATGCTTAGTGAAGTTAGCCAATCCCAAAAAACCAAATGCCGAATGTTTTCTAAGATAGGAGGATGCTGATCCATAATGGGTGTGGTGGGGGTGCATGGGAGGAATGGAGGAACTTTAGGTAGGGAAAAGGGGGGGGAAGGAGGGAAAGGGAGGTTGAACGGAGGTAGGAAAGACGGTGGAATGAGATGGACATCATTACCCCCAAGTACATGTGTGAAGACATGAATGGTGTGACTCTACTTTGTGTACAACCAGAGCCATGAAAAATTGTACTCTATATGTGTACTCTGAATTGAAATGCATTCTGCTGTCATATATAACAAATTAGAATAAGTAAGTAAAAAAGAAGGAGTAGCACATGGGTAATGGGATTGATTTGAGCTAAGATATAAATCTAGATTTCTGCATATAGACAGGTGATATATCAATTCTTTCAGATGTTACTCATTCCCAAAAACCATGAAAGTAACTTGATTCAACTTAAATATTTGTTGCTTATCTTCAAAAAGATATTATAGGAAGGGTTATAGCATGTTTTTAAAGATAATTTTAATGTCCTTTGAAGAGAGTACATGCTCCTTGTTAAAAATATATGTATGTGCATGTATACATATATATGTGTGTATATATGTATCTATCTATCCATATTTATAAAACAGAAAAGCATAAAGCAAATTACACTCACTCATACTCTTCATTTGAAGACAAAACCACATTTAGTATTTTCTATATAAATATTTTTATATTTGCACTCATTGATTGCATAATTTTTGTTAGTTCCCCTGCCACACACCTGATATTTTATCCTAAGCAGTTTTTATATGTTAAAATATTCATCACAAATAGATAAGTGGAAAACTGCTTATTAGGATATATTAAGTAGGGGAAAATACAATACAATATTGAATGTGCCCAGTCAGGAGATATATAAGAATGACCATGCACTAAAGCTCAGAATGGAAGGCTTGCTAGATCAGAAAAGAACAATAGTTGTTTTATGAGGGTACTATGGTTTATTTATTTTTCTTTATTTTACATTTTTATTCTATAGATGTTGCTATGAATTACTGAGTAAGTCTCATCTATATTTTTTATTATAGTCTTAGGCTTTTCTCTGAGATTAGGAGGAATTTTAGATAAAATTCATAGAAAATACTTTGAGCTTTGTAATGTCTATGAGAGTACTTATTTAAAATAGTAACAAAAAAGTATTTAAAAGTTATTCTTAGTGTGCTTTTGGCTTTTTTCTTTTTAGATCTTTTTGGTTTAGTGGTCTTTCTTGGTATTGAACCTTACTGCGTCAAACACTGGTGGGTTCACCTCCTCTATCGTCCTTACTGCAAGAAGAATCCTCAGCTCCTCTACAGCTTTATTGCCAAGATACTGTGGAGGTCTGCAAAGAAAGATGTGATTGACCAAGTATGTTTTCATCTGTTAAGGGTATTAGTTAAAAAAAAAAAAAATGGAGTTGGGATGAAAAGTTTAATTTTCGGGTAAAGTCTTTTTATTTTTAACTCCTCGTTACAGATCCAGATACCACCTCAGACCGAAGAAATACACTGGCTCCACTTTTCTCCAGTGGAAAGACATTTCTACCACCGTCAGCATGAAGTGTGCTGCCAGGATGCAGTGGTAAAACTCAGGAAGATTTCCGACTGGGCCCTAAAGCTCAGCAGCCTGGACAGAAGGACTGTCACCTCCATTCTGTATCCATTGCTGAGGCTCAGACAGGCCTGCTGCCATCCACAGGCTGTTCGTGGAGAGTTCTTGCCACTGCAAAAAAGGTTTTATTATCAATTTCCTTATCCTGTGGTTTATGAGATTGTAAAACAGACAATATTTAAGCAGTTACCACAGTTTTATTCAGGGACTTAAAATTGAGTTGTCAAGTTATTTTTAGTCATATAGTGGTTTTTCTCTGTATGAAGTCTTATTTTTGAATGAGAATCTAATAAAAATGATTTTATGTTTTTTAAAATTTATTTTAGAATTAGGACCATTGTTGGGATTTTTTTAGTTGTTGTTGTTTTTTTAATTGGAGTTATTTTGGCAGTACTCCAGATTTAAAAGGCTTTTGTTTTAATTGTATTTCTTAGTTTCCCCACATCAGGGAATTACACTGCCATTGAATAGTTTCTTTATAATTGTGCTAGCTCTTTGATTTTTTTTTCCTTCCAAAATCATTAAGGAATTTCTGTCCATAATACTCTGTCACCCCAGAAATATTTTTGCAAATCAGACTGTACTTCAGAAATGGCCTATTTTTAGCACTGGCATAAAAAAGAAACTCTTTTAGGTGTCATAGAGATATAAAGAGGATGAGATTTTGTTCTTGCCTTTAAGTAAATTATAGACAAATAGGGAAAGTATCAAAGATTATAGAATCTTCAATATAAGGCATATATGATAAATATCATAAAAAATACAAAGCCCTATGGAAACAATTTTATTGCATGGTGAAAATTCAATAGCTTTCTGGTGGAAGTGACATTTGACCTTATTCTTGAAGGATTTTTTTAAATTACATACTAAAAGATATAAGGAGATTAATTAATTTTAGAGATAGGGTGCCACTGAATTGCCTAGGGCCTTGCTAAGTTGCTGAGGCTGGCTTTCAACTCATGATCCTCCTGTCTCAGGGTTCTGAGCCACTGGGATACAGATGTATGCCATGGCGCCTAGCATTCAAATATATCATATTCTATTTTGTATTTGAGGAATATTTTTCTAGTTCCTTTCTCCCTTGACTAAATAGGGAAAATTTTAAAGAATGATGGGATCAGATAGAAGAAAGTCTGCTTTTAGAGTACAAAATAATTAAATTAACAAGCTATAATGGTAAAATGGAGCTAAAGAGAAAAATGCTGTAATGGTATCATATAGACTCTTTGTAAGAGTCCTGTGATATTCATCTTGCATGATGTAACTCTCCCACTGAATTAATAGTTGGGATTTCATTTCTAGCTTTTAACAATCTGCCTTTTCTTTAAGCACGATGACAATGGAAGAGCTACTGACATCTTTGCAGAAGAAATGTGGAACCGAGTGTGAAGAAGCACATCGGCAACTAGTTTGTGCCCTCAATGGCTTAGCGGGCATCCACATTATTAAAGGTAGAAGGTGATTGCTTTGTTATTTCTGATTTTTCAGATACCTTCTGAGGAAGTTTAATTATAGCAGAACCCACCCCCCCAAAAAAATACACACTACTGAATGTAATTTAAATGTTCTCATTTAAGTTACAGAGAGCAGTTATGCAGGATGGTTCATAAATTTTAAACATTTACAAGTGTTTTGTCTGAACAATTCCACTTTTGCAAGTTTTTTCTTGTTTTTCTTTACAGAAATTCAGATATGAAAAAAGATATGGCCATAAGTTGATAATCTTAGTCTTTTATAGTGAACAATTAAAAACAATCAAAATGTCTAGAAATAGAAGACTGGTTAAATTTTGACATATTCATAGGAGTATTGTATATTGATTTTAAAATTTATAAATAAATTCAAAATTTATTTATAAATTTGTTTTTCCCATAAATATATGCCTGCAAGGAATGATGGTGGTATATAAAGTGTCAGATGTTTTGGATCTTAAATTCGTTCAGAAGGTGACCAATATGTGCGCATGCGCACACACTGGCACAATGCATATAATAGAACTGCAGTGAGAAATAGACAAATCCATAATTGTAGTTAAGGATTTCAGCATCTTTCTCTAAACGTTTACCAGAGTGTAGATAAAAAATAAGTACATAGACAAAACTGTTATTCAGTTGACCTAATGAAGACTTATTTAACACTTTACCCAACCAAAGAGTCGCACATATTCTTTTTGGGTATACATAGAATGCTTACCAAGGTCAGCCATTTTTTGGGCTGTAAAACAAGTAAATAAGCCAAGGATTCAAAATCTTTCGTGCATACTCTATGACCACAGTGGAATTAAATTAGTTATCAGTAAGAGAAAAATAACTAGAAAGTCTTTAAATATTCGGAAACTAAATAACAACTTCTGAATAATCCTTAGAGTAAAGATAAATCAAAAGCTAGACTAGGATGTATTTTGAAGTGAATGAAAATAAAATATCAAGGTTTGTGAGATGTAACAAATAAGTAATTAAATGGAAATTTGTAGCACTAAACGTTAAAAAAATTTATTCTTGTTATATATTGCTATAGTTCTATTTTTTATTAGTTATCAATCTTTTATGTTTCCTAATTTATAAATTAAACTTTACCATAGGTATATATGTATCATAAATGTACAACATATATACATATACACATACATATATGTACACCATACGTGTGTGTGTGTAGTATTCTTAGGGCTCAGTGCTGTATGCCATTTCCACCCGGCACTAGAAGTGAGGGCCCAGGTGTCTTGGACTTATCACCAGCTGATGAATGGAGAACAACTTCAGCATAGTGTTAAAGTTTGTTTTAAGGTATTTCATGATTAATGTTAGTTCATTCAACTTTCCACCAATAACCTTTTGTGTTAAATGTGAGGGTTCTCATACCCTAGTCTATTGAGTCACAGAGAAAATTTACCATTACTCTCATTTACCCAGTAAGAAATAAATCATGCAGAGAAATTTGTAATTTCTATAGAATACAGGTAATGTTCTAACCCTATTTGATTAGCCTTTTCTTAGTTATTAGTTCTTCTGCATAAGAAGAGCTGTGAAAGCGTCTATTATTACCTTTATTTTTCTTTTGGTCCTAGAGATTTATCCCAGGGGCATTTTACCACTGAGCTACATCTCCTGCCTTTTTTTTTTTTTTTTTTGGAGACAGGGTCTCCCTAAGTTGCCTAGAGCCTCACTACTAAATTATTGAGGCTGGCCTCTAATTTGTGATCCTCCTGCCTCAGCCTTCCAAGCTGCTGCATGTGCCACTACACCTGGATAAATGTTTCTTGTTATCTTGCATTCTTGGGTAGAATTAGAAGGACTCTCCAGAGCTGTATAGAAACAGCTCTAGACAAGAATTGAAAAAGATGTGGCTTCTTATCTGCTGCAATTGTAATCTGTGAACTTGGGCATATTTTTCAAAATTTCTGAACCTTAGTTTACTCAGTAAAATATAGATAATATAGTAAAACATAAATAGTATGACCTACATTGCCTCTCTCAGAAAGTATTGTTCTCAACCCTTTAAGTCCCATTGTCCAGATGTGGGACACCCCTAAAAACTTAAATTGAGCAACACATATTCCATTATGGTAACTTTTGAAGTAAATGATTTTAGAGTTATATTCTTTTGAGAAAAGTGATAGGTGAATGATTAGAGCATTCATATGTGTGAAATATAAAGGATCTATAACCTCTACAATATGACTTCCAACCTAATTGAAAGCACTTATGTTGATTTCATTGAGATATTTGCAGAATTAAAAACTTTGGGCCTAATAGATTAACACATACACCTTCGTAGCAAATCTTCCTTCTTGGACATTGACTAGAAAATCTTAAATTTATCAAGTGATTGCAAGTTTGTATTTTCTCTAGTAATTCTTAATCACTATCATCATCATTATTGCCAGCTCAATTGCTAATTTTGTCCTGTGGCTATTTGGTATTTCAGCCATCTATCTAAAATCATCCCTGCCTTAAAATTCATGGGGAAAGAGTAAATAAGGCAATTCATTATTTAAAAAGAATTGTTTTGAAAAACAATAAACTTTGCTTTACATCAACTTTGAAATAAATAGTCAAAAATAGGGAAAATATGTGTTATATCTAATACTAGCTTTTCCCAGTGCCAAGTTACCTGAATAATTATAATTAAAACTTTCAAATTTCATGACTATCACAGATGAGGAGTTATGTGTGCTCATCTTTGAAAATATATGAATAATCAATGTACTGTTTAAAATATTTTTAGATCATCAAAATCTCAAAATCTGGCATCACATCTGAGAAGTGATTGTTTTTCTACACACAAATCATATTACACATTATATTTGCCAATTAATTAATACACACACACACACATACACACACATATATATGCTATTTGATTCTTATAATTGCTCAATGATTAGAGTATTATCTTCATTTTACTTAAGAAAACATTCAGATAACCTTAGTTGCTTTCTCAACATTATAGTTAATCACTCACAGAGTGAGCCCTGGACTTTTTATTTCAAACGAAGCAATAATTTATTATTATGCTAACATCTCACCTTCCTTATAAAAAGAATATTTATAAATTTCAATATTATGCTGTCTATAGTAGGTTGAAACTCACAGCCAAATTTTTTTTAATGCAAATGATATAGTACTTACAGATTGTTACGGTAGTAAAAATAAATTTCAGCTTTCCCATCTTCATTTTAAAATTACTTTCCTTATTCTATGTTATTATAATTAAAAAACTTAGTGAATGAATTTCCTCTCTTTGCCTTTTTGCTTGGCTCCCTCTCAGATTTTATTATTGCCTTTCCCTGCTGTGAACTTAGGGCTATAAAAAGAAAAAAAAAAAGGTTCTTCATCTGATCATTTCAAACAGTCAGGATTTAGCAAGATCAGTATGTAGTTGTATCCTGCTCCTCGAAATACAGTACTGTTGCTAGACAGAAATGACACTACTACTACTTTCAGTTTTTACTGCATTCTCTCTGGAGTTCCTTGTTTTTCTTTGTATGAAATTATAACATATTAATGCTAATTATTAAGAGAAATCCCTATCAGAAAGTTCATTAACATAGGATATATCCATTGAATTTATTATGATAAACTGAATTATAACAAATTTTCTGCTTTTAGTTTGTATTACTTAATAGTATGTTGTAAACAATATCCTTTTTTAAAAGAGCATTTCATATTTAACTGACATGATTTAGACTTTTCTAATATAGAGATGTCAGCGAAGATTTCACTTTTTAAAATGTGAAAAAAATGTAAAATTAATTTCAAATTCTAGAAAGATTTGCGTGTATTATATGCAGTCATACATAGTAATATATAATGCATTTTCTTAGGTTCTCATTGACTATCGTATTTAACATCAGATGTTATTCCCATAATGTGCTTTCTACAAATATTTTTTGGAGAAAATGAACTTGACCAGTATGAAATCTTCTAGTGTGTTTACTAAGAAATGTTAGTGCCATCATGTGGCTATGAATATTTTCAAAATCAACTTAAATTTGTATAATATATTGAGTATGACATGTTATGTATGTTCTTCATAAAGAAAGTATATCATTTTAATAAACAAAAGGTATTATAGTGATAGTTCAAATTTAGCAGATTATATTATAATCTAGTCACTATACCTTCTTTAAAAAGTATAATTATGAAGAAAGAATTATGAAGGAAGAATACCATAAATGATATTATCAATACTAATTGAATCTGTATACCCATTGACTCTTAAAAAATAAAAAAATTAAAATTAAAACCTCACTGAAAGAATGATTACTCCTACACTATATGACTTTACTATTATAAAAATAGTCTTGCTCATTGAAGGGAATAGAAATTGGTAGACTCTGCAGTACTATGAAAATAATGTTTTGGAAAGCTTTATGTTAAGTAACTGCTAGAACTAGATATAAAGCAATAGCTTAAAAGCAAATGTTTTGCTTAGCACTTTGTATGTATATAATACACTGAACTATTCACTTAAAACTTGTTAAAATGATAAACTTTATATTAACAATGTATATTTTACAACAATTAAAACATATTTATCAGCTTTAACAACAACAAAAAAAACAGAACCAACTAAAAAAAAATCGTTGAAGTGTATATATCTCTATAGGAAGCTTGTGGCTAGCCTATGTTCATATATGAATACATGACCAGTGTAACTCCACATCATGTACAACCACAGAATGGGAAGTTATACTCCATGTATATATATGTAATATGTCAAAATACTCTCTATTGTCATATGTAACTAAAAAGAACAAAAACAAAAAATCTTTTTTAAAAAGCCTAAGTCAGAAAAAAAAAGAAAAGCTTGTGGCTATGAAGACATCCTAAATATATGATATACATAAAAATAGTTCAAAGTTTTAGGCAAAAAATGCTAGTATATGTCATAATCGGGAAAAAACATTCTTGGCAAACAACTGGAACAGGTGGAGAGATTCCACCTTTTTTTCTACTTTATCATTTTGCCACTTAGATTTTTATTTTAATTGTATTTAGTTCACCAATTCTAAATCCCCAAGCAGCAAATAAGTTATATTTTTTTATTCAGGCTACCAGAAATGTTTTATCTTTCCTTTTAATGTCAACAGTTTTTCTGTAAAGAGCCAGACTGTGAATATTGTAGGCTTTGAGAACTCAGCTTTACTATTATAGTGCAAAAGCAGCCTTGGACAGTACGTGAGTGAGTATAGTGGGGTTCCAATAAAACTTTATTCATGGACCCTGAAATTTAATTGCACTTAATTTTCATACATCACAAAATATTAACAATTTGATTTTTTTTTTTTTTAACTGCTTAAAACTGTGAAGATAAGTCTGGGATGTAGCTCAGTGGTAGAGTAACTGCCTAGCATGCACAAGGTTTGATCCCCTCATCGTAAAGTATTTTTTAAAAATTGAAGTGTAAAAATTATTGTTACCTAATAGATCCTATAAAAATACAGAAGGTTAAATATAACCATGGACTATATTTTACCATCCTATCCTTCTATAGATACTTTTTGAATTTCATTATTTGAATGAGCTGCTGATTATAAACAAAAGAAAGCTAACATATGTCAGACTTAAGTGAAATTGGAAAGATTTTTAAGTTTAATTGCAGATTATTTTGACCTAATACTGAAAACAACAGTATCGAGAGGAGGATAGTTTTTCCTGAAAATTATGTGTGGATTGATCATAGTATTTGATATATTTGTTTATAAATGCATTATTACTAGAAATTTGTCCTCAATTTCAAATCATATTGACTTTTAATTGGCATCCCTAACTTAAGAAGAAGAATATTATTTGTTTAAATTAAATGTTAATCCAGAGTTTGTTTATCAGTGTAATTTTTAAAAACATTGTGAATACATTTGTTTTTCTTTCTTTTTTAATACTGGGACTATCATTCATGCCAGTTTCCTTTAGTTAAAAAAATGTGTTATAGGACTGTTATGTGGCTTAGTGGGAAAGCACTTGCCTAGCATGCTCAAGGCTCTGGGTTCAATCCCCAGAACACACACACAAAATTATAATTATTAAACTATATATTTTAAAATAGATGTTTTTAGATGATAGATAACCAGATGACACTGGGAATTAAGTATGTGACTTTGTTGTTTTAAATATATTTTAATTCTTTAGGTGAGTATGCTTTGGCAGCAGAACTATACAGAGAAGTGTTGCGTTCGTCCGAGGAACACAAAGGAAAACTCAAAACAGATTCACTCCAAGTGAGTAAAATTAAAGGTTTCAAACATATATTCTATTTATTTATTATACAGATTAAGTTTCTGAATGTTTTAAGTCATAATCATTATAGATGAAGCTCACAATTCATTTCATTTAATGAGCACCAAGGTGATTTCTGTTTATATGAAAGCTTGAGAATCACTACTATGCCATCTGCTTGGGCCAATTTTTGACTGAAATCTGACTGAAAAATCTATAACTTCTATCAGAAAAATAGCTCAAATTATAAATCTGAGTAGGTCAGATTTATCATTTTCACATATCAGCATCAACATATTTATTCACAGGCTCTTTACTTGTGAATAAAAAAGAAAGAAAAGGAGTTACACTCATCAGTGGAACTGACAATATTAAAAACTTATCCAGTAATCTTTTAATTTTTCGAGGCCTTTTAGGGGGATTTGGATATTTCAGTTATTACATTCATTTCTCTTTATTGGTTCTGTCCAGTGAATCTTAGACAAGTTTATCTGGTTAACTGGGAAATAAAAACCTCTTTTATTAATCATGGCAAATTTGGGCTTGAGTCCTAGGCATATTGACTTCTCTGTCATACAGAATAAAGACCTTGGGACTTACATGTTCACATTCCATGCACTGAGAGGCATTTGGAGAAATGTGTGGAGTAGAGGGGGGAAAGAAAAAATTAAAGTCTACTTATATTCCACATGGATAAGACTACAGAAAGCAGGACCTGGGCCTTGAGAATGTGTGTTTACCTCTTTTTTTTTTTTTTTTTTTTTTTTAATTTTTTATTGATTATTTAAAGCATTACATAGCTCATGATATATCATCTTTCATACATTAGACTCAAATTGTGTTTTGAACTCCCATTTTCACCCCAAATATAGATTGCAGAATCACATCTGTTACATATTCACATTTTTACATAATGCCATATTAGTGTCTGTTGTATTCTGCTACCTTTCCTAACCCCTACTATCCCCCCTCCCCTCCCCTCCCCTCCCATCTTCCCTCTCTATCTCCCCTGCTGTTGTTCAATTCTCTCCCTTTTTTTTTCCCTCCCCCTTGCCCCTCATAGCCTCTTATAATTTTATGTATCCTTGAAGGTCTCCTACCATTTCCATATGCTTTCCCTTCTCTCTCCGTTTCTCTCCCCCCATTCGTCTTTGTTTACTGTAGTCTTTTCCACATGCTCTTCCTTCCTGTTCTGTTCTTAGTTGTTCTCTTTATATCAAAGCAGACATTTGGCATTTGTTTTTTAGGGCTTGGCTAGCTTCACTTAGCATAATCTGCTCTAATGCCATCCATTTCCCTCCAAATTCTATGATTTTGTCATTTCTTAGTGCTGCATAATATTCCATTGTGTATAGATGCCACATTTTTTTTATCCATTCATCTATTGAAGGGCATCTAGGTTGGTTCCACAGTCTAGCTATTGTGAATTGTAATATAAAGATATTCTCCTCTTGAATAAAGAAAATAAAAGTAGGGCTGGGATTGTGGCTCAGTGGCAGAGCACTTGCCTAGCATATGTGAGTCACTGGGTTCGATTCTCAGCACCACGAATCAATAAATAAAATAAAGGTCGATTGACAACTAAAAAATATATATATAAAAAATTTAAAAATAAAAGTAAAGAGTGAGGAAGAAGTTAACAAAAATTTGTACCATCACCTATAATCTGAGCCAGACAGAATGAACCTTTTTAAAGTCTCCAATTACCAGCACCAAATCAGTTTTCCTTTAGCTATCATCCCAAGTGAAATGAGAACTTAGCAGCTAGAAGCTGCCTTCACTTTTATTTCTTCTCAGAGCCTTTGTCTAACTAGACCTAGACTCCATATAATCATGGGAAGTGTATAACATATAGTATAGTTTTCTTCTTATCTTTGTAACATCTTCACTTCCAGCTCTTCTCCTTTTTAGCCCTTAAGCTCAACATGTCCAGGTCACAACCCTGTTTTCTTATGTGTTTCATTATCCTTATTTTTATCATACTATAATTGCAAGACTCATTCAGAATGATTTTTCAGGATAAAAAGGAACCAAGTTAGTACAGTTGACTTTTTTATTCTCCTGAACATTTTACACTTCCCTGTATAGACAAATACATGTATAATAGGAAAAAAAAAATACTTGCAGTACATATTCTACTAAATGTATAGCTATACTGCATGAAACTTTTTTTTTTTTTTTTTTTTTTTTTTGGTACCAGGAATTAAATCCAGGGGTGGGGGGAGTTTAACCACTGAGCCATTTCCCAGCCCTTTTTTAAATTTTATTTAGATACAGGGTCTCACTGAATTGCTTAGGGTCTCACTAAGTTGCTGAGGCTGGCTTTGAACTTGTGATCCTCTTGCCTCAGCCTCAGGCATATGCCACCTCACCCAGCTGAGACTTTTTTTAATTAAATAAAATTAATGACATTATTATTTAAAACTGATATAATTTTTCTCAGAAAAAAAATTGTACTCAGATTGTTTTTAGAAGGAAAGTAGATGATGTGATCTTAATGTGGTATTAGTACCTGTTTACCATATAAATAGTAGGTCCACTGCATTATGTGTTGTTGTGTGTTTATAGAGACTTCATGCTACCCATAACTTGATGGAATTGTTGGTAGCTAAGCACCCAGGAATACCTCCTACCTTACGAGATGGAAGGCTTGAAGAAGAGGTAATTGGTATTTTGAGGTTTTTTTTCTTCAAACTTTCTGCTCTATCTGGTTGATACTCCTAGGGCATGCAACATTTAAATAAATGAAATCATTTTTCCTTTGCTTCAGTGTTAAAAATTTTATGACAGTAACTGCATGTGGCAGAGAATGGCAAAATTTCAAATTATTTTTCTTCTCTGCTTTATCTGCTTGCAGATTATGTAACAAGGTAACTTTCTTACAAGCTTGTCATAGAAAGAACATTGACAAAAAATAAAGAACACTTGATCTCATGACATCTACAGTATAGTATACATAAAAACTTTTGTTCTTTCTCTACTTTGTATATTATCGTTTTTTTATTTTTACTTGTAATGTTTTAATTTATTTTAATTAGTTATACATGACAGTAGAATGCATTTATGGACTTTGATATATCATACATAAATCGGGTATAATTTCTCATTTTTCTGACTGTTCATGTTGTAAAATCACTGTCATCATGCACATGTAAGGTAATAGTGTCTGTTTCATTCTACTAACCTTCCTATTCTCATATTCCCTTTCCTTCCTTCACTCCCCTCTACCTAAAGTAACTCTATTCTTCCCTACCATCCTCACTCCTGTATTGTGAATTAGTATCTGCATATGGTTTTTTTCTGATTGGCTCTTTTCACTTAGTATGATATTCTCCAACACTATCCATTTACTGGCAAATGCCATGATTTCATTCATACACACACACACACAAATATATATGAATATTACGTTTTCTTTATCCATTCATCTATTGAAGGGCATCTAGGTTGGTTCCATAGTTTAGCTATTGTGAACTGAGCTGCTATAAAAACTTGGCACAGCCACATCACTATAGTATGCTAATTCTAAGTTCTTTGGGTATAAGCCAAGAAGTTGGATAACTGAGTCAAATGGTGGTTCCATTCCAGGTTTTCTGAGGAATCTCCATACTGCTTTGCAGAGTGTAGTTGCACCAATTTGCAGTCCCATCAGCAATGTATGAGTGTATATTTTTCCCCACATCCTTATGGTTGCCTGTATCTTAATGATTGCCATTCTGACTGGAGTGAGGTAAAATCATAGTGTAGTTTTGATTTGCATTTCTCTAATTACTAGAGGTGTTGAACATTTTTTCATCGATATTTGTTCATTGATTGTATTTCTTCTTCTGTGAAGTGTCTGTTCAATTCCTTAACCCATTATTGATTGGGTTATTTGGTTTTTTGGTGTTAAGTTTTTTGATTCTTTATATATCCTAGAGATTAATGCTTTATCTGAGGTGCATGTGGTAAAGATTTTCTCCCATTCTGTAGGCTCTCTCTTCACATTATTGTTTCTTTTTTCTGAGAAGACACTTTTTAGTTTGAATCCATCCCATTTATTGATTCTTAATTTTTCTACTTGTGCTTTAGGGTTCTTGTTAAGGAAGTCAGATTCTAAGCCAACATGATGAAGATTTGGGCCTAGTTTTTCTCCTGATAGATGGAGTCTCTCTTCTAGTGCCTCTGTCTTTGATCCACTTTGAGTTGAGTTTCATGCAGAGTGAGAAATTTAAGTTTAATTTCATTTTGTTACATATCACTTTCATTTTTCCCAGCACCATTTGTTTTATAGGCTATCTTTTCTTCAGTGAATGTTTGTGGTACCTTTGTCTAGTATGAGGTAATTGTATTTGTGTGAGTTTGTCTCTTTATCTTCTGTTATAGAACAGAAGACAAACCCTAACCCTAACCATTGGTTTACGTGTCTGTTTTGATGCCAATACCATGCTGTTTTTGCTACTGTAGCTCTGTAGTATAGTTTAGGCTCTGGTATTGTGATGCCTTCTGCTTCACTTTTCTTACTGAGGATTGCTTTGGCTATTCTGGGCCCCTTATTTTTCCAAATGAATTTCATGATTGCTTTTTCTGTTTCTATGAAGAATGTTGTTGTGATTTTAATAGGAATTGCATTGAATCTGTATATCATTTTGGTAGTATGGCATGGCTACTTTGACAGTGTTAATTCTGCCTATCCAAGAGCATGGGAGATCTTTCTGTCTTCTAAGATCTTCTATTTTTTTTTTTTTCTTTAGTGTTCTGTAGTTTTCATTGTAGAGGTCATTCACCTTTTTTGTTCAGTTGTTAGAAACCAATGGTAAAATAAAAAATAGAAGCTATTCTAACAAACGGAGACTAAATAATACGCTATTGAATGATGAATGGATAGTAGAAGAAATCAAGGATGAAATTAAAAAATCTTAGGTAAATGAAAATACCAATAGAATATATAAAAACCTCTGGGACACTATGAAGCCAGTACTAAAAGGAAAGTTTATGCATTGAGCTCATTTATTAAAATAATAAAAAGTCAACAAGTAAATGACCTAACATTACATCTCAAAGCCCTAGAAAAAGAACAACAAATCAACATCAAAAGCAGAAGGTAGGAAATAATTAAAATCAGAGCTGAAATTGAAACAAAAAAAATAATTGAAAAAATTGGTTCTTGGGCAGGGACTGGGGCTCAGTGGTAGAGTGCTTGCCCAGCACGTGTGAGGCACTGGCTTTGATTCTCGGCACCACATAAAATAAATAAGTAAATAAAATAAAGGTATTGAGTCCATCTACAACTAAAAAAATATTTTTACAAAATTGGTTCTTTCCACATATTGGAAAACTTGAACAGCATAATTTTATGTTTTCTTAGTTCTGAAGATTGGAAGTTAAAAAACAAGATATTGGCGGGTTTCTTTTTTCCTGATGCTCCTTTCTTTGGCTTTCAGGAGGCTTCCTTCTCACTACATCCTTGCATGACCTTTTCTTCTTGCTTATAAATCCTTCGTATATCTCTCTTTTGACATAGGAACACCACTGGTCATATTGGATTAGGGTCCCAGCCTTATGGCCTTCTTTAACCTTCCTTGCCTTCCTCCAAATGCAACCACATTGAGAGTTAGTCCTTCAACATTTGAATGTGAGAGTAACACAGTTCAGTTCCATAATACCTTTGCTACTGTATATTTTCAAGTTTTATTTTTAAACTGTAGAAGCTAAGAAACTTTAATATTAAAACAGATAAATAATTCTGAAAAGTGTCCTTTGCCTCATACTTTGAAATATTAATGCCCTCTCCTTTTTTTCTAATTAAAAAAAATATTTTTTGAGGGAAAAGTCTTTTGGGACTTTTTTAAGAAAATTAAATTCACCATAGTAAGTTATTATTTTTTTGAGACCTAGTTTTTATCTATTTTCTTTTTTAACACAGGCCAAACAGCTACGAGAGCATTATATGAGCAAGTGTAATACAGAAGTTGCCGAAGCCCAACAAGCTTTACAACCTGTGCAGCAGACCATACGAGAGCTCCAAAGAAAAGTACACTTACAAAAATGCAGTGTTTCTTGCTTGTGTTTGTTTTCAGATATCATTTGGGTTTATGTTTTGTTTAGGGAGAAACTTGAACTTTCTTTTTCACTTTGGAACTCCTAGCACTTTGTACCTTGACTGTTCCATATACCTTATTTTACAGTTAGTATGTCTTTGTTGAATGAACTGATACATAGATAAATCGGTTATTTTGAGGTTCTGTTTTGTTTCTTTTAATCTCTAGTGGGTTTTCTCTTACCTTGGTATCTAAGAAGTTATCTTTTAGGGAAAGTAAGGAATTCTATAACCCCATTTTGATCTTAGATGTGTATTTCCAAAATCTTTTAAGATGTTAGAGTATTAGAACCACAGATCTTTTTCTCATACACTATGTGCCATTTGTCCTTTCTAAAGTTTCACTATTATAAAATCAGTAGCAAAGTCAAAAGAGAAGTCTACACAGATATATTTTTACTTATCAATTCTTTAATCAGTTGTTCCACATTTTATTTTTCCTAATAATTATTTGATATTCAGGCATATAATTTTGTTAGCTACAGTCATTGTAGATTATTTATTCAGCAGAATCTAGTTCAATTGGTCAAAGAGTAGAATGAAGGTTTTCTTTGTTATGCTAAGAAAGAGACCCCTGACCTTTTCATTTATATAGAATACATACTTGATTTTCATTTTGGTAAAGTATTTTTTTTTAAACTCAGCTTTGTTATACAAGTATATTGTATAAATTCTCATTCATCCAGGGTAGTCAAGGAACAGTTGTTATTTTTCTATATTCAAAAGAGGCATTTACCCAATGTGTATAGATTATGCATATTTGTCTCCTCTTTTGTAATTCCTTTGAGAATAGCATTTATTGTTGCTTCCTTTGAATTTTTCACATCAGCCTTTCCAGGGATGGAAACATAATGAATATTTTTTTAAAAATTAATTGATCAATATTATGATTTTTACAGATTCATTCTAATTCTCCTTGGTGGCTGAATGTAATCCACAGAGCAATAGAATTTTCTATTGATGAGGAACTTGCTCAGCGAGTACGAAATGAAATAAACAGCAACTACAAACAACAAACTGGAAAGCTTTCTATGTCAGAAAAGTAAGAAAATGGTATAAAATAGAATAATTATATGAGTAATCACCCCAGCTGTTCAGATCATTTGGTGTTAGGAGATGCATTTAAATATCAGAACATATTGTGGTTATAGCATCTGGTTTTACATTTTGTTAGGAGTACATTTTAAACAAAAATTAGTTATGTCTAAAATAGAGACCTTTTTTCCCATATCTTAGTCATTTTTAAATGCTCTCTTTTTATAGTGTTTTAAAAATCTTCTTAAAATATTTTCTTTGGATATACCCAAAGCCAGATTCAAGCAAAATTCTGAAATAGAATTTTGTTTTGGAAAATTTCATTCTTGATGTCATGATTTCCCTGTGTGATTCACAGTTTTATATTATGGAATGACTTGTTCCTCCCTTTCTTCCTGTCAACACGTACAATTCTTTAAGGTCTTCAGAGATAAGTTGGCCTATTAATCTAATGATTCTTTCCAAAGTTGCTCTTTATCAAAAACACCTTCAGTGGTTTTAATCCAAAAAATGTGTCCCTCTAATGTGGGAGAAGTGTTTGTTGTGGGCAGAACCTTTCTGGCACCTTTTGTATAGACAACCTAACATTCTTATATCTTGAGTATTAGTAGATACCATTGAGTATATTCCTACAGAAATCTCAACCAAGTGTGACGGGTAAATGTTACACGCAATTGTCTTAATACTTTGCTGGCAACTGTTTTCTGAATTTAAGAAAATTGACCTTTCATTCTGTCTTTGTGTTTGATGTGGTGCTGGTGATGGGAATCAGATTCCATGACTGCAGAGGTCTTCAGTTCTTACTTACAACCCAAATGGAAGAGCTGAATAAATTCCAGAAACTTGTAAGAGAAGCTGTAAAAAACCTGGAGAAACCTCCATCTCGAAATGTCATTGAGTCTGCAACAATCTGCCACCTCCGACCAACCAGACTTCCTCTGAACTGGTAAGTAATTAAAGAAATCATACAGTAAATGACATTGTTCCATGAAGCTAGAGTTTATTAAGACAGTAATGAATCATAAAAATATTGTTCATTTTAATTCAGACAAAAGTAGAAGGAGATGTGTTATTAAGAAAAATAAGGACCATGCACTAAAAGCCATCTAATTTTTTTCTAAAATAGCACAAAATGATAATAAAGAAAAATTGAAGTACAAATACCAAGCTTCTTTTAGAAATTATCTGATCGCCTATTATGTTTTTGAATATTTCTCTGATAATCTGTTTTTCAGTTGTGTCTTTTGTAAGGCTGATGAATTGTTCACAGAGTATGAATCGAAGCTATTTTCTAACACGTAAGTTTTCTGTTTGATTATTACCCATCAGAAAATTGAAACATTTTATGAGATTTAGTATTTGGTTATAAGGCTATATTTCTACTATGACTTTTCTTATATTTTTTCTTTTATTTAATCAATGTAGTAAACCTTTAGCATTTGATCCTTTGAGCATGCTGTGATGCTCAATTTTACCTAGGTAGGTGTTACTTGTTAGTATTCATGTCATGTAGCAATGTGTAATTAATAGAGGGGCAGATGAGGGGGGTGGTAAGATTCCAAACTGTGGAGTATAATGAATTTGAACTCAAATTCCTGCCCACTATTATGAGTAAATTATTTCTCTAGACCTCAGTAGACTCATTCATGAAATGAAAATACCCACAACTCTTCCTTCATTGTATTTTATGAATATTAAATATAATGAACATAACTGTTTAGCAAAGTGCTTAGTACATTTTTATAGGTTAGGAAGTATCTTATTAAAATGTTAACTCTCATTATTAATACCCTTTCTTCAGCAGAGCCTTTATTCTTGTGTTGGGGATTAAGCTCCTTAGTACATCTAGCCCTGGCATTAGCAAATTTAGCCATCTATCCTTTTTAAACAGGAAAATTAAGGAAAGGATAAGTTCTGATTGCCCCCCCCCAAAAAAAAGTGATTGACAATATATTTTTAGATCATATTGGTTTGTTTTGTGTCTTCTTTTTCTGTGTCATTAGTGGTAGGTCAGTTTATGTTTTAATTCTCAGAGGGAAGCTTATAACCTGAAATTTAGAGACATTTTTATTATTCCAGGTTATTCTCAAGAAACACTGGACAAACTTGATTCTTCCAGGATTTTTAGAGTTGCTATTATTTTTCCAGAGACATTCAAGCATGATCTTGTAGATATGATATTGAGAGTTATAGAAAAATTACAGACCTTGCTTCCCTATTCGTTCTGCCAATTTTACTGATCTATAATGCTTACAACCCATTGACAATAGTTGCTATTGTTTTTGTTTAATATTTTCAGAGTCAAAGGTCAGACTGCAATATTTGAGGAGATGATAGAAGATGAAGAAGGACTTGTGGATGATCGAGTACCTACCACCACCAGAGGTCTTTGGGCAATAAGTGAGACAGAACGTTCTATGAAAGCAATACTATCCTTTGCAAAATCACATAGATTTGATGTTGAATTCATTGATGAAGGAAGTACTTCAATGGATCTCTTTGAAGCATGGAAGAAGGAATATAAGGTACAGTATTTAAAACTATACTTATAACTTTTAAACTAGACCCTAAAACTTGCTCCCAACTTAAAAATTCTTCTCTACAATAATAGTATGTGCTACTTTTCTTTTTCCTTCTCCTCAGTTTTTCTGAGTTTGCTTTAGAGACTGGAGGTTAATCATAATTTCTCTTTCCCTAAGATGTAATTATTATAATATAGAATAATAAGTAACTCTTAAATTCTTCTTACTAGATTATTAAACTAAAACTTGTATGAGACCTTTTATTTAGCTGTAAAAGTATTTCATTCTATTCTTGGTTTGATCTTCTTCTGCTATTCTGTGAAACTAGAGTAGTGGGATTTATGTTTTTTGTTTTGTTTCATTTTGTTTTGTTTTTGCTTTGCTCTGAATAGCCAGCAGCAGCATCAACCTTGAATATTAGGAAACATAGTAGATGTGTTTCAAGCTACAAGGTTGGAAACCATTCTTATGGATAGAGTATAAATATGTCTTTTGTGTACATATTTTAATAATTTCATTATATTAAAACTCCATACTTGATATTCTAGAGTTCATTAATTTTGAATTATTCTTTATATTGAATTTGCTACTCATTATCTTACTTTGCAGGTGATGTAAGTAAGGAAAGGAAAAGTGTTTCATTTATTTATAATGTTATATTTCCATGTTATCTATTTTTTTTAATCTAAAGTTCTTGATTTTTAAAGCAGAATGAAAAGTTTTATACAGAAAGAGAAATTTGAAATATCTGTTCATGCATTTGAAAAGTTGGGGAATGGTTGTGTGTTTTTGTTTTTTTTTTTAACAATTATCAGTTTAATAATTTTCCTCACACATTATTACTATAAATGCAAAGCACATTAATGGTTAATTATGGTAAGCCATGGAAGAACACATTATTATACAGTGCCTGACTACTTGCTGTACTTTTTCCTTTGGGCCCAGTTTGGCCTCATGTTCTGTGTCCAGAGGACTGCTTATCATGCATATCTTCAGATCTTTGTGTATATTTCCTTCATAAGTTTGTAGAATAAACCGTTTCACAAAAAAGTAAATGGATGAACTACTGTTAAACACATCAAACAGGATCTTACCTCAAAATGTTACTAAAAAAGCATGTCAAAATTTTTATACTGATTGATGTCATTTCTATTAATTTGAGAAATGTATATAACCAGATTTCAGGAATACATATTTGTAGTATTATTTTAGTGGAAAGTCAGGAATAATAATCTTCTTAATGAAGAGTGATTATTCCATTGTTTGGTATTGAAGGAGGAATATATAAGGGAAAAGTGATACATTTAAGGCTTTCCAAGGAACTTGCATTATTTTTTTTTTCTTAAATTGAATGGGAGGTACTCAATTGTATATTTTATTTTTCTTATTACCATATATAGATATTATTTTGAATATGTGAATATAATGAAAATATTTTTTAATTTAAAAAAAAAGGTAGATTTTATCAGTCTAATTTTGATCTATAAAGCCCCTTGGTCTTACCAAGAAATCTGAATATTCTGTTCCTAAGAATTTGAAGAAACAGTGTCACGGAGATTATTCGGTCATCCTTTCTTATTCTAGATAACTAAAAGAATTTCTTTATCCTTAGACACTTAACGAAGCAATGATGATGTCTTAAGATCTCATTGAGGGCTTTCTACTCAAGGCACATCTTGATATTTTTAACCAGTCTTATTATATGATTTAGCACTATCTTCGTCTTTTTTTTTCTTTCAGTTGCTTCATGAATATTGGATGACTCTAAGGAATCGTGTATCCGCTGTTGATGAACTTGCAATGGCTACAGAAAGACTAAGAGTTCGAGATCCTAGGGAGCCAAAACCAAACCCACCAGTTCATCATATCATTGAACTACATGAGGTAAAGTGCGAGTAAATCCCAGAAAAGGGTACAACAAATTGATGTCATAATAGTCTTAAGACCCACAGAAGAGATATAATCAGAGCAGTGATCTCTGAGTATATATTTAATCTGTATTCAGTTTGTACAATATGAAGTTGCTTTGTAGGTCAAAATGATCAAACATTAGCAATTTTACATTTGATACATGGTTAATAGTCACTATTTTGGGGCATTTTATTTCTCTCAAAGTTGTGCATTCATCTCCTTTTGAGCACTTGCTCTGTGTCATATCCTGTGGGTATTCTTGGTCACTTTTTGTATGTTTTATACTACCTCAGTTTTATTAGAACTAGAAAAATCTTCCTTAGTGTTTTAGTCCTCCTGACTTTGTTGTGACCAAAATACCTGACAAAAACAACTTCAAAAAATAAAGTTTATTTTTGCTCACATTTTCAGAGGTTAGTCCATGATGGGCTGACTCCATTGCATTGCTCTGGGCTCAATGGAGGCAGAACATTATGACAGAAGGTGTGGTGGAAGAGCACTACTCTCTGTTCATGGCAGCCCAGAAGCAGAGAGAGGAAGGGGCTGCCAGAAATGTGAACCCTTTCATCATATGCCCCCAGTAACCCACCACCTCCAGCCACTCCTCACCTGCCTATAGTTACCACCCAGTTAGCACCTTCAAACTAGCATAGACTAATTAGGTTATAGCTCTCATAATCTAATCACTTCACCTCTGAATATGCCTTCCTTAATACAGGAGCTTTGGTGGATTACCTCATATACAAATCATAAAACTCAACAATAACTTAAAACTTTCTTTTGCAGTGCTTTCTTTTACAAATAATAGATGGATATTTACAACTTATCCTCTAATAAGTCCCTCCTTATATCTCAGGATTCTCGTAACTCCACTAGTCTTTTCTATTTCCCATTAAAAATATTCTTTTCTATATAATTTATTTTTATCCCTTGTATGTGTTTCTATAAAACTTGGAGATTCTAACTTAGTAAATCTTTAAAATAATCATTATAATTATCTCTCCTCTAAATATGAATTCTCAGTAAGATTTTGTTTAGAAACAAATTCCCTGTTATTTGAATTCTCCTTTCTGTCTACTATATTTTATTTGGAGGCAGGAGTTGGAGATTTTTCCCTGCATATCCCTCCATGTAAACCAATGTATTATTTAATTTTTTTTCATTCCATGAACGTATTATTTAAAAAATACACCTAAATAAAATTTGGGTTGGTTTCCATCTAACTTCAGTATCTTGTCAGTAATTTTGTGTTTTGTTTGTTTGTTTTTTAATATTTATTTTTTAGTTGTAGTTGGAGACAATACCTTTATTTTACTTATTTTTATGTGTGCTGAGGAAAATCCAGGGCCTCACACGTGCTAGGTGCACACTCTACTGCTGAGCCACAACCCCAGTCCCAGTAATTTTGTTTTATGTAGCAAAAATGAAGTCCTTTCAAAATACATTATCTAGTATACTTTTTGTATATTTGAGTTTAAATATATAAATGGGTTTTCTAAAACAGGATATGTTTATATTATTGAGAAGATTTGTACATCATGTTTAATAGTTTAATTAACTTTCTGAGAGAGAACAAAGCAGCTTTTCTGTTATTTGTTTTCAGGTAGAACAAAATCGCATTAAACTACTAAATGATAAAGCCGTTGCTACATCACAGCTTCAGAAAAAACTTGGTCAGCTTCTTTACCTAACTAATTTGGAGAAGGTATTGTTTTTAAAAGATTCTATTTTTTCCTCATACTATATTATTATAAATTATTTTAGTGACTCTTTCCATTTAAAATATTAGTCCTGTTAATTAATAGTACAGCTTTTCTAAAATTCATCTTTTGTTTATGTTACTTATGAGTTGAAACACTAGCTATCTTGGAAGTAGCTTCACAGATCATTAAAGAAGATTATATCTATGGGAATTATAATTAACACAGGGGATTTGAAATACACTATGTGGTGAAAAGCAATGTACAGAGACTATGGTTCAAAGCCTTGAATAGAAGTGTTACAACATAACTTCTCAATGAAAATTTTTATCATATAACATTTATATCCATTCATTGATACTTAATATATATTTTTAGTTTATTTGAAACTGTGAAATAAGTTTAAAAAGCTAATATCATAAGATATGGTAATACTGGTAAAGTTCAATTATTTGGTATATGTCATAGCATTTTATGAATTGTAGTCCAAGTATTATATCAAACATTGATGACTTGATAGGTCATTGATAAATATAATTTTTGATAATATTAATTCAAGAATTCATGGTTTTCAGTAGACAAGCACCTATCAGAACTGGTAACTGAATAAAAATGCTTTTCTTTCAGTACTATAACAGTGACATGACATCTTTAAAATGCTGAAAGAAGAACCTGCGAACTTAAAATTCTATAGCTTAGAGAAAATATCCTATAAAAAAATTGTGAAGTAAAGTATTTTCAGTTAAATAAAAACTAAAAGAATTTATTGCCAGTAGATTCACATTACAACAAACATTAAAGGAGATTCTTTAGGTTAACGACAAATTATCTAAGTCTGAAGGATGGAACTTTCAGGAGGAAGGAAAAGCAAGGGAAAGCTTAAATATTAAGTAAACATAAAAGAATATTAACTAAAGCAACAGGGCTGTTGTGGGATATGTGGCATATAGAACAAATGATAGCACAAAGGAAGGAGATAAGAAGAGGTAAACTATCATAAGATTCTTATACACTTTAAAGAAGTGGCCAAAATATCTCTAAGAATATCAAACATGGCCAGTTGACACAGACTGCCATACCCAACAACTACAGAATACATCTTTTTTTTTTTTTTTTTTTTTAAGTGTGCTTGGAACATTTTACTAAAGTTGACTTAATTCTGATTCAAAACAACTCTTAAAATTTTCAAAGAATAAGAAGTATGCAAGGATATATTTTCTAACCAAGGAGAAATTCAACTAGAAATTAATAATGGAAAGGTGACTAGATAAATCCCCAAATTGGAAATTAACACAATTCTAAATAACTCATGGCTCAAAGAAGTTCAATGGAAATTAGAAATTATTCTGAACTAATTGAAGGTGAAAATATGTGATAATATGCACCTAAGGTATTCTTAGAGGAAAATTTCTAATTATTTGTTTTTTTATTTTAATTGATAAATAAAAGGGAAACTTACAACTTTAAATCAGAGATCTGCAAACTACCAACCACACATACGACAAATCCAAACCAGTACTTGTTTTTATAAGTAAAGTTTTACTGGAACACAGCCACAGTTTGCCCATTGTCCATGGCTGTATTTCACACTGTAGTAGCAGTGTTGAGCAGTTGCAATACAGACCATATTGGCCTATAAAGCCAAAAATATTTACAGTCCAGCTCCTTACACAAAATTATGCCAACTCTTTCTTCAAATATATTAGAAAAGAAGTGACATCATGAGTTATGGTAGATTGCTTACAAATTGCTACAGTAAAATGTTCTACATTATATATGCCCTAAGCAGTCCCTTCCCATATTGACTCTAGATTAGTCATCTTACTTTTGACCGGAGACATAAGCAGAGACTTAAAAATTCCATGCACATCAGGGTTCCCCAATCTTCTTGCTCTTTGCAACACGGAGACCATGTGAAGAAGCCCAGATTAACTTCCTTGATGAGCTGAGCCCACAGTTCTGCATTCCCCCAGGCAGCTAATCCACCAGCTGCCAGAAATGAGGATGAGGCCATCCAGGACTATTCAGCACAAGCCAAGCTACCACATCCCCAAAGTACCCAGGTGGCCTGTGGAGTCATAAGAATTACATGTTTATTTTAAGCCTCTGCATTCTCAGGTGGTTTGTTACATGTTATGTGACACAGAGATCAATAATTATCAGGTAATAATTCAGCTCTTCACCTTTGATAAATGCCTGCATACTCTCATTTTATTTAGTGGAGTTATTTTGAATCCTTAGAGATACTGAATCTACATAATTTAGCTTTTTGTTGTTGTTATTGCTTCACTACTTGTAAGCCAAAGGATGATTATTATAAACATTTAACTATGTGGTTTTTGAAACCACATATGAAAACTGGTGATCTTTCTAATTTACTTTTCTTTTATGTTTTTCTCAGTTTTATAATTTGTCCATTTTGTAACTTTTTGAAATTTTTTCAATTTTTATAATAATTTAAAGAAATTTTTGAAAAGCTATTATATTTTTATATAATTTCCAAGCATAGAGATCTCACATCATTAATATTTCTGTTTTTCACAACACATAAGTGTCTTATATATGGGCTGCCAGAACATAATGGGTTAAGGCAACTAGAAAAAGGATGCTGAGAAACATGTAGTATTAGTAAGGGGTTTTGTTACATAACTATGTGCTGCCTCTTCCCATGTCTCTGATCCTATGCCAAGTGGATATGCATTACAAGTGCACATTTTCTTCATAATTTTTAAAGAGGATTTATTTCAAAAATCTAAATTATATATTTTTAAATAATTCATATTTCTTTATAACAAAATCTAAAACTAAAGTTTTGAAAATTTAGTTACATCATATTTTGCCTTTATGTTCTACCATAATCACAAATATAGTAACATTTCTTCAACTGTAATAAAAAATTGTTTCTTTTTTTGTTCATACCTTAAATAATTTTTTTTGGTAAATCCTAGGAATGATAGTGTTAGGTAATATATAAAGTATTAGATAATCTCAATTAGATTATTTTATTGCATTTGCCAGCATTTACTTCTAGAAATGAATTGAAAAGCATCTATCAGGTAGGTTTTAAGTCTAAAAATGTCACTAACGTATTTTTGGATTCTTCTCTTGCATAGTCTCAAGACAAAACATCAGGAGGTGTTAATCCAGAACCTTGTCCAATCTGTGCTCGACAGCTGGGAAAACAGGTGAAATGTCACATACACTTATAAAAATGATTATGATTTTCAATGGTTTCTATATGCAATCAGTCAATCAGTCTTTCTTTCATGATTACTGTGTGAAAGACAAGTATTACCCATCTCTTTAAGGTTAGGGTATTAAAGTTTCATGATTTTGAACATATTTCCAAACACAAAATTGTTTCCAAGTCATTTAATTTTGCTGGATGACCATAGTTATTTGGTAATTGTACAGAAATATAATGCATCGCAGATAAATTTACTTATGAAGGTAGTACCGAGGTGTAGTAACATAGCTGTTACTTAATATTGTTAATATCTTATAATCCAGGCTTTAAAGTGCAAATAACATCACTTCTACAGGAATTTAGATGTGCTTTTTAGAAGGCAGCCATAGTAATTAAGTACACTTCTTTGTGACTATTACATACAAATATGTATAGACATGATGGCACCAAATAATTATTCTCTAGGAGGCTCAAATTTTTATCCTAAGTAGGATAAATCACTGTATACAATGTCAGAAGGTTCATTACTTTTCAACATTTTAAACATAAGCCTATTACATTTTAAACATAAACCTATTTAACAAATAAAAGTATCCTCCACTGTCCTCCCCTTTATGAAACTTTGGAACTGAAATTAAATATATAAATTCCATGTTCTAAGCAGGAATAATCAGGAAGTAAGGGCCTTTTAGTTTTCAAGATTTAAGTAGAAGCTAGATTCTCAAAGGAAACTTTAATTATAAATCTTAATAGGATAGGTATAACATTGGAAACTCGTAATACTATACAGATATTGATGACATCTGACAAAAATCAGTGATAAAAATACTATGAATAAAAGTGAAAGAGGCTGAGCAAAGTGACACACTTCTATAATCCCAGCAACTCTGGGGGCAGAGGCAGGAGGATTGCAAGTTCAAGGCCAGTTTCATAATGTAGCGATACCTTGTATCAAGATAAATAATAAAAAGTTTGGGAATGTAGCCCAGTGGTAAAGTACCCTCAGTTCCATCCCCAGTACCAAAAAAAAAAAAAAAGATGGGGGGAATATAGGGATGGGGTACAGGGTAGTGGTAGAGGATATGCCTAGCATGTGCAAGACCCTAGGTTCAATCCCCAACACCCAAGAAAGAAACGGGGAATGATAGGGAACATAACATAGAGTAGTCTTTTTTGTTTTTAGTTTTTGATGATATTCATGCAATTGTATTATCTACAAAAAATTATTTTCTTTTTAATCTTTAACATTTTCAGTTTTTAAATTCTTTCACATTCATTATTCCATTCACTTCCTGTGAAAGTCAGGCCTCCTACACCTAAAAGAACATATTGGATTGCAAAACTGACATTTCGAACTCTGTTCATACCCACAATCTTTGGGAACTCTATCCTTTCTTCTTAGTTTCCCAGTTTTCCTCCCTCTGTAATTTAGGTCTATTCAATTAGAATCTGTCCGAGATAGCTCATCTGTATCTGCTGATTCAGGAAGTATTACCATTTATTGGTTCTTATGTTTCAGATACTTCAGTCAGTCTCATGACTCCTAATGTGGGTGTCTCTTTGATTGCTCTGTTACTTATTTATTCTGAGCTCTCAAGAGTCACAAAAGTTCTCTCAAGTATCCTTTCTTGCCAGTGGCACTACAGATACATAAGGTACTGGATAGTGCTGCTGTGTATCAAGCAGAAGTGGTAATGAGATAGCTCCTTAATTTTGTCCCAGCCTCCTGAGGAGTCTGACACAACCCCTTGAGAGCAGAGGTACAGCTGAAAAGCAATGAGAACAGTATCAGCCAACCAAACACAAAATAATCCCTTTCCTTTTCTATTATTGTTTTAAAAACCAGGCTTTTCTCCCTCAATTTTTTTTCTTTCCTTGGTGTGACTCTTTTCCAAGAAGCTTCTTAGACCTTCTACAAAGTATGTTGGGGGAACCTAGCCACGTATTTTCTTTCTATGCAGATTCATACATATCTATATCTTAGAAAAAAACAACTAAGAACTAAGGAGCCTTGTACTCATGAACCCCGTTTTTGTTGTTTTTGTTTTTACTTGGTGAAAAAAGATGTTAAATAAATTGCATAAAATACTGTAGCTTCTGGAGTTGACACCTAGATTAAATCTAATGCTCTTCTACACCACTATTACCAAAGAGGTACATATACTTTATGACATTCTCCAGAGATTCAGAGAGTATTATTTTTCTTTTCTTTAAATAGGATAAGGATTTTCTGAAAAATATTTTTTTTTTGTTTGGATCTTTTTTTTTAATGTATCCAGAACCACTTTTAAAATTAATCTGAGATGTTAATCTCATTTTCTATATAAATTCTTTAATATACAAAACTATAAATCTTATTAATAAATTGAAAAGGATATATTAAGTACTTTGTCTCCTAATTAATGTTGTTCTGCTGTAATATCTGCTGTTAGATTGGTAAGAATAATTTGCATTTTTTTCTAAATCTGAAATGAGTACCAGTTTATTACAAAATAATGGTAATTGACTAGGGTCAGTAGAACTAAACACTATAAAAGCTTACTCCCTTGTGACAAAAAAATAATTAATTTTAAAGTACAACTTGGATTTTATATTTATAGAATGTTAATATTGTAGAATATTTAGGAAGCAAAATCATGAGTCACTTCATTTGTTGTATTTATAGATTGAAAACATGTTTAATAGCATCTTACGAAGGCTTTTTTGTGTGTTTTCTGTTTTAGTGGGCAGTACTAACTTGTGGACACTGTTTCTGTAATGAATGCATTTCTATTATTATTGAACAATACAGCGTGGGGTCTCACAGAAGCTCCATTAAATGTGCCATCTGCCGCCAGAACACATCTCACAAAGAAATTTCCTATGTCTTTACCTCTGAGCAAGCAAGCCAAGAAGAGGACATCCCTGTGAAGGTAACGTAGGTCAAGAGCATGTGGAAACATAGTTAGAGCAATAGAATATGAATCAATATCTGATCAAGGTGAGCATTAAAATCAGAGTGTGGTGGATATGTAGAAACCACTGTTATCCATAAATCTACTGCCTAAAACTTCAGCTTTGCCACCTACATTTTTGTTGTGGAAGGAACACAACAATACTTATTAAAACATGGTTAGCAGTAGTCGTCACACCCACTATAGCAGACAAGAATTCCAGTTCCCTATTTTATCTACACTAATTCCATTCACTACATATGAGATAGAACTCTGGTTAAATTTGAAATTTATTCAAAGAAGGTTTTTTTCTTCATTCTTTTATTTAACTGTGGATACCAGAAAAAAAAGCATGTGTTCAACCACATTAAAGGAAAAAATAGATTTGTTATTGATGGCAGTTGTTGCTATGGGAAAGATATAGTATGTTTTTAAACACCATGGATGGATATTTCAGAGTACAACCAAAATTTGACTTTATTTTCCTAATTTTTTCTCATTCTTCCTTCAGAATATTTTTTATAAATTACTAATTTGAGATACAAACAGAATCTGTAATTGAACTTTCTTTGTAGAATGCTTATTTAATGAAAAACCTTTACTAGACATTTTGTTCCTTGTTTTTGTAAAGTATACTTTTTCAGTTTTTTCTAACTTGGATAAAGGGCAAATCAATTTGTAAATAAACCGAGGAATATGAGCCTCAAGGATTAGTTTAGAGAATGTGGAACTAACTTTAGCAAGAAGTTAAATTTTGTTCATTAATTCCTTCTCCTTCAAGGTTCTTGATACTCTCTTCTCACAGATTTTTGAGGATGTGTTTTGTGAATAGTTAATTACAAATTGAACTTTACTGCCAGGAGTTAGCCAGTTCTTAAGAGTGCTCCCTCCTAAGAAAACTACAATTGAATTAAACAATTTTTAATTGCTGGGGTTTCTTTTTTGTTGTTTTTGTTGTTATTTTTTCCTTACTTCTATTTGTGTAAAACCTGAAACTATCATTAACAATGCTCTTTACTGTGTTGGAATAAACAGAATCCCAGGGTTGGAATAAAATTTTTATTCCTTCATTTATTTATTCATTCTACACATATTTATTAGATACATACTGCATGCCAAGCAGTGTGCTGGACCTTTCAGATGCAGTATTACATGCATGAATAAAACAGATGGTGTTGCTGCTCTCATGGATTTAACAGTTTGGCAGTATGGGGGAACGTTTGAGTTGGGGCAAGAAGCACTGACATTAAAACAGATTATTCATGTATTACACTTATGATAAACACTAAAAAAAAAAAGCAAATCTGGCTTTTCTGGGGGAATAACTTAAGCAAATAATAAATGATAAATGATACAGTATAAATGGATTAGCTAACATTGGAAGAGGTAGGGAGTGATCTTATGGGGAGGAGACTCCCAAATAGGAAAAAAAAAATGTGCGCGTGCGTACACACACACACACACACACACACACACACACACACAATATATGAAAAGACCTGAGGAAAGAATGACTCAAATAAACTAAAGACTGCAGTGCAGAAAACAAGAATGAAAATTTGAATGGCCCAAGCAGGGCGAGGCATTGAAAGGTCACTTGAAGGTTTGAGAATTTTATTTCCATATAAAGCCATTAAATGTTACAAGCAAGAAAGTATAATGATTGGATTTAGATTTTTAAGGGATCCTTCTTGCTGAATATGGAAAATAGACTATCAGGGATAGAAAAGATTAGAGTAGGAAAAATTGGGGGACACCAGTTTATGAAGTCACAGTAGTCATATTGGTGATTTCAATGGGTTGATGGTAGTGGACATAGAGAAAAATAAGTATATTCAAGAGATACTTAAAGTTAGTAAAATAGAATGTTGTAGGCATTGGTAAAGAAAGAAATTTAATAAATGATCCCCCAGTTGCTCATGTGAAAAATAGGTGACTAAAGTTATAGTTTCTGATAAAGTATTTAGACACGTTATATTTGAGGTTTCTAATGTTGAAGCTGAAGTTTGAATGGGATATGGTGGCACATAATCCCAGAGGCTTGGGAGGCTGAGGCTAGAGGATTGCAAGTTCAAGGCCAGTCTCGGCAATTTAGTGAGGCTCTAAGCAATTTAGCAAGATACTTCTTATCTCAAAAAGGTCTAGGAATGTGGCCCAGTGGGGAAGCATCCCTGGGTTCAATACCTAATACTAAAAACAAATAAATAAAATATGAATAAAGAGATGAAAGTCTGAAAAAAAAGCCTGAGCAAGAAATAGAGACACAGGCAATCCCAGAGTGTGTGCTGTTTACAGAGACCTCAGGAACACACTGCTTCAGTAAAGAGATCACCTGTGTCCAATGGTAATGAAAATGGATCATCTGCTTATAATATGGATTTAAAAAGCTAGTGGAGGTCATTGGTGATTTCTAAAAAAACTCAATATGGTGAGGGGCAGATGGGGAGAGATTGACAAGTGAACAGGAGGTAAATAAATGGAAAGAGAAAATGCCCACTATTTTATACATTTAGCTGTAAGAATTATAAGCAAAGATATTTCTTTTGTTTTGTTAAATATTTTTCAGCATGTTTAATCTTCAGTTTAAAAAAAAAAAAAAAGAAGGCTGAAGATAGAAAAAGAATAATGTGTAGTATAAGTTTTGTGAAAAGATAGGTAGTGGCCGGGCACAGTGGCACATACCTGTAATTCCAGTGGGTTGGGAGGCTGAGGCAGGAGAACTGCAAGTTCAAAGCCAGCCTCAGCAAAAGTGAAGCACTAAGCAACTCAGAGTTTGTCTTTAAATAAAATACAAAATAGGGTTGGGGATGTGGCTTAGTGGTTGAATGCCCCTGGGTTCTATCCCTGGTACCCCAGAAAAAGAAAAAAGATAGGGAGTGTGTTGATGTATAAGAGAGAAGACAGAGATCTCATTGAAGTCAGGTAACAGCCATAGGTTAAGCTGTTGAATAAAAAAAAACTACTAGGGTAGGAGTCCTTATCTGAGGAGGGGAGAGTTGAATTAGTCATTTCAGAGAGAACGGGTATTAAGTACCATGAATGTGATAGTGGAAGTAAGTGACCTAAGTGAGGTAAAGGGAAAAAGTGTGTGTGTGTGGGGGGGGGGGTGGGTCTAGAAAATAAAGTGGTGAGACTTGGATGTTGGATGGGTTACAACCCAAGTATATAGTATATAATATCTGGAGTTCAGAGAGCTGAAGATTATAAGTTAGGCACCAGAGTTCTTCAGCGAATGAAAGGTAGTGTTCAGTAGTAAATGGTATCAAAGATAAGAAAGTTTGTTGATCTTAAAGCACAGGTTCCATGGGGCACCAACAAAAGGTTCAGGGATAGAAACAGAACAGGGTGTAAAAGAGGTAAATAAGCAGGGGGAACTGGAGAACAATAAGGGAAAAACCACATGGGCAAGTTTTATATTTAAATGAGAGGATTATGACTTCAGAATCATCTAGTCCTGTTCTCTGTGAACCGCCTAGATAAGTGTGTATTTTTAAGGCACATGACAAAGAGTTTCAGAGTGAAGAATCCACTGATCAGCCCTTTGGTGGTGCGTTTGTCCCATTCACCACACATAGAACTACTCTCCTGCCCAGTCCCCCCTACCACTTTCTTCCCACTCCTATAGTTTTCTTTCCTTCCCCTAAAGATAATCTGTCTCAGCTCTGTCTTTCTTTTCTGTCTCTTCAGCTGGCTGCAGGCATCCCAAGGGCCTCAGATGGCTTTCATGGCTAAGAAGCAGCAGTTTACCTTTAGGTGGTGAAAGCTTTCATCACAGTTCAAGGAACTAGCATGAAGCAGAACTGCTGTGTCAGGATTCACTGAGTTTGAGGAAGTAATTGCTATATCTACCAGTAAACATCACAGCCTCTGAACTGAGTCACTGAGCCCTTCAAACCCAAACACCTGTTCACTTGTGGCAGGTTTCCTAGACACCCAGAAGAGATCAGGACAGTTATATTTGTTGTCCTGTTGGGACAGGGATATGAGTGTTGAAATCTACTTCTTGTGCTCTCACTTCTTCCTGTCTTTTCTGGGTATTAGTGAACACATGAATTAATAGAAGCATCTTACTAAAAAAAATAGAAGATTTAGAGTTTATACTAGATTTAATAATTTCCCTCTTGTCATAGATGGATATGTACTTGCATTTCCTTTTTATTAATGCATCACTGAATGTTGTACCATTATGCAAACAAGTTTTATCCCTCCTCCACTTTTTCACATTGCTTTTTACCACGTTTGTGTTTGCTGCTTGTTGCCTGTTCTATCACCATTCATGTCTGCCACTTCTGCCATCTGCTGTCACCTCCTCTGACTTCTGTCACATTTCTGCCCTACTGTCTGTCACTTTCTCCTTGAAGCATCTGTTTATTGTATTTTCAGACTTCGCCTCACTCTTCTTTCTGAAACTTCTTCATTAAATGGTCATCACTCTTAAAGTTGAGGAAGAAGTGATTATGTATGTAAAATAAACACGAAACTATATAAATAATTAAGGCAGTATTTTCACATTTTAGAACTATTGGTTCAGACTCTTCCGAAACCTAAATAAGGGTATTTTTCGTTTATACTATTGTTAATTACCATATTCCTGTAATTCAGTAAACTAAGAAGTATTTTTTTTTATTTCATTGAAATTTTTGTTTTATTTGAAATGTTTATTTTACAATAAGTATTCCTGTCAAGATTCTTAGACATAACAAACGATATGATATCACATACAGTGCATAATCATATAGTTGACATCAGGTAAAAGATATTTGGAGACAATAAACAGTATTAGGGCTAGGGTTATAGCTCAGTGGTAGAGCGCTTGCCTAGCATGTGTGAGGCACTGGGTTCAATTCTCAGCACCACATAGAGATAGATAAATAAAATAAAATAAAGGTCCATTGACAACTAAAAAAAATTTTTTTTTAAATAATATTAAGTAGTATTCCTCTTTTTTTCCTAATGGTATTTTTGGAAATTAGAAATTTCACAATGTAAGGAATTTTATTGATTGACCAGAAATAAAATAAATATTGAGATAAAAAATGTCCCTTTGGTGAATACATTTCACTTAAAGAACCTGTCTTTCCTAACCATTAGTATGACAATATTCCTAAGTGACCTTTGGAACCTACTGGGCATTTCACAAAGTAAACAAAATTCCCCTTGCAAGTTCTGACAACTGCCAGGCATTTTGGATGCTGAAGTAGGTCTCTTGGCAGAACATATACCCCACGTGGCATGTTCTCTGTGTCCTGTGTTTGGCTAGGTTTCATACAAATAATTTTGCCAGTGAAAAACCTGACTCCATAATGGATATGATTCTTACGGCATAAGAAGTTTCATCCAGGAGAAAATAGATATAGCCACAACAATACACAACTTTCTCCCCAACACACCTCTACCACACACATGCACAATTACTTTATCTTCTTAAACATTAGAGTATGATAATCAACCAGCTTGCTCTTGAAAATAAAGAGTTTTTTCAGGCCCCACATTGATAAATTTTGACTCATTACGTGTAGGATATGATCCAGCAATCTGCTTTTAATAAGAAATCTGTTGAAAAAGAGATATCTTATTGTCTGTTTGTAGAGAAAATATTGTATCTACATTCAAACTCCCAGAAAAGCCTAGCAATACTGTGTATAGTATTCCACTATTTGTAGAATCCTATTCCCCCCCCCTTTTTTTTTAATTAGTGCTTTTTCAGTTAACTCATGACATGTATCTCATATTTCTTGAAATATAATTAAACATCTGGATAGAAAAAACAATTATGAAATCTTACTGAATTTAGATATAAAATAATTAAGTAAATGTAATTCCTAAATAATTTATTTAAATCTAAATAATCTATACATTAACATTAACTGGTCAATTCAGAATGCAATTGTGTGTTTCTGTTAAGAGTACAACATGACTAAATATGTTTACAAGAAAACAATTTCTATTTACTGGCCAACTTAACCACTTGAAATGCTGAACTGTTGGTAAGTCTTTGGTGGAAATTGGTCATAGCTTGCAGTAATTTAAACATACAGTAAAGACTTTGAAGACATAAACTATAAAGTACCTTTGGGAAAAATTTAATTGTATAGTGTAAGCTTCTTTATAATGTGGAAACATTGGGGACTTTGTTTTATTCACTGCTATATCCTAAGTACAAAACAATTCCTGGCGTATAATGGGCACTCAGTAAGTATTTGGATAGATGCTGAATGGATAAACAATTCAACAGTATTTACATGTACATCCATAAGAGCATTTGAATCCAAATTAAATTTTTACTTGCTAATTCTGAGTTCAAAACAATTTTGCAAAATGTTTAAAATTATACTATTTTTGTTACTGAGTGCACTTGTGTAAGATTTCTCTCCGCCTAGGTGGGGTTTCCATTTTGTTTCATTCAAGTAAGGTGTGACTGGACAATGGATACAGAACCCAGCAATTGCCCGAGGCATGTGCTTGAAAAGTATTCCTATTCTGTGGAACCAATCAGACAAACCTCATAACTGTCCTAAGTTAGCATGAGTGTTTACCATGAACAGATAATAAAATAATGTTGACTGGTCTTACTTAGCTAAAACTACTATGGAATATACAGGTACTTTGAAGGAGGTAGCTTTATTTCAAAAAGAAAAGTCCAGAATGAAAGTCGGAAAATAATCAAAATAGGAACTCTCTATTCTGAACAATAATAGTAACATCCAAGTTATTTGCAAACTTAAAACCACTAAGGAAAACCAAAGAAAAATCTATTACCTTTCACCAGTACAATCCTATGGTGCTCATATTACCTATTAGAGAATATCATTCTCTTTACTGGGGAGGTGGGGAAGGGAAATTGTGTGAATCTGTCTTCGTTAAAGTGATGTTTCTCAGTTTCGTGAAATCTTCGAAGTCTCTAGTTTCCAGACCTTTAATTTTTGTAATAAAAATAATTAAAATATTGCAAAAATTATTCCAACTAGTAACTGGAAGGTTATTATCTGTGCTCTGTTTCAGATGTGATTGCCCCACCTCTGACAAAGCTGAAACTCCTCATCTGTGGCAGGTTGTATAGACTAGGCATGCACTTGACCCTAGGGCAGTAAGAGGAATTAGTACAGCACTGAGTGACGACATGATTTGCAGGACTAGTTCACTTGTGATGATATTCTGTTGATATCCTTGAAGTTTAAGTTAAAAGTCCCAGAATTACAGTCCTTCCTTTCATCTCCCTAAAATCCTTATTTAACTGTAAGAAATAAAAGTAGAAGAAAAGGTTGTTATTTATTTTTTAATAGAAATAATTTCACCAAAAAGAAAAAATAAATTACTTCAGAATAATACAGAACGTCACACCATGGAAAATAATGCTCTCCATTCTCCCTTTTTTACCTTACCACTGTGAACAGTTTCTGTTTTGAATTCTAGGGACCATTTATATCACTTTTAGTGATTTATGTAAATTTTTTCTTGAAGTACTAGCTTTAGGTATAATCTGTGGACTTTTCACTTTAAAATATGAAGAAATTAGTATATATGTTTCTTCTTCAATCCTTCTCTTCACTACATCTTAATTTTTATAGTATCACTTTTACATTGTAATGCATATAAATAGTCACACTTTAACTACACATGTGTTTTCCATTTGGAAAAAATGGTAAACAGTGTATACAATATTACTGTATAAATACTACTTATAATAGAACCAAGTAAAATGAAAGAAATCATGCAGAAAATAATGTAATACAAATTTTACATTATTTAAACTTTGCCTTTCAAAAAAGAATCTCATTGTAACTTCTAATTATTTTTCTAAGTAGCTTCCTTCATTTCTCTGTTGACTTTACTTGACACTATTACCCATGAAATTTTCTATAATTCCCTTTTTCATTATGCTATACTGCATCGAGAAATTTACCATAATGAGCATGTGAATAACAAATTTTCAAGTTCTTAACACTTCTGAAAGTGAATTCATTTGGCTTTCACTTTACAGTGCTAAGTGACTGACAGCCCCCCTACTGTAAGACTTCACTAGAAGTGTTTCACGTTTTAGTGTGTTTATTTCATATATAGGAAATATAAATCTATAGATATATAATATATATAAAAGCTCCAAAGATATGACTTGACTGTTGACGTAGTCTCTAAGCATAAATGTTCTTCTGTTTGATAAAAAAATAGGACTAAGTACATTCGTCATCTCCATTATGTTGATTTTTCTTAATGTTCTTCAGGATTCAGCAGCCACCTTAGCCCTTAACTCTTCAAATAGAACTTAGCAAGACCATGGGAATCCACAGACACACTGCACAGAAAAAGGAGTGACAGAAAGATGTGAACAGATTAGGTAAATAGAAAAAAATAGAAGGTGACATAGGAAGAAGGAGGACTATACTGGTGATAGACAAAGAAATATATTGGCAACAACTTCCTGATTCAGGGTTATGGATTGGCATGGCTTGTTTTAAATTGTGCCATAAATACTCACTTTTATTGTAAAGTCATTAAAGAAAAATACAAAGCCTTCCTGTCACAGAGCACAGTTTATTTGTTTTATAAGTTAAATGCAAGTAACTGTTAATGCTGCAGCAGGGAGATCTATCTGTCCTCTTTGTTTTCTTCCCTTAAGTAATGGATCTCAGCAGATAGGACATGGATGTGAAGGAAATAGAATGAAGACAACAATAGTGTATCTTTCTACACTGTATGAAATATTTTTAATAGTATTGTTTCCTCCCTTTTTTCCAGTAATAAGACTTCAGGAAATGAAAGGCACCGCTTACTCTAATATTCCATTGGTAAATAGTCTTATCCTGAAGGGGAGAAAATGATCAAATTCTAAATTGCATACTGTTTTTGATTGCTTTATTACTATAATTATTTAACTCTACTAAATACAAGGCAAAGAAATAAAACTGAATTTTCTTTCCATTTTCTTATACCACTTAATTCTCGGAATTTTGCACCTGGATCCTGTAACTGATTACCCAGCACACTTTTCCAATCAGATTTAACTCTGTAATAAAATTAAGTTAGTTCCTAGAATAGCTAGGAAGTTTCACAGCATTTCTGGACCTTTATCTGTGCTACTAGATGACTTCTAGTCTGAACTTCATAAGAAATATTCTTTATTGACCTTTAGTGGTAATAGTATCACCCATATTTTAAGTGCCTTAACTTGCTACCACAAAGTCTAGAGTTTTTAACTTTGTACTTTATTTTCCAGAAAGTTAAAGACTACAGTTCACTTCTTCATTGTTGAATTAATGTTTTGGGTGCTGGCTTTTTCTCTTGATTGGGAAAACAGTAGAAACAACAGGCTTGAGCTGAGTGGTTGTGCTTTGTTATCCAGTTCTGTAGTTGACCTTAATGCACCAGAGAGAAAAATGACAGTCAACTAAAGGCTGGAAACAGATGTTATATCTTCTTTCCAGAGCCAGATCTTGGCCATTAATGTTTCAGAAACATGGAAAAGAACCAAGAGTTGAACAAATTTAGGGTTGTTGCATATATACCTGGGAAAACTGAAGAGATTGATGAAAAAGGGGTAGAATGAGGAAAGGAACAAGAGCTTCAGAAGAGGACAGAGGTACTTACAATTAAATGCAGCTTTATCCGCCTAGTATGTTTAAAACTGATCTAGCAGTTTCATGGGATTTTTATTCCCATGCTCATTACTCCTAATACATATCATTCCAGACTAACTTTGCACCTGTATGTTTACTGCTATTTCTAAAAAATAAGCTCAGTTGGACTGAAGCTACTAATTTATTTGTCTTGATAATATAAAACTCTTTAACACCTTGCATGTTTATTCATCCTAATCTCTCTTTCTATCCAGCTTATCTACATATAACCCATCCACTTTTTCCTATTTTAACATTTTTTAACAAAACAGATAATCCGTAGCAGTGACCACATTTAATAATCTCTGAAACTGGAAGATTTGAGTCCAAGTTCATTTACATATTTGAGATGGAAATATTAAAAAGAGTAGTAGAATGTGTATATTATTCATTAAGACAGTTAATAAAGCATCCATTTAAATGCTTTCAGGTCAAAGCAGCAGTATAATCCTTTTTAGGTTTTCCTCATATTCTATAACAAGCAGTAGACTGCATGTATTTGCAGATAAGAAAGTTATCTTTTCATCATATGTACTGTATGATGTAGTTCTTTTTTTAACTGACAAGTGAAAACATTTATGGTATACAATGATGTTTTCATATATGTAGACATTGTAGAATGATTAAGTTAAGCTTATTATATAATATTACCTCTCATACTTTTGTTTTGTAGTGAGAACACTTAAAATCTATCCTCTTAGCAGTTTTCAATAATACATTTTTACTTACTTTATTCACCATATTGTGTAATATTATCTCAAAAACAGATTCTTTCTGCTTAAAATCCTTATATCCTTTACTTAACATTTTTCCAATGATTCCCACTCTCCCTGGTTCACCCACGTTGATGCAAATGACAGAATTTCCTTCTTTATTAAGGTTAAATAGTATTCCATTCTGTGTAGATATCACATTTTTCTTTCTATCAGTTGATAAACATTTAAGTTGATTCCATTTCTTGGCTATTCTGAATAATCCTGCAACATTGTGACTAACACTGCAGTGAACATAGGAGTGCAGTATCTCGTTGACATACTGATTTCATTTCCTTTGGATATATACCCAGAAGTGGAATTTCTAGATCACTT